>NC_134763.1:3714000-4333000 GCF_050436995.1 Anticarsia gemmatalis | reverse complement strand
TCGTATCAAGTAGAACGTAGGAGCCGGTTCGGTGACATCCTCGTCAGTGGTCACTTCGTTGTTCGAATGTTTGTCGCTGTACAACAAGCACATGACTTGCGGATCAAGCGTCAGCTGACACATGTCACTCTCTAACAAAATCTTCACTACATCGACCGGTAACGTACAAGGTGCGGATAAACACGTGTTGTTGTTTGTACTGTCCAAAATTATAGTGTTTAGTTCTCCGTTCGGAGTTGCGGAGTTAAGAAATGCGATGTTCCGACATTTGCAGTCAATTTTGTTGTTCGTGAATGCTACTGTAGTTCCAGCTGATTTACAACTGGTATAATCAAATGTTATAGAGTGTGGCTCAATGTTCTCAATTCTATTCCTTGAGAACGTAAATTGTAGCTTATTTGACCTTTTCCGCACACATTTGACGCTCTTTAATGCATTCGTTTTGAGTTTAGTTATATCGTTCTGCGATATATCTGTATTGACTGATTTAAAGACGAGTCCGTCCGCTTGTATTTCTTTGAACTTATTACCAATTACATGCAAGTTATCTGCAGTAATATTGATACTGCCCGCGGTAATAACGTTGAATGTATTATAAGATATGAACACAGAAGAGCTTTGTACGACTATTCCTCTGCTTTCCAAATTGTTGATAGTGCTACTAGTGATCGTAAACACTGAGTCAGTGCTCACAATAGCCTCAATGGCTTCATTACGTACATCTGTTATTGTAACGTTATCGAATTCGATACTTTTAATGCCAGTCACGTTATAAATCGCTCTAGTATTTATTGTATTTATTTTGCTGTTTGTTATTCGGATTTTCTTTAATGTTGGAGCACCGAGGCACTTTAATTCTGTGGTTGATGTAGGGGTCTTGAACATGCGACTTGGTAAAGAGACGACTTGTTTGACGTTTTGTATGTCTACTTCGGGCGGTGTTTGTAGTAGGGAGTTGGTTGATAGTGAGATGAACTCAAGTCTGTCGCAGTCTTTAACCCTGAAGCGTTGTAGTTGGGAGGTTCGCTGCAGTATGGGACAGTCGAGTACGACGCGCAAATCTCTGCAGTTTTGTACTGTGACGCTCGTTATATGATCCGTGTAGTAATCCTTTAGGTGTATAATGAAATCCTGAAAAGATAAAGCAAACTAGATTTATGATGTGGAAAAAGTTTACACAAAATCGTGCTTCTACTAACAGATTTTAATACGATACCAAAAATAGATGTCAAGTTTCACTACATTTGAGAATATTCAAATTCAAATTCAAATTCATTTATTAGTGTGATTTTTGGTTACATGTTACATAAGGTCTTAAATATAATTGAAGGCATCTCAAAAGGCATATGAAGGCATTTCTGAATAAAGTTAAAATATCAATTTATTTTTAATTATTTTGTTACTTACTCAAAACCTAGCCACATTCGGATTATTTTTTAGATATAATTAATCAACAAAAGCAATCATGGAACTTTTATACATCATAAATAATGAATACTTACAGTACTCCTTAACGCGGTGCAACTGTAGACAATTTCATTCGGTATATTGTCTCCACAAGACCACTCCGGGTCCTGGCAGCTCGTGAAGTTGATTCTCACACTCACAGCAGACTGCACGAGGATGGCGAGCAACAACACGTTACAATAAGCCATCACTAACGTGTCTACAGAAACTACACTATCTCTCTACTCCGAGATACACACGTTTAATATAAAAAGTACCGCAACACCGACTGAATATCATCCTGAGATAATTCCCAACCGTGTGACGTCATCACATTCATGAATTATCGAATTTTATCGAAAGTTTATTGACTCGTCTGGCAAACGTTTATTTCTACTTGTATCCGCGTTTAGGTACGGAATTGTGGTATTTGCTGAATGCTTTTAAGTTTTATCAGCACGTGTACATTTTATACTAAGGTCAGCTTTGTTGTATGTTTGTAAAATATATGTCCCTGGCCTTTAGATAACAAGGATAGTGGAAGGATAATGGAATATTTTCTACAACATACCTTTAACTCACTATAGTAGATAGTACAGCTAAACGTTTAATTTTTGCTATAAATAAGTATGATTCAGTACGAAGTCATATTTCATTTGCAATTTTATCGTCCATTTTTATTTGTGAAGCTTATTACATTTGTAATAACATTGCGTGTGGGGAATTACAAAAAGATAAGTATAATTAATATATCAATAAGATTTTTTAATTATCAACGAGGAGACACGATACTCAATAACTTAAGCGTTTTAACTGCGAACATGAATGAATATAAGGCTGTAGGTATTGTGAGTTTAAAATCTTACCTGATGGTAGATACACAACTTTGGCGCCGAACAAGTTATGTACCAGCCACGTCCACAGCCCGTAGAACAATGCCATCTTGAACGAAGCTCTAAACACCTGAAATACATAGATTATATAATGAATTGACACACTATAAAATTACACCTCCCTAAATATGGGAGAAGACCCTTGTCTAGCAGTGGGGACATTAATGGGTTAAGTTTATTATTTTTTTATGTTATTGGAAAAACGCCAAGCCTTGCCCTCAATTTTTATACCCCTGCCCAGCAGTGGGGCGGTAATAAGCAATAAAAAAATGGAAAAACTTGAATCAAGCCTAATTCCTTCTCGCATTCCGGGAAAGGACCTTTGCCCAGGAATTGCATTGCATTTTGTAAATCGATACTAATATTATAAATGCGAAAGTAACTTTGTCTGTCTGTCTGTTATTCAATCACGCCAATCAATCAATCAAGCTAGTATTTAATATGGCAAAGAAACTGCGACGTAAAATGGCTATTTGTTAGCTAATAATTGGGCTAAACAGTAAACGGCGTAAATGATTGAATAATATGAATAAACAGCGTGATTGGTCCGTTATCACTTCGTTAGTAATTCTATATTAATTCCAGCTATTCTGATAACCTTTATTGAGAACGAAATTGGAACTCGTAAATCGGTTCGATTGCGCTATAAAAATAAATAGAAATGGTTCTTTGATACCTACTTTACTATCCTTTTTAAAATCCAATGATTAAAGTTTAGGACTCATGATTGTGAAGTCATTTGGTACATTTAGCGGTAGTTTATCTATTCAATAGCTTTTTTTTTATGAGTTTAAACACTATATTGTTAGGGATCGCTCAATTGACGCCAATACAAATAGATTAATCAAAAATATTTAAATTGTATTTGTACAGCACATTGTACTGATCACAAGTAAGTTAGGTTTCTCTATTTACTTACTTATTAAATAAGGTATGACAACAGAATTAACACACTGGTTTTGTATAACAAGACACATCAAAATAAAAGTTTTAAGTTGTATTGTTTCAAACATTATTCTTTCAATCTACCATCCGAATTAAAAGAAAATTGTAAAGCATTATAACCTTCACGAGGAATGCTATTAGCAAAGATCACCATTAACGATGTTTTCTTTGCTTTTTTGTACGTTTAGAAAGTTTAAAGTTTGAACTTTAGACAGTTATTTCTTACTAAGTGGTATTCTCTGGACTCTGCCTACCCACATGGGAAGAAGAAGTGATTTTATGTATGTACGTAATTATTTATTATTAGCAGTTTAACGAGCGCAAAGTTTTAAATATAAGATGTATATCAAAAGTAGAACATTTTGGAAAATAAGGCGTGATTATAACGGATCTCTAAGATGACATAATAACGTTTGATTAGACAATCTTTGGTGGGTCAGGTCACTGGGATATTACGCATATTTTTTATTAATTAGAATTTCGAGTTTGTAGGACGTATTATTACTACATACGATGTACCTATTACGAATAAACAAACAGGAAAATATGTTTTTATAATATTATACAAATTTAATTACTTCCGCCTTCCTTAAATTTGTTAATAATAAGTTTATGTGTAGAATTCAAATATTTGTTTTAGAATGGAAACAGAACACTTGTCTTATCTAAGAACAATACTTTCTCTTTCGTATGCATCTGCATCACGAGGGGAGCGATTTTGATAAAAGTATATAAGAACAAGTACGAGTTATACTGCAATAGGTGCAGTGGTGTCGTTCAAACATCAAACGAATCTGTATAAATAAAAATGAATCATCAAAATGTATGTACTAAATTGTTTTTATTCTTATGTTTACAACAGCCGGAACAAGGTTTGTATTGGATGGAATAAAATTTACACGAGAATGGAACTAACGGGATAAAATTGCATTATACCTGGACAAAGTCGGGCCAGCTCGTTAGTATTTTATGAAACTTCAACCTTATCCAATATCCAATGTGACTTAATTTACCTGATTGATGGCCACAGAGAGCGCAATACCAAGCCTGGGACCGAAGTTGGGCTGCACTTGCGTGATCACCTCCACTGGCTTGTATAGCGCGTTGCTCGAAGCTAATAGGTAGAATAGTGTTGTGAAGAACACCACCTGTAGAATATAGAAATTAAAGATAATTTGGCGACATCCGAGACGCAGTAGTTAACGGTTCACGTCGTTACCAGTGTGTGCCAAGGCCGCATGTTTAAGTTTAAGCAAAAAAAAGTATGGTCTATGAAAAGTTGTTCCAGCATGCGTATTGTGTATTTCAGTTGACAACTATTTAAGAGAAACTGCAGTACACTGCTGTTTTCCGAAAAATGATAATTAATACTTTAAGTCGGAGCCGCAATGTACTACATAGTAACCGCCAAAAGTACACTAGTTGTAATTCGAGATATACAACTCGAGATGTTTGTAAAGGCCCAAAATTTGTATCCTGTTTCTGATTTACAATAGGGTTACGAGTTTGGATAGAACAATTACTGTCAGCGTAGGCCTACATGGTAATAGTCATAGAGTCCTAATAAAACAAAGTATTACCAAGTTAATAAACATGTTGATGAGAGCGCTGCCGCCACAGAGTAGTAAAGAGGTGAGCGCGCCCACGGAGCCGGCCAATAGCGACACGTTGCTAGCGAGCGGTGCCCAGATGCTCGTCGCTATGGCGCTCAGAGTGCCCAGGTTGGCCTGCACCCAGTTCACTATGCCGGAGTAGTCGAATATACCTGGTGAACAAAAACACTGTTGTTTGATTTTCTATCATTCTCTGCAACCGGCTACCTGCTACTACGGCTGCAACTGACAAACCTGATCAGCACTGTGGCGGGTGCCGTAAGAACTATTTTCTGAAGTACGTTCAGAAAACTTACTGTTAAGACTATACTTCGAATCAGATAAATATTAAGTTATTTTCATGTGAAAATAACGAGAAAGAACGCACGCCAACCGCACTCAATAATTAATGAACAATCACCAAAAAAACATTGCCATACGTATAATATAACTTGCTGAAATGTGCAGGAGAAAAGTTTGCTTAAAGTAATCCTTAACTACTTGAAAAGTTTATAAAGAAACCAAGTCATAAATACCGGGGGTATTAGAGACGTCATTGACGAAGCTATCCCATGAGTCTTGTATGGCTGAACTGTCAACTTGCGGCCCCACAGACGCGGCGAAATGGCCCGACACCCAACTCTGATACACTCGGTCCCATAGCTCCAGTATTTGTTGCTCTACACGATGAATCTTCTCTGGATCGCCTTCTTTTAAGATGCTTTTTACCTGTCGTAGAATAAATTTAATAAGGCTTTATTTCCTCCTACGCTGAATTCGTCACGTACGTCGGTCAGGCGCACCGTCTGTTGCGTATAACATGGAAAAATAGGCCACGTATGAAAGTGTGAGTGTACATTTTTATGCTTGACCGATGAACACCACCGAAATCAGCGTAGGAAGAAAGCAAGCCTAAACAAATAAACTGTTGATGAAATTATGTATTCGAAGTCGAAAACCGAAACTGACAATGTATTTTCTTTATTGAATCAATAATTCAAAATTGTTACTTTTATGTAACATTGGGCAGAAAACAACTCAATTCCTTAAATGGCTATACGTCACAAGGTTTAACACAATACGATAATGTAATGAGCACTCTACATAATTCTGTAATGATTACTTACAAGTCGATCAAACTTTAATAGTTCCAAATGTAAGCACAAAGGAAAAGAAGTAAATTATAAACTGAAAACAAACTTTTTCACAACATTTAAAGCTGTATCATACTAGGCGTTTTTTTGACCAGATATCCCGTCGACCACGTAGTGATCATCGACCATGGGGTAACCATGGGGCGATCCCGATGTCTATAACCGATCGACCAAATAAATCTAAGTTTACGGTATCGTATCAAGTGTTTTGTCAACACACAACAACACTGAACAAGAAATTTTAATTCGATTCCACGCGTATTTCGTTACGTGGCGTCATGTTGCAAAAAAATAGGTTTCCTTCTTTGTTAAAACGGCAAGGCAAAAATGTACGCCAAAAACACGCCTTGTGTGATAACGCTGTAAAATTTACATTATCTATAAACATTCTTACCGCTGTTGAGATTCCTTCCCTTCCATACGTATATGCGTTGTCGATGAGCGAGTCGAGTTTCTCTTCCCATCCCTCTGGCAGGTACGCGTGTAGTTCACTGTTTTGTACGTAGGTACTGTTGAGTAAGCTGCCACTGAGCTGCACTACTACTATAGCCTCGGAGTATATCTGGAATAGGTAACAGAATTATAAGGATAAAAAATCCATTGTCAAATTTGTTTGAATAGTAAGTAGTAAGAAAGAGGTTACCAACGACTATTAATTAAAGTGATTTAAGGGTACAGTCTATACCCCTATGAACATTCTGTCAGTATGCACCTCGAGAATTACAATACAGTCTAGAAATCATACAAATGCGATTCAGAATCGATGTAATCTTACTTGACGCCACCAATTAAGCCTTTGGACGTTATAGTAATAATCCTGGAAATAGTCGCTCTGCAAAGAGCTTGCACAAAAGCGCTTTTAGTGAGTAACTTCCCTAAACACTTTATTTTCTTTACACAGTAGATACTTTAGGAATTTAAAGCAGGATTTGAAATCAAAACCAATTGAAATATAACTTTAATGTCAAAATAGTAATAGTTTACCTGTATACAAATGAATACGGTAGCTACCGCCAGGAACATGATGAGTCCCACAATGACGATGCAAGTGGACACCGTGTCGACGGAGCTGTACGCCACCTCGCGTGTGCTCGCGTTACAAATAGACAACATCTTGCCAATACCACGCACGTGCGCGGGCATTAGAGCTGATTGCCTGCAATACAAATTAATACCGTATATGCATATATATTTTTTTAATCCGTTGCTGTTCCACTCCAGAGTGGAGGAAGGAGGAAGGGGGACTTAGCATGCTCTCATAAATTAACAAATGTTTCGCATGCACGGTGTCATCACGGTGTTTTCCCCCAACGTTAGAGCAAGTGACAATTATTTCTAATACACCCATAAATTCGAAAATTCATTGCTGTGTTGCCCCGGGTTCAATCCGTCAACCACTAACGTGGGAGCTGCTAACTTATACCACTCGGTTATCACTGCTTATATTACCGTATATTTAGCGTAAGAAACATGAGTTTTGTTTTATACAAAAGAAACCTATTTTTTTTCCTTTACCAATAGAAAACTACATAATTTCTTAGCGTGACCTTCGTTTAAGTGTTCAAACACGCCATTTAGCCCGAAATATCACAACCTTCGAAATAAATGCTGTCGTATCTGATTGCCTTGAACTTAAAATAGTGGTAAATATAAATCAGTGTTATAAATTTACACAATAAACTTCATAGTTACCTTACAGTCCACCAGTTGTTCACTTTCCCCATAACATTATTATAATGATTTTCAAAGAACAGCCACACACCGAAGTAATTCAACAGCCGTTTCAGCACATGTATGGCCAAAAAGAAAAGTGTAACTGGTAACAACCAGATGTGCTTCCACACGAGCATACAAAGACACCCAAAGAACAGCAGCTTGAAATATAAAGCTGTTTCTTCATCATTGTCGAAATTGTTCTTCATATAGTTTTCGTCGAGGGATCGTTGTTTGAACGCTGCTAGGAACCGTGACTCTGCCTTCAATTTGTTGTTAGACAATGGCAAGGCAGATAATGTTCTAGTTTTGTACAACATTTTGGCGTGTCTTGGAGAGCTTTGTATAGGCTCGTTGGCAGTCCAACTGCCTCTTTTGACAATCGTTTCGGGAGTGACCGGAGATGGAGTGTCTTTCTCTGGTGTAGTTTCAGGCTCACTTTCCGTTTGTGCTACTTCAGGAGGCTTTTCATCGATTGGTTTTTCCGCTATATGCTCATTTAGAAATGCTTTGTGCAATGCTAATATTAAAGACGCTTCTGGGTCTGTAAAAATATTGTCATATTATTTGAAATTTGTCTCCTACAAATCGATATTGTAAACTATAGGTTCCCAACATTTAATAGACTACCAACCCCTTTACAGTGAAAACTGTTTATCATTAGCCTTAGGACCTGCTAAGAGACCTTTCGAAAGCTCCAGCGCCCATTAGGAGTCGGTATCACCCCTGTTGGGAACCTATACTTTAAACTTAGCCTTTATAAAGTGAATACATACCTCTAGCCAATAATTTCTTATGGACGTCTAAAACTTCTAAAGCAAAACCAGTTACGCAAATAGCTTGCAGTATAACAAAAGTGTACACTTGTAGGGATCCTGTGAGACTGGCCAGGAAGCTCGAGACCACTAGCCACATCACTTGTGATGTAATACGAAATATTGACGCCCGCTGTGGTGTCCATAGTACGTATATACTGATGAAGTAGGCCAACACTATGGTTAGTGTCTGAAAAGTTTTGAAGTATTTATGCTGTATTTAAATTAGGTAAATTTAAATTAGGTAGGTAACTATTGTCGAAAGATCATATGTCATGGTCAAATTTATTAACAGCATAGGGCTAATTGCTTTTAAATGAAGATCAGATGTCTGATCTTAAGTCTCCAATTATCTCCATTCAAATTTTCTTTAAACCAATACTGTGGTTACAACCATGAAAATATTATAGATAGACAACATACCAATAGAGTTACGTATTTATTACATTAAATTAATTAATATTTATAGTTCCAGTAGAATTTTACTAGCTATTACACCTGTATTAGCATGATAAAAGGTAGTCCATTAGTTTTCCTTATAATTGTAGTTGTAGCTATTTGTTAATACATTGTATTACTGTCATGGGAATCCATAATACAAAATTGGGAGTGGTCTAGGCAATAAAATTATGTCATAGCTTACTTTAAACATAAATGACTAAGTCATATTATTTATATTAGACACTATTAGTCAATAAATAGGTTTTGCAGAATGACACCTTTATTATTTAGCTTATGTTAAGAAAAAATGCCTTTATTTAATTACTCAGATTGAATGATTCAATGATATATTTTAAACAATTTGTCATTAGAACATAATGTCTCCTTCCTTTTACCATGTACTAAAAAACAAATATAGTATAGGCCTTTTGAGCCTTGAACAAAAGTGCACTAATTCTAACTGACCTCATCTGCAATAGATGAATACAGGCCAATGATTATAACCAAATATATTTAAAAAAAATGCTTACAATATAACTGCTGCATACACTGATGAGTAAGGTTGTAGAGAAGCCAACGAAACTGCTCAGCTGCCAGAACAGGCAGACAAAACTCCTTGGTACAGAGTTGTACAGCCATGGCATCACAAATATGGCTGACAGCAACCCAATTACTGTCTGAAAATAATTAAAAAAAATTTCACATATAAGATTAGAGTTGGAAGGAAGGCTAGGTTGATGATTCATTGGTGAGGCAAAAGACAGCTAGACACTGATAGATACATACAGCCTAGCCTAGTGAGTATATATAAGATGTATTATTCTCCATTTTCATTCATTTTTAGTATTTGGCTTTGGCGTTTCTCAGAATAGAATACATGTTTATCTAAACCAATTCAGTAGCTTTGTGCATTTAAGTTGGACAAACGTTTAAAACGAATTTTCCTTTCTATAAGGATAAGTAAGAATTATTTTTAATACACATGTAAGACAAAGACATAGGTCTAGCTTGTGGCTTCAACCCAACAATGCCATGGGAGGCTAAGTCTGAGGTCACCGGGTCAGGCAATTGGTCCTGACAGCTACCTATATCTTTAATATAATAATTAGGAAATATGTACAGATTGATGATGTGAAAAAGATCAAGTAAACAAGGATTTTATATTTTTATTGTTAACATATTGATAGTACAGTGTAACACAAAATGTTATTGCTATACTGATTTTTAAGATAATATAATTATTAATCTAAATAGTTTTATGTAATCACTTACAATTAGCATTAGATTTACCTGATGAGCAATTAATTATTGATAACAATAAATGGTAATGTAATCTATTAAGTATATGTACTTGCAATGATGACAAGTTAACAAGTTCAAAGATATTTAGATAAATATAAGTACATGTAATAAACAGAAACTAATTAATGCATGTTTTACCTAAAGGTGTTTGATATACAACTACATTATACCATTTAAAAATAGACCCGTGTAACAAAAGGCGAGCCTGTTGCAATTAACCGGGCAAGTTACCCCAACTCTGTGTTACTACCTGTTAAGAAATATCCTAATAAAAATAGACTAATAGCACTTTGTTCTATCTAGAAATCAAACCAGCAGTTGATTAAACTACAGACTAAACCGCAGAGTCAGTTGGCAATTAAAGTAATAAAGGTAGAACTGAGAACTCTTCTTTTTTGTGTCTATAAAATTGTTTCATAAATTTATTGTTCTGTTATGAATATAAAAAAGAAATATAATAAATTAATCTTTAATAAATTACTAATAACAGACATTGTCTACTCACCTTATAATGGTCTAGAAACTGCTGACCAACAGTATCAGAAGCAAAATTAACTATATTTACTGGTATGCCCATCAAGCCAAACACCACTGATGTGTTGGACTTCTCCAGATCTTCGAACCATGATTTCAGCTTCTTAGATAGTTTATATTTGAAAGGATGAAGCAAAGATCCCACAAGTAAAGCCCAAAATAAAGGTTTGAAAAAAGGCTCAAGTATCAGAAATAAAACGTACACAGCGACACAACATATTGCTAGAATAAACAAAGCAAAGGCGTTGTAGAACCCATGTTTCATGGGCTTCTCGTTCCCTTCCGTTATACCTCCTATAATATTGAATATATTCTCAAACGGAGATTGCTGCATTGCTTTTCCGGGGTTAAAATTTACTACACATAAAACGTTTGTAACATTAAAATAATTATAAATAGAGTAGAAATAGAAGTAACCACATTTGAGTAATTATGAGATCATAGTTATTAATTATTTTTTGGGAACATTTCGATTGATTGACTACTAGAACAGGTGCGTTCCAGGTTTACGACCGGCGTTTGACAGATGATTTGCTTGGCACTTGACAGTTCTGACAAATAAAAACCATTTTACGCATGTTTGAATTAAATTATTTTGATTTTTAGTAAAAACCAATACTTTTTTTAAAAACGATTTTTTCATCTTATGCTCGTTCATCATCGTAAGAAAGTGTTATTCCTGTAATAAAGGTCTTTGGTTTCAAGCCTAGTAAATTCTACGTACTGCGCAGGGGTACGGGTTTGAACCTTTGAGGTTTAATTCAAGTTAACTACCAACGAAAGTTGCGGTTATGATCTAAGATCTTTTAGTTGTTTGAATTGTGTTATTAGGGAAGGCTGTTGGATATTTCGACACCAGGCCACTGTGAGTGTGACTGTTTTCTCTCATGTTATATCCATGACCTTCGGAGAGCTTTTCGTTGTCTATCTTGATCTCCTTTGTGCTGGCTTAGGTCTATTTTCCCAAAGATTTTTCTACTACATTTTGAGCCAGGCAATTGTAAGCTCATATTATTATATCTAGTCTGTCGCTGAAGAAATTAGATCTCTGTAATTTCGTAGATAAGAATCTAGACAGTAACCTAATTAATCAAACTCCCTAAACCTTTCATTCGGAAGGTAGTTCTTTTTGTATTGTGTGATAAATGACGTGACGAATAAGGGTTATAGATAATATAATTTATTAACAATAACAATTTAAAGATTTATTAGGTTTTCCTCCTTCTGCAACTAATTGTGTAAGAAAAATGTGATGAATGATCAGGCCCATTGACAGGAATAGTTAATTTGATTTATGCTTTGACTAAAAGAACAGTTTAACAAAAGAAAACTATCAACAAACATTTTTGGTTAGAAAGCGTTTACCTTCTTTGATTTTTATTACTTCTATTTAATAACTACGCATTGTCATACATCTCGAGTAAAATGGGGAAATCTGTATTTTATTTTTTATGTTTTTCTTCTGTGACCGCATATATACTTCAACATAGCAAAGAAGAACATACAAATCTAACAAGCTGCGTTGTGAAATTAGTTGAGGAATGGAAAGATAATTATTTTAATGACGTACAGTTAGACCTTACGGCTATGAACATAAATAATGATCTGGACCTGCTTGCACTGCATAAACTGAAAGGCATACGCTTTATTTCCAGAACTTTTTTTTGGGATTCCAAAACTGCATTTAATATGGCTTATTTGATTATGAGTGAAGATTACACTGAACTTAAACGTGGTCTGCTTAAGGTTACAACTGACTTGTTTTGGAACCCCTCTGCACGATTTATTATAATTCTTCGACGTCTTAAGGAATATGACGCATATCGCATTCGGAAGCTTCTGCACAAATATAATATACTTGATATGAAGCTCATATCGTTTTTAAACAAGGACTATGCTGTATATATGGTCAATTCAACAGAAGAGCGATTTTGCAGCAAAGGAGATCGGCTTGTATTTGTGTCGTGGTGTTCAGAGTATCGTCAAAACTATAGTTTATCAACTTTAGTAAATAAAAGTTTGCGAGGATGTCACTTTACATTTTTAGCAAATAACTTATGGCCTTATAACAATCTTGACGGTAAAGAAGGCGAGGGAATCGAACAGCGTATGCTGCGATTGTTTGAACAGAGAGAAGGACTAAGAATAGAATTAACAGTACATCCAAAACTCAATAGATATGGAAACATAAAAGAAGATTACCCACTAGTTATGGTACAAAGAGTAGAAAGAGACGAATTTGACGGAGCAATAGGAGGGCTCCATATGCACTCTGCGGAACATGGAAACATTTCATATACATACCCTTTATTGCTGGATAACAAAGTGTATGTCCTTCCACGAGCACACTCTTTAGGACAGTGGGAAGCTCTTTTACACTCAGCTTATTACACCTGTTTGGTGTTTGGGGTTCTTTTTATATGTTTATGTACAGCAGCTACATTTTTGACAATATTTCCATCACTGAAACGAAATGCATTTCGTGATATTTTGCTCGTACTGGGCTACATGCTGAATAAAACCAGTGTTAAAAATATTCACACTGGATTGCCGCAGAGGATGACTGCCACATGTCTTTTCTTCTTCGGGTTTATAATGCCGTACATAGTACAAGCATTTTTATATAGCTTTTATAGTAACCCGGTACTGGACTACGAGCCAAAAGATTTGAAGAGTATGACCGGCTTTAAACTCATCTTATACACAGAATTTATAAAAGATGGAGTACCTTATGAGAGACACTGTGGTAGTAAATTGAATTGCTTATACGAGGTTAAATACAGTGATGATAAACTTTATACAATAATGTCATCGGCCGATTACGATATATATCATGAGAAGTTAGCTGACGAAAATGGTTTTTCAGGTGTATATCTATTGCAGGAACCGTACAAAGTACTATTACGAACTGTAATTTTGCGTAAG
Organism: Anticarsia gemmatalis; assembly: GCF_050436995.1. NCBI lineage: Eukaryota > Metazoa > Arthropoda > Insecta > Lepidoptera > Erebidae > Anticarsia > Anticarsia gemmatalis. Next base: position 4,319,240 of record NC_134763.1, on the reverse strand, counting down.
GGATCTATTTTGTTTAATCGTTTCAACGATTTCATATTTCGGATTGCAGCAAATGGGTTGATGAAAAAGTATGCGTGGGATTCATATGTTAAAAATAGGTTGCACTGTAGAAGTAGACCAACGAGACATCATCAACAAAGCAAATTCGTGCCATTGAAGTTGACAGATTTTTATGGTACCTTTGTTATTCTAATTGTCGGGCAATGTTTGGCATTTTTGGTTTTTATTTACGAGCTTTTAGTGTCGGCTCGGAGATCAACTAGCTAAGATGTGTGCCTCTGAATAAACTTTTAATTGTACTAGCTTCTGTCCGCGACTTAGTCCACGTGAAAGATTTTCTGGAGATTTTGACCTTATGTTAATTCTAGTTATAAACTATCTGTGTAACGGATTCATCAAAATGCTTTCTGTAGTTTTGGCGTGAGGTTTTCAAACACAAATACTTACATAGGTTTGATATTTAGAAGCACCACCGCTGTAGTTTTTATTTTCATGGCTAAATGAACTGTTGTGTTGACTTTGTAAATGTGTTTCAAAATAATAAAAGCATAAAAAAACATACTCTGTTTATTATTACCTTCCTATTTTACGTTTACTTTATATTTTACTAGCTGACCCGCGCAACTTCGCTTGCGTCCAATAAGAGCGAATGGGTGAAAATTTTCCTCGTTTTTGTAACATTTTTTACTGGTACTCTGCTCCTTTTGGTAGTAGCGTGATGATATATAGCCTATGTCCTTTCTGGGGTATCAAAATATCTCCATACTAAATTTCATGCAAATTGGTTCAGAAGTTTAGGCGTGATTGAGTAGCAGACAGACAGACAGACAGAGTTACTTTCGCATTTATAATATTAGTATGGAGTATGGAGTATGGATTATAATAATACTAGCTGACCCGCGCAACTTCGCTTGCGTCACATACGAGAGAATGGGTCAGAATTTTCCATGTTTTTGTAACACTTTTTACTGTTAGGTACTCTGCTCCTATTGGTCGTAGCGTGATGATATAAAATATGCTTTTTTTTCACGAAAAATATTCTCAAAATTATTTACATCTCTTAGTATAACGTAGTCGCGCTAAGGCATATCCGCCATTAAAACAGTTGCCATGGCAACGGAATTTTGTTAATTCAATGTCATTATAATATTGATATTTCGCGACTTCGTTGAATTTTCCCGGGAAATGCGTCATTTTCCCGGGGTAAAAAGTAGCCTATGTCCTTTCGCGGGTATCAAAATAACTCCATACCAAATTTCATGCAAATTGGTTCAGTAGTTTAGACGTGATTGTGTAGCAGACAGACAGACAGACAGACAGACAGACAGACAGAGTTACTTTCGCATTTATAATATTAGTATGGATGTGATCACTTGCTTACGTAGAACTAGACAGCTTGTATAAAGCTTTATCCTCATAGGGATATTATATAAAGACTATCTTGTGAACCATATCCATGTTGGAATACATTTTAATGGACAAGCAGACAGATTATTGCGTCTACAAAATTATACTACTTAGTATTGGTTCTATTCTTTACATATACCTATTAATTGGTAAACTTTAAAAAAATAGACGCCTTGGCGTTACATTATGCCTTGCAAAGTTTCAATCTCAGATTCTTCATAAAACAAGCTTGCCAGCCAATCATCTTGTGTTAAATCATGTAAGCATATAAGAAAATATATCAATTTTCAATTTGATAGTAAAAAAGAAGTCATTGAGACCTTAATACCACTGAGACCAAAATGCTCCTGATTAGGTATTTGAGTCGTAAAATTTTCATAGATCAAACGATGTATAGATTTTCAATTGCAAAGAGAGTAACTATTTAAAAAGAATGCTAATGTTGGGAATATGCATCTTAGACACTCTTGCAGAGTGGTTATTTTTTAGGAAAATTCAATATCTGGGGTGATTAATATACGATTTCTTAAAGAACATAATATGTAGATTAGGATCTTTATTGAACAAAAATAATGGCAGTCTAAAACCACATAATGTGTATATAACTAAGTTAGTAGGTATGTCCTGATGATTTATCGTATTTTTTGTTGAAACGGCGTTACTATGGTTATTACAAAATTCAATTAGAATTCAATAACATTTTTGTAACAAAAGGCAGTTTACAAGGTTAACAAAATATTGTTGTATCCTTTATATGCGTTGATTTATGACATATCTAATGGAAGGCTAATATAAAATATTCATATATGTCAGTATAGAAGTAAATTGTATTCAATTGCGTTATGTGTAAATACGTGTAATTAAAATGGAAAATCTTGTATATTTTATTTGTTGCGCAATAATATTTTTACCAACTGGAAAAGCTTTTATTTACGCTGAAGAAAATTATGAAGTTCAAAATCTTACAAATTGTGTCCGTGAATTGTTTCAAGAATGGACTTTCGAGGTTTCTCCGTGGGATCTAACGATTATGAATGCAAGCGACGATATAGACATATCTGCATTTCACAAGATCAAAGGCTTACGAATTATTTCAAGAACGTTCTCATGGCGATCAGATATTTCGAACGTCGCATATTTAATCATGAGTGAGAATTTCCAAGAGCTTAAAATCGGACTGAATAAAGCTACTTCAGATAGATATTGGAATCCAACAGCAAGATTCATCATTGTCCTAAAACATATGAAAAATAAGCAATTGTATGATGTTCGAGATTTCCTACTGGATTATAATATTCATGATATCACTCTACTTACTAAGAGAGAATACGAGTACGCTATTATTAAATTCAATTCAACATCGAAACATTCTTGTATGAATAAAGCACATCTAGTATTTGTATCTTGGTGTTCCGAATATAGTAATAAGAAGAACTTGCCGGTCATTGTGCGGAGCGTCAGTATCCGCAAATGCAAGTTTAAATTCATCTCTCATAATATTTGGCCATTTGCGAATTTTGATAATTCTGGCGTAGAAGGTGTTGAACAGTATTTTATGAATCTGTTTGCAAAACACAAAGAAGTTGACATTGAAGTAAAAGTGCATGGAAAGCTTAATAGATATGGAAATCTCGACCTAGGCTACAAGAGTACCATGCTCCATAAAGTAGAGTTAAACAAGTACGAGGGAGCATTCGGGGAATACATACTTAACAATAATTTTAGCAAGAATACATCATATACGTACCCTTTGGCAGCCGACAATATGATTTATGTATTGCCTCATGCGACGCGCTTAAATCCATGGCGAGCAGCTTTTACACAGTCTATGTACACCAGCATAGTCGGTAGTATATTTTTCGTGATACTTTGTATCGCAGCCGTGTACTTTTCAATATTTCCGGTTCGAGAAAATAATACCATTCGATCTATCTTAGTGGTATTTGGATACATGTTTAACAAAGTAAGTGTCAGGAAAATTCACCCAGGATGGGTTCAAAAACTAATTTTCACAAATATATTGTGTTTAGCTTTTATTCCATACGTACTTCAGGGATATTTGTATTGCGTAGCCACTCGCCCAATTCGGGGCTTTGAACCAAAAACTGTAAAACAATTAAAAGGATACACGCGATCTGTGTACTCAGAATTTCCAAGATATGAACCAAATATGGGTGAAGACTGTGGAAGTCGGTTGAATTGCTTACTGCAAGTGAAAAATAATAGAGATAGACGCTTTTATACGATTATTTCAAATTCGTACTTTTGTACCTATAGCGCTAAGTTAACTAATAAGCAATGTAAAATGGAGGTATACTCATTGAAGGATACTTACGTTTCAGTATTGCGAACGATATATTTACGTCGCGGCTCGATACTTATTAAACACATTGATGATTTTTCACAAACCTTGACTGCAGGCGGTATAATGATGAAGTACATTACAAACTTGTATCATAAAGACTGGTTGAAGTGCAAGTCACACCACAAATCTGAGCATAGACCAATAAGATTGCAGGATTTGTCTTACGCATATATCTTTCTAATTGTTGGCTACTGTTTGTCTACAATTGTTTTAGTTTGTGAGCTTATGGTCGGTGTACGGTGTGTGCGTGTTGTGTGAATTATATAGCTATTTTGATATCGTACGGGAAAATAGCAATAATATTTGCACTCTTACGTATAATATTTGCAATTTGCTTCATATCTTCATATTGGATATTATGTCACGGTTTTGGCCCACCTTATCTTATATTGAGCAAAAGGACACCTGGTTTTATGGTGTCTATGTGTAGGAACACAAGAGTAGTAAATATTTCTCCACGTTAAAAAATATCGTGTAAACAACCATCATGTTACCTGTATTTAGAAACTAGTAAATTAAAAACTTAGGCAAGAAGATTCTATGGAATTGCCGCAAGGTCATAGAATTTATTATTACATTCGTAGCGTTATTTTTCTTTATCAATCCATTTTGAGCATCGTCTAGTGTGTGCAAAATCAGTAGAAAGTAATTTTAACTTTAAGTCTATTTTGTGAATAACATACACGTAAGTAGAATGGAACATGTTGTGTTGAAAATGGTTTGCTATTAATAAAAATATAAGAATTAAGGATATCAAGGCATTAGTGTGTATCACAATTACTATTAGAAAAGAGGTGTTTTGCTTCAGAATTTAAAACTATGTTTTATGTCAGATTTGTGTGTTTCTTCTTGTAATACATTAAACAAATAACAATATTTTAATGAGTTTTATTCTCAAATATATTTATTTGAACTTGTTAATGAACATGTCTAATATCTGCTTGGAGGCTGTCGGTTGATCAGTGGGCGCCATGTGACCCGCACTACGGACCATCACGTCGAAAAAGTTTCCACTGGACTTGATATATCTGTAATGATTATTATTTCTAGATATATAATATATAACCATGTAGATATTATGAAACATTCTTAAAATATTTTGTATTATTATGTATAACCAAACGATTGTTTTCTATATCGAAAGGTGAAAAAATAGAATATAATTGAGATATACTTACGTTCTGATATTAACGAATTAATGTTGAGAACAATATAAATAGATTAGAAAGTTAAAAAACAGTTTTGCTCCACATAACACACCTCCGCCCAAACCCCTTATAGGGTTTAATACCACAATTTAAAATATCTCCTTAAATTCTGTGTTTTGAAAGTCCATTTTAATCTAATTATAATAGATTTGCACTCACGAGTTAATTTTGAGGGTGTTGTTTTTATCAATGATAGGTATTCGTTTAGCCTTCAAGTAATCCTGTTGGCCCGACCATTTAAGACTTTGGAAGGTATTCACTGAGAGAGCATACGCCACGATTACGTCCAGCTGCCCGCTAAAATAGTAAAGACAAATTATAACGAAGATAAATTAATTAACATGATAGAACCCGTAAATTAATATCAATAATTAGATCATTAAAAGATTAAGTACTAGCCTAAAATAGTTTTGCATGCCAAATCTACCCCTACTTAAAATATGTCTTTTTATTATTCAGATGAAAATCTTAGATTCACTGAAAATTTGTGTATTTTTTTTATTTTATCAATGTTTAACCTGCTTTTTGAAAGCTCGACACAGTTTACTCTTTATATACAACTAAGCGACTCCTGTTTGCCAAAAAATAACGTTCATCAGTTTCTACAGGACGCTTAAAATGACTCAATAATATTTCGGTAGAACGGGGCTACTTTTGAATACAGGGGATATATTAGAATTGAAAGAAATGGGCATGTTTAAGGTCAATTTCACTACCTAAAATGCTACAATTTTGTTCGTAGCGATATTTACTACCAACAACTGGAAAACAGAACTCGTTGCTAGCTTTTCATGCGAGCTATTTACTCTTTTCTATAATCAAGCTAACCCCAAATGTTCCTAAAGTAATCCCATTATACGTTACCTGTAACTCATGACTCCGTAATGTTCCAACAATTCTTCAAGCCATGGTTTAACAGTCTTATACATATCATCCCATAAATATGCATGAACTATTTCATCGCAACTGTGATACTCTGTCCTTTTAGCGTGAAGAGCATCTTGGATTTCTGGTCTCCTCAAAAATGGTAGGTAATCTCCACCTATATCATCAATGCCATCTTGTATGTAATTATAGAAATTAACGCCCGGTGCGAATTTTTGCAATAAGGGAAGAACTTTTCGTGCTAACTGTAAAATAAAATAAACCCTATTTTATTTATTGGGTAGTTACTAATGAGGTAATTTTATAACTTGCTTGTTTTAAAAAAAAAAATCAAGACAAAATTTTCAAATAGTATTAACCGAAAGAAGCTTATTCAATAGTAGCAGTATTAAAGGACGAAAAAATCTAAATTGGGTTTTATTACCTCTTTGAATCCGCTTACGTTGTTTTCGTCCCATAGTTTCCTGGCTTTTTCTTCAATCTCATGTATTTGTTGAGCCTGTTCTGGGTCAACTAGTCCTATTTGAAGAGCGAATTCTGCATAGTGCATAAGTGTTGGCGGATCTGTCCATCCGTTACCGATCGCTAAACCCTGAAAAGTTACCTACGAATTCACTAACAGGTCTCGCATTAAATTTAGACACCTAATATTAAAATTAAAATTACTAATATAAAAAACGAGATAATCTGACCTTAAGATTTATAGGCAAAGAGTCGTTCTTGTTGTGATGTATGTAATGTCCAAAGGCGGGAATATATTTGCCGGCGTACGACTCTCCGGCTAAAAACAGCGGCGCTGGTCTGAGCTCCGGAAATACTTGCAGGAACTGTTGGATGAAGCTTAGGAGACACTCTCCCACCTACGTATTAAAAATATCAAAGTTCGGTTGAATAACTACGAATAAATTTTGGAATAAGAAAACATGGCGTGTCTACTAACCATATCTTCGTTAGTTGTATACTCGTCTGTTTCCGTAAAGCTGAATCCAGTACCAACAGGGTTGTCGATAAATAACAAGGAATAATCGCTCCCCCATGATATGGGCATTCGTTCCACTAAAAACAAACAATATATATTAATTATACCCTTATAATATTCTATAGTAAATGTAAGAATAGGTGCTTAGAGAACTGAAATGCTACAAAAATGTAAAGTAGGAAGCCAATCTTTAAATGAGTATTAATAAAAAGAAGTCTTTATATGGTAGAGTTAAGCAAATTCTTAGTGAATTATTCGGAATTAAAATAAGTGATAAAAGTACTTGTTCCATTTTTCAGTTGAATTGGACCAATCTCTTCAAATAGGCCGAACAACGAAGAGCACCCAGGGCCGCCTTGTAGCCAGATTATCAGCGGTGTAGTTTTTAACGGAACTCCTTGGGCAGGGAAGTACCAGAAGAATAGGTGCCATTTTTTATTTTCGTCCACTGTGAAATAACCAGAGTGACTTGGGACCCCAGCGAAAAGAGTTGGGTCCACTACGGAAAGATTCCTTGCTTCATCTATTTTGCCGTTCTGAATATAGGGTGTCAACAGTAAAGGGCCTTGTTGGCGGTCTTCTTGGGGAAGAACTTTGGCGAACCCGTAGGCACTGGAAAGAAAATTTATTGAAAAAATATACCTAGTCAAATTAGAATTATTTTTTCTTACAAATACCATTCCCTAGCCCTACTATTATTATTGTCATACTTTGCTGAAAGTAAGACAACTATTATGAAAATATATTATTCATATTACGACCGTAATCAAAAAACTATTATAGGTAAGCTGCCGGAGAAATCAATCTTTACTTATAAAGGTTAGTTTAAAAAATATATTTACCAAAGCAACAGCACAAAGTAAACCTCAGTATGCATTGTTGGTGGAAGTGCGTCAAAATATTTTTCTTTAGTATTTATTAACAGTTTTATCGGATTCATGAATGTGGCTTAGTAATAATTTGTACATTATTTTAATTTTTTATGAATTATATTGTAATGATAACAATATCATAGTTTGCATATTTACAGTATCTATATTAACGTCAATTGCAACAAGGGGCTATTCTGACGTAAAGCAATTTAAGTTTCACCCGTTTTCAAGGTGCAGCGTCATTCAAATCATATTATACCATTAGCCATTTCTTTTTAGGGTTCGGTGTAAAAATACAAAAGACGGGACGTTGTTACTAGCGTCCGCTGCTCGTCTTTCTGTCTGTCTGTCACCTATTCCGTCATATTTTTTAAATACTCTCATAAAATGTTGTGTTCACAGATGATGTACTTATGTTAGTGTTATAACACCATATAGGTACTTGCTAAAAACAGGACTAAACCGTTTTTTAAGTAGGGCCATACAAAACGTGTTTCTTTTTAGTTTTTTTTTATTCATATGGAGCCCTGTGTGCGAGGTATAACTTGGCAGGTTTTTATTTATTTTTATAATATTACTATAGGCAGAGGTGTATAAAATAAATCCGCTTTTTGCCATTAATATTAAACAGAACCGACGCGACGGCAACGGGCGGCCCCTGTCTTTTCATTTTGAGGGTTCCTTCTATCTATGGTCTAGATTTAATGAAAACTCGGTAACATAGTTAAATCGGCTGCTCACATCGTTTATTCGATACCCCCTATTATCTCCTTTCCGTTAATGACATAGAATATAGTTTAAGCCTCATTTCCTCTATATTTTTTATGAAGAATTTGAATTTGCTTGGAATTCGTAAACTCATGCTTTCGATCTAAATGAATAATGTCCTTTTATAAGTCGCTATTTCGGGAGTAAGGAACAATCATAGGTCATAATATTTTTGTGCCACATATTTATGTCGCAATAATAGACTTAAAGCAAATATAACGGAGTATAATTTATTGATGAAGTAAAATTATTACAAATATGACTGCATTTATTTAAACTTGCTAGTAAACATATCTATAATCTGCTTGGAGGATCTCGGTCTTTCCGCGGGCGCCATGTGACCGGCACTACGCACCATCACGTCCCAGAAGTTGCCACTTGCTTTGATGTAACTGAGAAAAAGAAACACTTAGCTTTGGTCATTCATTATCAGTTTGCTATAATATCTATAGTCCGACAACTTAATAGACTGCCCTAGAATACAAGATTTTTCTAACAGCTAATTAATATGAGTTCCAATAAGAGCTGAAGTCACAATAAATCCGCCGTCCGCTGCATAAATCTGCAAGTTAATATCGATTTCAGTTCTAGATTTTTTAGCCTCTGCCAGACGCTCACGTCGCATTCAAGGCTCTCTAGTATGTTGTCTTTAGGTCTTCAACCAGTCAGGCAAAGTCTGACAACCACTCTTACGGAGGAGTATCGGATGCCCAGGTTAACTGGGTTGCGGATCGGAGTCGTGCTATGTAAGACGAGACTGGAAGCCGACTTCAACATAGTTGGAAGAAATACTTTCTTGATGATGTCTACAAAGTATACTTAACTAACTTATTGGCACTTACGAATTAACTTTATTTTTGTTAGACTCGTCATAGATAGGAACCCTTTTAGCATTGAGGTAATCTTGTTGTCCCGACCACTTGATACTTCGGTATGTGTGCACTGAGACTGCGTACGCGACGATCAAATCCAGTTGACCGCTGTATGTTTGAAACAAAGATATATACAACACATTAATTATTTAATAAATGACGAGAATTCATTTCGCTTTTTTATTTTCGCTTCTTAATGTTTCTAATAAAGATTTATTCAAATATTTTAGATACTTTTCAGTTCATACCTTTCGAAATGATATGAACAAAAACGGTGAGTCCAAATTTAAGTTGGCAGCAGTGCAACCAAATGCTGATATTGTCTGTGCCTAACATCCTCCATTCTATGAAGAAAGAGCCCTTGGCAGTAACGGCCAGTAGATTTCTTTTTGGAGATATTATACAGATGTACGGAGACATAAATTAAAAAGTAAAGACAATTACCTGTAACACATAACGCCATAATGCTCCACTAATTCTTCTAGCCAAGGTTTAACGGTATCATAAAAGTCATAACGCAAGTTGTGATAAACATCAGAGTTGTGGTCCGTAAATGGTCCGAGCTTAGTATGTAGAGCATATTGAATTTCTTCTTGGTTTAATAATCTATTAAACTCCAATGGTGTTATATCTTCAAAGACATAGTTATATTGGTTTTTTATATCAGTAGTGTTTAACAATAAACCATACGCTTCACCCCATTTCTGTCAGCAAATGCAAAATAATGTAATATGAAAAACGTTTAATTCGTTAAAAGTCCTTGTATGTATTGATATTCGTCGCATTGTCGATGCATTATAAATAATATTTGTCATTTATTTATTTTTTACCTCACGGTACATGCTAAAGTTGTTTTCTTCCCAATACTTTCTTGCCTCGTCCTCAATTTTATGTATCTTTTCAGCTGCTTGCGGATCTATAAGGCCTGCTTGTAGCGCCCACTCCGAGTAGTGGAGCTGTGTCGGTGGATCAATCCATCCATTACCAATCGCCAGACCCTGGAGTTTAGTTATAAATTAGATTACTACTTTATCTATACTAATATTTTAAATTTTTGAGTTTGTTTGTTGGTTTGAACGCCCTAATCTCAGGGACTACTGGTTCGAATTGAAAAAATATTTTACTGTTTATTGAGGAAGACTATAGGCGGAGGTGGAGCACCAGTAAAATTGTTTCAAAAGCGGAGAAAATTAAGACCTATCCTCTCTTTTTTGACGCTAGCGAAGCGAAGCGCGAGTCAGCTAGTCTTAACTAAAATGTTACCTTTAAATTTATAGGCATAGAGTCGTTCTTGTTGTGATGTATGTAATGTCCAAAGGCTGGAATATATTTGCCGGCATACGACTCTCCGGCTATAAACAACGGCGCTGGTCTGAGCTCCGAAAATACTTGCAAGAACTGTTGCATGAAGCTGAGGAGACACGCTCCCACCTGTGAGTGGATTTAAATGTCTCACTTTTATAGCGTATTCTGTATAAAAAAAAAACTTATACAGTGCATTTTGTGCTATAAAACATTATTTTTGATTTGACGGTGATTTTTTGTTACATTTATCACTAACCATATCCTCGTTAGTAGCGAAGCCTTCTTTATCATCCACAAAGCTGAATCCAGTACCGACAGGGTTATCTATAAACAGTAACGAGTAGTCGCTTCCCCACGTAATTGGCATTCGTTCCACTGAAAGAAACATTCAATAAAAAATCTATAATAATATAGTCTTTTCGTTCATCTACGCAAGGGAGCCGTTACCGTTACCATAAGTTACCTTTTCCATCGCGATACTGTATGGGACCTATCTCTTCAAATAAACCGAATAATGAAGAGCCTCCTGGTCCACCTTGTAACCATATTATCAATGGAGTACTTTGTAAAGACGTATCATCTTTTCCTTGAGCAGGAAAGTACCAGAAGAACAGGTTTCCATTGCTAGTCTTGTTGACAGTGAAGTAGGCAGCATGACTGTTGACACCAGCGAACAAGCTAGGATCCACTGCTGATAGTTCCTTAGCTTTTTGTGTTTCTCCACTCTCTATGTACGGTGTCAAAATTAAAGGTTGCTGTTGAGAAACAACCTTGGCTGATGTTGTGCTGAGGCTAAAGAAATATTTTATTACTACATTATCTTATTTCTGGTTGAAAGAATGTTCTGAAGAGATTTTTTATTAAGAATATTAGTTTTTTATTCATGCTACGCTACGTAAGACAGTGGCAGTGGGACGAACTATCTGGAGATGTTACCCCGGAGGCTGCAATATAGAGTTCTTAAAAAATGGCAGTAAAACGTTTTTAGAGGGTTGGCAAGGCGCGAGAGACATCGCTCATAGGCTGCAGTGGCCCTTTACCATTAGGCGGGCCGCATGCATGTATGTCACTACAGTAAAATAAAAAAAAAAAAACGCAAAGTTACTCACTTACCATAGTATCGCCAACAAATATAGTTTCGTGAACATTGTTGGTAGACGATAAGAATATGCCATTGAAATTCCATGTGTTGGTCATTTATAAAATTTTATTTATCAGCTATGCGTATTTAAAATAACTCGAACCGTCAACGTGGTTAAATAGTTAACTTTTATTGAGTTAAGTGGAAATGGAATGTCAAGGTTGCACCTTAAATTGAACGTAGGTATAATGTACCCTACAAAACATAAGTATTTAAGTATTTATATAATTTTTCGAATCAAAATAAGAATAGAACCTAAATTGCGCTGGGATAGCTCGATTACCTTAAGTTCCAGCCTGTATGGTTTGTAATGGGTTAGTAAAAAATAAAAATCATAATTATTTTATTCAAAAATATTTATTTATTTGAATTTGTTAATGAACATGTCTAAGATCTGCTTGGAGGCTCTGGGTTGATCAGAGGGTGTCATGTGTCCCGCACTACGCACCATCACGTCCAAGAAGTTGCCGCTGGCCTTCATGTAACTGAAATAAAAGGACCTTGTTAAAAATACGATATCGGTTATAGATCCCATTGATTATTTTCCCGTGGGTATATGTCTGTCCAGACAATAAAAAAGAATACGTATGAAGTCACGGTGTGGTACATTTTATTTCAAACTACTGCGCTTATGCTACTGCGATCATCACTTTGTATCTTAATGCATTGTAACTAAGTCAACTATAATTTTTTAAACAAAATGTATACGTGTCTTTTATTTTTTTATAATCTGATTGATGGATTTATCGGAATTTCAGTTTATTCTAGAAGAAGAAATTTCATTTCTTTTTCGTGACGTTAAGGGCGTCTCACTGGCTGAATAAAAAAATAACATACGTAATTATATATATGACTAGCTGACCCGCGCAACTTCGCTTGCGTCACATAAGAGAGAATGGGTCAAAATTTTCCCCGTTTTTGTAACATTTTTCACCCGTACTCTGCTCCTATTAGTAGTAGCGTGATGATATATAGCCTATAACCTTCCTCGATAAATGGACTATCTAACACTGAAAGAATTTTTCAAATCGGACCAGTAGTTCCTGAGATTAGCGCGTTCAAACAAACAAACAAACAAACAAACAAACTCTTCAGCTTTATAATATTAGTATAGATAAAATAACATAGTTTATGTAATAGGTACTTACGAATTAACTTTTTCCTTATTCGTTTCATCAAAAATTGGGATTCTTTCAGCTTTTAAGTAGTTTTTACGTCCTGACCAGTTGAGACTTCGGTATGTGTGCTCGGAGAGTGCATACGCCACGAGCACATCTAGTTGACCGCTACATGTTTCAACATAAATATAGTTTTATTATTTAATATACATAAATAAATACTGTTAACCAGCGTTTGAAGAGATTGGTAATCTGTAGTGCAGGTCCTCTTATTGCAGACATCGGGCTGTCATAAGAATTCAGCAACAAAGACATTTATATGATCAAAAATTTTATTTAAGAAACGAATTTGTTGCCATTCTGTGTGAGAGATAAACTACTTTAATTAATTTTAGAAAAAAAATGTGATTAATGGATAAAACCACATAGGTAGTATATTTAAATTCAAGTGGCAATTTTATAGATATGACCATAATAAGGAATATTATAATTTACCTGTAACACATAACACCATAATGTTCCACTAGTTCTTCTAGCCATGGTTTAACGGTATCATAAAAGTCATTAACTAGATAGAAATAGACCTCGTCGTTCGACGCATTGTATGGACCTGCTTTCGTATGAAGTGCATATTGAATTTCTCGTCTGTTTAAGAAATTTACAAATTCTTCTCGAGGCGTCGAATCAGAAACATAATTGTAATAGTTTTGTAACTGCGTAATGTCTGTTAATAAAGTAAACGCTTCATCTGCTTTCTAGAATAAATAAAACAAACATAAATAAGCAATAATAAATGTAACACAATGTGTATACAATATATTATATATTAGCCATAGATATATAAAATTCATATATAATTTGTAACAATTGATATAGAGCGCCATTGTCGCTAACAAACTGTTTCACAGTTTAGCGATATTTGTGAAAATGTAAATTTTATTGTTCTCATTGAATAAATGATATAAAAAAACGCTAATTGAATAACTAGAGTACATAAAATCCAAACAAGAAAAATTATAAAGAACCATCTACAAATGGTATTATTGATGATTGGCTTACATTACCTCAGAGTATTTGTCGAAATTTTGTTCCTTCCAATATTTCCTCGCCATCCTCTCAATTTTGTAAATCTTATCAGCTGATTCCGGATCTATAAGGCCCACTTGAAATGCCCACTCAGAATAATGCAGTAGTGTCGGAGGATCAGTCCATCCGTTACCGATTGCCAGTCCCTGTGGTCCACATTTTAGAAGATTAGTTTAAATAAACAAGTATCAAATATTATTGGACGACTCACTCATGGTCATTTTGATTTCAAACTAAGCAGAGCTTGTAACCAAATAACTGATAAACATACTTCTAAATATTTACTTATATAGATACATTGACAACCAGTCCCAGTTGTCCCGGGTGGAATTCGAACCCACAACACGCGGTGCTACGGTTATTGCGGTGAGCTGGCCACTTTAACCACTGCGCTAAACGTGCAATTCGTAATTTAAGACGTTGTTGACGAGTGTTATTTTTAAGTCTTTAAATACTTACCTTTAGGTTAATGGGAAACTGTTTTTGGTTGTGGTGTATGTAATGTCCAAATGCGGGGATATATTTGCCGGCGTATGACTCGCCAGCGATAAACAGCGGCGCTTTTCTGAGCTCCGGAAATACTTGCAGGAACTGTTGGATGAAGCTAAGAAGACACGCTCCCACCTGCGTATTATTGTTTTTTAATAAAAAATAATTATATTAAAGAACAAAAAAGTAGGTTGAACGTTGAGAGTCTTAATTTATAATTGTATTGCATGTGACAATACACATTATAACCAAGCGTCACCCCAGAAGTAATAGCATTTCCTATGGCAAATACTTTGCCGTAACAATGTTAGAGCTGTTGTAGACTGTCGAGCAAGGGTTCACATTCTTAGGTTGAGTTAAGCGGAGGACGACGTCACAAGTAAGTATTAATTTACTTACCCCCGGTTTCTGAGATACATTTAGCGGTAGTTTATCTATTCAATAGTGTCAAAACTCATACAAAAAAAACGCTTTTGAATAGATAAACTACTGTTAAATTTACTCGAAACCGGGGGTTAGTTATTGTTTACTGCGGTTGAAATGTAGTAAATAAAAAGTATTCCCTTACCATATCCTCGTTAGTAGCATAGCCTTCTTTGTCATCTAAAAAGCTGAATCCAGTACCGACAGGGTTATCTATAAACAGTAACGAGTAGTTGCTTCCCCAAGTAATTGGCATTCGTTCCACTGAAAGAAACAGATTAATAAAAAAAAAAATGTTACGTCAATTTATTTGGCCTTTCTACGAGAGTTATATTGTTACTAACCTTTTCCATTGTTAAACTGTATGGGACCTATCTCTTCAAATAAACCGAATAATGAAGAACCTCCTGGTCCACCTTGTAACCATATTATCAATGGAGTACTTTTTAACGCGGTTGCTTTTTTTCCTTGAGCAGGAAAGTACCAGAAGAACAGATTTGAATTGCTAGTTTTGTTCACTGTGAAGTAGGCAGCATGACTGTTGACACCAGCGAAATATTTGGGGTTCACCGTTGATAATTCTTTTGCTTTTTGTGTTTGCCGGCTTTTTATATATGGTGTTAGAATTAAAGGCTTTTGTTTTGATACCTTTGCCTGTATTGTGCTGAAGCTAAGTGCGCTGAAAATATAAAAAATATATTATTACGGTATGAAGTCTGCATTGGAAAGGATTTAATTTAGTCAGTTAACTTACCAAAGCAGCGCTAACAAATAAAGTTTGGTATACATTGTAGATAGAGAACAAGCAATTGATACACTAAAGGTAACTCAATTTGACAATATTTTTAGCAACGTAGAAACATTATGTCTTTGTATATTCCTATAGGTACAGGGATAATTCTTAGCCAAATAGTTAACCGTTATTGAACGAAATTCAAGAATGTGTGTTGGATTATATAGTGTCCGGTTAATGCGTACACAACGTTAATTACCTATCAAATTCCCGCCGATGAAGTAAGGATCCGATTTATTTTCTGTGTTGTCCAAAGTGGTTGTAAACAAGGAAACTTAGTTTCGTTACACTATTAATTGCTTCTTCGGGATTGTCACACCGCACATAATTCATGACGTATTTTAATTTAACAATAACATGTCTTTTACAAAATGTTCGTTTTATTTTGCCCTCACACCAACGGAAAAAACGTCGTAATTTAGGAACAGTCAGCTACAAAAGTAGTTTAACAAATTTATATTCTTAAAACCTCTTTAATCGATGAGTAAGTTTAATAAGTATATAAACTAAAACCAATGAAATTAAATGGAATTAAAGAGTTCAATCAATGTAAAAGGTTTTTTTGAGGAAATAAATATACATCTTCACAGTTTCGGGTTTCGAAAAATTCAATATATTAGGTCGGGGAAAAAGTTTTTTCGCATTATAGTATGTATGAACTTGTAATAAAATCTTTTCTCTACACAAAAGAGCTCGATATTTGGGTACCTCACGAGCTCACTGAAAGAAACTTAATGAACTAATCTGTCGTCACTATTTCGTGACGACAGATAATCGTATAGTTTTAAGTGTCGTGGCTTATATGATTAAATGAAGGTGTTCACATATAAAACGGCACAACTTACTGTCGTCTACGACATTTTTTGCTGTGACGACAGATTATCGTGACAGTGGGGACGGCTAGAGATGACAGTCGTCCAACGATAAATTAATCGTTACGACATAGTGGGAACTTGCCCTTAGGGATTTTAATTCTTCTTTACTTATTATTGCAGGCGTGAGCTTCGAAAAAGTTCCGAGCCCTCAATTTATGAATTACCTATGTCAAAAAAATATACATTATACTTGCATACTTAGGTCTGCAAAATAAATTCGTAGTTACTTGATTAAGTGCTAGTTTCTGCTATTATTTAGGTAAATACCTAATAACACAGATGTGGTATTAGGTATATACCTGTATCATATAGAGCAGGCACTAGGTATACTTCAAAATAAGTACCTAATTCAATTCAAATTTCAAAGATGAATACCGAAATGAAGTCATTTCCTGTTTGAAAACGTGTCTCGTTACAGATACAATACACCTATTTATAATTAATGACTATTTTATATAACTAATAGGCACATAACAATATAATTCCGTTTCCTCAGTTCGTTTTATCCTGTCTCATAATAATTCAATAAGAACCAAATCAGGGTCTAGCCGCCACGGATTGTTTTGCATAATATTGAAAAAGTTGGAAATGATTTCGCTTTATAAAACGAGAGATAAGAAAACCAGAATACGATTTAAATTTGTTTTTGGGCATAAGAAAACGTTTCATGACTTAAGAGATATATCTTTCTATGATTATAAATTCTAAGGTTTGTCTCTACTTATATTATAAAGCTAAAGAGTTTGTTTGAATGCGCTAATGCTTTGGAACTACTAGCACGAATAGAAGAACAGAAAACAGTTTTAAAATACAAACATATCGAGTACCTACACAGATTATTATAAAATCCTGATTACACTGTACAGACATATTGTAAAATTCTTGTTGTAAGTATATAATTGTTTATAATATAATAAATTAAGATAAATAATTTTCTTTTCACGAATGTAATGGAAACGTTATTTCTAAAGATTATCCTAGTTTAAGCTGCTTACCTTTTGAATTTGGTGTCAATAAGATCTCTTTCAAAACGGACAATAGTTGTAAATAAATTGTAAGCTGAATATAAATCATCAGGCACTTGAATTTCCTATCCTACAGTTGCGTTTTGTTGATAATAAAATACCTATTTACAAGGAGAGACGTTCACTGTTCAGTAATAGTTTTATAAATTATAACTAAAATGTCACTTTGTTGCTCAAAAAGGGTTCTTTTGGTCACATGTTCATTAATAGTTTGGAAGACGTGTCCCAATAAAGTGCCAAGCTAAACAGTTTAACGTTAGCAATACTCGTAAAGCCAATAACTCTAAAATGTTAGTAAGGAACTTATGTTGGTACATGGACAAAATATGTAAACGATACGCTCCTCACATTAACACATATATGAGTGTTTCTTTATCTCGCTGTCATCACCGTTGCCAGGCGTCCCAATTTTCACTATAACACTCTATCTATTCATCGTATTGTTAGTGGTTAACTAGTGTCAAAGTTGTTCAAGTTGCTCGAAGGAATTTGCCATGACTTAATAACTGATATGACGTTTATTGAGAACAGTTAGCACCAACTTTAACCTGCCCTTCAAAGTGAGCGTTCAGCTTAAATACGGCCACCCATCTATAAAATGTCCGCAATAAATAAGTTGTCGACCCCACAAATGGTTGACCTACCGATTAGTGCAACTAACTACGAAACATTTTCTCAGCCTAGTGTGACTTCCAACTATGTTGAAGTTGGCTTCCAGTCTCACCGGATGCATCTGAATACCAGTATTTTTCATGGAGCGACTGCCTATCAGACTTTCACCACCCAGTTACCTGGGTTATAACACGATATCACTCGGTAAGACTGGTTGTCAGATGTTCAAGCATCTGACTACTGGTAACGACTGTCAAAGATCTTTGAAAATGATATTCAGGACCAACTAACGTGCTTTCTGAAACACAGAGGAACTCGAGATGTATAAGATGGTCACAAATGAACCATCACTACCGAAGTATTAATCAGTAAGACATTATCAGAAATCGATACAAAATTAGTAATAGGAAACAGTTTCATATCCGTTCGAATCATCGCTGATAATGTTGCACCAAGTGTTGTACTCATTTGGTGCTAATTTTCTTTTCGTCACTCTTTCAACGTAGTGAGGAATAATGCCACGTGCGTCATATTAGCAGTTCAGTCTTTAGCTCGTGTCTCATTGCGGTCTGCGGTAGGTCAAAGTGTGTAGAACTACATCAGGCTGACGTAGACAACGTGTGCCAACTTGAAAACGTGGAATCTTATATCTACATTTCTTACTATTCTTACTACTAGCGATTATATAGCTTAGATGGATGACTATGGTCCGTACGACTAGATTAATGTTTAACGTATGCTTGAAATGCAATTTATAAATTAAACTTTGTTGCTCAGTATCATCTTTTTATCTCTGTTTGTGTGGAGTGAAAATTTAAAAGCAATCCCTTATGTTTGAGATTATATGAGCGCTTACACCGTCTATTACTTATTTGCTAGTTAGGTGATAACGTTAGATAAAATTTGCTTAGCAATGCGTCAATAAGCTGATTAAGGCATTTAGTTGGGGGTCGATAATTATAATTCATCTTTTAGCGAGTTATTTTTACCGAAAGGCTTAATACTAGTTCACTGGTCGGATTCTGAATAATAACCGTTTTAAAGGCACGTGTCAATATTCTATCCGGGTGCGTCAGTTTAATGTGTAACGTTTAGTAAGGATGTACCGGACGGGGTTATCGCAGTTCTCTGTAATAACTGAATCGTGACGTGTGTTTTTTCTGCTCCTACGTAACTAAGGGCGGAGTTCATACGGTTTTTGTTAGTCATTAGGTTCGGTACTTGATATGACCTCACTGAAACTTGACTGACGTTTTTTCTAATAAATACTTGTAGTTTAGATAGATTTACGGCCAGTTTTACGAATTATGAATAAGTCTCGGATAGCTAATCACATGGAATTTTATTATATATGTATGTTACTGTAAAAGCCCGAACGGTGGTAAATCCTAAGATTTTCCGGTATAACCTAAGATTTACCAACTCGCAATGGTAAAAGTCCGAACAATTCTTTTATTTCGAACTTTTACCTATATTCACTTGATGATATCGAGAGGTCGCCGGAGCCCCGCTTCGCGGGGCTCCTCCTTCTGGGTGGTTAAAAAAAAATAACCACGAAGGCTAAGGTGGGAGCTTCGCTTCGCTCGTTCCCACCTTAGCCTTCTAACCTAACCTACCCATGTCGCTATGCCCAAAACTCCTGCTTTATAACTATGTCACAGTATATAATTATACCGTGAAATAGTTATAAACATAGTTATGAAGGAGGATTTTTTTATATATCGTAACATAGTTTTTAAACTCTGGCTTGTTCGGACTTTTACCATTGAGAGTTGGTATTTCTTAGGTTTCACCGGAAAATCTTAGGATTTGCCACAGTTCGGGCTTTTACAGTAACATATACACTTGATGTAAACTAACGGTTAAACAAAGTGCTGTCATTTTATGTATCGGGCAGGTTATCTGAAACTTATCCATAAGCCATGAAACTGGCCGTAAGCTAAGATTACATACACAAATGAAATCTTTCTTTTTATATTATTATTTCGGTGATTCTAATAAGCAGCCACTAATTAATAATAAACACACACATAATTTATACTTACTTGTCATGCAAATCATAGAAGCAGATTTATTATTCTGGTAACCTGGTTATTCTGGTATTCTGGTTTTTTTGGCATAATGCTTTAGAATAAGGATATCACAGGAATCATAAGTTGAGCATGAAATAAGTTCGGTTATAACATCGTCCAAAAGTCTGATAACAAAGTAAAAAACTAAATGTTCTACATCCAAAAAAGGTAAGCCAGCAAAAAAAAAGCAAAATAATATTACAATATAGTCTGAGAATGAAGAATGTCTTTTATTCTAAGGAAAAATCTATTAATAAACGCAAGACTCTGTGATTAATTTTATTTAAATGAAACCAATTACCTAAGATTAACTAACGGTTTTCCTTCCTACAACCTTGTGACACAGCGTAGTGACTCATCGACTATATATAAAGATTATTTACTCACGCAACTTACCTTGACTTTGCCGAGATTATAAAGATATTATTATCCCTATTAGTAACAGGTAATCGCTTGAGACCGATATAGTCGAAAAATATATTAGTACGATCTGTGCCTATTGCCAGGAGCGCGATTTTCTTCAGTTTGACATTTTAAATGTACTTTAAAATTAGTCCTGGAGGAATGTTGTTTCTGATTAAAAATGATCCTTTTGCTAGCCCCTATTTTTTTAGCCCTTCATATGGCCCACTGCTGGGTGAAGAAATGTAATGGTTAGAAATGTAATACTTCGATTAATATTTTCTTTTCGCAATTCCATATTCAAATTATATTCCATGTAGTTTCTTTCTGATGTCATATTATTACTTGATATTACATTAACATTAGGTTTAGCTTTGGTTTAACCGGATAAATAATAAAAATAAAATATTTAATTAAATAATAATAATAATATTTATTTCAATATTTATTTATTTTAATAATAATAATATTTTCCTGAGCGATCAGAGATTTCTACGTGACTAGCAACGTGATTACGTAAATGCACAAATGTGACTATATTTCATGGAAAATATCACTATCGAGTCATAATCATCTCATTTAATTACCAATATTAAGTTGAATCGAGCGGAAAAATAACAATGACAGAAAATTTATTATTGAAATTATTATGTACTAGCGTTCGTTATAAACGAAATGTTATAATTTTGCTTGTTTTTATAATAAATTGTAATTAAAATTAATACAGTCACAAATTAAATAGTTAGAATTTCGAATTTCTAATTTAATATTCATTATACAGTTTGTACACATGTCATGTTGAGTGATAGTAGCTCCACAACAAAAGTAATTTTGCATATTTGACAGCTAAATTGGATGCCTATGAGTAATTCTTCAATTGATAAATCAATTAATCTAGCGCTTGAACACACACAACAGATATAGGCATAACGAATAATCGGTAATTTTGTACATTCCTAAGGAAAATAGCATGTCTTAAACTGAATAAAGAATTAACGTTATTGTTTCTGTAATTCCAAGTAATTGCTGCTAATTAGTAAATAAACGATTAATATAAGTAGTCATTTAATTAGCTTCGTATATTACTGAATTAGTAGCTTATTAATTAACACATTATAAGATAACAATGTAGCAGTAGGTGTCTTGTGGTTTACTTGCTGAACAATTGACTGAGGGGAAAGGAATGCTTCATAATATGAAAATATAATATACATACATTCGTAAATTTACGCTTTTATCCTATAGGGGTAGGTAGAGACAAGAGAACACCACTTGGTATGCGACCTACATTGTTTTGAAAGACATCACATTTCAATTCGCACTAGCAGTTCCCGAGATTAGCGCGTCCAGACAAAAAACCGAACTCTACAATTTTATAATATCAGTATAGAGTTATGCCTATATAATGCGCAAAAATTTGAGTGCCATTAACATCGGGATCAAGGTGCAAGACACCGGCATCAATGCATCAGGCAGAGCAGTACTCTTACCTTTGGTATCAGTCCTTTACTGGTTTTAATATTTAACTTCAAAAGATAGAGATACTATATTATATTACTTAATATTACAAATATGAATAATTAAGGCTTAGTTTTAACATTTTATATAAAATGGGACTAGTAATGACTGGATATAAAGCAGCAAATACGTATAAAAATATTTCTTTGGGAAATAACGTAAACAAAACTTACCTAAGCTTTCTATACAATAAAAAAAAACCCGCGCATTTGTTGACTGGACTCGTATTTTTTCCTTTGGTTTCTATTACTTTTTATTATTCATTGTATAAGGATATCTATTTTGAATGTTTTGTGTATTGTTGTATCCAATTACGTCCTTACACAGTATCTAAATTAGGACAATGACCCAAAATAACCCAGTAACTTAAAATTATGTCACTATGTCTATCCGGTATGAATAAAGAATTATTATTATTATCATTCATACATTAGCGCGATTCTCTACAGTCGGTTCTAACGAGTATCGAAAGTTTGACAATGTACTGCAAAAATAATTCCTACAATGCCCACTAGAGGAGAGAGATATTCGTACAAAATTGCCGAGCTATAGCCGGTTGTCGAAGGTGGTGGTAGAGAATCGCGCTACTGTATAATATTCGCGACTGGTAGGTAGTTACTATTCGCAACCTCTATAACATAGCTGAGTTTATTCTACAGTAAAGCGGTAACTGAATTACAAAAGAAAGCAACAATATAAGTTTGAAACTATATTAAACGGACTGCGACCACGACGAGTGTAACCTGCGCTCAAACGTTAGTCATTTTAATGTAAAATGCGTGTTCGCGTTAATTTCCGTATTCTATTTTACAATAAAGATACAATATACTTCAGACACACAGTATAAGTGTAAAATTTATTCCTAAGATATAATCCGTTCTCATACTTGAGTTATAGTATTACAGCATGATTCGGGTAAACATGAAGGTAGGAGGCAATCTCCAGGGATCGTAGGCCGCGCTGCGATCATGATACGCGGCATATTTTCACCAATATTTATTGCAATAATCTGTGTAACCCCGCCCGTATTTCAACTTTATCGAGAGTATTGCTCAACGTATCGTATCCACGTGGCTTGTTGTTTCACATACTAAATGCTGTTTGAATTTTTACTAAGTTGCCTGTGGAATCTGGAAGATTTTGTGGGAATATAATAGCGCAGCTACAAACATTTGATACTTACTGTATTTCATTCTGAAAGTTCTTTTAATTCTAGTAGTTACCTGAAATAAAAAACAAATTCAATTTAAACATAGATGAATCTTGTTATAATTGAGTGTACATCTCAAGTTTGCAAAATACATGTTTTCAGTAGCGCGATTCTGTCCGCATTTGGTACTGTCGAGTATCGAAAGTTTGATATTTTGAATGTACTGCTAAAATAGTTCCTACGACGCCCGTTGGAGGCTCTGATCAGAATTTCATATAAAATTTCTCTATGACAGGCCGGTTGTCGGTAGTCGATAGTAGTAGGGAATCGAGCTAGAAATTGCCTGGTAATAAGTATAGTCACGACTTTTCCCAAAGGCGTTGTTTATGACAATTTTTAACCGCAATTAATACACCGTCATATTATTATAAAGTTGTTCTTTGTTCATAAAAAACGTCACTGTTACCACAATATTGCGCAATTTTAATGAATAAAAGGTAAAGGTTTTTGCCACGCGCTGCTGCCGACGTAGGTATTACTAACTAATTGGTGTTGTGATCCGTGCCTGATGTCTCATCGGAAATGTATTTTTTCCGTTTTATGCGATGCATATTATAGGTTTATATTTTTTTTAGTTATGCACAAAATGTTTGATGGTTTCGAAAAAATATCCAACACGGATTTTCCTTTTTTTTAATACAAGTGTGAATTTCAAAGATGTGTCACAGTTATTATTAAATAAATGTTTTTTTTAGGTGTAAAAATTTTGAGGAAGTAGCAGTTCTTGAGAACGATTGGCTATGCAACAAAAGCTCGTGATACTATCAAATAGTTACAGATTCAAATTGTATGCAAAATCTAACCAATTCCATGAAATATCTGTTTCATTAGTCAATTTTTGTGAGGTATTGCATCAACTTTTAATAAAAGTTCAGATTCTGTGTTTCTCTGATTCACCTCTAAGATATTAAGGAAACGGTTATTTGCTTATTCAATTGGTTGTATCTGCAGCAATTTTTATATACGACATGTAATCTAAATAACTTTGACTTTCAAAAACTGCGCTGCGTATAGAGAATAACTGCATCGGTAAACGATGGTAGAATTATTGGTTAACTGACCATAAATAAATATGGGTCCTGTGTCGGAAACTGATTATTAGATGTTCTGTTAGATGTTCTTAAGGTAAATAACTAGGCTATATTTTGAAATTATATTTCGTAAAATGCAAAATCCTAGCTATTTTTACGCTAGCCGCGAATTCTAACCCTACCTTGTAAAAATACAGAGTATTTTCAATATTAATGGGTAGTAAGTAATATAAACTATTAAAATAATATAATTTTATAAAGCTGTTCTTCCAAGAATCGTAGGTTCGAAGTATGATACCAACCTGTCATCATTACGTATTTACCACATAACCTAGGCCAAGAACTATTCTATAACCTAGAGTTAACTCTACCTAGAACTGAGACAACGTACCGAATGAGTAATGAAGATATAATTCTATTACAAGTCCGTCAAACGTAAACATCGGGGAAAAACAACGACCGAATTAAAATTCTGACCACGACGAACCTTTAACCTTATGCGTTTTATAATGTTAAATATATACGGTTAATTCCGTACAGTTTCCTAAGAAAATACCCAATAACATTAGATACGGAACTCGGAAATCAAAATTTCCGATTCATGTCTTCCACAGCTCCATTAACTTGTGTAAATACCAATCTATCTACTTGTCTATTCAGCCCATCTCTATGGGGGGGTATATTCAATTTAAAATCTTCAAAGATTTATAGAGATTAAATATAGAGATTAAAATATTCGTTTTAAACACACTAACTGAATGTAGAATAAAATAAAGGTGATTAGAGACTATAATTTTAAGTTATTTTTTAGAAATAATAACTTTATCTCAAATTAAACTTCTCCCATAAGAGTTAGTAGTATTGTATTCCAAGTACAAGTTGACTTCCCCGAACCAACCAACCAGTGCCAACCACCGAAGACTGATAGTATAAATTAACCGTCCTGTAGCCATTGTCCTACTCGCGTGCCCCCCAAAAGTAGTGGAGTAGTTTCCTACTCATTTTATACGTCAATGCTAAATAAGTTTGTTGTTAGTACTCCTACAATAGGTTTAGGTTTTCCTGCCTGGATATTTTCAGCAGTCATCTGTGTTAGGAATAGCCCACTGTGGAAGGCACTTCTCATTTTACTTATTATCCTGCTAACATAAGTAAGGTGGTATACTTATATTATAATTATGGTTGACCGAAAGTTAGGTGAAACATCTGGTCTGGTCTGACTTCCTCTGTGGCGCAGTGGTTTAGGTCACCACGCCGCAAAAAGTCAAAAATCAAAAAGTTATTTAATAAAAATTACTTTTTGACCCAAGTGATTGTGCAAAATCAAGGAAGTAAATAGACTGCAACATAAGATACTATCTCACAACCGGTCCGTGTATCAAAATTTTCGAAATCAGCTACCCATGAGTGTCCACTAGAAACTACAGTACCTTGGTTTAGTGATTAAGTATATTAGCATCACACACACGTCACACTGTGACTGTATAATTAGTCAGGACACCCAGGGATGTACCTATAGTTTAAGTAGTTTGAGGTTACATTATTGTGTCGTGTGCAGTATCTATACTAATATTATAAAGCTGAAGAGTTTGTTTGTTTGAACGCGCTAATCTCAGGAACTACTGGTCCGATTTGAAAAATTCTTTCAGTGTTAGATAGCCCATTTATCGAGGAAGGCTAGGCTATATATCATTACGCTACGGCCAATAGGTGCAAAGTACCACTAAAAAATGGTACAAAAACGGAGAAAATTACGACCCATTCTCTGTTTGTGACGCTAGCGAAGTTGCGCGGGTCAGCTAGTAACCAAGAATTATTCATGTAAAACTCACACATTATATCAGTAGGTATAGAAAAGCACTAAGCTTACCGCTACGAGGGTTACGAATCCAAAGCAATACACCACTTCCTTCCGAAGTTACGTGTGTAATAGAAAAAAAATCACGTGTTTCAACGGTAAAGTAAAATATGTTAAACTGTTCTTATGAACTCTTAAGCACCTTAACTTTAGGTTCCATTATAGGTATATATTAATCTTAATCAGTTTCTAGGTAGCGTGGGGAACCGAAAATTGTTGCTATCAATCATACAATTTTAGGAAACTTCTACTTCAAGTTAATTATTGAATACTAAAAATACCAGATTCACACTACTATTTTTGTGAATGTATGAAAATAGCTTATACTAATATTATTATTATTTTTTCACTTTGTTGTGAATCACTTTGTTTGTAACAGGAAGGACTTATTATATTATTGATTAATATACTGTTGCGATTATCACTGTATGAATAATAGAGATGCATGTCATTTTTTTGTGATATAATATGAAAAGTATTGTGAATTATTGGTCTTGCTATACAACAATCTAATGAATTCTGTGATCCTTGAAACATTTGGATATATGTTTTGTCTGTTGAGTATACTCTTATCATCAGCCTACTCTTCTTCCAAGTCTGTTGGCGGCTACAACTGTTGTTTGTGGATGCAGCTGAATACCAGTATTTCACATAGAGCTGCTGCCTATCAGAACCCTTTTTACCTGGGCTATAACGTGATACCCTTTGGTAAGACTAGTTGTCAGACTTTAGGCTTCTGACTACTGGGTAACGACTGTCAAAGATCTTTGAAAATGCTAACTGGGACCCACAATTTAACGTGTCTTTCGAAACACGTAGGGCTTAGTATGAATAATATGGTTACCCATTCACTGACCAATCTCTGCAAGCGTAACTTAGCCTGAATGGTCAATCCGTGTGGCTATCACTTAGCCACGACCTTTAGTAAGTTATTAGTGTAACATATATAGTAGTAGTATTATACAAAAATTTATAGGCTGACCATGAACAAAACATGAATACTATAATCACTCAATAAATATTTAAAACTTGCAGTGTCACGGAAGAAAAGGTGTAAATTGACAGAAAAACAAATAAAACTTAAAAATAAATATAAAAACACATTTAATAAATTATTTATCACATAACCCTAACACATCGCAAAAATTTGAAATTGCTGTTAGTTTACCAGTCTTTATATCCTGAGGTAAAATATCACATAATATTGCATCACTTTTATATTCCTTGATTCTTCTTTCAATAATCATATTCATCATCGTCCTTGACACAGAATCCCAATCGCCTTGTGTAGTTCTCAGGACAGGTTCCTACGGCAATCCCATTACGGTTTTCAAATGACGGCACAATGCATGGAACTGTTTCTGGATCCTTCGTCTTCGTCACCAAAACTTTTTTGTCTTCTTCATCGGCTTCAACATTGAAATTTGAAATAGGGTTTTGTTCGTGTTTGGAGTCTTCGATCATATTGATTGAAAATCCTTCAGAGTCTTGTGGTACTCGACGTGGATGCAGGATGATATGGCTGTTGACGTACACGGCCAGTGCTAAGCACACAGCAATCTTCACACACAAATTTGAATGCATTTCGAAATCTTATTTGAAAAATTACAAAGGACAATATCAGGTATCAAAGAACGTTTTATAAGTGAGTCAATCCGACCGCCGCGTCGACTTTTATGTCTTCTTTATTGAACAAAAGTTGCACAATTTACGCCGTCATTGACTGCATGACGAAGATGCGTTCAAGTTTAGTGACGTCACGAGTAAAATGTCATCACTATAACGATGATTAAATGACGTAGTAGCTCTACTTTTCGTCACTAGTAGATGCAATCAACTTAAAACTTATAAATTAATTTGAGAAAAAGATTTGTCATTTTCAATGGCTAAGAATGTAAATTAAACAAATATGAATAAAGCTACATATTTAAGACTACATAATCTAAATAAAAAAATGAAATCTGTTAGAAAATATTGTTTATACAGGCGTTTTTAAATATTAAGCTTGATAATAATTTAAATCCTTAGCTTCTTAACTTTACGACAAAATGTCAGTGATTGGTTAAATAAATGTTTGGTTGAACTTCCTATGAAGTGAAAATGTTATCACTTACTTATTACACTACTATTATACGTTTTAATTTTACTACGTTTTACTTTCTAATACTATTTGACGATATTTCCTAAATAGGAAACAATTATCTGTAGAAAAACATTGTGGTGCAACCTTGCATGCTTGATAGTTTTTTCAAATAGTTCTTGAAGGTATGCAAAAACCCCAATCCACACTTGTCCAGGGTGGTGGACTTAAGGCCTACTAACCCCTCCCTCATTGAGGAGACCATTGCCAGGCAGCGAGACATCGGTGAGTAAAAACATTTTTTATTTATTTATTTTCGACTATGCTATAGTCATATTATATTGTAGGTATGTCTGTATACCATAACATATAATTATGTAGAGGCTGAAGGTCAAACATAATAGAACCTTTGTTGTCATAATTTTGAACGGTCTTGCATCTTTTCGGTCGCGATCACATGTGTTATCACGCAACGAATAGATTTCATCACGCGATGTTAATCTCAAACTATTACATTGCGTCACTTTTAGTCATAGAAACTACGTTGGATAAAAATAGAATTAATTAACACCAGGTTGGGATTTACCCAGTCTGGGTAATGACCACTGGACAGTCAGAGTCACATCAGACAGGTTGATGCATAAATGAATCACTACCCTACTTCGTTTACTTATGAATATGGAAACAAAGATTTTTTCCCTAACCGTGACGTCTAATTTCATCACTATAAATGACCAACTAAGACGGTATTCTTTCATAGTCCTCATAGGACCGGCGATCTTACCGCACATAAATATTACAATAAAATGTATTCAAATATGTGTGTGAAAATCGTACTGTCCCTGGCACTAGTTGCTTGTATCAACGCGCACGTGTTGAAATACCATCAACTTCAGCCCATCGAAGTTTTGACCGTGGAGGATGCAGTGAAAAATAAGGATGCGGATCTTCAGTCAATCTCTCTGCAGAAGATGGACATCGATGAAGTAGAGGATAATGGAGTGTTGACACCTGAGGAGCTATTAAGAGATTTAAACGAACCTCGTGGGCTCTCAAGTGTCGTGGGACCTTCGTTCGAGGACCGCAATGGCATCCGAGTCGGAACCTGTCCCCTAGGCTACGTCAGGATCGGAGGCATCTGCCATCCTGAGGACTATTAATTAGACAACAACAATTTCATCTGAACTCCCTTTTACCAATTAGTAACGTTTTGTATTCATTTGTTGTGTAATAAATTGATTACCATGTACTTAATCGTTTTTTTTGCTCTGTTTCTTTTTTACTAATTTCCTGGTGTGTGTTAGGAAGTAAATCTATTATGCTTTAAAAAAAAATATATAATGTGGTCAATTATAGATGGTGTTGTGTTGCGAAATGGGTTATTTAATTAGGTTCCTTGTATTGGTTTAAAAAAACTTATATAAATCTACTATCGATGGTGCAGATTTAATCATTATCTACAAATATAAAAGATTAGGGAATGTTTTATACCTGCAATATTAAATGTAGAAGATAAATGATACAAGTTGAGAAGCTTAAAGTTTATTCTTGGATTTTTTTTCTTTTCTCTATTTTATTCCAGTTTTTTCATGACTTCTTAATACATAACTGCGACAAAAATTGCTTCCGTATGGAGAGGATTTTTACAACCAGGCCCAGAAAAAGCTACTTATCAAATCAAACATGCATGAATTCTTGAACAGTCCGTGTAGTTAAGCATGCAATCGGAAGCGCGATTCTCTGCTCCTATATACTATAGGCAATCGTCTGGCTTTACAGAAAAATTGTCTGTAAATGTGATAAGCGCCTCTAGCGGCCGTCGTAGGAACTATTTTTACGGAACAAATTATATGTCAAACTCTCGGTACTCGAACTACTCGAAAGTCAGATTGATCAGGATTTCGTGTAAAATTTCTCGATCGCTAGCCGGTTGTCGGTAGTCGATAGAGGTAGAGAACTGTAATAATGTTCATGTAGGTATGTATTATGGTCCTTTTCCAGGTAACGTTAATGTGCCGTGTAGTTTCCCTGGTATTTTCCTACAAATGTTTCTTCGCGGTCCTTGCTGTGGTGATCGGTCCTACGCTCATTTATAGTTGCATATTTAATCACTGTATTTTAATTAAACAACTGTGGCCTGACTGCGGTAAAATATGGATGAAGCAAATCGAAATAAATGTACGACAGTTCCTTAGTACCTAACATATTTTAAGGAATTTACAAAACATATTGCTTTTTCCCTTAATTAGTTATATCAAACTTTATTTTACAAATTACTAGGTAATTTTGATTAAAATAAATGTAATGTATAATGTAAATCCAATTCTGCAGGCTGCATACAATACGAACCCTCTATGTACATACGTGTATAAGTATATTATAGACTATTAAAAAATATATAGTTTGGTAAAGTGCCCGGTAAATGGCAATAGGCTCACCCCCTATTACTGCTGCAGCGATTCAATGACCAACAGAACAATGGTTATTTTTCTACCTTTATTTTAATTTTTTTGTCAGGAAAATTCATTACTGCATGTCCCGCTCCAGGGAGGAAGCGGAGGTCTGTTAGGCTCTCCCGCCGACGACATATTTGTCTCTACCCTTCCAAAATAAAACCAATGACAGAAGTTAGCAAGTTATTTGAATACGAATAGGTGTCAGGATATCACAATGAAGCGCAAAATTGCAACTGCTAAGTAAAATCAATGATAGTTTGTCCAAATGCTATTTTGGATCACAACAAATATGAAACATTGAGTTATGAAAGGTCAAGTAATGAGATTATCAGTTATACAAAATAATTTTAATTTACCATTGTCCCACCGCTATCCTTGTTGCGTAGGAGGCGAGGGATCCGACTGGAACAGATAAACTTGAAAGATATAGTTTGTAAATAAATATAATTAGTTACCGGCTTTAGTAAGCAGTTATTTTTTTGTGGAGAAGAAGCAGTTATGGTTTGAATACACCATACAAATATGGATCTTGCTCCACGGTATTGTGTGCATCCACTAATCTCAAGTCACCCACTTAAAGGGTCTTTGATTTGGTTCCAGGATAAGGCAATGTATCCTATAGCACTTTGGTTTTTCGAAAGTTCAGATTTATTCATTAGATGGGTGACCGCTTAGTAGTAGCTGAACTGAGCGTGTCTTTGATTCAAAAGACACGTACAAAGTCATTTCCGGTTGTTGCCAATTAAAATATCAGTCGTCAAAGGCGATTGGGGTGGCTTGAACATCTTAGACATTAGGTTGACCTACGCTTGACCGCTAACCGATAATCATTAATTTAATTATGCATTTATTTAAATTAAACTAAATACCATTATACAGACACGTAATAAAAATTTATAATACAGGGAAAACAGACGACTTATGGTATCGGTCACTTGACGTCAGTATAAAACGGGTATAAATTACCTGCTTCGACATTATCGTCTCATAGTCCTCTAAGGACCAGCGATCGTAGCACACATTAATAGTACAAATATGTATTCAAATATGTGTGTGAAAGTTGCTTTGTTCTTGGCGTTAGTCGTCAGCATCGACGCATATGTATTGAAGAACCAACGAGCACCTACACCTAACGATTTGTCCGTGGAAAACGGCAAAGAAGAAAAACTACGTATGTACGACGTCATGGCTGATAATGACTTGCTAGCAGTCCCGGAGGAACCGTCAAAAGAATCAAATGAAGATCGTGGGCTCCCTGCAGATGAAGAACCGACATTCGAAAGTCGTACGGCCATTAATACTGGTGACAACCCGTGTCCAGTAGGTTACGTAAAGAAGCTCAACCAGTGCGTTAAAGAGGACTATGATGATTATTAGGACGACAGAGAAGAAACATGGTGAACGATGGAGAAGAGATAGTACAGAATACTTCAACGAAGCAGACTGACATCGTCGTGGCTGGTGAAGGATTGCTGGCAGCCGTGATGGAGCCGTCAATAGAACCAAATAAAGGTCGTGGGCTCCTGACTCCGGCGAACCAAACTGGCAGTCGAAAGTCGTACGCTAGCTTTCAATCCATGTCCAGAGGATCAAATAAAGAAACTCAACTTGCGCGTTAAAGAGGATAATGATGTTTATTGTAATAAAATTAAAGCGGCCTTTGTGTTGTGAATTTTGATTACAAATAAAATTTTTGCATATTTATTTTTTGTTCTTTTTATTGCTGTTTCAAGATTTAATGTTTTAATATTAATTAGCTGAATAAAAGGTAGCCAGCGTATGAAAATATTACTCAAGTGTTTAAAAAATTCAGCTCAGAGTATAAATCACATTAGAGATTCTAGAAATGTTTTGAAAAATATTTACGAGTCATTTCCCTATAGTATATTAATTATACCAGTAATCTAACTGGCAAAATTTTGCGTTTAACATAGCATGAAATATAACTTTTGTATCAATATTTTCATAAAATAAATAAATTTCATAAATGATTGTAAAAGCTTAAGCAAAACTTAATGGTAGTCAGTAAATTATGACCCAGATTACTGGAGACAGTTACATGGCTCATCCTGTAGAAAACGTAGATATAAGGGAGGGCGTAGCCAGGCTACCAGCCACAGGTGCAAGCCCCAGCTACAAGCCTATTTTCTTTTTAACCATCCATGTGGCATGTCGGCGTCAACCGTGTGCGGTGAATCCGAACTTAACAATGTGTACTTACCTATAGTCCAGGAAAGTTGTGGTGTGGGCCCTTATGAATTATTGTTTGTTTGCGCATGACGCAATGAAAATACTGCATCATGCGGTAAAAGCGTGCAGAGTCATGTCACATGATGATTCGTGTTGTGTATGAAATTTATTAATCACTTTTACATTACCTTTTAAATTACCTTTATACTCATTATTTTTACGTTTTCGTTCACAATTTTATTCCAACTTAATATCTATACTAATCTATACTAATATTATAAAGCTGAAGAGTTTGTTTGCTTGATTGTTTGTTTGTTGAACGCGCTAATCTCAGGAACTTCTGGACCGATTTGAAAAAATCTTTCAGTGTTAGATAGTCCATTTATCGAGGAAGGCTATATATCATCACGCTACGACCAATAGGAGCAGAGTAGCAGTAAAAAATGTTACAATATCAGGGAAAATTATGACCCATTCTCTCTAATGTGACGCAAGCGAAGTTGCGCGGGTCAGCTAGTTGCACATAAACATAGGACCTGTGATTTGTGCGACTATCTGGGACACATAAATAGTAATAATAATTTGTTCCTACAACATAATTATAATATATTGGGTCCAAGGTACCCTAAAATCTGGTTTAATACACTTACTTTTTTTAATCCAAGAAATCAGCCAAACGCTGTGTGAATGTTCTGGTCAAAGCTAAAACCTGAGGTACGATTATGTATAATCTGTAGGACCAATGTGTATAACAGAGGTAAAAAGGCATTATAATTTAACAACTTTTAAGGCTTAAGTTACAGATTAGTTAATATTTATAACCTGTTTCTTTTTCAAAGAATAAATAAATTATTATTTACAGACGCAACAGTCGCAGACCGCTTTGTTAAAAATAATTTATATATGACTGCAGAAATCCCGTGGATGATAAAGCCAGATAACAATTAGCATGGACTGATCCAGATCTAGACTTTTTGCAGTAATTTAAGTTCTAATAGTAGTTATCTATTTAGCAAATCTATGAACGTAAACTGCGACGTAGTACTATAAAGATATATTTCCCTTGCTTAGCTTGATAGTAGATATAAATTCATAGGATCGGTTCTAAAGTCATCATCTTATTATAGATCGCCAAGTGCTACTATCTTTTTACTGCTCTGTTGTACTGTTCAATAGTATTATGCAATAGAAATGCAACAGATGAAACAAAGACTTAGTCATACCCTGCTATAAATAAACAAATGCATAATGTTTATTTCTCCTCAGGACAACCGATTACACATGTTACTCAACAGTGGTTTGGCTATCAAACGTGCGTAATGAAATGTTCTAACTTAGAACTCAAAGTTTACCTCAAAGGCTAGTATATAAGGGCTTCTTAAAACAAACAGTATACATTCTTCTCTTGGCTAGCGGTTATTCCACACATTAATATTACAAAATATGTATTCAAAAATGTGTGTGAAGGTTGCTTTAAGCCTCGCGCTGTTTGTCTGCATCGAAGCTCATGTGCTCAAACATCAACGAGTTTCACTACCTCCTGAAGGTGTTGCCGTAGAGATCTTAGTGAAGAGCAGAGACGACAATCAGCCCATTTCTTCAATGAAGATTGACATCGATGAACGGGAGAAGAACGTGGTTCTTTCGCTATCTGAGGAAGCGTTGAGGGAGATGAAACAAGCTCCTGTGCCTCCGCCAGATATTGAGCCAACTTTTGAAGACCGCAACGGCATTCGCGTCGGTAACTGCCCTCTGGGTCAAACGAGGGTAGGCGGGATCTGCAGCGACGGCGACTACTAAATCATCTTCTTCGTAACAACTAGTGCATTCAAATTGACCCAAATCTCTTCCAGGGCGATTACTTAATAAAGTGATTTGTATGAAACTTCGTCTTTTGTTTACTCATCTCGTGACTATTTTCCTGGTAATTACCTTAAACGCGGAATGAATTTCAAAACGGTTTTCTTGAAATTTAATAGGGTAAACAATAATATCCATGTGTCCACTGGATACATTACATACCTAATTGTATAGATAAGGTTACTTAATTCTTTTCCTTTTCTTTTTATATGGCAATAGGATGTCATATAAGTTTTAGAAATATGTAGATACGCTTAATGCGTGCTTAATATTTGCATGTCATCTTCATGACAAAATATGTGATACCAACTAATTTATTTTGTAAACCACCTCTTGTACCATATTTTCTGCAAATAAATATAATTGGAATTTTTGAATTTGAATTATTTGACGGTAAGGTAGGTTAGCTTACTTTAGAATCTAATTTTGATGAGACTTTTTATATGTGAGTAAGTCTAAACGTAAAAATTACTTATTTTATTTAGTGAGTATCTTAAAGTAAAATATACATCGAATAACGATCTGAAAATATCGACTTAATGTAAGTATATAAAAAAATCATTATTTTTTAGGATACATAATGTGGAAGAATATAAAGTTCTTGCAACCAATGTCAAGTAAAAACGAAAACAATATTTTTAACAAAATTGTGTGACTAAGATTGTAATAATTATTTTGTGCTAGTAATTCTCAGAAAGGATTTTTTAACGGTTCTTCCCCAGTTGAGACAGGACCATAATTAAAGGTTAGTTGACGACAATTGATGAGGTCGTCTCGCATCAAATAGTGAGTCACAAATGATAAACGTGATATTTGGGTCATAATCTATTTAGTGGTATAATATAGATAATTAGTCACGGTGACAATTTTTTTGCCTAATAATTTATTTATTATAGTAAGGATAGTGGTCAAACTAGCGTCAAAGTTCTTCAGTCCGAAGACTTTTGATATGGCTCAGCGAATGTTGTCTTAATTAACAACAACCGGGACCAGCGTTTTTAGTGCCCTTTGAAGTACGGAGACGTTCAGCTCAAATGCCACTAAGCGGTAACCCATCTATGCAATGTTAGTGCTAAAGATTGCTTGACTGAGGGTAAACCCAAGTTTTAATTTCTAACGTTGCAGAAAGCATTTTATAAAAAAAATAACAAGATGTCGTACAAATTATATACTCAGATAGAAATAAACATGAATGCAATACATTACTGCATACTTCAATCAATAAGTAAGTAATATAATGCACTAGATACATTCATTTCTCTATAATAAAGCATGACATAATTTAAAGAACCGCTGTTCTTTAATACAAGAGCAACTGTTTTAAGGTTCTTTACTATTCCCAGTTACGGGTAATCCCAATTCCCTTGTTTTATTAATTAATATTGTATCAGGAATAGCATATAAAAGCCGCGTATCAATTGTCACTTCCAGTATACATCCGTTGTCTGATAGTTGAACATTTCAAGTACGAAATAAAACAAAATAATGTATTCAAATCTTTGTTTGAGGATCGTGCTGTGTTTAACACTGGCAGCCTGTATTGAAAGCCATGTATTGCAAGAATATCGGATGCCATTATCTAAAGGCATGACCATGGAGATTAAATTAAAGAGTAAAGATGATAAACAGCAGCAATTGTTGCCAAAGATGATGATAAATATTGATGACGAAAGCAAGCAAGTCGTGTTGACGTTGTCTGAGGAGAAGAAGCCTTCAACTATCCTGCCTATAATCGAAGATAGGAATGGAATTCGAGTGGGATATTGTCCTATTGGGTACACGAGACATGGCGGATTCTGCTTCCCAAACGACTATTAACTTGTGGTATGATGAAGCATTGATCAACGCGAGAAATAATGACAATTATTTTGTGTCTGCCGCGTCATTAAGGTCAACAAACCTGATTAAATATTCGGGTACTGATAACGTGTGTTAGTGAAAAGCTTGTAGTTGTACTTTTAAGCGAAATAGTGTTTATTTAAATGTGTAAGTTGTGAAAAATAAAAGTTGTGAAACAATGAGATCGGTATTTATTGGTTGTTTTGATTTGTACGTATTTGTGTGACTAGAGGTCTGCGGTTACCGTGGTTCCCACACTAGGCATGACTGTGCTGAGTTCTGGGGTTACAGGCACACGCTGGGAAACGCAGTTATTAGGAAACGAGGAAATTCTACAACACGCTCTAGTTTTCGTAAACATCTGGCCTAAAAACCTTCGAACTTCAGAAGTATAACTTAATACAGCAATATTTATTTTGTTTTTATTTTAAACAATACATTATGTTGAATACCTACGTTTACAAGAAGAACAATCCTATTCATTGTTTGCAAAAATTAAAACAAACGCAATACATAAATCGTTTGTTTTATATTGGTAAGTTTCCGAAGCCACAAAATGTAAATTTTCGAAATAATTGATAGGTCTTTATGATGACTAACTGACACAGATAATTTACCTAACAAATTATAAATCTGCTATACACTAAAGTTTGCTTATTTGATTAATTTCTTCACTTCTAATACTGTTCTAACCGGACTTGTCATATTCAAGCTCTGTGTCACTACACTATACAGCAAAATTGATTCAAAACTTGCATATATTAAAGTCATTATATACAATTAGTAATAATTATGTTTTAAGGGCAATAACCTTATGACTAACTTGTTCTACAAGTGCTACATCTACCTACATGACAAATTGACATCTACATAGCTTTTAGTGACGAACAAATAGAACTGTACCTATTTACACGCGAAAACTGTGATTTATTTAATAACTGCAGAAATACACAGATAGTGAGTGTCCGAGCTATACATGCATAGAAAAGATATGAATGTAATGTAAAGTTATGAAAATATGTAAGTTTATTAAAAATTGAGTCAAAATGTAAATTGTTACTAAAACTAATATCTGTTTTTAAACCTTTGATTGCGGGAAAACAAGATTAGGGCTTTACTCGTAAAGTTTTCCATCGACCATCTATTTTGTTTATACCCATCATCCTTAGTCACCCGTCCATAAATATCTTAAGCCCTCGAATTGATACGAAGCTCCGAAGGTCCCTTAAATTCCGCTATGAGTCAGTGTGGGTCATTTAAGTGGAACTCTTACACCTCAATGCGATCACACAGGTATATTAAAGTATAAAAGGTTACTACTGACCGGTTTACTTTGCAGTCAATATCCGATCACTGATCGTGCGCATCACAATCTTATTTGGTGTAAACATTTTTAAAATGGAATCAAACATGTGTGTGAAGTTCGTGTTATTCCTTGCATTAGTCGCCTGTATTCACGCCAGAGTGCTGAAAAGTCATGACTTTTCATTTCCTGAAGGTGTTTCAGTGAACAAACGCGAAGTACTTCCTCCTATTGGAACAGTGAACCTCGGCGCTGGTGAAGGAGCTGCGACTCCTAAAACACCTGATATCGTGAACCGTGTTGCCATTTCAGTGGGAACCTGTCCTAAGGGATACAGCAGAATGGGAGGTTTCTGTTTCCCAGACGATTATTGAAGCAGCTTTATGTCTCGTCTTATAAACTGATTGTTAGTTATAAGGGTAATTTATTAAATGCTAGTTAATGAGTGTTTTGTTTTTATTTTCATATATCACAGGTTGTTTTAATGTTATTTGATGTAAACAGTTTAATTTCCACCCGATTATACCTATTGAAGAATGACTGATGGACCTGTTTAGTGCTCATTTAATTTGATGGGATAATGTTTAGAAAATACAATAAGGGATATTTTTCGGCCTAAACCCTCCCTCATTACTGGAGGAGACCCTTGCCCAGCAGTGGGACCGTAATGGGTTAAATTTGTTTATTATTTTAATAAAGTCCTGTCGCTCAAAGTCTTTCGAATAAATTAATCTTGACTTCAAAAAAATGTAATTATTATCATAATATAATCAAATCATTAGAATTGTATCAGTGACGTGTGGGTTTAATCAAATCGTGTTTTGAATTTAAATCGCGTATGAGTAACAAATTAACATCAATTTGCGTACATTTTATGCATAATTTCTAGAAAACCTGTTAACAGGAATGTGTTGAAATAATGCACA
This sequence comes from Anticarsia gemmatalis, assembly GCF_050436995.1. Classification (NCBI taxonomy): domain Eukaryota; kingdom Metazoa; phylum Arthropoda; class Insecta; order Lepidoptera; family Erebidae; genus Anticarsia; species Anticarsia gemmatalis. The sequence continues at coordinate 4,280,272 of NC_134763.1, read as the reverse complement.
TCAGCTATTCTCGGATAAATGCAAGGACCATGTAAGGAAACGAGTTTTGTGCTAAAATAAAAGGTACATGTTTATATGACACTGTTAATAAATCGTTTGTATGGAAAGGACGAATTTCGATGTTATTTGTTTTGGTAATGCTTTGAATCATATGTTTACGCGACTTTATATTTGCATGTTAATATACACTAAATAAATGGAATTTCAAAGACATTAAGGTCAGTTTATAATGCGGTCAAATATGGTAGGTATTATGAACCAAAAAGCTTTCGGCTTTCAAAAAGTTGACAACTGAGATACGTGATAGCTTCCCTGGATAGTTGCAGGAACAGAATGAGGATCGCGACTGATAGAGGAGTTTCAGGAAAACCTTTCGCCTACGATCGGACAGCGTAGTTTAGGATAAAAGAGCATACATTGGTATATCAAATAGGTTTATAAAACGGTAATTCCAAGTTGATACTTGTCTATAAATGTGGGACCTAAAAACACAGTTCTATTTTGGTCCGGTTGGCAGTTAAGGATTCACCTCAACCGCAAGGTTTTAACGCCTATTTTTGTAAACACTTTTATATTCTTACCACTAGATATATATGTACGTTATATATGGTTCATATTTGAATCCACGCGTCTGTCACTAGTTTAATTCAATACTAATTAGTCGTTTTAATAATTTGATATGCAAAATATTATAATCACAAGCGACGTAGTTGTTTTTCCACGTAATTTAATTTGCATATTGCCGCAACATGTCTCAATAGTTCATAAACATTTGTTACGTATGTCTTTTCTTAGAAACTATTCTAATAAGCGATTGTCGTATATCGTTTTCTGATAAGATTGATGTAAGTAATAGTAACTTTTTTTTCGGTTTGTTTACGCAAATTTATAATGGGAAAAAAGAGCGTTTTTTTTTCATTAACAACTTTTGTTATATTATTTACGAAAATTTCATTTTCTGTGATTTAATAGATAAAATAATATGAATTACTATATTTACTTTTGAATATCATTAAATCTTTTTTGTGAAAAATAAATGAAGTCAAAGTGCTGATCCAATGGTCTACTTATTTTAGATCAGTAAATGCCACATTTAAAACGATAGCAATAGTGTTAGGAAACTGAAAGATTGACTTCATATAGTCCGTCAACTTACTAGAGGGCCTTGGCATAAGAGTGCCATCTAGATTATAATTAATATATCTGTGTATTTCCAAAGTAACGTAGCTGTATCAAACAGACTACCGACGGCTGCATAAACCTGCAGGTAACTAATGTTCTAAATTCAGAATTTTGTATAATTTTGTATACCTCCGACATCCACGAACCATATTATGCAAATAGGTACTTATGCTCTATACTAAGTTTTTGGACTAAATTGTGGAGATTTATAATGACTTGGTTTCATATTCAATGTGACTGTTTATGGACATGTGCAATGCGCATACGGTCATAATTTTAACGTTTTATGGAGTTGGGATCTCCCGGCCTCGGGCTGAGGTCATTGACTGTGACTCAATTCGATTACGGAAAATATAATTTGCTAACCTCATTCATTGTTTTGATTCTGAAATATTCCACATACCCCTTATGTGGAATATTTGATTCAGGTAAACAAATTTTGAGGTGAGGTAAACCTGAGGAAAATTGCCCAATTATTTCAATATCTTCAATAGAAAATTATAACTACAACTAGCAGACCCGGCAAACGTTGTTTTGCCATAAAAATTAAATAAAAAAGCATTGTCCAGCGGACGAAATTGTGAATCTAAACCATTCTCAGATCCCCTTAAACACACAAAAAATGTCATCAAACACGGTCCAGTCGTTTAAGAGAAGTTCAGTGACATACACACTTACAGAAGAATTATATATATAAAGATATTTCTTATGTGTAAAGCTTAAAAGATGTTATTTTCTTGCATGCTGTTAAAATTTTAATTATTTCGACAGGAACACGATCTTCATTTCTCTCATTCGTTCACAAATATTATACTTTATTTGTGACGTCACTGGGTCAGTAATTCTGTACTAAAAACTCCTTTTGACATTTTGTAAAGATTATATTTGACTACTTTGGCTCATTTGATACATAAACCATTTTTTATACAAGAGCAATTATGATGATATGCAGAGTTATACATTATAAATATATTTATAATCGTCACATATGCACTAATAATTACGACATCATGAAAATATATGACATGTGTTGTTTGTGTGTTGTCCCGCAGAAAGATGTAGGTACTAAGTACCTCGATTCTCTACCACTATCGACTACCGACAACCGGCTAGCTATGGAAATTTTGACATTTAGAATGTACTGCCAAAATGTTTCCTACGACACCCGTCGGAGGCGCTGATCAGATTTTCATACAAAATTTCTCGATGACAGTTCGGTTGTCGGTAGTCGATAGTAGTAGAGAATCGAGGCACTGGTTTTGAGCTTTTTATTCTTTTACAAGTCATTCACTCACAACAAAAGACAACACTGATCTATATTAAGAACTTCGAAAGAAACTCGTTTCACAGGTATGCAACTGTTGTTAATGATCGCATAGGACCTGTACTACGGTATTTGTTCTCTTTAAATATACTCGTATGACTGACCAGCAAAGAATATCGGCGTGCGAATTACTTGCGTATGTTTTCATAACTTTTAAACATTCTTGTTGCATGTTTATTATGTACGTTCTCTGGTCTCTGCCTAACTAGCGGCCCGCCCCGGCTCTGCCCGATTTAAAGACTTATTTTACAAAAAAACCTTTACAACTTTTCACATAAACCTTCCTCTTGAATCACCCTATTTATTAAAATACGCATCATAATCCGTTGTGTAGTTTTAAAGATCTAGGCATACCTAATGTTCATATAGACATAGCGACAGACGCAGGAAGCATCTTTGTTTTATACTAAATCTTCAAATTTCTTTGGACAACTCACACACGGACATTTGATTCCAGAGCTTGTACTATGGTAACTAAATAACTGATAAACATAATTATATACTTCTAAATACATACTTAAATAGATAAATTGACATCCAGGCTCAGAACAAATACTCTCATCACACAAAGATTTGTCCCGGGTGGGATTCGAACCCACCACACGCGGCGCTACGGTTGTTGCGGCGAGGTGACCGCTTAAACCACTGCGCCAAACGTGCAGTTTTGTATGTATTATTCCCTATATATTCTTTATAGTCTGTAGTGATTTCGCACATTGTTAAAAACAGTTAAAAGAACTCGTAAGTAACACTTAACATGTTTTCCTTTACCATTTGACACGACGGTGATAATTGTTGTACACACAAAAGCTGGAAAGTGCTATGTGTGCGCAGGATTTAAAGGCAACCTCCTGTTTCAAATCCGTGGGAGGTTAATGGCCAGTGTGTCATTGGGCTATCAGTGAGGAATATACCTAACACACTTATCTCTTTATTTAACCTACATTTACCCCCAAGCGTTTACTTTGTTCACTATAGGAAATACAGGCACTAACTGCCACCTTGGTGCAGTCGATAGCGTATGCAACTGCCACGCAGAGTTCTCGGGTTCGAATTCCGAGTCAGGTCAGAAATGAATTCAAGAAATGTTTAGTACATTGCCCGGAGCCAGGACGTAGAATATAGACCTCCGTGCATCAGGGGCACGTAAAGCAGTCGGTCCTGTGCCTGAGAGTAGTCGTATCGGTTATCTATTCCACCAGGCTATAAGTGTGAGAGAATAGAGAGTGTACCTGTGTATTGTGTATACACTTGGACACTATTGACAATGTCCTGCATCTCCGAACATCGGCCAGAAGGACAGTATTCTTAATACATGCATTACTGCCCTACTTTGAACGTATTACTTTATTTTTTATTCTTACTAGTTTGACTCAGACTGAGATCATCCGACCAAGTATTTGGGGATTTCTTGGTGACCTTTGTCCCTAACTCGAGTTGTTTATACGCTTTATGGAGTCACGTGTGACAAAGTAAGTGTGGTCATACTGGTCATTCATGACCATACATAGGCAAGTTTGCCTTGTCCCGCTTTGTTGAGGGAATTCCCATTCGGTATGGTATAGCATGGTGAGTTGTATTGTACTGACTTTTTGAAACTTACAATTTAGTCCCATGTTCAATTTTGTTGCCTGACTGCCTCCGTGGCTTTTGTTTAGGTCACCACGCCGCTACCATTGGGTCGGGAGGTCGTGGGTTCGATTCCCATACGGGACAATTATTTATGTTATCCACTAATAATTGTTTCGGGTCTGGTTTTGCTATGTGTCCGTTGTTTGTAAAAGTCCCCGCGACATAAGAGCAACTATTGGTGCGGGAGTAGTCTTTTAAAAAAATGCAAATAAGGGGAGAGCCTATTGCAGTAGCGGGCGTGTTACCGATCTTTAGGCTACTTATGAGAAAATTCTTACTAAAATTATAAAAGCCCAAGAGCACTTTGCTCCACTTAGGGGATCAATCCTGAGACCTAAACATCCAGTCGTGTACCACTATCTAGTCCACAAAGACAGTCAACCGGCCCGTAGTTTCCTCCATAGAAATATACATGGGTATTCCCACATGCAGTTCGTCTATCTTGACCAACTAAGAATTGCTATTTATTACATAGAGTTTATATTTGTTATTCTATTATTACGTGGTTTGTAGAGACGACGATACTTAATAATAACGTCAATATGTAAATAGGTTTCATATTATTTATTGATTATTATAATTAGCCGTGACTTAATGTAATGCTTTGACGCAAATTGTATGTCTACTGTGTTCTGCTGTGTGCAGTAATTACGTAATCGTAATAAGCCTATACTTAATCTTACCTCCTATTATACACCTGTGGTACTTCTTTCACTTTACAAAGACAACTCTAGATCTATTGTTTTTGTGATACAAGGATCTTTTTAAACAAGTAAAACAATGACTTAAACTACATTTTTAGTCTTAATACATCTATTGACTTTCGCCAACCGGCTAGCTGTTGAGAAATTATTTATGAAAATCTGATCAGTGCCCACGGGCCTCGTATGAACTATTTTGGCCGTACATTTTAATATCAAATTCTCGATACTCGAAAGTACCGACTGTACAGAATCATGCTACAGAACTTAGAATTTCTACTGTTGGTGTTAAAAATACCGGGTGTAACAGGCGGTCTACCGAAAACGAAAAAAAATGATTTTAGACATGATTCTGGTGCTTATGGCGTTGAAATTTTTCATCGCTTTTTTCTAGATTTTTCCGATTTCTTATGCGTTTTTTTTATTTTTTTTCGGTATTATTTCGTTAATACTACACAATGCAACATGAATATGAAAAAAAATCCGTCATATTACTGTTTTTCACCAAAAACAGCAATGGATTAAAACAACGTATAAATTCGCTATCAGCTGTTCGGCCAACGACACCGCGCCGGCGGCGGCCGGCCGCGACGGTCGACGTCACTCCGCGTACCTACGCGCGCCACACAGACACGATTACGCACACAGCCGTCAGCCTCACACTCACTAGTATGCAGCGTTACTTGGTATTTGTTCTATGTTAAAAATGAAAAAGACGTAATTATCCCGCTCTCCGATAAACGGTACATTTATAAGATTTAAAATGTGTGATATCTTATTATTACACGTACAAATACATACATAACGACAAAAAATCCTATTGATATTCTTTAGCGCTATAAAAATCTCTAATAAACAATTTAACATGTATTGTCGCTTTGTTCCATTTGTTCTTGCAAAATTATTATTCTATTCGATATTTACACGCTTATTCATACTTCATACAAGCGCGGTGCGACTCGAAAAGTAGATGGCCGTACTGACGCGTGACGCCGCGACCGCGCGTGGATGTTACATAGATGGGATGCGACAAAATGGATGCTAAGTAATTCTCCGGGGATAATGAATTATGATAAGTTAGTTTCTCTGATAAGAATATTAATGGATATTGATTGTTATCATTGTTATGTACTTAATTTTTTATGGTTTAATTAAATAAACGTTTCGTGTTTATTTTATTTACTTTAATCTGATTTTATGTTATAAATATCAAAGTATTTTAAACTTACATTAATAATGTTTGTAATGTTATTCGGTATTTGAATAAAACTACAATGCAACGAGTCACAACTGTGACAAGTAAAAATAGTAATGCCACATCAATATTTTATTGAATCTAATCTCTCGCTGGGATCCTAACTCGTCGCTCGTCACCAAATCGGCGGCGCGCGTGCGGACGGCGCGGAGGGAGCGGGTGGCGCGGGCGAGGGGCGGCGCGAGTGAGCGGAGAGGCGCCCGCGCCGGCGGCTCTCTTTGATTTTTAGTTCGAGCAATTCGCTCGCGGAAGACGGAAGCTCTTCACTGGTGTCGTTCGTTATGTCCTATTCGTCGTGTCGTGTGTGAACTGCTGTTTATTATTACTTGTTATTGTTCCGGTTTTGAGTTGTTAGTGTTTTTATTGTTATTATTTTTGTTGTTATTGTTTTCGAAGTGCAGTTGTGTTCGTAAATAGGAAGAAATGTTGATGTGTTATGTATGGTGAAGCACGTGGAAGTGCACGGCGTGCTCTGCACCTGTACGTCCGGATCCAAAGGTACTCAAACTCTCGCCATACTCCAGGTATTTGCGTGTTGATAGACATTGATAACATTTTGTTTTAGCACTTTCTTATTATTGGTTACATTTTGCTATTATTGTTTGATTTCACGTAAGCCAAGTAGGTACCTACCTACTTAGAATTTTACTATGAGCTATTGTAACATACGGGCCTACTTACGATACCATAAACGATACATAAGATTGTTATCTAATGATAGCGTTGCATACCTACTAGTGAGCGCATAGACGTGGTGGTACGCGTACGTACCTACGACGCGTCGCGACATGTCGTCGCTCAGCGCGCCGCCGCCGCCAGAAATCTCGTAGGCATGCGCGGAGATACATCGCGTTGTTCACTATACATTGAACGCTCAAAAATGACTAACTCGGGAACCAATCATTTCCGAGAAAAATGGTTGAAGTAAATTTCGCGCATTTAGTGTCACAAAATTAACACTGAAGTTTTCGGTTAACCGTCGTTTATACCCTGTATACTATAACATAAGATTTAATATCATGACGTTATAGGTATTGCAGACAGGTCGGAATACTTGCATACATACGAGTGTATGAAGGAAGGATACGACACATCAAAACATTTTGGGCCCGAAATGAAACCTTTGTGAAATGCAACGCACGAATGGCGGCGCCACTGTAATCTGTCTGTCAAAGGCATTAATAATTTCAATGCAGGTATTATGAGGAATCCCAATACAGTCCCGTAGAATTCGTATGAGTAGTTTCCATAGGCATGAATTAAAACAAACATGCTTGGAACTCGCTGAATATTGGGGGAAATTCATCGACTCTTTTTTATACTGTTTATTTATTATTTAAGCTTTTATTTATTATTTAAAAGTAGCTTAAAACTAAAAACATGTTATTATGTTTTGCGTGTTTGGCAAACATATTAAGTCGAGGAAAAAGTCTTTTCGCATTATAGCATACTATAATGCGAAAAGACTTATATGAATATGATCAATAATGATCATGCATATATGAACTTGTAATAAAATATCTTTGGCTTCAAGATTCACAAATGATTACACGGTTCATTAGGTTTCTTTCAGTGAGCTCGTGAGTTACCCAAATATCGAGCTTTTTTGTGTAGAGAAAAGATTTTGTTACAAGTTCATTCATACTATAATACAAAAAGACATTTTCCCCGACCTAATATGTTTAACGGCAAGATACGATTGGGAATTTTAAATTAGTTTTGTAGTTTGGTGTCATTTTGAGTTCATGGACAGCTCTTTCTGTATGTATATATTTAAACAAGGCAGTCTGGCGAAATATTTGGATATTAATTTATTATAGGTAAGTACTGGAAGTGCGTTAAGAAGAATTCTTGCCTTAATAAAGATAAAATATATTGTTATACTGTACTGGTTTTGATTGTCTCACAAGATTACCTTTTATGGTTCCATCGACGTTAGCAGCAGAGATCGCAACTTTAGCATGTGACTTGAGAATGTAACGAGATGCCTGCTGTTTTATGGAAAACTAGCTGACCCGCGCAACTTCGTTTGCGTTACATAAGCGTTAAAAATATTCCCCGTTTTTGTAACATTTTTCACTGGTACTTTGCTCCTATTGGTAGTAGCGTGATGATTTATAGCCTATAACCTTCCTCGATAAATGGACTATCTAACACTGAATAAATTCAAATCGGACCAGTAGTTCCTGAGATTAGCGCGTTCAAACAAACAAACAAACAAACAATCAAACAAACAAACAAACTCTTCAGCTTTATAATATTAATATAGATGAGCACGTTTAAAAATATATTATTTATCTCGCTTATTAAAATACTGCCTGGACAGACCAATGAACACAGATCTCGTCGGCGATGTCTTACAAAAAAGTCAGCTGCGTAGTACTTGTAACCGGCGCCGGTCCTGTATAACAAGATGTATGGACATGAATGAGGCAAGGGAAGTTTGTAAGGACCACATCGCGTTTTTTAGTCTCTGCCTATCTCTATGGAAAAAAGTCGTGATTTTATATATGTATGCACAATTTTGCTTTCATTTTAATATCTTGAAACAATCATGTATTAGGTTTTATTAAATCACCAATGTATGAAAACCCGGGCAGCTGTTTGCGGAAACCTTTACTATATAAAGTTCTTTGTAAATATAAATACATATAGGAAACCCCATGATAAACCTTAGCGTATATGAAAATACAATTTCGTAATACTGTTCAGAAATATGAATGAAGCCATTCATTAACAATAATAGGTATAATATACTATGTATTATTGTTGCTATGAATTTATCCTTGTACGATTGTACGTACATGAGATTATTATGGGACTTTTATACATCAATTCATGCACAATTTGTCATGGTGTTAATCAATGTAAACAGGATATTTATAATATGTAAGCACGTGTTATGTTATATTGTTTAGTTGTGTATTACAATATTAATCTAAACTAATATTATAAAACTGAAGAGTTTGTTTGTTTGTGCTAATCTCAGGAACTACTGATCCGATTTGAAATTATTTCAATGTTAGATAGTCCATTTATCGAGGAAGGCTAGTAGAGTACCAATCAGAGGCAGGGTCTGATGATGAGATCCTTGAGATGGAGAGGAAGATTCTATGGAACTATGGGCTCGGGTGGATTCTGTAAGTTTTTCATAAGGAAACTATGAGTTTGGGTCTGGAAATCATCGCCTGATTATGAGCTGACGGTAAAAATGAGTTCATAATCAGTGGGACAGAACCTATTCCACGAGTATGTGATGATCATATTACGACAGTCGTAAAATAGCATTTTATTAGTATTTAATGGTTATTGCTGTTGGTCGATGACTATTCCCAATTGCGCATTGCCACAATGCATTTCTACAGATAATTATGTAACAAATAAAATATAAACAAACCATTTTTGGCCCGCGACTTTGGCCACGTGAATAAATTTTCTGGAGTAAAAATTGTCCCATGTGTTAACATTTTATAGGTTATGCTATCTGAATTCTTGATTTCATCGAAAAGCACATGCATCCTCACAAAATCAGGGGCCGAAATTGGTCAGTAAAGTCAGTACAAGTCAGTATTTTCGGACCTGGTCAGTAAAAGTCAGTATTTTCGAAAATCGGTCAGTATTGTCAGTATTTTTCCGAATTCAATTTTTTTTGGTTTTCCTCTGCTGTTGGCCATCACATGACTTCAATAGAATAGCAAATTAAAATCCATACTATAATATTATAAATGCGAAAGTAACTCGTCTGTCTGCTACTCAATCACGCCAAAACTACTGAACCAATATGCATGAAATTTGATATAGAGATATTTTGATACCTGAGAATGGACATAGGCTACTTTTGTTCCCCGGGAAAATGACGCAATCCCATGGGAAAATTCAGGTGACGGACGAAGTCGCGGGTAAAAGCTAGTTTTCTATATTTTTGAAATCAGTATTTTTGAAGTGAAAATTCTTTAGCGGCGTTGCGCACTTTTTGGGATGGGTAAAAACTTCTAAACCCGCGTCAGAACACGCGTCCTGATCGAAAATTCCTAAGACGGGAAGTTTATTAGAGTTTTTGGTGTTAATTGGAGTTTAGTGGAGTTTATTAGCGTTTCTGGAGTTTATTGGAGTATGTCAATTTTGCATGAATGCGCATGACTCACTTGTTATACAATCTATCTATGTATCTTTTGTATGGTTAGTGGTCAACCTAGTGTCAAAGTTGTTCAAGCCGACTGAAAGGCCTTTGATATGGCTTAATGACTCTTATCCTAATCGACAACATCCGGGACCGACTTTTTACGTACCCTCCGAGCACGGAGACGCTCAGTTCCAATACCACTATGCAGTCACCCATCTATAGAATGACTGTGCTAGCGGTTGCTTAACCCGGAGATCGTTTACCGACCGGTGAGCACAACTGGCTACGAGCGCATCGTAATACAATAACAATTACTAAAGAAATGACAATAGAAAAAGATTATTAACACAATAAAAAGGCGGTGCTGGTTGACTATTGAGATGGGGGAGACCAATAACCGAAAATAAGTTTTTTAACCGACTTCAAAAAAGGATTTTGACCTCTGAATTCGACTGTATTTTTTGTTATTTCACACCATTCACCCGGAAAAACGGTTTTGAAATGGTCAGTATTTGGTCAGTATTTTTGAATTTTTCGTCAGTAAAATCAGTATTTTCGACCTTGGAACTTGTTTCGGCCCCTGCAAAATGTATATATGAGTATTTAAAATAATATAATAGGATTAATAGAATAATAGCGGGAAATAACCGAGATCAGAGACCGAAGTACGCAGCTTCTAAGTATTGTTAGGTCTATCATTGTTTTACGTAAGAAACTATGTTATGTTAATGCATTTGTTTTGTTGTGTGAATTAGTCATGTGCTATTTATTACGAGATGTATTACAGACAGTGAGACGCCTACGGTGTCATATTGTTGTAATACTCGAAGTGCAATTATATTTTAAATATGTTTGTTTATCGCATCCGTTGAATTGCATTGATTGTGCCACTCATGCCGGAGATAGCGGTAATTTTTTTTATCATTATTATTCTCACTCTAATGTATGTTTCAGAAAATAAATCGTATGCCATATGAAAGGTAAGTAGCAGAACAGATTTAGAGATGTGAACTTGATAGGATATCTTATAAAAAGTGATATGTGTCCCTTACTTTTTTAAACCTAATTTAGTTAGCAGCAGTTTGTGATATTTTGTTCTACCAGCTGACTACGGAACAATTTACTGTCGAAAGTGACATTTTTATCGTCGATAGAAATGTTCTTTTAAAGTACCTACTCAATGTTGAATTGTTACCAGTAAACGCATGAGAAAACTTTGACCCCTCGTCTTAAAGTCATCAAAATCGAACTAACGGGCAAAACAGTTTCTGTAGCGCAATTCTGTTTAATCGGTTCTATCGAGTATCGAAAGTTTGACATTTAGAATGTACTGCCAAAATAGTTCTTACGACGCCCGTTAGAGGCGCTGATCAGGTTTTTTTACAAACTCTCTCGATGACTAGCCGGTTGTCGGTAGTGTGTAGTAGAGAATCAGGCCTTTATATTTATAATTTTAGTTTGTAAGTAGTTATTTGATACAGTTATCGTCTGCAGTAGGGCACAAAATGGGAGCACCTGGCACGAGTACAGGAGGTGTGGTATGAGCGCCGCAGTCATAACAACAGATACATCACTGAGTTAATAGCTGCCATTTGACACGACGATTGAATCTCAAATAATACGACACATTCAGGTCAACGAAGTACATTTTATTTTATTTATTTATAACATCATCTGTCAAGCTGATAATAATTGGATATGCAAAGAAGACTATAGAGAAAGAAATTGGATAAAAATGGCGAGATCTTTGTCCAGCAGCGGTAAGGTGAAAGCAAGCAAAACATAACATCATCTATTTTACCAAAACAAGTATGAGAAGATGTACAATGTACGTAATGCATTTTGCAATAAAAATGTTATTTCCATGTGACAAGTTTCGAGCTTTTTTGCTTTAGCCCAGGCATGTTATCATACTCGGACTACTGTTGAAAACTTTCTTAGATACCAAATGCAAAGCTGCTGAAAGGAGAGTAAAGAATGATTGTATACTGTACCCGATGACACAGACATGGGGATATATCTTTTAACCGTTATTAACTGTTACTGATTTTTCGGTAATTATGCTTTAGTACCTAGTATTATGTACATTTTATACGTCCTTCTATTTATAATAAAAAAATATCAATTTTACTTTTCTATATAATTCACAAGTTATTCAAACGATACATTATAATTTACAATGCTAATTATGAGTCAAACACAAACAAAAGTTGATTGCAACATTCATTTGACGTGTTGTTGTTATGTTTTGACGTAAAACAATTCAAGGAAAGAGAACTATGTATGGTTTTTCTTTCCCTGGCACGTGTCTGTTAGTTTTCCTGCTTATTACAAGTATTAGACTAAAAACAATTTACTAGTACTTTGCATTACCCGTTAAAGGGAAAATAAAACGCGTATTTGGCACGCTTTGTTATTGAATATGCGTTCTGAGAAAGTTGAATACTTATTTGTCATCTATTACATAACAATATTTAACAAATTAAGTAGTATTCAATTGCTTAGTAGGAATCCTTTCCAAGTAAAGAAAACACGATGGACCGCCTTGGTTACAATAAATATTATTGTCCCGAAACATGCGTATTTTTGAACTGTAGAGAAACGCATTGAGGATCATGTAGCTATCTTTATATTTTCAGTGCCGTTCAGAATGTGACAATTACATTTAGACAAACTTAGTATATTTACTCGCAGATTACTATTGCATGTAAAAACATACAAGGGTGTGTCAGACTGGCCTTACAGTCAAGATTAACTAAACTGAATGTCCACTTATTTCCTCTTCCTATACTAAATACAAACAAATTATCTGTTGTTCTAATACATGACATCACAAACGATATAATAATTCATCTATTAGTATCACAACTAAGTTTAATTTAATATTGATTACAGAATCTCGTGATTTATAGGTAACAATAGAAGCACTGCCAGCTGGCAACCGGCAGGTCGTCAGGCATGCATTGACAAATTGCCGGCTGAATTTGTACGATTTGTATTCTTAACACGTATTTGTATAAGAAAAACTAAAGATCGAATCTTCTGGAAAAGGTACCAAAAGAACTAGATTCATAGATTCTTCTATTAAACGTAGTTAATGGCACAGAACATTAATACTGACAGGGAGGTTAGCAAAGTTAGCGGAGACGAGGAATTTGTTGGTATAGTGAATCCTTTTTTTTATATATTTTTGTTAGCCTAAACCAATAGGCTAAAACTGTATGAAATTTTTCATATTATATCTCACCTGAAACCGCTGGAATTGTTTGCATCAGATAGATGCAGACTAGTGTCAATAATGAGTTTAATAAAGACTTTTGTCAGACCGACGCCAAATGAAATTTTTGTCCACCTTGCGACCAATTACTAAAACTGCACTCATGGATGCCGTGCTCAGGGTAATCAGGCTGTCAACTAAAATTATGTAGATAATGTATTGTATTGACTGCCTCTTTACATTGAGAGGCCAATTTTTCTACCGAAAAGAGTGCTCTACATAGGTACCAATTGAAAAGCGTCAACGCTACAACCGATGCGACATTGAGTATATCATTTTAAATAAAAGTATGCAATAGTTACCGATATTATATTAATAGAATTTATGGCTTTAAGTGGTTACTGGTTTACGATGTATAGCTATAACAGTGTCACAGTAAATTGTTTATCATTTAATATCTTAAAGGTAAAGTTGTAATTTATAAGTAGGTATATGCGATTATTACAGGCAGGTAATTTGAGTAAAATATGTTACGAGGTATCTTTGAAAAATAAACTGAAATAAAAAACGACGAGAAGTAGAAGAATATTTTTTATCAAGGCCCAGTTTTACCACTTTTGGTTAACTATCAGATACCTTATCATACGAAATTTTGACAATTGTTTTTATAAGTTCGCTGTCACTTTATCGCTTATTTGACTTACATTCTAAATATTATATTCTATGCTTATATTCTAAATTGTGAAACTGGTCCTTAGTTTTATTAACAGCCTATAGGTAAAATTATAGGCGAATATTTATAGCAGGATAAAGACTTTGACAGACAGTTGCAATCAGCACGAATGTAATCCATCAAAAGATTTGATGAAAGCGCCATTTAATTACAATTCGCGGATGACCGTATTTCAACCTAAAGCTGCGGGGATTTCGGCATCATGCTTCGATTCGATATGAATTTTACACTTTATTTACTTTCATATATCAGTAATAATGTAGATGTTACATAAATATTCGATTTGCACTTTATCAATACTAAATACATACACTTTCGAGCCTGAGTACCTATATAATTATATTTTAATTTGGATTTCTAGTTAAGTACATATTTATTTATTAACAAACTTCTTAGTTCTTTAATAAACATAAACAACTATTACCACCTCGCGGCTGTTGTGAGAATTAGAATATTAAATACAAGAGTTTGTGAACTAGCAATGCCTGTAGTAGTACCGATACTTTACACTAGATGGCGTTAGTAGTATCATTTTATATTCGTTTTGGGCCGGCTAGCGTTCGACAATAATATAATTGTATGAAAATCTGATCGCGCCACTAACAGATGCCGCAGGAACTAATTTTTAAGTACATTTCATATTTCAATCTCTCAATACTTGTTATTAAAATCGCGCTACTGTATTTGTATAGTGCGCTCTCGCTTCGCTTATATCTGTGTAAGCTGCTTATCTCAGAGCACATGTATGCACTCAGGAACGCATGTTTTGCAAATTATGCGCGATAATTAATCGCTATCTATGGAAGAACGAGCGTGTTATGAACTGTGCGCTATTCAATTACATTTAGCAATGAACTGCTTTTGTTCCGTAGTTTTGGTTTCTCTCTACGGTGGGACTGTAATTATTATTATTTAAACACAAGTATATTTAAGACACCTGCAATTTAAATAAGAAACTAATTACTCTTTGATAGAGGCAATAGACAAGTGAATAAATTCGTCTATTCGGATAATGTAGTACCTACTTAGTAGAGTTTGTTCATTTAGAACCGAAGACAGAATATGTTTTTGGTTTTGCCACCCCCTACAAAACTATTTAAACATTATTTAAAGCATTGACGAGTAATCTTTATTATAAGTTTATTACATAGTCGTCGATTTTGTCTACACATCTTCTCAAACTTCCGTTCTGTTTTCCTTAACCACAAATGAGCGTTTACATAAATTGAGTAACAATAAAATTAACGAGTGGCGGGAAACTCAAGGTGTTTCAACTCCCATCACGAGAGGTTATCCAACTGTCATTTACCAAACTAAATTAACCATTCATTTTGTACGAATTGTGTTAAGGAGCTCGTTCACTGGGAGTACCGTTACAAACGAATGCTCCCAGTGAACGAGCGCCTTAACACAATTCGTACAAAATGAATGGTTAATTTAGTTTGGTAAGGTTAGAGATTTGATTCGAACTTTTTATTTCACGTGTTATCTTACACCTCATCGTTACTGCCACACTAGAATATTTTGTTATTATAGAAGTATTCGAGGGTGTAATATATTATGATAATCTAAGATAAATAAGTAATGTCCATTAATCGAACTGTCAATTTCCTATCACTATCGACAACTGATACGTTTTGTATGAATAAATGATCAGCGCCTCTAACGTATTTCGCAAGAACTATTTTTCTAGTCATTAAAAATATTGTCAATAGCTCGGTTTTTGACACCAGAGAGTACAGAAATCCGCAGTATGGTGGGAGTTAATTCTTGTTACTCGATGATGCAATCTTGCAAATCATTAGAATTACAGACGAAAGCTCCCAGTGAGAGACCTCCTTAAGAGCAGTTCTTTAACAAACTTTTACCAAACTACTTTATGAGAACCATAAATTGCCATAAACTTATGTTATTTTCTTAATAATGATGTTACGATTTGATTAATATTCTAACAATTTGTCATATTTGTATTTTTCTATAAGAATATTAATATAAACATGAATGTCATAACAAAATCTCGGCTATTAATTATTTAGACCTACGTGTGAAATATTCTCACGCAGAAGTTCCGCTAATATTTTAATAACACGGAAAATTAATGATTTTGGAACTTAAAATAAATATTGGGATGTTAATTTAAGACTTTACATAACATATTTAACATCATAAATATTTTTTTTATGAAAGTACCTTTGGGTAAATAATCATGCTTGCTAAATCATGCCATTTATGATAAATAAGTAAATCCATAATGCTTATTTTATTTGTAATACTCTAATATTATTGGCATGTCCTTCGAAAATCACACCCTTGCAATAAAAAGTCTTGTCCAAGAATCCAAATCTTCCAGCACCTTATGTTTTGTCGAGTATAGGTAAATTAACTCCTGAATTGTGAGTGATGTGTTCATAGAAAAAAAGATAGTTTTTATTTATCGTCCGTTTGGCTTCTAAAACTACTTTCGAATTTGGGCGACCAAAATAGATATTTAATAGATTCGAATCTTATCCAGTAGGTACGAGTATGTTGCAACAACAAACACATCACAATCCTTTCAATTTCATCCAAACATGAAAAACTTGTATGGTTTCCCTTCAAACAACTTTGATAGTTTCCCTTCCATCTTATTTTCCTTTAAGCTGTTACATTATAAGATAGATATGTTTCATCAATAAAATATAAGCCTTTGTAGTACACCCGGTCGTGAGTTGTGTGACGTTTTAGTTCTGCTCAAGTGGAGATGGAAAGGTTAACGTTCAATGTAGACATACTAGTGGATATTTATATTTCTTTCACGACACTGACCCCGTTTCCTACTCGTTTAGAGAACCCGTCGCTAAAACTATTGTCTCAAACGGCGCGTGTACGGTTTTATTTTCTTTTATCATTGCTGTTTCATTTTAATAATGGCGTTTTAATTGAAATCTTTACGGCTATTGAAGTGGCTATCAAAGTTTATCTCGGTCTAAGATTACGCTATTCAACGTAGTATCTAATAACGTTTTAGAGAATGCGAATAGAGTTTTCGAGAGCCTCATTTGACGATAACATTAAAAATTACCGTAACTTTAAAATAGAACATTAGTTAAACCACATGAAGTGTCGTACTCTGTAGAATGGCGTAAGTTACCGTACAATAAGTACACGTAATGTCGTAAAGGAATTCATAAAGGGTGTTAGCTCACAAGTTGCGTGTGGAGCACGCCGCAGGGAGTTATTGGATTAGTAACGACGTAAAATTTGGCGCGTGTACGACTATCAGCTAACCTTTCCTGTAAAAGGGTTTAGTTTTCGACACCGAGCATTTTTTCCCTGTTTTATTTGTCGATGAAAATTGTATCGTTTCACGCGGTGTCACTTTAACCATTAAACTTGTAGGAATTATGAATAACTGTTATGGGCTTGCAATTTTTTAAGATTACATTGCTAGTACCAATGACGAGCAATATAAAAAAGTAAACTAAGAAATCGTAACAACTATATCTTTTTTTTATTCGATTTTCTAGAAAAACGTTTGCAACAACTTTAAATTGTAAACACATTAAGTTTCCTTACGAGCAACACTTACAAAAAACACCTAATGCACTCCGCAAATAGCTTTCTCACATTAACGACGTAAACAATGACGTCAGAACTACCTCTGCGTTACTCGGTGCAATTTTTCACACACCGCTCCGGAAACACTTGATGTATGTATCGAGATGAAACAAAGTGCAGAACTCGGGCGGAATGCGTTCTATAAACTATCTCTTCGGTATACGTTGGTGGTCGCTATGTTTAGTCGCCTTTGTATTAAAACTGGACTTGCATACGCGTGTTTGATAGCAGTCTATCTTTGTATCACCGCGATGGACGTTCGAAAATGTTTAGTTCAGAAATAGATATGGGATTTTGTGACAGTTTGTTGAAAATAGTTTTGGACATGACATTTTGTTTACCAACGTGTCCGTGTCCAGGAAGTTAGTTTCTAGATATTTGAGAAGTAAAGCAAAATATTGCACTAGAATGTGAATAGTGCAGAGTGATTAAGAAGTCTATCGAACGCTACGCCTGTTGTGCCCTTGTTTCTTAATTGTTTTTCAAATCATGCCTGAAATTCTAGATAATAAAGGAAGATATTTAACATGTCAATTTAAATGTAAATACTTTAGAATAATAATAAACCTACGTAAATAGAAAACTTAACTGAAACCCATTTATAAATTCACATTAGAGTGTATTCACCTCACAAAGCAGTCCTATGATAAGCTAATTTCACAATAAACGTAGCAACAACAGACTAAAACGTTATATTGTGAAATAAAACGCTTATTATCGTTACGATTGCATACATAACGTTGTGTTAATAGCATTCTAATTAGGAACGCTATTCGTTTCAAATCTGTGTTTAATCCTGGCCCTTGAAGCAAAGAGCGGACTAATTGGAGGATTAACATAAATACAACAATTTAGAAATAATGCGTGACTAACAATAGCAATAGGAATGCGACATAGTAATTATTTTGGTGGATCCGAAGCGACTGAGTTACGACCGATGTTGGCAGGGTGACAACTTTTTAAGAGGTTATTTTATTCGCATATACGATTAATCGTTCTCATTAGCTATTTTTTATGGACGCGGTCTGCGTTCCCTTACATTAGTGGGTGAAGAGAACACCACGCATTTAATTTTATGTTTGTAAAAGAAAAGTTTAGTAAAGCAGTTAGAAAATTCTATAAAGTACGTTTAACGTCCTAATTTATTTTTGTCATGTCTTAATTAAAAAACAAATACAATTAGGTAAATCACCAAAACTAATCGCTACGATCTTTCTCAGAATACAAAGCCACAAGTGGAAAGTAAATAGGTTTTAGATGATAAAGTCTAATTTTATTCCATTCTCTTCCGTTTCTAGTCATAACATAAAAATAAACTACTAACTAATCTTACAGCTGGCGTCTTCCTAGACGTGTTAAATTACATCTAATTTGATCTTGAAAAGTAAATAAAACAGGTATCCTTGAACTGCGATGTCCGAGACACGTAAAGCATGTAAATTACTTGATTTGCAAAGTAACCATTTATTAAACTTCGGTCTTTACGATTCCGTGACCCATATTTTGAAAAATCTCCCCGGTCAGTAGATAAATCAATACAATCTGTTTTTATGTCCGTCATTTGTCTCAGTGTCGTGGTTTCTTTTGTAATGTTTGAATTTAATTTTTTTGTTTTAAGCATTAAAGAGAGTTGATTGCATTAAAAATTAACCTGGTTATCTTATTTGTATTATCTTGTGGGTTTTGATTTACAAATGACGTTAATGATTGTGAAAATTAAAGTTTAGAAATTAGATTATAATTTCGAGTAGCTATACCTATCAATATTGGTATATTGAATATAGCTCCGATGATGGTCTGTAACTTTTTGTGATATTTTTGCGGCCGGAATTTTGAAAGAGATTTCGAAATTCGCACGTGTAAAACTATTACAAACTTTCGCTTGCAAAAATGGGGTTTTGACGTGCCTAAACTCACCTAGCCTACTCAATGCAGCTTTCAATAAATTATTTAAGCAATGAAATAATCGACATCATAAAACTGTTTGACATTTGGATTTACTATTTTTGTCCTAAAATTTCATACGACTACTTCGGGCAACTAGTGGCTTAAAATAGGTTTATTTCTAATCGCATAGAATTGGTAAGAAGCTATGAGTGGGCGAGGAACATCACAAAATCTCTGTAAGGAAATATAAGTAAGATTCTCTCATGATTTTTTAAGCAAATCGTTATCAAAAGGTTAAAGAAAAAGTATGCGTAGGTTCACTTCGTTAGGGACACGTTTTATAAAGATATATATTATAGAACGTCAACTTACTAGAGAGCCGTGGCATGCATGATCTATCTATAATATAATTATTAATACATGTATTTCCAAAATGAAGTAGGTGTATTAAACAGGTCGTCGTCAGCGGCATTAAGCAGCAGGTCACCGGTGAAAAATAATATTAATTTTGTAAACCTCCACTAGCCGCGAACTTTGCATACAAATCTATCAACTTGTGGACTATAAAATATAGATGCCGATATTAAGATAAACATTTTAACGTAATGGTGTATGACATAAATTAACCTCATTATCGCTATCACGGCAAACGGGTGGCGTTAAACGTCAAAATATTATCTGGAACAAGATTTGCAATTAATAAGCTTGATTAAATTGCATACACTTGCAATTCGTAGTGACAGCCAAGCTCGCCTACGTGGAACTATTAATCCTGATACTTTAAATATTCGAAAGCTACGTTTTAAACTGAAAATTAAACAATGGAAATATTCCTATAACATTTCTGCTGATAAACTATACGGTACCAACTATTTTGATAGATGAATGTGTCTAGCGCAGTAGTTTAAGTGTCGTCTCTTACCTATTAGAGTCATAGGTTTGATATTAACACAGAACAGAATTTTCACGTAATTTTTAGATTATTATTATGGGATAATAATTACTGTACAATGCTTATATAATTTGGAACAAATTTAGCCATAGAAACTTCCATTTACGATAAGTAATCATAAGTTATTAATAATTTGTAAGATCACTTTTATTTTCCTTATCCTTCATCGACGATAGATTGGCAACCGTTTTAGATGGGTATCTAGTTGCCACATTTAGATATAAATAAATTACCGTACCTAATGAGTGTCATTACAAACTTGCAATTTGTTTCGTATACAGACTAATGTATTTGAGTAGTATACGAGAAAAGATCTTTCTAGGAAGTGTATTGTAGATGTCCATATTTTTGATTCTTTTATTTAACAACAACTACTAATTAGTTGAAAAAAAAATTTTTGGTTGTTATCATTAACTATTTTAATGGAATCTTTATTTTTTATAATAATATTTACTAAAATTATTTGAAAGTTCAAAGATTAGAGACAAAAATAAAATGTTTTGAGGCTTTACGACGCTCGAACAATGGAACTCTGAAGATTATGGTGTCAATGAATTCACCCATTTTCATAGGACTAGATAAATTCCAGTAATTCTAGTCTTCAGCCTTAGAGCTTTAATATGATAATGATGTATGTTAACGTAGTCAGCTAATCAAAATACGTGCACTTTAAAATGAACGCCGAAAGATATAGTTGTACACCAAGGGACGCACTGACACTATAAATGCAAATTTTATCTGCTCCCTTGATATTTCAAACACTGGCATCAGAACATTGTGAAGGTCAAATTTAATAATTCTGAAAGGCTTTTTTCTCGCGCCGAAATGAATGTAGCGCCCTTGAAGACTGCCCCGTCTCGTAATACGTCTCTACGCTTTCGCACTTTTAACTGTTTATAATGGACCTCTACTATGAGTGTTTTGAAGCAAATGAAAAGTTTCATTTGGTGAAATTCTATGCTAGAAATAGTCGCCATTTTGTTACAACGCTGTTGAAGTTTTATTAGACACTAAAATTGGCGCGAAAAAAAATCTGTAGTTTAGAAAAGTTTTTATGACAAATAACGAGTTTAAAAGCAACTCACGTAGAGTAACAAATAATATTAAACTCACTTTTAAAATTCATTTGAAAACTTAATAGTTTCACAATTAATTCAAATATGAAAAAAATAAGATGATAACGAAGAATATGTAGTTATAGAAAAATAATGAAACTTGTTGTGTTTGAGTTTCTCTGTAACATCAAGGAGATTCAAAAGGTAAGACATTCAATTAATTTGTGACGAAACATTCTTAGGTAGGTTGTCAAAGCGACCGTCCTTTAGGATTTTGGGGCACGACGTCTCTCCATTAGGAGGCTTTTAAAAAAGATAAACAAAGGGCCGGTGACGTAGCCGTTGCGACGGTTGCAGGGCGCGCGTGTGTTGGTGCGCGACCACAAACGCACGGTGCCCATTTGTCAATTGATTCCCGATATAATGAAGGGTACATCGCTACATTGGAGCGAGCTGTCAGAGGCGGTCGCCCAGTTCGGTATAGATTTGATCAGGGTGTGAGTGTGGAGGTGCGAGGGTGTATCGAGCGCTGCGTGCGCAGCCACGCTGCGTGTTGTTATCTCGCCCGCTCCGAGGCGAGCGCCGCTCTCGTATCTCGCCTCACGACCTACACAGCCTACCAGAGTTGCGTGCTATTTGATTATGCCACGCGTCTGTGTGGCCCCTTGTTTATATTGGACTTGATGCCACTTTAAATTGATTAATTCTTACAACGACACCTCCGATTCTTAGAAACGTTTTGGGCAAATTTATTCTTTTGTAATTATTAAAGTAAATAAAAAATAGGTCAACTTTTTTCTAATGTTTAAAACTATACAAACAAAATAAAACTATCACAATTAAAGTAATTAGCAGTTAAATTTGTTAACATTCGTTGCTTAGAATTAAACAACTGAAAACTATAATCTGAAATAATAACTAGCTGTTTTAAAAGAAAAAGTTTGTTACACAAAACTTTTTCAACTACTAGTTGCGTGCAGTTAATTAAAGAATTTATTTTAAAACAATAAAATAGCTGGGTTTAGTTATTAAAACTGAATATATTATCTTCAATATAAACGCGATATGAAACAGAATCTACGAGGAGCTTTGTTTGGAATCATGAAAATCCTTACGCGTGTGAAGGCGCCCTAAAGAGAGTTTTCCACAACTCACTAACACCGATTCGTCGCTCGTAAGCACGCGAGTTTTCACGCACACTCGTGCACAGAGCAAAATAAGCGCCTGAAACTCGGCACGGCGCCGAGAGACGTCTCGTCGTCTCGCTCGCACACAGTCCCCTGTCCTATTTCAACAGGTTTCGCCTTTCAGCAGTTGCAGTAGAACGCGTGCCTCTAGTAACGGAGCACAAACAGTACGAGGAACACACGTCGCGTTGGAAAACCGAAAACACAGTTTCACTGACAGCTCCGACATCACCTGACATTCACCGATGTCCTCCGAGTTACGGCGGCAACGCGTATTAGTGAAACACTCTGACATGGATACATATAACTATTTATAAATGCACAATTGGTAGCGGCGTGTGTTCAGTGGACGTTTCGTAGTTTGAGTGGAAAACGCGCGTCCCGCGTAACGGTGTCAAACTTCACGTGCTAAACATGAAGATCGTGAAACTTGAGTGTGGGGACAAACATCAAGTAAACCACATGTAGAGATGCTCGTACTGCTCGTACTGCTCGTACTGCTCGGACGTGCTGCCGTGTGATGTAACCGTGAATTGATATGGAATTTAGAACTTTTACGAGAGACATCAAAAGTTAACATCATGTAAATCTTTGGTTGTAATCAATGTTTACCTCTTCAGTGTTGTGAATACCGCTTAGATAAGTTTATTAGTGTATAAAACTCGGATGAAGAAGCGATGTAGCCGTGTCTCAGCGCGAACTTTTGGACTATCAGCGGATGGGAAAAATGGTTGTGATAATTAAAGGAATACAAGGAGTGCGCTCGATTCAGTCCTGGAAAGACTTACAAAAATCTGGTTGTAATACTCCCGTAAGTTGTGATTAATTGCTAGGAAGCAAATTATTTATGTATGTACAGATAAATAGTGAATATTAAGTATTTTATGTACATATGTTAGGTACCTGTTGTAGTGTTCGTTTCTATTTCCATTACAAACGTTGAGAGATTGTCTGCGTTGGAACTCGCCCTGGATAATTTCCCATGAGGTTGTGACTACTACAATAAACAAACTGGGGCAAAAACTCGCAAGTTCTGTTCTCACTGAGATGTGATTGTCCTCGAACGTGATTGTGCTATAGTGATATATAGTGCACGTATTGGACTTACTGAGCGTCAAGACAACACCACGGAATTTATCAAGGTGAGTATTGTCTTCATTATTTTATGAATTAATTTATCTATATGTAATATTATTTCAGGAATTAACAACTCAATAACTACAGTTATTGTTCAATACGTAATTGAATATAATATAACAGTGAACCGACACGTTTTTCTATTGTAGACCAAGGAGCACCGAGAGAAAAAATCTTTGATTTTCTTTTGTTCTTACAACTGTTACAAAAGCCGTTGTGCCGCGAAAATTTCTGTGTAATTAGTTTCTTTTTCTTTTGTGTTTATTTCTGTATTCTTTTCAATTTTATTTAATTACGTTGGTTGTATTTTTAGGGGAATAAACAATTGAATTGTTGCAGTTGAATTTTGGACGGCTATTTGTTTTAAGTTGTCGAAAATAGGGCATTAAAATATGATGTTTTTTATATAAAGTATAACGTTATAATATAAAGGTGCTTCAGTGGCAATATTGTCAATATTATAGGGTACTTGATTCGTCGGAAATGGAGGGCCAATTAACAGACAATTTCCTATGAGATGTTGATTGCTGTATTAACGTTTCAGCGCGCACTCGTTTATAATTTACGGGACAATGTTATGTTCATTTGTGCCGTAGATTTTATACGTTATTAGGGTAATTAATACTAATGTTTATTATTATACTACCAGTATACTTTATTGGGAATATTTACTATTAAATTACAATCTACTCCGCAAGGCCTTATTAGATTATTTTAAATATTAAGTAGTGTTACTCTAAAATGGGGGCTTGTAGTGAAGTGTAGAAATAGTCGATAAACATATACATTGATAAAATTAATATGAAAATTTAATTTGAAACTTAATTAACTTGTCAATACGACTTTTATACTTTATCTACACATAACAAACACTCGTTGTTTATCAAAATGTATCTATTATTATAATCCACTAGTTTAAATCCGCGAATTGGTACGCGCGAAAAGTTTTTCCGTAGCACTAACTATTCTATGAGTTCATGTAGGTTACAAACTGTCCGTGTTCAAAACATCAAAATGCGTTCAGTAGTTTTTTAAGTAAGAATAATAACAAATATAAGTACATCTATCCTTACAAACTTTCGCATTAATGATATGAGTAAGAGAATCATAAACTAGCTAAATTATAACTCTATAATAACTCTATAAAGTTCATATACAGAAATAACAAGATATACAAATATGAGTACCTATCTAAATGCGTGTATTATGTCTGGCGCGCTAATAGACGGTGCTATATAAGTGCCAAGTATTGTAAGTACATAAGCGATATAAACATAGCCAGTCTTAAAAATAGATGCCATTTAGTGGCTAATCAACTGGTTATACTTTATTTTACTTCTGAATATCTATCACAGAAAGAAATAGATAATAAAGGCTCTTTATACATTTATAAAACATAATTACCTATATAAAATCGCCTTTTTTCTAAGGTAGCCACAAAGTAGGGAACGCCACTGGATAGGATACTTACCTTAGATTAGAAATTTTAAGTTGATAAAAATATGCCATTATCATTTCTTTATTTTAATAACTATATAGTTTTTATTAAAAATATACGTTAAAACGAATAAATATTCACAAATAACATAGTTTCTAACGACAATATAATAACAAAGACATGGAAACAAAACACTATCGCCGTAACTTCCCCACAACGTCAGTCCAAACATTTTATTTTATTGTAGGGGTTAGCAAAAATACTAAACAACAAGCGGCCTACATTGCTTAACAATTAAAAGGGGGTTACGATATAGTCCGATATTTAAATGAGATCACTAACATAATATACCGAAGCTCTATAGCGCGATTTTCTTAACTCGGTAGTATTAAGTAGTCGCCCCTTTGTTTACGCGTTCACACATCCCGCCGCGCCGACTGCAATCGTCTTAATGTCTGCAAGGTTTTAGTTAGAAGAGCTTATCAGAAATGTCCTATTAGTTTAGTTCCATCGTCGATAAAGTAATAAATTACCTTGGCATTGCCAATTAATAAGTAAAGCAATAGATTATTTGCATTTTATCTGACAGTGTAAAATTATTGTTCTTCTTAAAGGAAAGCAAGATCCACAGCATAGATATTTGATAGTATTACTCGGTAGCAAAATAAAACTGTGATATTATTCCATTAGTATTGATAAAGAAATTATCTTTGTAACTATAGACGTGTGGTACAATTAAAACTTGAATTTAAATATCATGTCTTTGATTTAAAAAGTATAAGTTTGTGCGTTGATTTTTGATCACACAAAACTACGCACGGGCTCAGATTACCACATATTTTTACCTCGAGAAATTGTTTCATGCTTACAAAATCGCGGTTTAAAGCTAGTTTCCATAAAATTGGTTCTTGTACCGTTTAATGGAGTAGTACGTTCTGCTACATGTAAATAGGAAGCCTCGGGTGTGGTTTGAAATTAGTTATTATTTATGAATCCACATTTTGTATCGCAAGGGAAATCATTCACGTTCTATTCTTTCCTGTATTTTGTGTAGTGCAAATTTAACATGATGTTTTGTAAATTATAATTTTGTAGAACGCATAGTGCGTAAATAAAAAATGATTTGCTCATTTGAGTAGTTTTTATTAGGTACTGCATCAATTTGGATAGAGTTTTTTCTGACAGAAAAACTTATCCATTTGTGTATTTAAAATCACTACAGCTCATGATCTTCATGGTTCAGTAACCCAACTTGAAATAAGTAATGTTCATCACACACGCTTACTCTATAACAAAATGTATTTAAGTCAAAAAAATAACACAGTTTTAAGCATATTTAGCTCCAGTAACGGAAAGCTAAGGAAACTATTTATATCTATGTACTGTTAATATGTGTGTGAAGGAAACTTACTTGTAACGTCATAAAAATTGCCGCCGGAATGTTAAGTACTACTTTAAACTATCCAAAAAAGCACCTTACTACCTTCCCTTAGTACTTGTTAGCACTGATATTTAGAAAAGATCAGAAAAATCTGCTCTTTCTAATGTGGCAATACATAAATTTATTCTAACATTATATAAATTTATTAACCAAAAAGTAATAATAGTAATTTATAAAATGTAACAATAAGAGAACAGCGAATAACTGCGCAAACAAAAAAATCGCTAAAAACAATTGGCAGTAACACTTTGTTTTGTATATAACGGCAATAATATGGCCGTATTTTTAAAATGCTGCATACGTACCCGCTAATTCGTTGTCCTCAAGGGAGCTCCGTATAAAATGACTGAGCTGATGTCACGCCACCGAATCGCTGTTGATTGCTCCCGAGTATTTTAATTCCCACATCGATAAAACGTTGTACAAAAAATAAAATATAAATCTGAATTCACGTAGCTGCGTTCAATTGGTGTTAAATTATAAAAAAATACCTTTATGGTGCGTTTGCCGACGCCGACGTGTCGTGGCACTTAGATAGTTTGTTAGAATCTTATTGAAAACAAGGAATTCTGAATTTTCACGACTTCGTAGTTATTATTTATACTAGGAGAACACTCTTAGAATTGCATCGTAGATTCGTTCAAAAGAGGGTTAAAAATCTTCTTGTCATTCTGCACAAAATTTTACTAACGATTCTGATCCTTGCTTTATACTTATAATAAAAGAATCTGTATTTAAATGTCAAATAAGCCAACAAGAACACACGACTATGAGTACTCCTACAAACTAGTTTAACGCGTCCTATTTCCTACTCTAAAATATTCTACATCAAAGTTTTTGCCGCGCACTATACTACAACAACTAAAGCACTAATCTTTAACAAAAAAAGGAAAGAAAAAAAACATCTTATCCTAAAAAATACAGCGAAAAAACCTAACACGTGTAGTCTACAAAATGTGAGGCGATATTAAAAAAAAAACCATATTATTTATACCACATAATTAGGTGCCAAATGACATGCACACTTCTGTTAACGCAATGTTTTGAAACATGTTAGTTTTTCAATGACATTTGCAGTATAGCTCGCAGACAACTGATTGAAAACAAACGTTTGAGACCGGTTGCAATAACATATCGACAGATATGGGCCAATGGATAGAAATTAAAGCATTTACAAAACTAAAGGTCGACTAGATATTGTTATATAAAAAAAAATAACATCAGCTTTAACTGTGAAAGAAAACATTGTAGGAAAACTTTGCACGACTGAGAATTCTTTAAGCAGTGTACGACGGAATGCAAATCTTTACGCCGTATGTACATATGTGGTGGCCTAAACACCTAACCTTTCTCTTACTTCGGGCGAAGATCCGTGACGATTAGAAGGATTGAAATGGGTTGAATTTACATTAAATTAAAGTTTTAAAGTTTTAAATATTCTTATTGATCTCTTCGAAACAATAAACAAATGCCTATCCGTAGATATGTTTATTGAAACTAGCGGTTAGTCGCAAGTAATCGAGAACTAATCTCATTTGTAATTCTGAAGTGTATTTAACCAGATACTGAATGCTAAATGAGTTTAAATCGGTTTCCATTGTTTAGTATTATCGTACAAATATAGCGATATCTATTTCCAAACATTATTAGTTTAAAGTAAGTTTCGTAAGCCATAAATACAATTTTATTGAGTATGAGAAAATGTCTGTTATTTTAAGCCCGAGTTAACCCAATTCTTGACGCATTCTAATCTTAAAAGGTAAACATTTTAAGAATTCCTATAAATCTGTAATAATATGAAACTATAAATAATTGTAGTGGGATAAAGTTTGATATTTGTAATGTCTGCCTCTGCTTTACGTGGAGTTTGGTAATATGTTATACACATATCATAGAGTTTAACTATATTACTAATAAACACTCCATTAGCTTTAATTAGTTTCACAGTATTTTGTCTTTTTCACTCTATACAGTTTCATAACTGATAGAAAGTGACAAAACGCTTTACAACTGATCAGAGCTTACACGCGGCTTATTAGTAAGATAGTAGATATATTATTTCACTCATTTTATAGTACCGTATGTTGTTTTCGTCTCGAACGCATCTGCGTGTTTCGTGCAACGATTCACGTGTTCAACAAGGTTAAACAAATCAACTCGTAAAATAACATAACAAATGGACTCAATAGACATATGATCATAGATAAATTCGTATAATATATCGATAGCGTAGGGCGTAATACTAGGGGCCTATTATTACAAAAGCGAATGAACCCATAAATATTATTTTTCACTATCATCCCACTTCACAGTATTTCATATTTATTTTTTGATTTGTCCACGCGAACACCGATAAATATCACTAAAACTTATTTTAGAGTTTGTTATTTTAGTGTATACTATTTTTTTAATAGAAACCGTACAATAGGAAAGAGCGGCGCGTTTATAGAGCTGTCAAAATAATTAATTCCTTTGTCGTAAGCGTTACGTAAATGTTGGCGAAGTAAAAAATACCGTAACGTTTTCCATTAACGACTAACATGCTGACAATCTGTTCCTAACAGGTTTTGTTTCCTATATTGTTAAGTGAATAAAAATAACTGTTAAAACTGCTATTGTCGTTTAATAGTCTTAAAAACTTGCCTAAATAATAAACTAAGTGACGTCTTTTTATTTAATTATTCATGCAGAAGCTTAGTGTTCATTTTTGTAGGAAATGCTTACCGCTTTTGGTTAGGCTACATTCCAACCTCAATAAAATGCTTAGGAATAGGACTAGAAAAAAGTCAGAACTATTCTCAAAGTTCCACATGTCTGTTGTAGAAAGAATAAGAACGAATGATTACCTATAATTATGCGAGTGACAGATTTATGCCAAACATTATCATATTTTGTCGGAGTCCGCCATAAAAATAGGATATTATTACAATATGCGTTGTTCTGGAAATACGTATAAAGCGAAGTGTGAAAATTCCATTCATATTATATTGAACGGCAGTACAGTCGGAAACTTTAACAATAGTTTGTGAGACATTAGATTGTGTTAACATGCTTGATAACTGCAGTTTATAGTTATGAGACAAAATTATAATATTATTATGATTGTAAAAAAGCAGTGATAAGTCAAGCATACCTCGATTCTCTACCACTATCGACTACCGACAACCGACCTGTCATCGAGAAATTTTGTATGAAAATCTGATCAGCGCCTCTGACGGGTGTCGTAGGAAACATTTTGGCAGTACATTCTAAATGTCAAAATTTCGATAGCTAGCCGGTTGTCGGTAGTCGATAGTAGTAGAGAATCGAGGTACAGTTTTATGTGTCAAGCTTTTGACCGATTATGTTAACGTGAAAATATTACCCGACGTTAAAATAATTTTATCTGTTAATTTTAATAATGATATTTCTATGTGCCACGTTTTCTTGAAAATCTATACTGTCATTTTAAAGTGAAGAGTATCTATATATACCTATACAAACATCCGCGTTATTAATATTATTAGGGACTATGATATGCTTATGTTCACAAAAACTCAAATAATGTTTCTTAGTGAAAGTAACTTGCATATATCCTTTTTTATGAAAAAACGTAAGCGTATAATGATCGATACACAATTAATAGCGGTCCTAATTGCTTTGAGTAAATCTGTTATCCAACATTCACGTGTGAAATGTCGTAATTAGTCCAATATCAGATATTTTTATGGCTTCAATTACCGAGATACATCACAAAGATTTATGTTTCAACTGCATGTAGTCGTGTGTCGTCGGGCACTAGTTTATTTGACTTACAGCCGTGTGGATAGACGCGATGACTGATCGACGGTGAACGCGAACGAAACTTCTGTTGTTACGTGTCTTACTGTACTTTAATACAAAAGTGTTAACAGAACATAAATCGTTATTTTTAAGAAAATAAGCGCTAATGAGAAAACTGATAAACTAATAAATGATAATATAATCGAATCTGTCAATTCGTCAAAGTTGTTTCTCAGATCCTTCGGGTAAGGTTTGACGATAACAGAATCGGTCCGTAAGTAAAAAGTATTTCCACTTAGTTTCTTTTACATTTAAAAATCGTTTAGAATTTATTAAATATAGTTCACTTAAATATTGTGACTTACTTACAATTAAACTTTTGTTAGTTACAGATATCTGAAATACTAGCTCTTACTAGTAGCTTATTATTCTACGTAATCTGGATGGCGGCGCCTTATTTCTATAATCTTAAAAAGTTTTCATTATAAATTACCTGTCATATAAAATAAATCAAGCTTGTTAAGTAATCCCGTAATAATATTTGACCTTGAATTAACAAACTAGGTAGACTGGAGTACACTTATCGACAAACCCTCAAAGTTCACGGTTGTTTACGTACAGAAAAAAATCGCCGAACTCGAATAACGATGTCGAAGTACGCTCGAGTCGAGTTGTTATTGCCGGCCGTTCCTTGCTTTAACGTTGTGTGCGAGCCAAATCTCGCCCCAGTAATGTATTACTACTGCCAAGGCGAATTCTATTGCTATGATACACCACACTGACCTTCTATTGTCTCCGACACTGGGCCATTTCTTTTGTACAGTTGAGTCGTAAATGTGTTCGGCTTAGGCACTTTTATTGTATTGAATAGCACTTTGTCGCGACTATGTACACGTGGAATCGAGTGTCTATATCTATTTGAAGTAAGTGTCTGATAGTGAGGTTTTTGCTAGGTCTGTTTGCGCGACTTAGTATTCAAAACTATTGCCGATAACTAAACAATCTAAACATATCTAAATATTAAGAATTGAAAACGTAATTATAATTTATTAAATTACCAGGTTGACAAAATTATCTTATTTTCTAAAATCTTACAGAATTTCGTATTTTCATAACACATCAATACGATAAAGGGAGGAGTTTAAACCAGTTTTGATATTACATGACATTCGTGTCGACAAAATTTACGGAACTGTTACATTTCTGTAATAAAATAATTAATAATTGTAAAATATATTTATTAAATTAATAAAAGTTCTTAAGACAATTTTACCAAATGTTTGGTTCAGAGAGGCGAGTGAAAAATATATTTTCTATTCATTGCTCGTTCAGTGCGCGAGTCAAGGCTATTCTAGTGGAAAAAATGCAAAATATAAATAGATGCGGCTTTCAGTGGATTCGTCACTGTTTTTCTGTCACATATTGTTTTTGTCTTACGTCGTGTAAAGCAATAGGACGTAATTAGTGTGAAAAGAGTTTGCAACCAAACAGTTGGTACATTCGCCAATTCAATTAGAACGTCAGTCAACTTTTTTAATGTATGCGCTTTGGTAACACAGTCACGCGAATGTATTTACGGCCTATAATTAACAGCAACATAATTTAACTGTATGCTCAATCACTGAAGATGTAAAAAAACCTTTATTTGTATTATTTAGTGATACATGAGTATAGAGCTCCGTCGGTACTAGCCTAAAATAATATTAGGGTTAAATTACACGACTATAGTATTTTTTGTTGAAAACTGTTACTAATATTTACACTGCGATAAAAATGCCTTTGTTTTGTTTGATTGGGCGCAGTATACACTATAGTATACAACAACTCAGTAGATATGGCACGCACTATTTAAAATAAATATAATTAGGGGAACCTGTTGTACCTTGGCACTATGTGTACCTAGGCCACTGGGCTCGTTTTCAAATATTCGCGCGATACTAAATTCTACTGTTTACGGTATTCAATACGTCACTACAGACTATTCAATGTGCAGTTAGTCGCATACCGCCATTAAGCCGGTGTTTGGTGTTATCGACGCTGAAACTTTTTTGTGTGAAAAAGTAAGTATTTCTAATATATTTTGAAGTCTAATAGTTTTAAAAGTTTTCTAATAGTCACTTAACTGTTATATGCTATCGGTTCTTTGATTTTACAAGTCTCAACACAATAAAAAACTTACGAGATACTTAAATTCTAAACTATATAAAATCACCGTTTTTGTGAAGTTGGAGTAGTGTTGTACCTCGGTCACTGTCGATCAGTTGTACCTTGGCCACTGGCCAAGGTACAACCTGGATGTTATACTTTGGCCAGGAGAATGTTTTATTAAATTATTTCACATTTACGTAATAATATTCCTAATTAAATATCTTTATTATTTCAGAAATCGATGCAAAAATCACTTAAAAACTGGAAATGGCCTGAAAAAGAGGAGATTTAAACCCCGCAAAAAGTTAACAAGAACAGAGAAATTTATTATGTTCCAGAGATACAGAAGTACTGGGATTTCTACTAAATGCTTAAGGCTGAATAATATATCTACATTATTGATAGTGTTTTTATAATAGCTAGTCCAAATGACTGATTAAAATTTAAGAGAGATATAATAATTTATATATAGGTAAAGATAATCTATACTAATTATCTATACTAATATTATAAAGCTGAAGAGTTTGTTTGTTTGTTTGAACGCGCTAATCTCAGGAACTACTGGTCCGATTTGAAAAATTCTTTCAGTTTTAGATAGCCCATTTATCGAGGAAGGCTATAGGCTATATATCATCACGCTATGACCAATAGGAGCAGAGTACCAGTAAAAAATGTTACAAAAACGGGGAAAATTATGACCCATTCTTTCTTATGTGACGCAAGGGAAGTTGCGCGGGTCAGCTAGTTGTTTCAATATTTTGTTTTCCTTTGCTATGCTATGTATAATATAGGTATATTGATTTGCTATATTATATTATGTGATATCGTCGCTGCGCCTGCCAAGTTCCACATGTGTCTTTAGTGAGATTTTGGAAAACTTTTTTTTTTATTTGGGACACAATATTCATTTTTTTTAACATCAAAATACACATATGGAGTTTGGCAGGCGCAGCGATGTAATGTAACGAAACGGTGGCCAAGTTAGTTGTTTTTGTTTAAATATTTTGTTTGAAAAGCATAAAAAAAGCTATGAATATTATTTTAATTTTTATCATTTTTAAATTTTGATCATTTGAGAATTTTTTAATTTTTTTGTTAAATACTGTATACTGTAATAATACTGTGTACTGTAATAAATCAAATAAAATGATTTTAGTTAACAAAACTTGATAATTTGCTTAAATTACCCCCAAATTTCAATGTGGCCTAGGTACAACGTACTACTGGCCTAGGTACATAGGGTATGTTGTACCTTGGCCACATTTCCCATTTTTTTTTAAATTTAAAAATATTATGTAAATATTAAATATACATTTCTGATATTTTTTTGGCGAGTACCCAAATAATTGACATTTCAAACTATGCAAATATGATTTGTGTGCTGCACGTCAAATCACAATAAAAAATATATTTCTAAAAAACCGGCCTAGGTACAACAGGTTCCCTTAATTGTTCCGTATAGTTGTGTCTGAAATAAAAAAGCCATAGTAGACCGGAAACAGTCCACAAAAGTCGGCAGGTTAACGACGTTCAAAGGAGATTGGCAGATTTCGTACAGCTTAAAGTTGGTGTTGTTTCGTTACAGAATTTGTACCACTTATCAAGGGGACTAAGTCACTTATTTTTATTTGGGAGTATTATTTTTAGAAGTCCGGATTAATTAATAATTCAGGAAGAAAGATTTGATTAATTAAATAATATTTTTTGGTCTATGGCTTATATTTGTCATATTTGTTTTTTATATTTGACAACTAAAGAAAAAGAAAATCTCATGAGACGTCGCTGTTAGTCTGACGTCTACGCATCCGTGTTGTTTTGGATTGTGGTTTTGACAGTATCTGAGCAATTTAGCAAACTATCGGTGCTTCTTAAAATGGACATAACTTTTACCTACCAACTTTTTAAAATATAAGAATTTTAAAATAAGCTGGTCTATCATATTAGCTACCAATTAAAACAAAAAGTAAACCTAAACATGACATTTTATAAGCTGTACGAATTCTTCATACAAACCTGCCGTTCGCCTTTCTAAACTATCAGCCGCCTCTCTTTGCATTCGGTTCTTTACTAAGTAGTGGGCCGTGATCACAAAAATCACATATAAGTATTAATAAGACTATTGAATTATTTTCACATTTTCCTGTTACGTGTACGGGTATTTTTCAATTACATAACAATAGTATTTATTTTAAAAGATACAATATATTTGACATTCGATGTCGTGTTCCGCAATGCGAACATCACTCATTTAACAAACGACATTGCGGGTGACAGTTTCAAATTTAAATTAGCGCATCGCTTTTTAAATTGAAATTGTGACAGTGCGACACACCTCCTTACATTCTGTTACATTTGAAGAAAAATAATCTTCATACGACTGTATGTTTTTTATTGAAATTTAGAATAAAATTATATTTCACTGTTGAATTTTCTAAAGGCATTCTATACCTGCATTTGGTAAGAGTGTTGAACACAGCATAACTCCAGTCTTATTCTAAAACTTTAAAAAAATATGACATATATAACGGCATCTTTATATTGTAATACAACCATAATTAAAAAATAATATATTCAAAAGATTTTTGCTTAACAAAAAGAAGGAATAAGGGCTTTATAGAAGGAAACCTATCGGAATATCATAATCAAACGCTAAGCCTAGTAGAGCAATCGCCCTAATTGAAGCATAAGAAATACAGATCGTAAAATGGAAAAATAATCCTGTAGAAAGACTTCTGTGAGCCATTGTACTCGCAGTAACAAACATTGTTCATTGAGGCACGGACAATTCAAAACATATAAAAAGCTCATTAAAATGCTTCTTCTCATAAACTAGCCGCAGCACTCGGCGTCACTCGCTCACTACGAACATTGCATGCTAATGGACCTATTTATTCAATTGCTTCGTGAAATCTGACAGATTGATCTGAAAATAAGTGACTATCACGTGTATAAAGGATTGAAATAGAATTGTATGCACTTTTATCTTGTAGAAGTAATTTTCTTTCGTTAAAGTTCTCTAAAAGTGCGAGAGTTAGAAAGAGAGACAGACAAATATGTTATCTTCAGTCTTTGCGGTATCCACGCGTTATATTTATTTTATGGCAATTTTCATGCTGATTTTGCTAAATAGTATGATTCAGTGTAGCACCAGTATGAGCCCTCAATATATCACAATGTATGTTAATTCTAATTATATCACTATAATGATAAATGAGAATATGAATAATAAAAACTGTTGACTATGTTGGCACCGCATCAAAAACATTATATTATTACTATTGTGTACCGAATCATATTTGTGGCTCGACAGATGATAAAAATCGCGCGTGAAGTGTCCAACATTTCTCGAGATCAGTCACCGTAGACAAACATACTCGTTCCGGTGTTGTTTATCGTACGGCGATAAGGTCACACGTTTTACAGTCGTATCAAATTAAGATTTACGCATTATTTTCGTGTAAATAAAAGAATTCGGTCAAGTTCGGCGTCCACATATTCACCGGATCAATAAAATTACCATATTTTTAAGACTTCAAACCTAACCTACTTTTGCACTATTCAAGAATTGAATAGAGGCTATCAATTCGAAATTCTATTTGCTACGAAACGTATAAAAACACTCAAGTAGAAGCAAATGTATTAAAAACTGAATCGTTTGAAATTTTACGACATGGTCATTTATCAATCACGATCGATAAGCTACGTCGTAGCAGGTGTAGGTGCTACGTTTGCGAGTAATTGCTACGACACATACTTATACCAGCCTTCGACATCATCGTAGATTTTATGTTTGTTAGCATTTTTATGACACACAGTACTGCACCTGTTTGCTTTTAGTATTAAAGAACGTTTGAGTAAGTTACTTAAAATATATTGTGTAGAGTATATTGCGCATCTCAATTTAAAATATTGTCATATGGGATCTATGAATGAGAGAATCCGCCCTTGGACTACTAAGTATAGATATTACTAAATTGAATTATAGCAAACTTTCATACATAAATACATAATATCACGCGTTTTTCCCCATTGGGGTTTGAGCAGGCAGAGAACAAAGAAAAGACAATTGAAAACTAATAACATTGATTTATTATTTTTATCTAAACCTTCGGATATCTATTGCAAGAGGACAACAATCAATTATATAAATCATATTGTAGTTCCCAAGCATTATTAAAATTGTCACACATATCCGCAAGGACAATAAAACAAGGAAATCTTCCTTAAAACCGCACCAAAATTTGACGCAATGCAGATTTATGAGAACATGATCTGTAACGTGTATCCGACGCGTGTAATAACTAACTAGGTTCGGATCGTAAAACTATTTTATGTTTCACGCCGAATATTTGCTATGACTGAGCAAAATTTATTTCTTTTCAGAGGCGCTCATATCCAGTTGTGCTCACCGGTCGGTAAACGATCTGTGGGTTAAGCAATCGATAACTGATGGGTGACCGCATAGTGGTATTTGGACTGAGCATCTCCATGCTTTGGAGGGCACGTAAAAAGTCGGTCCCATTTGTTGTCAATTAAGATCACAGTCATTCAGCCATGTCAAAGGCCTTTCGGGCGGCTTGAACAACTTTGACACTAGGTTGGCCACTAACCATACATAGAGATAGATTTATTTTCAGTAAAATCGTTCACTATTGATATTTGTACCTCGTGCCGACGTAATCGTCGGGAGCCCTGAATTTGTTAGTACTATGGATTTGTTTGTATCAGCCTAATGTCAGTTTCGTGACTGGCGTTTTTATATATTTAAAAAGGCTGTTTCGAAGCCGATTGACGGTACTACGCGTGTTTATGCAACATCCCTTTCATTTTATTTTGTTATAGCAGATGATGCGATCTATATACTTTGGATGTAGATGGTTATCCGTTTAATTGAAAAAAGTAAGTTGAAGATACGCCTCCAAAAAGCTGCAGGACTTATTTATTTCAAGGAACAAAAGAATCTTGACCACTTGCCTAGTCTTCGTAGACATTTGTAGTATTCTAAAGGTTGTCTGAAGTCTTCCTATTACTTTAAAACTACATAATAATCTTAGGTTTTCTCAAAAGTGTTATTACACCTGCCCAAATAATATTTCAGAACAACGTAATTTACATTTTTATGATTTCAGCCAGTATTATTAAAATTACAACTGTAATCTGAAAATAAAAATGCTATCTCAGTCATATTTAATTTTAGAAAAATAAATTATATCTTCATTTCGAGGTTTGAGGTATGGAGGTTTATTATCTTAGCTACGGTTGATAGTTGCGTTAAAATAATAACTGGCTAATTAATGTCATAAGCTGAGGCATTAGGAAACAGTGAATCAGTGGTTTGCGTTTTAAAAATAAAACGACTCGGTAAAAATGAACTGTGGGCGGCATAGAGACAAAAATATGCGGAGACTAATTTTTGTCGGCACATATAGTCGTGTATGCATTATACGTATGTTGTAACGACCTTTAGAAATATTTCCAACAAAAATATATTCTATTATTACGAATTCGACTGTATAAACTTTGCGAACGACATAGCACGTGTAATTCAAACGATGTTTTTCATGGAATATTATTTTCCATATTGCTAAGAGGAAGTTAGAAACACACAAGTTTTAAGATTGTTGAAAGTTTGAACCAGTTAACGTTATATTGTAGCCTCGTTTAGAAAAGCTAATCAGCAACAATCTATTAACTAACTATCTTAAGTTATCGAAGCTCTTTTATATTCAATTAGAAAAGCTCAACTTTATTGATATTAATTAATTGTCAGCTTCGAAGTCAAGAAAACTTTTTCACAGTCATACCAAAAACAAAATCAAAACTATTGCTCCAAATATAATTAATTAACTAATTCATATAATAATTTATTAGGTATAACATCAACTAATTACTCTACTAAAATCGATACTGCTGTAACCACAATTAACAGTGAACTAGCAATATTACCGAGTAATAATGTATTTACAAGTAGTGTAAGGTCAGCAAGTTTTTAGCATCGCAGCGATCTGCGGAATAGCTCACAACAGCCATATATCTCGTGAGTTCGAGCTGTTTGACAAGCAACTGATTTATTAACGGAACGCAACTACACGCGGATGAAAGGAAAAATATGCATGTGTGAGTTATTCACACTATGAAGTTGGTACGAAGAAGTTGTATTGAAGGTCTTGCTAAAATGTTGTGAAATAAATGTGAAAATAACGAAATATGTGGAATAAGATGTGTGAGGTATGTTAAATAAGAGAATAAGATAAATTTGGGCAAAAGTATCCCGATTTAAAATCACCTATGATATTCCTCATCTCAAAAGAGCTAAAAAGTAAGATATGTTTTTGTTTGAGAAAGTTATGACCGTATTTGGAAAATTGCACCTAAAATATATGCTAAGTTCTGTAGAGAATCTTTTAGATTAAACTCATAGTTTGATTCCCAAATACCTCCAGACACGTTATTTCAATTACATAACAAAGTTCAACAATTAATGATGTTCCGCGATCGTTACGTAAAAATGACTCATTTATCTCCAAATGTCGCGCGTAAAGCAAGACACTGAACGTCATAGATTTGAGTTTGTTTTCAGTGACGGAGTGAGACTCGGCTAAATAAAGTTCCACGGTTGCGACGTTTTTTGTTCCGTGACGTGTTGTTTGTGATGGCAAGGAATGTCTTTACGTCTGTGCGTTTGTTTGAACTTGGCGTCATCCTACGACATTTAGATGCTAAAAGCTTATTTAGGTTAAATATTATGTTACACGAAACCTTACTCTACATCATAACAATAGACTTTACTACTTCCTTTATTACTCCTAATAGCTAATTATGTTCAATAGTATTTTATAACGAACAGGCCAACCAATGCTATTCCATAGAATTTAAAAGAAAAACATTACGGGCACAACTAGGTCCCTGAAAACGTCGGTGTTGGGAAAAAATACAACAATGGACCGGAGAGGTTTTAAAGGACCCGGCCCACTTTTGCTCGCGGCGCTTTTTTCGCTTAATGACGCTACGCTCAAGGAAACTGGGAAATATTAAAATGAGCAAGCACTTGTTTCGTTGGTAAAACGGCTATCGCTCATGGCTTCGCGCCTCTCCTTCTGCCAAGGATACCATATTTTAAATGTGATGCGGATCCCTGTTTACTCTCGATGTTTGAAATGAAAAAAGTTGGCCTCCTTATCGCGGTTGCTTTGTATTGAGATCTGTTTCAACCGAGTTTTTCAACTCGTTTACTGGCCAGTGCGGTGTATGAATAAATCAGGATTACGTATACTTACCACAGAAATATAAACACAAGATTTTACAGAACTTAAGTGTATTGTTGGAATCTAAATGTGCGTAAAGAGCCTCACATCTCTTGGAAAACGATTGCTTCAAAATATATTGACGTATCCATGAAATGATTCAACGAGTGACAAACACAACGCACAATAAACTGGCACGTTATCTCGCGAGGACGAACTGCCGACGTCTTGCTTACATTTGACAACACATAAAAATCAGCGTTTAATCTGAAACCGTCTCGGAGGCGCAAAGTGGAATGTCGTTAAGGAAAAAAGGAAAAATACTGGGATTTATTCGTGCCGTGTCCCCGATGAGTAATGCCTCCTGCGATTTAGGTGTCAGCTCCGATAGAAGGCGTTCGACACCAATGATTTATGCCCGCGTTGGTCCTCGCGCCCTCTGCACTCCGAAACACAGTGTTTATAAAGATTTGCTTGCTCTTAACCTATTTGAGAATAAGCAGACGCCAACTTTGATTAAAATCCTTCCAAAATGTGAAAATCAGCTTTCTGCATCTTTTCAACTCGGCGAGCTTTTGTTCCTAAGCTTTGTTGTGCGTGGAATCCAAGTTCAACTATAGATTTTACTCCTTGATATCAATTGCAACTGAATTTAGAGAAGCACTTTAGCTAAAAACGAATAAAGTTGAATTTTCTAAGAATATTTCTGCACAGTCAGCTTTCGATGTAGCGTCCTAGCTATGGATCGAAATACGTAACTTACTCAGAGCATACCTAATATAAATATGCCGAACATTTACAATGTAATAAACGATCAAATTTTTGAATAATATCTTCGGACTAGTCTTCAAAACTGTAAATATTTGCGCCGAAAACGTTTCAACAAAGTCTCGAGATTACAAACGGTATATTTACTTTTTACGAACTCCGTAACTCCGTCCAAGTATAAAAGAAACTTTCAAATCCATTAATTAACTGTTAGTTGTAATGATCAGTAATTTAATTACTCTACTGAGTGAAATTTGATCGATCTCGACTTTGTTATAAAGTTTATTCAGCATTGTTCAGTTTGAAAATTGATCTGATTTTTGACTTCTTAGCAATATTAATGAATTGGTATTGAGATAAAGTGATGCGAGTTTCTACTCTGTTAACTCGCCTAGTTGTTCGTAGATATTATTGGTTCTTTTTATAAATCCCTGCCATTACTTTCCGGATATGGCCAGTATGTAAAAAATGTAGTGGGAGTTTTCGGCCAACATAAATTTCACCGTGATCCGACATTTTTACTTTTCACCACCCTACGGTACCCATGTAAACGCCATTATGGTACTGAAATTCGAATACCGTATCTTTTATCGGTGGGTAATCGCTTATTCAAATTTCGTATAATAAAATGACAGGTGACGGGCCCAAGATAAAATGTACAGACGTTGGTCGGCTGTAAGGGCGTTACTAAATCTTGCATCAATCTGGATCGGTACATTCGGTACCCTCATCATGTAGGGTACGGGATCTCGAATGTTCTATACTGATTGTATATAGGTTCTAGACTATTTCAGCGTTCTGCGGTCGTAAATGTGCGTAGAAAATTACGTTCTTAGTGTTCTAAGTTGAGAGTGCTATGAACGTTATGTGAAACTGCTTATGGCTCAGTAACGCTTGTGTGAAAATTGTTCGGCTTTTATTGCTGAGTAATTTAAAATGATATCTTTGAAATGTCTGCTAACTACATGGAACGATGTAGAACAAAGATATAGAGATATTATTTAAAAATACCGACTGCTAGAGTACGTGCAGTTGGCGCTATGATAACTTCAATATAATTTTCAGTTCAGACCTTCTGTAAAAGTATTTCTCCTTTTTACGTTATATTCTACTATTCTCATAATATTTTAAAATCTAAATTTTATTATAATAGAAACTATTAAGTTCAATGAAAGCGCTAACGTGTAAATCCATCAGCGATAATCATGATAATATTATGTCTGCAAGCTGCAACATTAATGCAGACTGTAAACATCTTTGTATCTAAATCTATCCTGACGATGGCCTGATGAATCAGTACAGCGAGGGGGGTGAGGTATGCGACGCCGGGGGAAGTGGGGGGGCTGGCTAATGATTTATGTTGTTGCTCCGAGACGCTCTTCTCATGATAAATGTTTGTTACGCAATGCTTCTAGCTCGCTGAGATTTGTCTCACAGTCCAACCGTAAATTGTTTGATCACTCAATAATTGCATTACGAGGGACGACAAATTGTGCTCTCCGGTTCCAAGCGGAGGTATGTTTTTAAAACTTTATTTGACATGTACCCTTTTAAGTAGATTTGCTTAAAACCGTCGTTTTAGGATCCCATTCATTTGATAAAACAGAACCTGATAATTGTCGGCCAAATGATTACTTTCTATTTTACCTCCTATCGCAACTGACCTCATTGCAAAATAATATAATGCACGTGTATAATAAATCAATTATAATTATCTGAGTATCTTTTGTTATATCAATGATTTATGTCCCTCCAAAATGATCGAGACCATAAAAACAAAACTTTCTAAAGCCCCAGTAATGAATCTTCCCATTTTCCACATGAGGCGAATGAGTGACAATTAGTCCCTCAACACTACTTAAAGTGGCATTTAGCGTAAATAATGTATGTACAAAGTTGACAAACTTGCACTATCTTGAGATTGCCAGTCTGTCTTAAGTTTTACTTGTGGCGAAATTTACGGGTTGCAACTTGTGAGATTTCGTGTCTCTATTCATAATTACATTTTTGTACCCATTAATGACTTTATTCTTAATAATTAGCTGTTTCTCGGATATGGTAATCTTAACGTTACTTTAATTGTTTTGTTATCCAAGAATTCCTCACTATAATTATCACATATTACCTATTTTAAGATGTACTTGTATAATTTTGAAATGAAATTTTACATAACAATAGTTTTCAATATAAAAAAAGAACTTTATGGGCTAATCACGCAAATAAAAATAATCGCTTCATAAGCCATACCGGAGCTATCAGCCCAAACTGATTCGGTCACCGCATTTTCAAAAAACTATTCCATACGAGATCTTATGATCTGTTATTGTCGTTTCGTACATAAAGGCTCACGTTCAGTATTTACGGTCGCTTATAAAAATACGATTGTTACGTTCAACCATTATGCGTAACGGTAAACCCCGTTAAGCTGGGCGTGCGATCGACGTGAATGATTTATAAACGGGGATAACAGGGCATTAGCCAAACCACAACACGTACGGCCACTGGATTTACTAAAAAGAGACCTGCCATTATTGTGTGGGGATTTATTAGTTGCAGCGTGCTCGTGTCATATAGGTTAGGTCACCGTGACACCAACGTGTTTGTCACTGAAAAATTGGGGCCGATCTATATCTCAGATTTTTAGGGTTACGTAGGTAAGGGATAAATAGTAAATTTTTATTACATTTTCTAATGAAAGCTCAGGTATAATTGTATCAATCTCGCAATAAATATCTGTAACTCTCGCGATAACACAAACTTCAGGAAAATGCAGATCATGGACTTGATTAAACTATGTAAGAAATTTTACTTAGTATCGGCTAGTAGGGTATTATATGAGATTGAATTTTGATAATCGTTTTAATGCATTTTCCGTTACTTTACCTTGCAGATAGGTTATTTGACACTCGTAAGCTGTGAAACTTGCCCTATGTTTATCATATAGGGTGTGCGGTTCACAACCAATATTTAATATTCAAGTCTAAAGCACGGCATCATGTTCAGTGGATGATTTTAAATCTGCTCACTGATTCAGCGCCATATTTTTTCACTGTCAATAGATACGCCGGAAGTTACATCGGCGCCATTACCGCTTCACTTCCGGTTGGATTGAGTTGAGAAACAGGTGATCGGGCCAATTCTTTGTTGTGTTATATTTATTTGAAATTCGTTTGAAAGTGATATATTGTTATGAAATGTTCGTTTGTATGTTACGTCAAACCTCTGTAAAAATTAACAGACTTTTCCAGTATCTTTACGAAATAATAATTATCTTATTACTTGGTGTGTTTGGTGGAATTTTTCTCAGATTCAGAAATGTTTTTGTGTGAGATGAATTGTTTAAGATTTGGCTTAGTTTGATCCAAACAGGATAGTTTTGGTAAAATATTGAACGGGTGTCAAAAAAATAAAAACTACGTGGCATGAGGCAACGTAACTTATTTAATTGTTATGCAAAGCTGTATGGGTTATCCTCTAATTTTTTTGTAAAATTACCCAATAATGCGCAAGGGGTTTTGTGTCAAGAATTGTAAACATCAAAACAGTTTTAATAACATTCGTCAAAATGATACAATTTATTTTCCTAAAAGGCAGGAGACGTAGATATAACAAGTTATCATAAATATACTTACATATTTATATTATTTATTCAACAACACAAAGTAACAACGTAGTAATAATATATTTCAACAAAATCCTGCTAAGAAGTATTGGACTAGTATATTTTAAACTTA
Source organism: Anticarsia gemmatalis (assembly GCF_050436995.1). Lineage (NCBI taxonomy): Eukaryota > Metazoa > Arthropoda > Insecta > Lepidoptera > Erebidae > Anticarsia > Anticarsia gemmatalis. Next base: position 4,235,755 of record NC_134763.1, on the reverse strand, counting down.
AATCTAGGAGTCCTTAAGAAATACTTCAATTACCGATATAGAGATTTGAGATTTAGATTTTCGTATTCAATAGCAGTGATAGCCGAGTGGTATAAGTTGTCACCTCCCACGCAAGCGGTCGCAGGTTCGAACCCGAGGCAACACACCAATGACTTTTTGTAAATATGTGTGTATTAGAAATAATTATCACATGCTCCAACGGTGAAGGAAAACATCGTGAGGAAACCTTGCATGCCTAAAAATTTGTTTAATACATTTATTGAGGGCATGCAAAAGTCCCCAACCCGCACTTGGCCAGCGTGGTGGACTCAAGGCCTAACCCCTCCCTCATTACGGGAGGAGACCCTTGCCCAGCAGTGGGACATTGATGGGTTAAATTTATTTATTTATTATTTTCGTATTCCCAATTATTACTATAGTTTGCAATATCGGCGTGCAATTTAGTAGGTGGGTGATCCCGGGCCTGCTCGGAGAGGCACTCGTGCGTGGCCACCGCTCCGCCCGCGCCCCCGCACCCAGGGTAATGTCAGTTACCTTTTATTACGTATATTATGTAAATATAATAATGGCCCAATGGCAAGGCCTTGGGCTGCCACGAATTTTATTTGAAATGTAACGTTATATTGCCTGCGTAACCGCCGAGGCTTTGACGCGCTTTGTACGCTTATACATCGCTTCGTACTCCCGCCCTATTGAAAAGGGATATTAGACCAACTTACTTGAGTGACAAACTTCGCTGAATTATAATAAAATAAGTTTGTATAAAAATGTATACGCTGTTAAAGTATCCTTTGTGCCACCGCGTTTTGGGATCGTAAAATTTTAAGGCCCAGGGTTCAAGGTTCTTATAATACGTTCTTACGAATTTTTTCGCTATAATCAGGGGACAAAGAAAAGTTGTCGTAGTATATAGATACATTTTGTTCTTTAGCTAACTGAAGAAATGTGTATTAATCAGCTGCATTAGCGACTCTGATAAAGCAAAGTGATACCAAGAAAGCTTAAGATGAAACTACGATGCTTTCTTTCGTAATAAAAGTTTAATAAACATTCCTGAAGTTTTTGCTGCTGCATAAAGGCGAGGAGTGAATTTCCCTCCACTTTTTCGATACAGGAGGACTTTAAGAACAAACTTTTTACTTCACAATTCACCGTCGATTCGTAATATTTGTTTTCTTGTGTTTGAGTTTGACTCCCCCGAGCACCGGCTAGGCCGCCACAGAACAAACACAAGTACAACTCAACCATTATTACACTAGCTAATAACTCTTTAAAGACGTCTTTGTTTTACAATAAACATGCTATAACTGCTACATATAAATGAAAGATACGCTTTTATCTCAAGTATAAACGATATTAACAGGCCAAGTTCTCTCATTGCGAAATATAAGCGGCAACTAATTTCAGATTAAACAAACAACAGTGATTACGGTTAGTGTGATATACGAACGGTTGTATCAAAACATTCTATTTGTACGAGATCGGCGGACTGCGTACGCAATAAAAGCAGTTACTGGCGAGTTTGTATCCAATCTTCGTAAACAGCGATCCGTGTTGTTATTGGCCATAACGATTACAAAGCTACGGCCAAATTGAAAGTATAACTCGGTCGATGCGATCCTAAGAATGTGCAAGCCGGCGAAATCTATAACTAAAGCTACGTAGACCGCCCTTCGTGAAATTATTGCACGCCCGCCCGAAAATAGGTCAATTGCCTCCCGCGAGAGAGTGAGAGGGCGCGGGATCATCGCGCGCGACAAGGACGGAAGTTTTAATTCGTTCAGGTGACGTCACGAGGGTTTTAACAGGATCGTTCGTTTTCTTTTTGCCAGCTATTGTTTTGGTACAGTTCGGAAGCTCATAGGAGCTCTCGTCTCCACTCACAGGGTTTATTTGTTCGACGTCGTGTGGAATCAGTAATGTGTCTCCGCTATTACGTTTATTGCAGGAGGCGTTTTGTTTTTCATTGGTGTTTTTGACGAAACGCGATAAGGTTGTCAACAGAAGTTCCCGAAGGAAATGAGTGAGATGAAACGCGCAACTCCTCTTTGATCGAGATGTTCCTGTTTATTTTGACATAATCAGCGGGATGTTCTATTTGCCTGATGAACCCTTTGTTTCCGTTCATCTGAGTAGTAATTTGGGGATACACTACGCGCTCGTTGTTTTCGGTAACAAGGTAATACAATAAATGAGGTAAATGAGGGACCTAACTTTGTTGAATTTCTCCAAATCCACTTGGCGAAACTTTGGCATGGTCGCAGACGCAGTAAAGTATAATATTTTCTTGAAGTGTAACAATGTAATTTGTAGTTGTTTAGTGCTCGTTCATTACTGTCATAAAATATGTCATAAACAGTCCAGTAGTAGATAATAATTGGACACTTCAATAAAGCCGTGGGATGCCGAAACACAATAAACCTCTATTGTGTTGTGAAGATAATTCTTAGCAAAATCATTAACTCTACGAGCTATTGTTATAATAAATAAAATATTTTTAACGATTTCAAATTGTGAGATATGAGCATCATGTTCATGTTTTTATTTTCGAAGAAAACATAATTATTAGTCGTTTTAACGTTTAATTTGCTCAACCTTTGATTTGGTATACTTAATTTTTTTCGTAGGCACACACACAACCCTGTTTCATATACATTCCACAGATAAACAGATTGAAAGTAACATGGTCTGGTAGGGGAGTAATTACTTGATAATTAACACATAATAAGGAACACCATAACCGACAACGAGCGGCTTGATGAGCGAGCTGATCATAAATTACTTTAACTCCAATTTGGTACAAACTGCTCTACAAAATTTGATAATCCTATGCAATTTCGTTGAAAATACTGCTATGGTTTCAGCCAATTGAAGCGAAATGACTACTAAAGAATAATTTAATGTACGGAATGACTACGGGTCCTAATAAATTGATGTGTGTGGTAAAAGAATGGTCGAAATGGTCACGTCTGAAAGGGGAACGGTCATTTGGATTTCCATTTAGATTTGGGGTTTGTTATTGCTCGATGGTCCAAAGATTACGATGAGTTTTCGGGATATGTCGTATTGCAAAGAAGAATAAATCTTATAGAAATGATATAATCGTACAGGAAGAGGTGGAAGTTAAAAATATTATAAAGACGATATTTGTGTGAACACAATTTTCACTTTTCTGGATTGGTTTCTTTGTATTAATGATTGCGTCAGTTATGCCCGGTTTCTGAGGTCCATTTAACGGTAGTTTATCTATTCAAATTGTAATTCTATATGAACTTAAACGATAATGAATAAATAAACTACCGCTTAATATACTTCAAAAACCGGGGGTTAGTGAGCAAATAAGTTAACTAGTTAACAAAAACGGGAATGCTTATGTGTCTTAAGTTGACTCTGAGAGTTTCAGCAGAACAAAAGGTAGTGCATATACGAAGTGTTTTAAAGCTATTTTGAACGATAATGTGCAGAATACCAAGTCTGAAACATTAACAGAGCTCTGAGACAATTGCTAGAACATGTTGCATTAAATAGCAATTTAACATTAACTGTGAACTGCTTTCGCATACTGCCTATTCAGCTGGTAAACGGTAACAGAGTTTTTGAAGATAAAGCAAGAAAAGCTTTTGTTTAGTATTGTTGCATTATTATTAAGAAGATTTCTTGAAAAAATGGCAGGTGCGTAGTACTCGTAACCGACGGTCCTGTATGACAAGATATTATATGTATAGATGTGTATAAAGCAAAAAGTTTGTAAGGATGGTACCAAATAACATTTTTTGGTTTCTGCCTACCCCTATAGTAAAAAGGTGTGATATTATGTTAATAATATTTTCTTCGTACGCATTAACTGAAAGTCTCCCTGCTTCCACGAACACATCATAACAAGTTGTTGCATTTATCCTTATGAGTCAACGGCTGTTTTAATAAAATTATAGCTTTGTGATCAAAACCTCTTTATTACAAGACACATCACTGCAGTTACAAAATATAATCTACTCGTGATCAGTTGCAAATATATTATAATTCCGACGAAGCGGTGTTCCCACACCTTTACCAATGCGAGCGGGATAAGATTTCTTTACGCGACACGGACAGGTATATCTGCACTTTGTGTCTGTTTTTCAAATGTCTTGAAAAGATCCCGCAACACAACAATTATGGAAAATAAGAACTAAAGCAAGTATCTAGACACAAAAGTTTTACTCTTATCCTCATTTCCAGAAACTAAGTAATAGTGTTTTAGTACAATGGCTTCCAGCAAATAATTATGTACTCTAATTAAACATTCGCGAAGTCGACTTTCTGGCCTCCTTCCCTCTTTTGAGAGGCAGCCGAGTGTGTGATTGGGGGCGACGAAGGCTCGTATACGACGTCTGTTTGCCCATTCGCGTCTCGAATAATTTAGACTAGAGAGAACAATTCTAACTAATGTTATTTGCTTGTTACTAGAATGTCGAGCTGCTTTGGAACAAATGCATTTAGTGTATTACGTTATGCTTTAATTCAGAAGGTAATTTTTGTGTAACAGTCTAGTCTCCTTGTTACGTATACTGATAAACTTAGAACTTTTATATTGAACACAGAGTCCGAATGTTTGTTGTAGACATGTTATTTACTGTTTGAGAAAACAAAACGAGACGGAGTTATTATGAGCATTTATTAATTGCCATAATTCTGAAATATTTTATTAAGTACAGTGTACTCTTTGAGGAACGAAAAAAACTCTAATTTATTAGTACTTACTCTTCGAGCTTCTGGAAATGCGTCATAAAATTTAATGAACCACTTTCGTCCGACATTTTTGACGTATAATGACGAACGATTAAAAATTCTTACTATAACCATTTCAGTTTTAAATGATCAGCGTTTTATTCTGGGTCAATTGTTCGTCGCAGTGCGATGAAGTCATAAAATTGTTATTGGTATGGTTATAAAATGGCTCATAACATACGAACGGGACATCAATTAGTATCCGAGCAATCTGCTGATATACTTCGGTTAATAACTCGGATTGAGAGAGAATGAAACTTTATACTTCATGAATATTTATAATGCGATGCGGACGCTAGTTCCGATAGTATTTTTTACCTACTTTGCCTCAGTAAAATCTCAATTAAAATATGAAAGCTCTCTTCAACATACCTACGGAGAATCTTTAATATTAATGAATTCCTTATTACAGATTTAATTAGTCCAGCGTAAGTACAAAGAGATTCCCGTTCGAGTTGCCAGATACGAGGGAATAACTTCGGATTTTTCAACTCCTTTCAAGTTATGAATGTCTGGTGGCTTAAATCTTTTCATTTGATAAAACACGAGGGCATGGACGGTGCACTGCGTCAAAGGAAAATGGTGTTGCTTTTCAACATTAGTGGCATTCAAAACATACAGGTGTTTTTTATGTTTATAGATCTCAGAATAATCTTTTTAAGTTAATGCTGCATAATAAACAATTCATTATGTTTAATTAAATTCTAAAACTCGATTTAATATTTTAATTGATTTCGAAAATAATAGAGTGGTATGTGATTAAAAACACGCCACGTGACTTCCGATTAATTTAATTTTCACCTGTCAGTGGATACATTGGCAGATCCCTTCGCGGGCCGGATTCCCACGACACTCGGAAAGGAAATGGAACTTTCAGCTTTGATAAAGTTTTAATATATTCTTCGGCAAGTTTCCAAGTTGTCTCGTTGGGCGTTATGACGAATTCTGTGTGTGCCGTTCGCCTTCTTTCCGTTACGCTTTTCCCAGTTTCACTTATTCCGTGGAAGGATTTAATTTATGGAATATGGCTGCGGGCGCGACATCCCGTTATGGAAAGTACACACTTTGTAAGTTAGTTTATAAAAGTTGGCCCGTGTACGAACTAGTTCGTGGCGGTTGTCAGGTTTTTGCATAGCGTAATATGAATATGCTATTACTATACGTATTATGTATTATGATACAATATGTTAGTTGCAAGTTTTGTTATGATAGTTTTTACGATAGTTGCACTAGTTTTAATACTCTCTTGTTTGTGTTCAATCTATTTTCCAAACTAGGTTTATGGATGAATGAAAGGGATAAACAACGTAGGGGTGACTTCAACGCGTATACCGAGAGTGGAAGCCTGATTAGGTGAAAATCGGGGAAACTCTGCAACAGCAAATTAACTTCTCTTATTCGTACATACATACTAATAGAGAGAGTTTCAACAGTAACTGCAAACAAACCATCAACCCCAAAACAAACTCACCAGACCGTAATACTATAATGCATGTAATAATCATTATTGTACGCTAATCCGTTTATCGCAGCCGCAAGCCATTAAGTCCACATGTAGTACATACCTATGTACCTAAGTAGGTGATTGAAATATAGACATGTAACCAATGTAAAAGTCATGCTACAGTTTTTCCAACATTCTTTATGTGTTTTTGCAATATGGTTTTAGTAAACTGTGACAGACTAACGAAATATATGGATTATTAAGAAAAATATTTGCCGTAAAAAGGCTCTATCTTTAAAACGTTTCGCTAAAAAAGGACTCTATAATCTTCCCAACGTTTTACAAGCTTAAAATTAAGAGCGGTAAAAGTTCTCTACTCAATGGGTTATTCGAAGTGTTTAATCGCAAATATACAAAAAGGCAACTTGTTTACGAGTTCCACAACAATGGCCGTCTGATTGCGCCACTTGGAAATTAATTTTTATGTTTGAAATTTCGCAGAAGTTCTTCGTGCCGGGGGAATCTATTCAAGAAAATAATTAACCTTTATCCGCCGCTGTCAAATGCAATGAGCCGCAACTCGCTCCGATTTTTAACATCGGACTTTTAACTTTATTGCATTGCGGCGCTAATTTTAAAATTACGAGTATTTGCTTTGTGATTGTAATTGGTAAAACAAAATTGGGCTGTTTTCTTTTTTCTTAGAACCTTGATTGAAACGAAGTTAAAATAAAGAAATAAACTCTTATTTTGAATTTAAGTTGGGTACAAAACGTAATATTCTCGTAGGTCGTATTTCATATTTGTCAGCTGGCAGTTGCGATGTCAATATAGGTAAGCGGCTCGTAGATCTTCATCACACATCACGAACGTCACACGCTACAATCGGATTATCCGAAAGGGCAAAACTAGCTAGTTTGGGTCTCCAGACAGTCTGACAAGCTATCTCCGTCGACCTGCTTGACATTACGTCTGTGCCCATTACGTAGTTCGGCGCGACAAACAATGCTTTGATAGCTTCTAAACTAGGGCAATCCTAGCATCCGTCCTTGTCACTCGTAGGGCTGTTAAGCTAAGGGATTAATGGGTGTTGCCTAATCACTTTTAAAGTTAAAGCTTGCTTCGCATAAAAACGTGGATGAGATTTTTATTTTACCGGAAAAAAGTTTAAAGTATTTTCGTTTTACCAAAATTTTAAAGAGTAAATTATGTTTTTATTTACTTTACCGCGATAACGATTAGAATTTCTAATATTTTTTTTACCAACGATTTAAATATTGTTAATATTAATATGACAAATAATTTCAAATCTGCAAGCCCTAAAATATGTGTAGTACAATCTATCTCTCTCGCACAGCAACCTGCAATCACTCCCTCGACGCTGCCCCAATGATATTTGTGTTCGATTATAATTAAACCTATGTCCTCCTTCTTTGAAATGTCAAGCTGTCTTTAATTAAAGCCGGTATTTAATTATAGATCTGTCCCTTTTTGTTTTCTGCACAAACAAAAAGATACTCTAGTATTTAATACTTGAGAAGCGATTAAGTTAAAACAGTTTGTTTGCAAGATTAATATTTGAGTCAAGATGTTCAGAATTCCAGTAAGACGTTTAATTTATATAAGTGTCATATTATTTTGATGTTTATTTGTGTTATTTGTGCCTTATATCTTACTCTTTAAAGGTCAAAACATACATATCTACGTGTATTGGTTGAAAAACTTTGTTGAAAATTAACGTCATTTTTTCTAAGTTTGGAATTTTAAGACATCTTTAACGGCAGACTTAACTTGTAACCTCAAGTAAAGTCTAGGAATTGATGCCAATTAGACAAATTGAACGATTTAAGACTCGGTTTTTTTTACTATAAATGGTAAGGACGTTTCCTTATTTCCTTGACCCTTTAAGCAAGTATTTTTGCAAAATTCGGCCAGTGTGCTATGGAGTTAAGTGGTTTCCGACCGGCAACATACAATACACACAAATTGGATTAACTGGAAGTTAGTGAAAGTTAGACTTTGACACTAACAGAATTTATAATACTGATTTAACTGCAGTCAAAGATACACCATGAATATCAATAGATCGGTGAAATAATAATATTATATTATAATAACCATAAGTAACCTTTGAAAAAGAGGTAAAATAATGGTATTTATACATTAACGTGCGCCTATTTTTTAAAGTAGACAATCTTTTAAAAACATCCAATCTATAATATTTCCATTTACATAAAAATATCAAATAAAATAAAAAGTACATAAACACAAACAATAAACACGAAAACAAACTTAGATAAAGAACACAACAGCGAGAATAAAACTTTTATTTTCACTTACCAAAGTGTTGTACTTAAAGACAACCCTTCGTACGAGCGCACGTTTCTTAACCCACTTTCATCAATTTGCCATAGCGGGAGCACGTGCCGAACTGTCAAAATCTCCAATAAGTCTCATAAAGCAAAAGAAGCAAGATTAATTGAAACAATGTTCGCGTGTCGGCCCACTGTGCACCGTAATTTATGAGATTCATTATACCACCCGGCGACGCCATTGTTCACCACCTCTATAAAATATTATTTATACACTCGTCTTACAAGTAATTACTAATATTTTATTTTCCAATAGGTACTACTTACTTTCTGAGAAAACTTGGTGAAAGTAGATTTTCTTCAAGACTTATTTTTGGTGAGTAAATTCGTGAATTGTGATAGACTATGGTCTAGGGAGCATGAGTAAATAATTAGGTCCCAATTATTCGTTTTGATATTTTTTTGAAGAACTGGAATTTTGAAAATAAATTGTAAGTCTTGTGATAAACACTCGTTTGTAGTAATAGTGATACCTACTATGTACTTTTCCATTCGGTGCGAGTTTTTGTTAGATCTTGAAAATAAAAAATGTTTTCGTCGTCATTTATTTGGGCTAAGACAATTCTTATTTTTACTTTCTACACGGTCAAAAAAGGACACGATTTGCTGTCAAGTCGCTTAACTTCTCCGAAAAACAATCTTCAAAATAGAATATAAAAATCTAATTCTATTATTTTTATGAATAAATGGACGCTAAACCAACGAAAAACAAAGCCTTAGTGCTAAAGCCTCAAGTAAAATGTTTACAAAACATAACTTATTGATAAAATAGCATTTACGAGCCCAGTCGTAACCATAAACGCTAAAATCAGGCTATTTGTGTCACAATAATATTTTTTTGTTTTCTATCATTTTTTTATTGAAATCAAGCGAGCTATAAACCAATCGAGGCTTTCAGACATAAACAAAGATGTTGGCGCCGACGATGTTTTCTTGTTAACTGTGGCGTTCCGTAATAGGTAGGATACGTTCGATAGTGAACCCAACCGCGGGAACAAACACGACCGGGCTTGGCGAAAACAACACTATTTATCAAGAGGGTAGATATCGGCAACTCTTTTCGGGAAAAGTCGGGCAATAAAAGCCACAGCCGCGTGGCGCGTAGGGATTTCATATTCCAATATGGAGGATAGTCGCGCCAACGGCCAATTCACTTATACCCGTGACTCATGGCTCGAGAGACCGCTGAGCATTATCTGAAATTTGTATTCGTGAGGCCTATTTGGTATGCGCTTGCTTAGACAAGTGTATTTTAAGTGCTGCTTGCTGGTAAAATGATTGGACGTAAGAATATTGGCAGATCGAGGATGAATAGCTTATTTGTATACAAATATGTTTTTGCAGACTGATTTGTCGAGTATTTTTCTCCTTGAGTTTGTTATTGTAATCCATGCAAATAATATAGGACTAAGTCAACTGTGTCACAGTTTGTCTCAGGTTTTCTACACTCAAACATCTATTAAAGACGTAATAGTAAATAATAAAATTAAAAATTATTATATTTATTATAAATTTTTGATTATCATAACAAACAAGCATTTGCATAGCAGAAGCATAGCTGCGTGCAATACATCTAAATTGTACCAAACTAAACGCCAGAACGGAATTAATTTCCCGTTAAGCGTAACTAATGGCTCACAATAGTTAGCCAAAAAATATTGGAACAAAAATCATTTGTACTCGTTGTCACAACCTTGGGACGGGACGCGAGTGTCGGGTTTAAGGAAGAATTAGATTATATTTGTGAACCTTCACGGTCGTGTGTCACACATTGAGTGTCAACAAAGACGTTCTATTTCCCAACTCTATTATTTTAGTATGAGAGATTTAAGTTCCGCGGTATATAGTCGTCTGTTTGAAGGAATGCTCCCTCGTCTAAGGAATATAAAGAGGGCATAAGTACTGTGTGACACTGTGGCCCGCGGCCACGGAGACGGCGACGTACATAACAATGTTTACTAAAGACGTAACTTTATTTTTGTAATAAGCAGAACAGACCGAGTTAGTGCCGACTCGGTGTTATTCTCCGTCAACATATTTTTTGTTAGTGAAGACAACTTGCATGTTTCTTTTGAACTTCAAGACGGGTCTTATTTGAATAATATAATTAAGGTTTTCAGTCTCATTGTTGAAATACGTATCTGTCTGCGATAAGCGTACTCGGGTTTGAACTCTTCTGTTTGTGTTATGAGTATGAAAATGTACATAATTTTATTTTAAATCGTTTAACACACCCGCAGTTCAAAAGGTTCCATTATCATAATTCTAACAAGGGAAAAGAACAAAACGCGTGCAATGCTTGCTTATAATAAAAACAATGGGGGCGTCCCACGCGTGCCTGAATGTTTTAGCGGTCTGAACCCTTGCTTTTGCACGCGCTAAACATTTTTACTTTCCTTTTTCAGAACCAAGGCTTTGCTCTTAAAAAATGACCAAGCATAAAAAACTGTTAAAGAGGAATTTTATCAAAACATGTCGCAGTAGCCGACGGCAACGTTCTCTTGTCAATTACAATTTACCTAAAGGTCGCAGGAGGGCAATGTTCGCCAAGATGAATAACTTAAGAAAATAGACATATATTATTTCAACGATATCTATGTACACGCCTACACGAAAATACAAAATATTTCTTTTATCTTTTATCGTGAGTTTTTTTACAATGTTTTAATAGACATTGTTATCTCTAGATCGTACAGCTTAGACTTTAGTCGCTTAGTCGTGCCTTGTAAGGCAAGAGTCTGATTTAAGTTTACTGAGTCTACGCTGGGCTTTAGCATGTACGTATGTAAATATTCAATATTTATACAATAATAATGTACAACATTCAAAACGACACACTACTACTAGTAAAGGTTCCCATTTTCGAAGGAGCGGGAAAACAAAATCATATTCTGATAGGTGCGCTATACAGGTGCATTGTAGTGAAGGCTATTTTATATTCTCGTATCCATTTGGAAGGAAAGCGCGATAAGCGAAATTGCCTTGCTTTTATAACAAGTGTTCCACTAAAAAGAACCACCGAAAATGAGACGCAGATTGTTCTGCACAACTCGGCGCCGCGCCGCGTCCTACCATTTTGCGCTTCGCAATATTTTCGTGTTGCAAGTTCCGAGCTTTTAAAATGTGACCTAATCTTCATACATTCCGTTTTGAATTTTACAATTCTGACACTTAATAGCGATGTCACAATAAATGGAGCCTGATTTAAAATAAATGGACCGAGTTAGGTAAACGTTTCTGTTGAATATTTTGCCAACGTAAAATTAGAAAATTACGTCGAGACGGTCAAGTCAATTACAGGTGGCTTAGAAAGTTATGATCCCTCACTGAACAGGAGACGTAGATTTATCTGCGTTGGCTTCGATTTGCTTATTTTGCGTCGCGCATTTAAAATTGAATACATTAATTTCCAAAAGTTTGTCGTGGACTAAATTTCGAACGACGAGCTGAGGACGAATCTCTTGCGAAGTAATTTGACTGGTAACATTTCTCGTTTACGGTTGTAATTTTACTGCGACCATATTAATCAAGTTGATGCTACATCAGTTGCTCCATTTGTGTGTGGGCCTTTATTGAAGGGAATTTGAAAGCTCTCTTACGTATATTTTTCGTAACATGCGTGACATTCGTTTCCTGACGTCTGTACAGCTGAGGTCTGGCCTTTAGGCGGATGTTCAATGGAATATTGTTATTATCCTTACAACGCATAAATAGGAACATGCGTAGATATATCGTATCGACATTTAATATTTATAACAACTCTCTTTGACTAACTTGTGTATCGTTATATTGTTTTTATACAAGAAGACATCGTACCTAAACCCCGCAAAAGTAAATCATCATCAAATTTGTTGTACTATTTAGACCAATTTTCTGTTAAGTAAAAGCATTTATTTGTTAACGTGACGTTAATTTGGCTCAATATTCCTAAACTTTTCGTCTCGCACCATATTTGAACACTCACAGATGTGTTTTGTGTCTCCATCATCATCTTGCAGTTACTAATAAATACAATTTCTAAAATTAAAACCGTATCTAAAACTGAATCTCTAATCTGTTGTCTCATAATATATTATCTTAATTACATGTGTATTATATTTACTGGCAATAAAACATACTGGAACATAAATATTCGTATAGGTCACAACATTAACCTGTTACTAATGTCCCACTGACACAGCCAATTCGTCTGCCAAGGATCATGACTCAGACTCTCAGACGTGGTTAGGGGCAGGACACACGAATATTATATGCGCTCACATATTACGTTTAGGTAATAGAGTTTAGAACAACGCTTGTAGTAGTTCTTCTGTTCCACCATTTTCTTTGAAAAATTAAGCAAATCCTCAACTCAAATATCAAAAGTGTTATTTTTTGCCAAAATGAAGCTGATTAGTATATCTTTGAAAGTCAAATTAATTATTTGTAATCAAACTAGTAATTAAGGTTAGGTGGTGATGGTCATTCAATTAGTTTATTGCTGAAGTAAAAAAAATCGCACCAGACAAGCGACATTTTCAATGACTTTTCAAAATGCCGTGAATGACATGTAGCGAAAACAAACAGCATTTGCTTCAAAACATTGACATAAATTATGCAACAAGATATCATTCTCTCTGAACACCAAAAAAACTGGAGAGAAACTCGCAAAAATCGAACACTCTTTCAATATACGTCACGTAGTCGGACCGCGTTCGCTTTTCGTCCAATATTTAGTATGCACGTACTTAGAGCGCCAGTGAGCGTGATTGGTAGAACATCCCAAAGGCTTTGTGGGGTATTTGCAGTACAATCACGTGTGTTCTCTCGCCTACGTGACGTCACTGGGTACCTGGCCCGCGGCGTTAAAATTCCACCCATCAGTATGTAAAACAGACATCTCACTACTAACAAATTCGACAATTGTCCCATTTTTCGTCTCGATAATCTCGGGATCCAAAATTAATTCTGGGCTTTTGGGACTAATCCAAAGCGCTTATGCGGTAATTACTATAAAGATGTTTGTTCTCATAAAATATGTTATTGCAGTTCTTTGGTCCTCTTACTTTGGCTGAGTCCGCTAAATGCTGGTGTGATTGATAGCGGAAAGTTTAGTTCCGGGAGCATGAACGAGGCCAGATTAAATGCTCTAGTAGCGATGGCAACTGCGCGGTACCACAATGTACCTAATGTCTTTGCCCGATAAAATACGTCGTTTTTTAATGAAAACAAACGTATATTTTGCGCTTTGTGTTGCGTTATTTGTTCGAATGTTTTGAAAGAGTTAAGAATTTATAGATTCAATGTGTGGGGAATGTTCATTTCAGTAGGTCCTTCGTTCGAAACACGTGCTTGTGCTGTAAATATCTACGGTTGAACGCAGATAATACCGGACAGATACACGCGAATACAATTGGTAGATCATACAGAGTTTTAGCGTAGACTTCATTCCAATTTGATGATTACCGATGAATACTTTGTGAACAGTTTGCTTCACAATATTGGCATCCTGTCATCAGTTATTACCTGTCAACATCACTAAATTGTAGCTATCAAAATAAACAAAAACCAATACCAATGTCTATGAAATATTAGTCTATTCCATAGACATTGGTATTGGTTTTTGTTAATTAGGAATCACATTTCTACCTCTATTTTCCTTCAATAACGCTTTCACCAACAAGCGATAACAAAAGCAATAATTCAATATTTCGCCAACAATCAGGTGTCAATATATCGCGAATCAGAGCGGTAGAATTAATGAGACTTGCACACGAGGCAGACTGTCGGATCTAATTGCACAACGGCGGTATCGGGTTGATTAACCGATACAGGTTATTAAGAGGATTGCTCATAGCTCCGCATTCGTTCTGGCGGTAGGCCAGCGGCGACACTACGACTGAGTGGCAGTCGTAGGGTTGTTCCCACACGCACACATTTCTGTTTCAGGCAAAATTCAAGTCGTTGTTTCATTATTACGTGCTTTATTACGCTATCTCATTTTTCAATCATGCGTGGAAAATACAGAGAACTGATAAAATAAGCCGTGGGATAGTTATAGCTTAGCGATTATAGAAATTTTAGAAACGTGTCGGCCGATTTGTCTAACTTAAGTTAAAAATCTAAATCAAATTAATTGTATGAGTGATATAAAAAAATGTCAACAATGGATAATAAATATCATTACATAGCTCGTGACAGGTGCAACGTTAACACGCTCTCCTTAATTTCTCAAATAAAAACAAGGCAGTAAAATAATAATTTATTTTAGCTGTAAAGCGGTGGTCAGCCCTGAACGTGAACAATAGCTGCCGCCCACCGACTCACAAATATATGAGCGCGGCTGTCACAGCGCCGTGTAAGCAAACGTGCCGGTGTGCGCATTGCTTTACTACTGACGATTAGGCGCCTTTATTATATCGATATTATTATCTACATCTTACTAGATTTGGAAAGTGTATCATTAAGTATATATTACTAATAACAGCCACCTAACTTTATTTGCATTTTTTTGATGAGATAACTGCATTTTGAATCTATTATCTTTATGGTAAAAAACCTGTACCTCTTTTTGCCTAAAATATCTGTCTTTATTAAAATTTTATTCATGAAAATGTATTTTACGAATATTATTATAGTTTTCTGCAGTTTAATAACAGGAACTGTGATGTAAAATTAAGTAGAAGAGTTTTTTAGAATGTCTTATTTAAAACCGCGTTTCTTCAAACATCTCTATTCATGAAGGGAAAAAAGGTACTTTGTAATACCGACTTATTCCGAAAACATTTTTGGTTGTCTACGGAATCATCAGTCAGTCATCACATTGTACATTTTCTAGACAACATTCAAGACACTCATCATCCACCTTTGAGCTGCCATATTTCGTTCAAAAAAGTATTACGAACATTGAATAAAATTAATGATTGTGAACCCTATTCAGAAAACAATAGCCATCCATCGTGTGACGAATGTGTGTGTTGTGTGCTCAATATAAGTCATCGTGCCAACGGAATTATTGCTTTATAACTATAAGCGCCAACCAACCAATCATATTTATATCGAAACTCTGATTTATTAAGATTTGATCCATAATATTAGGTTTCCTGGGTTGTTGACGCGGGGCTTGATTTATTAAGATTCACTCATAATATGTAGTTTGAGTCATCGTATCCTTTGGTCAGTGAAGAAGTATTCAAAAATATTTACAAGAAACCCAAACAGTTTGTTCCTCTATAGAACCTTTAACGAAAAAAGAAAGCATGCTAAAATAGTAGTTTAAATTCCAATAACAACTTCATCTTCGAACGTTACAAAAAAGCAATTTTGAGCAAAGTGTATCAACAATGAGTCTTTGTTTTGTGTTCATAGTTTACTTTTATAATTAAAATCCCCAGCGATCCCTCAGATAAAATAAACCGAGTCATAGTGAGGTCGGAATATAATTGGGCCGGTGTTATTGGTGAGGCTCGGCTCTGCAACACTCTCCGTTATCACTATTAGCACTTAGGTCTCGTGATGTCGGTACAGGCCCTGAATAGAAATGACGTGAAAGGGGTTCGCCTGAGGCCCCTTTTGGTCCCGGCTCATGCATGTCACGGACGCTCACGCTCCGAATAACTCGCCTTTTGGTCTACTACCTAAGTAATCGTTTGTTTTATTATTTTCTTACGATATTTCTCTCCCGTAGCTCGCATACATATTTCCCTCGCCGAACATCACCCTAATTACCCGATGTTCGCAAGAATGAATGACGCCCGCTCCATTCGCATTTTATTATTTCTCCGTAAATATATAGGTTGGAAATGTGAAGAGACAGCTGCTTATGAAATCAATTTCCTCCACAATTCTATGTTTGAGCGTAATTCTGTACCTACACAATCTTTGCTCGAGAATACGCCATTTGAAAAGATTAAAGCGGGACTGTTTTGATAGACAGTCGTAAATAGATCCTTTTTGGTGGAAAATTCCTTTCATCGATGTATATAGTAAGTAAATAAATAAGTATCATCGTAGAATGGTTTATCGTCAAAGGCCGCATGGAGATGAACATCAGATAATGTGATTTATGTTTCTAAAAGAAATCACAGCAACTGTATACGTCTTCATACTTTTTTAATCTTTTGTTTTACGCACAAGGTTGCTGTTGATAAAATCTAAGACACAAAGTAATTTATTTTCATATGAATCTCTGCCAATGCTTTTGTGACTTACACATCATCTATTAATGAATATAATAATACATTTTAAAGCTGGTGTTTCCTCTTTTCACAAAAAATATAAGATGAGTCGTTCACACTGCTATCATTAGACATGATGACAAGAAAAATAATGTTTAAAAGCGGTTATATTGGAAGCAACAAAAACATAATTTGTTTAATTGAACTAAGAATATTCTTGTTCTGTTTATATTAGTTTTTTGCATTTGCCTTTTATAATTTAATGTTATATACCGAACTATAGTATAGTTTAGATGTCAGCATAATTTACATTGTGTTTTGAATATTTTACGAACTATGTATGTGACAAGACAGCTATCAGCATAAACGTCAGCGCCCGGCAGGTGTCATGGCGCCAGACGAGTGTCGTGACGTCACACGCTATTCCAATTAAAATATTATCCTTGGCATTTTGAAGGTATCATCAATGATTACAGTAATCGTTTTATATATGGTATTTCCATTTAAATATTCAAATATCAGGTCTATTTTCACTTTAAACTGTTGGCTTTTAGGTATTATATAACTATTAGGAAAAAAAGATGTTTCAGACGTTCACGTTTCAGAGCTGTATAGCGGTTCTCTACCTCTATCGACAACCGGCTAGCAATATCGATAAATTTCATATAAAAATCTGATATGTGCCTCTAGCAACCAAGTACTTCTAGTAATAATTATTTTTTTCAGTAATTTATTTTTGCAGTACATTTAAAACGTCAATCTCTAGATACTCGATACTATCGACTGTAGAAAATCGCGCTGCTGATTAAAAATTCGATGCTTTTGACGTATTTTCCATATACTGTCTGTCAAAAATATAAATTTAATTATTCTCCAAATAAAATTGTCTTGCTATAAAAGGCTTTTAAACTTATAAGTAAGAACTTCGTATTAAATAATGTTAGTGCTTTTGTACCAAGTCAATTATAAAGCGAACTCGTCGAGGTAAGAAAGTGGCGATAATCCTTAAGAGGCTTGAACAAGTTTCAAGTAGAAAATTTATAGGACAGAGTTACCGAAATAAAGATGATAAAAGGTTATTTGCACCTTAAATTGTGATAACAGACAATTCTAGACTGAGGATTTAGAAATTTAAACGTTTTGAAATCAAAACAAAGCCGTTCACAATGGTAACAGCAGAAGTGGGTTCCATACCACCCGGGACAAATGTTTTTTTAATGAGCATGAGTCTTCGCTCTGAGCCTATTTGTCAATTTATTTATATAAGTATGTATTTAGAAGTATATAAGTATGTTTATCAGTTATTTTATCACCATAGTACAAGCTCTTGATTTGGAATCAAATGACCGTATGTGAGTTGTCCAATGACATTTATTTATTTAAACAATTATTCTTACATGCATACAAAAATACAACTAAAGAGATAAATCTCTCAGTAATTCATCGTCAGTCAATAATAGGTCAGGAATACATTGTAGACTCGTGTGTCATGGTGACATTGTTACAATGTAACACTGCACTATTAGTAGTTCGCGACTAACAGACAGCGAGCTAATGTTCTGTGTACAACTATGCTAAAATAGTTTTGTACAACATAGTAGTGTGTGTATTCATTTGACATATTTTTTATATTTTTATAAGATTAATTAATACTTGCGAACTAAGCACACATTGGTTTTTCCGAAACTGGAATTATGATCGGTAAGTCATAAATTTTTCAAAACATTTTTTATTATTACTTAAATATCTATATAATATTAAGACGCCTTTTGAACATTTATTTGAAAAGTCAGCTAGGGTAAAATATTCCGTTTTAGTATAGTTAAGCATATATATTGGTTTAGCAGTTTTTGAGTTTATCGCGGACACACTTGTTTTAAGAAAGGATAGAGTCCGGAGACGGTTACGCTGTTGTGGACCTTATTTTATAATTTTATTTGTTGTGATTGTATAATCATGTAATTTATTTTCCATTTTGTTTACAACTGTCAAGAAGCTGGAATCGGGCCATGTTTGCAGTAAAGTGGGTAGGCTAAGACTTATGTACGCATTGTAGAGACTTTCGGGCATGAAGGGTTATTTTCCTAGATTACAGTAAACTTAACGAGTTTAAAACCTCGTGAAACGTAACATATTTTTCACTGTTTTATGGTCAAGGTAAATAATATTTTGTCCTCTGAACTTGGTGATGAAGTATCTGAATAAGAAAAAAACAGACTATTTTCTCTAATTCGCAGCTGTGTCTTTGATATTGAAACAAGCTTTATTCTACATTCTACTTTCCGTCAGTAGCCGTCAGTATTTTCTAGGAAAACTGTCACCTGTCATGACGAATCAAACTGTGTGTGATGTCTGTTGTTTGAGACAATCGCGCTCATCGTTCTGCCATACTAGGCCGGTGGGCACGGCACACACTGGTGACACACGCCGTTATTTCTGGCCGTGCGTTACAAATGCGATCGCATAATATTTTATTTTCAGTGCGTACTCATGTTTATTCGTAGATGACGCGAGAGCGCGAGTGACTATGCGCCCGTCAAATATTTAGAACAATCTGTAGTATAGGAGACAGAAATGTTATAGCCGCCCTACTTTTTATTTAAATAGAATTGTGAATGTCAACGAGCTTACAATTTGGATAGTTATGGCTATAGTCAATATGATGGTATGATTGGTGGGAAAAATATTTCGTTACACGACTAAGACACCGAATCTCGATTTATTTAAAGTAGCGAATATGATAATATGGAGAAAAATATTCAATTTAGTTAGTCTGCACGAGTTCGAGTGGTCTCCACAGCTAATTCAAAACAGGGCTCTACAATATTCAGTACTTATGTTTTAAGCACGTGTGGGTGTTCCCAAGTCCCGCTTCTGTTATATAAAATAATGAAACAAACGAAAGTACTTCAAATAATAATCGGATGACACTTTATTTTTTATTTCCACAGTATGGAAACATAAATTAAAATATAATGTGATTTTCAATGTCGCTGTCTCCGCGTATATAGCGACATGATTCTATTTGTTCTATCTATCTAAATAACGTTTCGTTTCACTCGGTATTTCCTTGAGAATTATGTTTAGACATTTGGCGACTACTTTGTACTACCTATTGAGCAGACACGTTCGCTTTCAAAACATTGTCTCATGGATTTACGAGCCCATCTAAATATTTCGTAGGGACATCTTTATGCGTGGCTTGGGTAATGGAAAAGTTCTAGAATGTTTTTTATTCTTACGTATTGTGTGAAGCTGATAATTTCTGCGTGGATATTAACTACCCAAGAATTATCTTCTACGCATTATTTTATTTTCTAATCAATCTTAATTTATTTTGCACACGGACTTAACATCTTTTGTCTGTTTCAATATACTCCAATTCTAAACGTTAATGCTATAAATGTGTTTCTTTTTTTTTTGCTATCATTCAGTTTTAAATAAAACAGCCCAAGTATTATGTCATGAACTATTAACGTACTACACAAACACTACAGGATTCAGCCAACCGACGTAATTAAAGTGCGTATTCATTATTTTCAGGTAATTTATCACCGTCCGGGAGCCGGAGATTTTTCCGAGTCACCGACCACGAAGGTTTGAAAGCTAAAAAATAAGCACTAACTCAGCTTTCGTAGGCGGGCGGGACAAATAAAAAGCGACATAGAGAAGCAAAGTTCGTAGTAATTTAAGTCAGTGAACGAAACGGAACTACTGGGGTGTAGGAATTGCAAATCGACTCACGCTCAGTGGAGCGGAAAGACAAGGATGTACCTATTTAAATTAATTTGGATTCGAAGCTTGGGTATCACCAGGAAGCGATACCGAATGTGGGTCGGCGAACGTTCAAAATACAATACGGAGATATTGATTGTGTCACTGATCATTTCGGTAAAGGGTGCTTGGGGTACAATTGATCGGTGAATAGGAATACCCGATATCGCTATTAGTATTGTCAATGCGATGGTTTACTTGGATGATGGTATCGGTGCGAGCGTGTAATGTGGAACATTCGAGCTATGAATCCTTCTAAGAAGTTGAGATAGTCGCCGCGGAACAATCTCTTCTACGCTTTATACAGCCGATTTATGTAGAAATGTATTATTTATTATCATAAAAAAGACAACTCCCGTAGTTTAGAATTACTCGTCGTGGGACTTTTACAAACATACAAACAACTGACACACAGTACAACCAGAAATACAAAATAGTAATTGCAGTCAATCAACGATTTAATCGTTTAAAATGTTTCTGAGCTCTCCTACGACAAAAGATGTATTTCTAAAAAGCCCAGAGAAATATATCAGCGAATCGTAGTTCAAATAGTAAATTAGCATACATTATTGTCGTAATCAAATCTGTTGGGTAATCACTCAATATGATAATGACGGAACATGGCATGCTAATGTACAACAATATCTGAAATCACGGTCAACTAACGATGTTATGTTACTCAAATCAAACGTATGGAACTATGTTAACTATGAATAATATTTGTGTACTTGAGTGGACGGATTGATAACTGTTTCGTCCACTTATATAATACTAGCTGACCCGCGCAACTTCGCTTGCGTCACGAAAGTGAATGAGTCATAATTTTCCCCGTTTTTGTAACATTTTTTACTGGTACTCTGCTCCTATTGGTCGTAGCGTGATGATATATAGCCTATAGCTTTTCTCGATAAATGGACTATCTAACACTGAAAGATTTTTTCAAATTGGACCAGTAGTTCCTAAGATTAGCGCGTTCAAACAAACAAACTCTTCAGCTTTATATTATTAGTATAGAAGTATAGTATAGATGATTATGGCGATTCCTGTATTGAGAGCGATCTTTGCGGGAGACTTTGCAGACATATAATTTACAGTCCTGATAAAAATATCATTGGATCACCTAGTAACTAATGCTTAATTCTTACACGAAATAAATGTAAGATATTTATATTGTGCGACAATCGAGTTTTAGTTATTCGGTAAAATGTTAGTGGCTAGACCCAAAAAACTTTCTTTCGTGTTTTAAAATGATATAATTGAAGTGAATATAGTAACAATAATAATATACTTTTTTGACTAATTATGAAGACCAAAATATGGGTCTAAAGGTTTACTCCTATTATAACTAAGCCTGTAGATACGGAACTATAAATACAAAAAGAGTGTCATTTCACTCACTCACGGCACACGTCAAACTAGAACAGCCGTTGAAGAATAGGATCTCTATCAATCAGGCCTAGCAAATAAAAACAAATGTCCAACGGTCTTTGTAATGTCATCCAAGTTTGTCAGTGAAGCGATCGACTGGTGTATCGTTACAAATAGTCAAACAATTCGCGAGAGCACCGATGAAAAATAGCATCGTTATAGCCGTTTCAAATAACTGACACCCAAAAGAATTTGTTCACGTATAAAAATGGGATCTATAACCCGATATGAATAAAATATCAATTCACTTTTAGAAAAACTATGTTGTATTTTCTTTGACGCTAGTTTTTGAAGTGTTAAATTGAATACTGGTTCAAAATTTGTTTATGCAATCAAATTTTTGTACGCTGTATGCACAATATTTGGAATAAAGCTAAGCTATTTTACTTTTAAAATATATAAAAAACGATTTAAAGCCCTTTGATTCAGTTCTGTAAGTATTTGCTGTCAATGTTTTAAAAAACTACCGAACCGATGTTTTAACTTCCGCAAAGGGAAAGATGCGCTCACATGGACGAGCTGTTTCAAACATTACCAGTCTACTTTTCCAACCATATTCGTTCCGCCAGTTAATAGAAAATAGTGATAGGTCCTAGGCGTTAAAACTACCAACTACATAAAACTTTACTATTATTTGATTTCAGTTTAGCAACTCAGTTGTCTATCGCGTAATAAAATTTTATTGTTACCGTCTAAAGGTCTCTAATAGAGGACACTTACAGGCTATTATTTAAAACTGAAGAAAAGAAAAAGGGTTTTCATTTAGAGAGAATTCCATCAGATGAATCTAGAACAATCGTTAACGAATGCCGTCGAAATAATTTTTGTTGAACATTCTCAAGTGAATGTTGAGAAAGAATGTCGGATGAGTGACATACTGTGATATTATCTGAAATGTGTTTTGTGTTCTCGATTTATACGGAGATGTCTGGCTGTTACGGGATTTCCTTGTCTCGTAGGTACGGTAACAATGATTATAAAATTAATAATTCTGAAAAGTGAAGTCTAAATTTCAAGCATAATATGTTTAAAAGTTTTGATTGATATTCAAATTAAGGTAAGGAAATGAAACCGGAAAATCTTTGGTTACCGTAACATAAGCAAAGTCGTAGGCTACATCTATAAAACCGTGGGAGTCAATTGATGAGGCTTAATTAATCAAAGTATGTTGTACTAAGTATGATTCAAATAACAGGTTGTTTGGCCCGTCCACCCACGGGCCCGAAAAAAGTACCAACTCTGGAATAATTAATAGTCAACACCCGTTCCGGGAACAAAGCGAATATTTTTCTTTGAACAAGAGAAACATGGAACAATCATCTTTGGTTCGATTAACGTTGTGTCCTTTGCCGAAATTGTTTAGGAAATTAGCTACTAATGGACATCAATCTTCCTCGAGGCACTTTATAAAACAACTTTTTGTAAGAAAAAGTGTGTAATTTGTTACGGGACGCAAATTAAGACGGCGAGTTTGAGTTCTTGAACGAGAAAATGATAAATAATATAGAAAAACCCACCGTAGGCTTTTAGCGGCCTTTCTTGGAAAACGTTTGTTTCATTTAATTTACTCTTGTTTTTGTAGGTGCTGTCCGAGTAAATGTTGTTTTGTCTCACAAAGATTTTAGAGTGTCTCTCTACGGGGTCTACCTGAAAAATAAAATATTGACAGCTAAAAGGAGATTCCCGGAAAACGTATTAACGGACTGTGTTATTTACTTAACAAAGTTACTCACTTATTTTTACAAAATAACACGTTTCCTGATTGAATTGTTGATGCGACAACGTTCCACAGCTCTATTATAAACTAATAATTGAAAGTTCACGATTGGAAATCCCAAGGCATTGCAATTGAATTGAACTGTAATTATTGAGAGCTCTCTCCAAGCAAGCGCTCTCCTTGGAGAGTGTAGAAATGCTACTGTTTATATTATAAATGCTTAATATGTACCATTCGATATTTTCTATCAGATAATATTCTGATTATTCTTTTAAACAATGATTAGCAATTCTTATATAATATAATAATTATAATATAATAATATATCAGTCAGTGTTCAATTGAGAACGCACTCGACATTATTTAGTAAGTCGAAATAGGTATAACTTAGCAATTTAATATTCGATTTGAGCAGAGTTTTAAAGCCTTAATATTTAAAACAAGGTCAACACCATGAAAAAAGCAAAGCTAGGCATCTCGGCGGGTAAATTCCGAACTAAAAGGCATTTTTTTTGGATTCCAGAATACATTTTTAGCTAAGCGCCCGTGCAAAATTCACCGATTTTTAAATTCCAAATTCTATTTACCTACTTCGTTAGTTAAGTTTAAACTTTTTATTATTATGCCTCTTTTTATCTATGGCTATTTATTTTGAGTCTGTATTTGTTACAGACTATATACGCTGGTAGCAGATTACGAACTCTTTTATGGTTTAGTTTGAATGCAAAAGTTTTAAGAGTTTTATCAGTCTGTTTGTTTGAATTTTAGATTCTAATTTGCATCGGTATAATGTTTTCGTAGAGTCTAGATTACTGTTAATGTTTAAATGTCCTTTTTACTACTAAAACAATATCATATTTGATTATATGATCTTATTATGCATACTTTATGGAATTATATATTAAAGGTTGTTACGTTTAGGTACGTTTGAGGTTCTTCGTCTTTTACAAATGACAATAATAACTAAAACTAACATAATAATATCATTAATACCTACAACAAATAGCTAACTACAACAAAAATAAACTTAACTCGCAGTAAGATATTTAAATTGCACAACATTACTTCATCATTGTTAATAAAATATCAAAATATAATAACTCTTAAATCGGTGCTCATTAATTATCTGCACCGCGGTAAATAATAAACAATTATGCAAATAATTCTTTCGCTGAAATACAATCAATGGCGAAATTACGTTGTCTGTTCAGCCGTTGCCATAAATCACTATTTATAATCTGTATTCCGATGTAATAAACACTCGCACATGTTTTCAGTGTTTTTTTACGTTTTGTCGATGATGATGATATAATTATTTCATTTTCGACTCTATCTACAGTGTCTAGAGTCTATATTAGATTGTCAGTAAACTAATTTAAGATTACGTTGCAGCTTCGATCATCTTGGAAATAAAAATAATAATAATAACGAAATATATTTACTTACTTATATAAATTTTATAACAATGCTTCAGAAAATCATTTTATCAAACAAATCTACCAGTGATATAAACGGTCACAAAACTCTCAAAATGAATCATTACAACATACAATAACTAGAATATATATATACAAACAAAAATCTACCTCACAATATCATCTTTATGAAGTCGGGCAAAATATATTACTATCACACCACCATACAAACGTCATAGCTTACATTTTATTATGATTTAAAACGAACATTCGCACCGGAGGAGACGTTGCATCAAATACATAATATATTAAACGGTGTAACGAGAAAATGTTCGAAAATATTACGGCTTTCGAGTATTTGAATTTTATCATGGTTGTTTATTGTATGTATATTTGGGAGCCTATTTTATGAGTACGTATATTCTTTTCATTTATTTACTCTTAAAAATATTATATAGTAAACAAATTGTAAGTGAAAATCAATCTAGAATACTTAAAACTATATAAAGAGGAATGTGTTGATATCAATAACTCAAATTGCTTTATCCAACTTGCACATCAAACAGTCAGCAAGCCAATAATGTTCTTCAAGACATTAAATCTTGCAGTCACATTCAGCTATTAAATACCTTCATAATAGTTATGTTTAATCTTATAATTTATTATTATTTTAAACATTATTCAATTAGATTACTTACAGTATCTGACTAACGGAACGCGTGAAAATATTATTAGGGCGATATAATACCTGGAAGAAAACATAAGTAGACCGAAAATAAATTAAGAAGCCGTGGCATTTATGACTCTTTTATTTTGTGAGAATTACAACATTGTCACAGAGTGTCCGCACGTGTATAATACGTTTTAGTATCGTTGTTGGTAATAAAAGACCTTGGTTTCAAACTAGTTTATACAAAAAAAAACTAAAACTCCCTGGTTTCAAATAAAGAATTTGGGAAGAGGAATCTTAAAAAATAAGAACAAAATTATCGCGCGTATTCTTGCAGAGCTTCTTCACGTTCCATTTTTAAATAAATATTTAAAATGCCGAGGTGTGTTCGAAGATTTTATCGTAGAACTTTACCCGCCTTTTAATTTTAATACATTTTTTAAACCTGTGAAGTCAAATAAAATAAAAAATGTTTGAAAAGAATAATTAAAGTCGTTTACGGCACTTTTTTTTTCTATAATCGAGCTTTGTCTGAGTAACCCGTTAACATTCAACCTGTTCTGCTATTATTGTTTACATTATACCAAGGCACTAGTCAATTTGAATAAAACAAATCTTTGTAACATAAAAGCGAAACTAATGTACCGATGCAATAAAAAAGATTTTAAATCAATTACGAGAGCTAAACTCCAAATAATGTAAAAAACAATTTGTTTGTACGTGTAGATGCACTGAAGTTGGCTAGTTTTCAAACAAAACGCCATTACTAGGCATTACGTGAGTTATAGTTGGAGTACATATTCCATTAAATAAATTGTATGAATGGGTATGCGAACTCTTTTATGTGCTGAAGTCAAGCGTTTGATGTTATGACGTTCTTTTGTTTCAACTGTGATGCATGACGTCACAGCAAAACCTAGATTTAGACTTGGAGTCTTAAGAAAACATTATCGAGTTAGAACATACCTTAAATTGGGTGACGACGTTAACATTAAAATTCGATTTGTCGTGAGTTATTGTAAAACACTTTTTTCAATAGCAGCAGGAATTACTACATATAAAGTCACCATATTTACGAACATAAATAAGTTAATTAATTTGAGGTAGTAGGTACTGACATTATATTACAACATTACTCGTTATAGTCATTCTAAATCACGGCCAATGATGTCCTATTTATATTCAGCACGAACAACATAATTAATAATCTGTTTGTCAGTCCATTCGCTTTCGCATGCATTTTATGTGCGCGACAATGTAAACATGTGCCGAACAAACGTCCATTATGATAGTAGCCATCAAAACTTTAATGGTTTCGTTGCATCAATAAAGTTATTTCAAGTATTTGCCGAGTGCACGCAGACCTTTACGACGCCACTGAACATTTTGTTTGTTTGTACAATGTTATTCTTGACATCCGTTGATCGATTAGTTTGAAGTCTTGTTTGTAAAGGAACCTTGACCATAGAGTACCAAGTCTACTATTTATTGTCATTGGAAATGACAGTTCACCGAAAGGAAATTGATGCGTAGTACGATACCTAACTAATAACTTTTTAATGCCCGTTACATTTTTAAACACTTTACCATACTTTGGGCTTAAATTGGAACAGATTTCTCGACCTCATGAACTGGCAAGGTAAGGAAGACATTTTTCAAGTTAAGGTAGTATCAGTTGCTTGGTGAAGATTAAACAATATGCAATTGTAGTTTCATATGAATAATAGTTGACTAGTGATATTAAGTTAAATTTAATAGGATAATATTAAAACAGAACAAAAAAGCTTTTAATCAAAATCCAGACATGAAATTAGTGCCAATAAAATATGAGCACTATAATTACTAAATCCACATGAGTCACGCATAACAGATAGTAATACATCAGCTTCTATTATTGAATCGCAATAAATTCTTGTACCCATTAATAAAATCATCGGCCGATATTCACGGCTCTTCAGAACTTCAGCCAGACATTATTACAAGTCATCACTGCTCATTAAAACGTTTTAAAACAAATAATTTATAGTTTATTGTTCCGGTTCGTGCCAATTTATTGATATTTTTATCGTAACGGCCTTTTAATCTATGAATTGAAAAATATCGTTATGATAACTAATTTGACGCTGTTTAATTCTGATTAAACTGCGTCAAATTAGTGAGAGAGTAAGAGAGATATAGAGTCCAACCACTAAGTAGGCATTGGTATTGATTTATCTAGATTATGATTAAGAATTCTGGGTATTCCCAAAATAAAATAGTTGTATCAGACAGGACACCGTCTGCTGCTTAGTTCTGCGGGTCACTACGTTTCTATATTTTACTTTTTACACTTACGCCAGCCGCAAACCTTGTATAATATACAAGACTTGAAGAGTCTTCTAGTTCTTTTAGTTTTGTCGGAATATATAGGGGAAACATTTTTTATGTCTAAATCACAATTTTAACAGTATGTGTAAGAAAGCTAATTTGTATAATAAGCAATATTAAGCATTGTATATTAACCACATATTTGTACCATCGAATTTTGGTCACAAAATGTTAATTTTGATACAAAACTTTCAACTAATGAGCACATTACACACTTCATAAAATTCCCCCGTATCAAATGTGGTTTACCAACACGGTTATTTCATTACATATTTACCTGTTTTATTTGCGGCCACCTATTTGGCAAAACTAACCAATTTCATAAAAACAACGGGCCATTTAAAACGCAATGAAACCAATCAACGAGATTATTTTGTGAATATAAAATCAATAATGTCTATTATAAAAATGTGCGTCATAACCACAAATGTTCTAAAAGGTTCGTGCTCTAATGGTTTACATTATTTAGTCTGTACGTAATGCATTTTAAACTATTGAAACGCGATAAGTGGGGAATTAAAAGCGTCTATGTTTACGTGAAACGAATTGTACAAATATAACAATCGTTGCTCGACTTTTAGACATATAGTGGAATGTTTACAGTATATTATTAAAGTAGTTCTTTATTTAATTTACTTTTGTGCTCTGACTGTGAATGCAGGCAGCGTATACACAAATAATAATGAACCCACATTTACTCTAATACTTGGTAAATGTTCAGCATTTTGGTAAATATACTTTACCAATTACAATTTGGTACATTGATTACATAAACTTGTACAAGTAAAGGAGGTAGATGATAATAAACTAAGCATTCCGATATTGCGTAATAAGTGAAGAACCTTACAAACCATTGCAAGGTCCAGGGTTTTTAAACTGTATTCTATTTTGTCTGCTAATCAAAACTAGGATTAGAGCCGTCTTACTATGATAGAAATATAAAGAAAATGGGAGACAAAACATTCTACTTTTTCATACACCGGCTGGTGTGAAGAACGTTTAGGAAATATGATAATCTTACCTACACCATATTCCGCCCGTGGCTTGACACGACCAATTCAGGAATAGACTGTAACCTGCAGTTATCAACTACTTAACATTCCGTCCAAGTTGTAAGAGTCGTCCAGGGAAATGGCTTGTCCGGATCCACGTTACAATTTATAGTCTGTGGTCATATCTGTTTTTATTACATATCCATACTTAATGCTTCCTATAAGAATTGCAGTATTTACGATCCTCGTTTCAATAAAAGTTTCTACATTGTTATATTGATGGAAGCCTTTATGTAGGGGAAGACAGTAGACTTGTTGCAATGTCTTTTATTAAATCTAAAATAAGATTGGATTTAAATACGAACTAGAATTGAACTATTATTCCGTAGAGTACTTAAGTGCTTATTACATCTACTAAGTGCGATTTTGAAACGTTAAGAGTATTAAAAGTAACAATAGCGCAAAGTGAAGTAGGACTTTGAATCAAAAAAGTACTCAAAACTTTCACTTCACAAAATGAAATTCGAGAAAACTACTTACTTCAATATTTTCAATCCCTCGAGATTTTTAAAGGTTGAGTTTCTTTTCTCAATAATCTAAGCGTTTGTTAAAACGTTTCTCAATTGTTGTTTCATAGTGGAACTTGTGTCCGTATATCTACAGTGAGTTAGTGCCCGACAGATGTTAGGAACGCATTCCGCCGCGGCCCGGAATAGTCCGGTCAAATGACACACGCTCAATTTTTTTCTACTGTTTATTCGTATTTATAACTAAACTATTATTCTGAAAAACAATACGATGAGCTGGATTTTATTTCAAATTATTTTCGGAACAGACTTCTTGGAAAATTACATACCTTAATATTGACTCATAAATGTCACGGTTTTATGTTTCATAAGGAGATTGTTAATTTGGTGTTTAGTCTATGTATTAGTCTGGCGACGAATATAAGCTGACTTCAATTAAAAGAGGTTAAGACTTCAAGAGAATACTGGCCAAAATTTTACAAAAAGTGGTGTGAATATTGTATAAAATAGACTGCAACATAATTACATAATGAGAGCATTCAGAGTGAAATTCTCTTACATCCAAATTATAAATAGAGAAAATATAAATACACAGTTTTATTTTAATCTGTCCTCTAAATTCTTCCTCATTTTAGCGAATACTATATCTTGCCTAATGAGTATAATAATATACGATTTTCAGAGCACTATTAGTCCACATGACAACAATATTTTAACATACACCTTGGCAAAGAGCCCAATGTTTGACGGAAGGAAAGACAAGAAACTAAATCGTTGTATTTAATTGGAACAATAAGTTTCGTCACGCTTATTTATTGATTTTGACGATTTTTATACTGGCTAGCTTAGTAACCGTATAAAAATATTATTTTAAAAATTAAGGTAGATAACTTGAGATGTTAAATGACTAACTTTTATTTAATGTAAATCTTCGTTGAAGTATTGCAATAATGCCTTTGATCTAGGAACGTTTAGTATTCTTTATCCCATTTTTTAAGAAATCGTCTCATGAAATTAACCTATTATATTTACGTTTAAACTCTGTCTATACAACACTATAATTAGAATAAAACTCTTCAAAACAAAACAAAAAGCACATTGAAACTCAAAGCTTGACAAAAAATAAAACACACACGGAAAAAATGTCGCATGAAAAAAATAAATAATTCCTTTTGCATCAGTGATCTTACGGTACGTGTATCGGGGTCCTGTAATGTACGTCATAAATTATTCTGCGGCAAAGACCTACAGTCCTGCACTCTCACCCTTAACGAATTCTGCAGAACCCTTTATCCAATCACAAGTGTTACGGATCAGTGAGCAGGCCGACGAGCTAAAATCAACCGGAGGGAGAGAAGAGCTTTACCATATTACCGTTGTATCGGATTTGTTACTGCCACTCTTCGGTAAATGGGTTCACTTTATAAGTACTCTCGATGCTTATTGAATTGTAAACATACGTAATTGCGAATTGTTTTCCAAGTTTAGTTTGTTTTGACTGTGCTCTGTTTAGTACCGTACTGATTGAATGTAATTTACAATTTCAATGGTGTTTTGACGTGAACTGACTCATTTGTGCCTTTCGATAAATTGTTTTGCTATTTTGGCTAGAATCCTATTTGAAATACCGAGAAGCATACTATATTTTTCGTTTCTCAGACATACATTTTGGTTCTTAATTTTATCAAATTAAAGACGAATATTATTAGTTCTATTATTATGCAACCATTTATCGCCCTGTTTCGTATTCAAGCATCTGTGTAGTCTCCCTTACTTGCGACGGAGGCATGATACGGAAAAGCTATCTAGATTAAGCCAACAGAGATGAGATCGGGGCAGTTAGTGTTATCGGAAACGGTGGAATCTTCCACCGATTTCCACTAAACTTTGGATAACAATTTGGGGGTAAGACTGAAAGAAAATGTCACTAAACAGCATATACAGTACCTCGATTCTCTACCACTATCGACTACCGACAACCGGCTAGCTATCGAAATTTTGACATTTAGAATGTACTGCCAAAATGTTTCCTACGACACCCGTCAGAGGCGCTGATCAGATTTTCATACAAAATTTCTCGATGACAGTTCGGTTGTCGGTAGTCGATAGTAGTAGAGAATCGAGGCACAGAACTGTGTAATGAAGGCCACGTTTACGGCGACCGTGTAAACAAAGATATATGTAACTGGCTCAAGGTTAAAGGGTTATTTAGGACATTAAAGTACCGTACACGTGAAGGAGGCTTGCTTCCCGTGTCAATGAGATTTTAGCTCTCTCACCTTATGTCGTAGTCGTTAAAGTAAATATGACATGTATGAAGATAAAGTGTCACTTGAAGAATTAGGCTCATTTTACAGAGAACTAAGATAAGTTTTTTTTTCTTTTTTGTATTTATTGAGGGTGTCCATTTACTATAAACAACTGCAATAGAACGTTTGTATTTTACTTACGTAGCAGCGAATTATATAAAAATTCAGAAACACTACTTTTTGCCACGATCCTTGCTCCCAGGGAAGCCGTACGTGTTTCCAAATCAAGTGAGTTTAGCAACATTTCATTGTTCTTTCAAAAGATAAAAAGCCTACTAAAACCAAAATTGTAATTTTTGTTAAACGTGGTAGGTACAGTGGCTTTCTACAGAACTTTATTAATTAACTTAATATTACATTTTAAGCTATCACCTTTCTTCCAAATCATGTTGAACAAACGCTAAAGAATACTCATTTCAGTACAAGTCAAACACTGAAATATTAAAATCTTCTAATTTCAGTAATGTAATTAACTAATTTCAATATTATGATTTGAATTACTTGTAGCAGTCGATGAACTTTTAGAATATATATTTACTTTTTATTAATGAAGACGTAGTTTTAATGTACCTATTTTTCGTAGGTAAGCTTTCAATTGTACATAAATAATATTGTATTTTATAAGCAGTTCAACACAAACCGCGTAGGTAGGTATGTACCTTAGAAAATTTGTCAAAAAATTCCTACTAGTTTTGTCATGAAACTACCGGGAGCAAGCCATTATTATATGGCAACCGTTTTTCCAAATCCTGTGGTACCTTCTGAGAGAAATTTGAGTATGATCGATTTCTGTTCTTAATTATACTTATTTATCAACTTTCTAGGTCTTCACAAAGTTTTCATTTTAATTAATGTCTTGTTGAGATCTTGTAATTAAATTCAAATAATTTGTCGTGTTTACTCTGTAGGCAGTAGGATTTTGTTATATTTGTTCATGACCCATTTTACGCAATAAATACTCATGTAAAAGACGTATTATTTTACAATGTTTAAACTTACATTCCTGTTATAATGCTAAGAAAAGCTTTTATTTTTTTAGCAAAAATAACGTAATTTGTCGCCTCTATTCCATTAATTATTTGCATTCAACAAAAAATACCTCAGAAATTGTATGCTACAGATTATCATGAATAATTTTTTTTCGCAGAAGACATTAAATAATAGTATGAAAACAACATCAGCGGCAATAACGAGCGGTTCAGCAGTAAAAAGCTTGTAAAAATTACTGTAAGGTCATCGACCCCAATGTTGGGACTAACTACATTAAAAACATTGGCTCGGCTTGAGCATTGAGATTTATGCGCTAGGCGACGTTACGTATTGTCAATTATTTATAACCAGTACCTAGTTCAATTACAAGTGGGTTACGAAATAATTTGATTTAAAACTTCGCGTCATAGACTTGTGAGATAATCTTGCTTGGGTCCCCTGAGGGCTGGTAGAGAGTACAACAATGTACGATAAACAAACAAATTTTGCTTCTATTTCATTCATCTGCGTGGGGAATCTGTCACGTCACTAGTTGAGATTTTACTAAACAAAATATGAAACTTACGGCCACACACTTCGGGAATGGTTACAGATTAGCACACAATAGGAATTTTATCTTCAAAAATGCATTTATACTATATCTAACAAATAGTATGTCGAAAGTGGTGTAACTTGCAAGTAATGATTTTTATATTACGAGTATAGTCTATGCGCGATTCATTGACGTCTAAGAATAAAATAATTAGTCCTAGTTAGGAATATGATTTTTTTTTACTTCATATAATAACAGTGTACATGAGAATGTTAAAAGTCCTTTAC
Source organism: Anticarsia gemmatalis (assembly GCF_050436995.1). Lineage (NCBI taxonomy): Eukaryota > Metazoa > Arthropoda > Insecta > Lepidoptera > Erebidae > Anticarsia > Anticarsia gemmatalis. The sequence continues at coordinate 4,202,008 of NC_134763.1, read as the reverse complement.
AATAATCAAATGCGGGGACTTCCAACACATAACATCAAATTAAACTCTATAATACTATATGAATGTGCATATACTTGTTTTATATTTATTGTCGTACTCTAGGGTTTATCCTCCCATAGTTCCGTGTACGTCGTCAACTAAAATCCTCTCGTGAATTCACTTAAGTTATCTGTTTAGTTCGTGTTTTCAAGTCCCTGGCTTATCTTTTGAACATATAGCACACATATTGTATATATAATTTTCAACTATTTGATACAACACAGCTCAATAAATAATGATATATTTCTTTTTAATGGACTTCAGGAATTATTTTTCGGAGAATTATGAGAACGTCACGCGTATACGTAACGAAGACAATAGAAATTGTTGTTCTAAAATTGTTGCCAATTAATGATTTTACTTATTATTGCTTGAGACATTTAAGTCTTAATTTTAGTCTCAATTTTATGGCATGAGGTGTATACCTGAATGAAAAAATTATAGATTTTTCATGCGTAAATCTAGCAGCTAATCAACACGCGAATTCAAAAACTCGCTTCCACACAATTCTCGTTTAGTTAGCGTTTTTACAACGTCGCTTAGGTCCATAAACATTATTGCATATAAATATACTGCAATGAGTGGACATTATAAACAAATCTATTTGACAAACTCATTCGATCGTGTTTTAACGTAGTATCAGTCAATATACATAAAATTTCCGTGGAGTAAATAACGTTAGTTGCCTTGTACATAAGTTGGTGCGCTGCCAACCGATCGACCTATAGCGCTATTCTATTAAATCGGTACCAGATAACGGTGTTTAGTTTTTATATTGATCTTGTTTGTACATCAGATATCAACGAGATCTTGGTTAAGACTGTCGAGCCACTTAGAGCTGGTAACCTGTTACACGATTAGGAATTTCATGCACTGTGGTGTTTTCACTGCTAGAGTTTGAAAACTCTTATAAAATTGCCTATGTTGACTAATTTTGAATACTTATTATCGATGGTAGATCGAGAATTTGACATTTATAATGTGTTGCCAAAATAGTTCGACATCCGAATTTATCATACAAATCACTGTTCATTCATACACAATTTTTCGACAGCTAGCCGGCTGTCGATACTCGATAGTAATTGAGAATCGGGCTAATGTTATAAGAATCCTTATAATTAAGGGTATGAAAAGTTATCTTTACAGAATTTTAGCCTAAAATGAAACTAAAATGAGTGAATGAAATTTTAGTTTCATTTTCAATTCAAACGATAGGATATTTATTAAATCATAGCGGATTCATTAAACATGATCTAGAAAAACATGACGATCGCGGAAGTATTCCTAGCAAAGGTCAGTTTAGACGTAATTTTCAAATTAATTTAATATTAGGTACAAGCCGATGATCTCAGTGAAATATCACATGATTTATCTTTACATCGAAAATGTCAGTGACATGTTGAAAATCTACGAAATCTTATATGTTTGGTCGAAAATAAACATTTTATGTATCTAGGTTAAAAATGTAGATTAAACATGTAATTTTCTAGAATTTCAAACAAGAATTTCACTGGAAATGTTGCAATTTTCCGATTAAAAGAACCTCACGTCAATCAGATACAGTCACACATTTAGTAGGAAGATTTTTTTTTATTTGTCAATAAAAATTGTATTTTATAAAACTATTAAATACCTAGTTAAACTTTGTTAGTTTGTAAGAGGTAAAGATAAAACTCGGTGAGAAGCATTAAACACAACTTGTAAACCTTCATCAATGTAACTCATACCAGCTCTGCAATCCTTAAACCTAAACGTATATAAACTCTTTACAAAGTTGAAAACCAAACTGTTAGCCTCAACACGAGTTCGTTTATAAACCCGACGCGTGTCCGCTACTAGTAATGAAAACCGGAACTTTTCCAACGGATTAATTCGTTCAGAAACCTCTATAGGTGATCCCTGAGTCACAGTTGCTCCTGTTGGTAACTAAACTTTCCTTAAATAAACGTTCGTACCCTTACATTAAAATCCTTTTGACTCGGGCTTAAAATTAATAGCCCATTCATAAACGCGGCCCAATTATATTATGTTTTAATTACGGGCCTAACTTAATTTTGTAACAAAAGAGTTTCCTTATTTTTTCAAATTAAATTATGGACGGGTATACGCTGTGTTACTTTTACAGGCTGTAACGGCCGTAAAATCAAGGTTGCCATGGTAGCCCTGACCTGATTTTATGAGATTTTGGGACATTGCAGTAAAATAAGAAAACTTTATTTCATGTCCATTTCGTTTTAAAGACTGAACACTCTATACACGTGCTTTTTTTTAAGTATTTAGCCAATTTTATAAAGATAAAGAACTGAAACAGTTTCAAAAGTTTTTTTTAATGCACAACATATTTTTCCTTTACGGCCGGTATTGAAAACAACGTACAATACGAAGAAAGATTCCCAGTGGCTAGGCCTTTCATTCGGCCCCTATTTGTCTCCTTTATTGCTTCGTAATCTGTTAGTTAAATTTATCCAAAACGTACGCTATCGTACCTTCAGATAAAACTACGATAAATTCCAAACAAACATTTTATCGCACACGTAGATTTTATTGCTGAAGTATTTTCGGAACTATTTCCACTTTATTTTATTTTAAATGCAATGGCTGTTGTCAATGTCATGAAGTGCATTTGTGTCCACAATCATACCTACGTAACGTTATGTAATGCACTTATCGTTTTTAGTATTTGTTTTAAATGCGACAAAATATTTTAACGAAATGAGTTTTAAGGTTTTTCCTATATCTTTTAAAATTGTTACATCTTGGAATTCGAAAACGGATTCAGCAATACAATACCTAACCACGCAACTGTCTGCAAAAAAGATTCCACTACCGACAATGGTAGCGGATAACATTTAGTTCTGTGGCGCGATTCTCTACAGTCTACTGTCTAGTATCGAGAATATGACATTTAAAATGTTCTACAAAATAGTTCATACGGCGTCTACTATTGGCGCTGACCAGATTTTCATACAAATTTTAAATTGCCAGCTGGTTGTCGATAGTCGATAGTAGTAGGAAATCGCCACCCAGCCGCGCGAGAAATTTTGTATGAAAACCAGATAAGCGCCTTTAACGAGCGCCTTAGGAATTATTTTTGCAGTACATTTCAAATGTCAAATTTTCTATACTCGACAGTCCCGACTGTACATAATCGCGCTACAGAATAGGTCTATTAGTAAAAAAACATCGCTAACGATGTTTCCAGCGAGTTAATAGTCAATCCTCAATAGTTTACAGTAAGTAAGTTCTTGGGCTTAATATCTACCGACACATCTGCTTGTTTGTTACCGAGAAATTCGTGTGACCGCGTTACTGACGGCTCTTGACGTTGCTATGGCAACGGTGATGGTAACTTCTAGTCGTTGCTGAGAGGAATGGAGGGCTAAATAAGCCGATATTCACTTGACTACAGTAGAAATGTCTTATTGATGTATTTAACAAAATACTTATTGTACCAAGTTTGTGACTAGTTTTAGAAAACGTTGTGTATTTGATGTTCAAAATCCAACTATCATAGGAAATATGTAAAATATTATGATAAAACTTTAAGTCACTGATTGGTTAATGATCGTAATTTCATGAAATATATTCAACGTATTTTGCCTACCAGGCTAAAAACGCTAAAATTATGAAAATATGACCTAGAATATTCAAAAAATTTCAGGAAACTCAAACATCCAACAGAGCGGGACATTTACTTGTTCATAATTACAAAAAAATGCTGCATCCAAAAATGTTTTCGCAATGTTTCTCCACTAATTGTGTTACGTATTCGTAAAGCATGTAAATGAGACACGTTTGCATATGTTTGGCACACATAAAGACCGATAATGTTTGCTAAAAATATAAAATAACATCCACATGTGCGTTTCGTGCTTGGTGAAGCACTTTTATTGTTGTGTACGTGTTGAATAATACTATAATAATATGGAAGTAGGCGGTGATTTGTGGTACTTTTCAACCTTCATTAGGTAGTTTTTATAACCTTTGTAAAGGTAAAGAAATGATCTGTACTAATGATGAACTGACATGGGTTTTATTCCCACGCTGAATAATTTAGGAATAAGTATTTGTGTGATCTTCAGTTGTTTGTGCTTGTGTCAGCCACTACGTGGGCTGTAAGTATACATAAGTATTTGAAACGTATCAAAACTCATTGTTATTTCGAAAATATTTTATAATAATTTACAAGTACTTCGTTCACCTTTTTCAAAATCCAGTTTTTTGTTACGCAGTATACAAAGTACATAGATTACTCTAACTATGCGTCAAAATGTCACTGTTAAAATAATATAATATGTGACTTTTATGTTAAAGGGGGCAAATTAGGATCGAGTTTTAAGTGTTGATATCATTTAACACCAAGTGATGTGTCATTATCATACAAAAAACGTTAGTATTTAAGCGAAAAATATCCATATTATATCAAAAGTAAAGAAAACCTTACGTTAACTAGCATATTTAATTTTAAAATGTACTAGGGGCGGATGAAAGTAAGTAGGTAAGTAGTGGAACGACAGCTGCTATCAATATTGACGTAAGACCTCAGCTCACAAACTTGTTAGCTTCAAGTTAATGTTCGTTTCCTAAAGGGATTCACGATAGTCATCTCCAGTGATAAAGTGTAGCAAACTAAACATGATCTATCTAAGGCCTTGGGAGCTTACGATAAATAGCAGTCCTTTTAGATAGGAAACTAGTATATAGGGGAAAATATTGACATTGATAGTTGTGTCATAGAAATTTTGCTATTCATAATATGGAATATGTCACATTTCCGTATGGAATATGTATAGGAATATTTCATGTGGAGCTTTAAGAAGATTTACTATTTAACTAGGCATAGGCAAAGAGCATGCCGTGAGTTTCTTGCCGTTTTTTCTCACGAGCAATAGCTTTACCGAAACGGTGGTAGATAAAAATATTTTGACGATTTCAAATACTTGTTAAAGTTTATGAAGCATCTTGATAATCACCAATGACTTTGACATAACTTAAAAAACAATATTTGGGTGGAGGAAATATGTTTTTTAGACTTCGGCTAACGAAGTATACGTAATAAACTCAACATGTATACAATACATATTCAATTTCCAAGCTATCTTACTTTCATTTCGCAAAAAAGTCCCAAGTACAGCAATATAATGCTAAAGACACAATAAAGTTGTAGATTTGTAACTCCGAAATGTTCTTAACACAAACCTCGTTACGGAGATTCTCTTAGCGAAGAAGCCTTTCAACTTGTTTTACGGACTTCATTTCTCCAACAATGTGTTAGAGAAGAAAACTCGAAGAATTGCCAACCCAATCAACCTTTCGTAGCAAGCTTGGGAGAATTAGACGTTAGAAAGAGACGTTTCTTTGTCCGCCTGCCTCAATCTAGATCAGCTTGTCTACTCAGAATTTCGTCAAATTAGTTGTGCTGCCAAACGGTGAAGAAATATTTAAAAACTAGGCCAGCAATTTGGAAGTAGGGCAGAAAATAAAACTACCTGAACGTAAAAAACTATTTCTTTCGATAAAGGAAACTAGACGATTATTATGTAACTAAGCAAAAACTTAGTAAAGCCCAGATTAGTAATGCCAACTTACGATTTAATTATTTCAGAAAAATATTTATACACTAACGTATTGTCGTATTGGTGAAAAGTATTGGCAAAAAGGTACATTTGTGAGTACATTTTATGTGAAAATTTCGCATAAATAATACTTTGATTATTCCGCACATAACTCTTAAAGTAATTAACAATGTAAAGTGATTTAACTAACGAATCCATGCAAATAATTGAATTAAAAAAACAGCAACATAATTATCCGATCAAGCGACATAATTGCTTATCTGGTGTAAAATTAATGATCATTTTAATGTGTTATTAAAATTTCGTGAGCAAGCCGTACAAATCGTTAATTTATTTTATACGTGAGTAAGTTAATGAACAATTGCTTTTATTTGTTCACGTGGAATTCCACGTACATATTTGTTGAATAAATTAAACGACACTCGACGGTTGTTCTGGTAACAAGATACCGTCGTGTACGTGGTTCCGTGCTGTTTACTGACTAAATGATGTGAGCTTACGGTCATCAATACTGAGGGGTGATTGCGAAACACTTGCGACTCTGTTACTGAATTGTTGTCGATAGTTTTTTTTTATAACAATCAGAGCTTTAGTAATTTTGACAAAATAATAATTTATTTCAATTTGTGACGTATCAGAAAGCATAATAATTATTTACGGACTTGGGTTTTTAACTCAACAACATAGATTAAAAGACACAAAGGAAAATCTTTATCTGAATAAGCATAAAGAGTGTTTATGGAAGCCTGCCTAAGACTTAGTAAACATAGAACTTAAAAACCTCATCCTAACTCATGCCACTTGTAACTACATAATAAACTGCATCTAAATTTCCAAACACAGTAAAAGTGAAATCAAACCATTTTGAACATTTATGTTTACTATTAAATGAACAACGGTAAATTAGCAAAGTAAATAATTGATAGGATTGCTGAGTATTCGTCGAACTACTAAATGTATTTATTACAAACTGTGCCTAATATAACGCTAAATTAGTGTTAGTACAACAATTGCACATCTCATTTCAGTGACGAGATGAATTTGCGGTCCAAATGAGCTTTGTAAATCAATATAAGCGAATGTTTCATTAACCATGTTTGCTTTGTGACAAGTGACTTGGTAACGATTACATTTAGAATAGGGCTCTGGTTTTGTAAACCCTGTCTGCGTGCGTTTGTCTGCTAAATTGACAAAGGTTTTGTATTTCAACACGAGTATTTCAGCTTAAAGTAATTGGTCCTGGTTTTTGGCATCGAGAACATCCTTTATTTTAAGCAATAAATACGAAACAACCGCATAAAATATTGATGTCATTTTAGAATGAATCAATCCCATCTTGCCCCGGAGTCATGTTGTATAAGATTATGACAGACTTCCAGAAGGCAATAAAATTCTGCCATCGTCCCAACGAAACTCCTAAAGAGCAAACACAGTTTTAGTATCTTATATCTGCAGCTTCCGACAGTTATTAAAGCCCGATGGGGACAAACCTATCGCCATTTACCTGGCATGGTTCCAATCCCGATCTCGAAACGGAAAAATCCAAACGTAATTCTCCCGAATTTAGAAAAATTGAGATCCGAAATCGTTTCGTTACGGAATGTAAAATGAGCCTTGACTAATCCGACATCATTAGTATCGAATCTAAAAAAATATCATCAAAGCTTGGAACGGTTGTTAACAAACAATTGTCTAGCAATTTAGAGGCTGAATCGGCATTCCTTGATACATCGTACAGTGATCCATTAAACGGATTACATTCTTGGCTCACCTCGAGCGCAGTGCGTATACAAACTAACATAGAATACTGATGTGACGTACATCTTTTACGCACCTCGGGTAGTAGTGTCCCTGGCTAGTTAAGCTCGCCTGGCTTATAGTTGTAATCCGAACGAAATAAAAAAGAAACTAAGAAACTTGGTAAACATTTCAGTAGTTTTATCACCCAGGTATCAATGAAACCAAGTTCAACACTTACAAAAAATCAAGTACAGCTGATTATATGATGGGTTCAACATCCTTCTGTGAAATACAAACAATTTAATTAGCGTATTTAATTTTAAATAAAACGATAACACGAGACTACTTTGAAGTAAAAGATGATGCTATAAAACAGATTGACATTGCATACCGGCACATCCTGTATTAAACAACAATCTCCGTCACAATGGAAAACCACGAATAAAATAAGTGAGTATTTTTTTAGTACCGTTGCTAAGATGTAGTGGAATGTAGACCGTTGTGCGTTTCACGTGACGTGTGCTAACAAAAATAATTGTCACTCTAAACACGACAGTCTTTTATTTTAAAATATGGTTTCGCCTATTGTTTTTCTTCAGCTGTTTTGAAGTGTAAATCTTTAGTGAATGAACTGTTGTCATTTATGGCGGCTGACTGTTATTTCAATAGGACTATCATGACCGCGATAAGTGTGTAATACATCTAGATTCAATGTTTTATCTTTAAGTATGTAAATTACTTTACAGAAGTCAACATAGGTATATATGTCTCCCTCTTAATAATAAGTGCTGCTCTGTCATTCTCACAGAGAAGCCAGTAAATAAAGCGATGCATTCTGAATCTGAAATTGAAAAAATATTTTAATCTTTGGATTTCAAAGTAATTGATAGTCATTTGTACTTCGAAAACATAAGAATTTTCCACAAAAATTACCAAAACATATCAAAGAATAATAAATCAGTTACACGTTTCACAACAACGGTAGTACTACAAACATATGTTATTGTCGCATACTATTCAGTACAGAGTAATTATTTGGCTTTCAGTCGGGCGACTCCGGCCCCTAATGTATTAGAACTGTACACATCTTAGCAGTTACGTTCGGTCGGTCGCACCTTACACGTTACCTAAACACCTATCAAACATATCGGGTGAATGCGATTCAAAGGCACCATCTTGTATTGTCTAATTAATGACTAGGCTGTACTACATTCGTCGATGTATGTTGGTGAATTCAGTCACTTTGATAATTAAATGTCGTCACTCAGTTTCGTGTTAATAAGCGGTAGTAACAGACTAATTGATCGTCTCTATTAATAATTAAATGTTAGATTATATATATATTTTAGTTGGATTCTAAGAAACTTAATATACATAATACGAAAGCAAGCCATCACTCATTCAACAAAAAAACACTTGAAATAGCAGTGTTTCTTAGAACCTTTCTTCTGTCGTCCTTATTCTAGTCGACCTTCATTGTGTCACGAAAACACAATAGCACCCTCCTTGCATAAGATCCCAAGGTATAAGTTTAGTTCATCACAAAAATAATGTGACAAACAAACAAATTCTACAGAGAATCGGCAATGTTCGAACTTGAAGTCGGCAGCAAGGTTAGCGTCGTTTGTAACAAAGAGCCCGTAAGCCTTCACTTTTATTCATTACGAGGGTGGCGCCCCCTTCCCACCCCCCATAGAAAAACCTTCTATTGTCGCGAAATCTCTATAGACACGGCCCGAAATTAGGAGTCTGCGGGATTCAGCGAAATGGTGGAAATTATTCAAATGATACAATTCGTTGTTGTAAATAAAAATATTGGGCTCGTTTACTGGATTTATTGTTAGTTTGTGCTCGCTGAATTAGGGCTGCGTTCGATCGCTCCGAGGGCCTCTTGATTGTTGTAATTGGGAATTGGAGCATAAGATATTACGAAGGGAGTTGTTGGTTGATGATTTGGCGTATACTTGTGTATTAGTGTGGATGCTTACACGGCAAATGCCATTCATTATTCACGGCCTACATCTCACATGATCTACACCTTGTGGGTTTTAAACAAGGTTTTAGCGCCAGATATTGCTTTTATATTTATAAGTATGTATGTGGTTAACAATTGTCATAATCATATACCAGTTAGGATTTGAGCTAATAATATAATAATATGTATACTATTACGATTACATACACAATTTTTTCCTGTATAACTTAATTAAGTGCTTTAATTTTACAAACACCGGAACAATCACATTTCATCTTAACACGTACCACAAAATGTACCTAATATGTAACACTAACACACAGTACACCTACACATAACTGCAGCAAAGCAATAGTTCACTAAACTACAATACTACAAGAGGAACTAGTTGGCACAATCCGGCGGCGATGAATTTCGCTGACATAATTAGTGTTCCATCGCAACATGAACAGATTCGTACGTTATATGTAAAGCCCTCGCGTATTTCACTGTTACTGAAAATTGCTTGTTACTGCGTTGAGTGGGTTTACTTGTTATAAGCGCTAAAGTGTGTTGTTGTTCATGTGTGCAAATGTTACGATGATATTTGAAATATTTTTTTGCATTTTTAGTGTGAGGTCCTTAGTTTACTGTCTGATAAGCACTTAAATTCTTATGCAAAAGATTAAGTTCAAGTTTTTGAAGAAATGTGTATAGAATCTATGAAATTAATAGCTAGTTTAAATATATTTTCAGAAATATTATTTGAATAACAGGGCAGGTTGAAGCTTGTACCTACCTGGCCCAGTCCTTTAGTACAGAGTCAACTCTGGAAACCACCAAAACTCATAATGCTTCAGACATTAAAGTCTGTACATATTCATATGTTGCTGATAAAACGTTCCTATTAATTTAGTCTAAATGTAGAAAACTATGCATAATTGGTTTATCCCTTAGTAATATAACACAAGTGCCTACAGTTGCTCCTAGACACCTAAACACGTTAAGACGTATTGCTATCAATGTCACTGTCGAAGGCACCGGCATGTCCCATCCATCATGGTACATCTAATACATTTATCGGCTCGTACGTGTGCAAGCAGCTATGAAACATATTGATGACGTAATTGGATCACTTCTCTACCACATACTGTATATTGTAATAACTTACACCTACACTATACATATTATTCACTTTGATAAAGTTAAGTGTAAAAAAAATGTACTGGGTGCTGTGTAGTGCGATTCGCTACAGTCAGTATCGAGTAACGACAGTTTGACAATTAAAATGTCCTGCAAGAATAGTTCTTACGGCGCCCGCTAGAGGCGTTTAGAACATTTCTCGATAGCTAGCCCGTTGTCAACAGTCGGTAGTGGTAGAGAATCGCGCTGCTGAATTCCTTTGGATAAAGTTAACTGGCAATATCACGGACTCAGGTTTGATTGCCTGGTCAGGAAATATGGGATTTTTCTAATTTAATTTAAGTCCGGAGTTCGGTAGGTAGCATGATCGGTTAATGGCAATAGGCTCGCCCCCTATCGCATAGGACTTACATTGCTAATGCAACCTCTGCCTCTCATAACCAGTTGCTCTCACCGATCGGTAAACGATCTGTGGGTTAAGCAAACCTTGTCGCGGTCGTTCTATAGATGGGTAACCGCATAATGGTATTTGAACTGGGCGTCTCCGTGCTTTATAACAGGCGTGATCTTATGTTTGTATTATATATACATATAATATGTAGTTATTCAAAGTAACGCTAATTACCTACAACAAATTTCGTAGTTATGAAGACTACTACAGGTACTGAGAATTCTCGACGACTTAGTTTCTCGACTATATTTTCATATTATTATTTCCTTTAAAATATTAAAAAGCTCCAAGTAAGTATAGAAAATAAACAGTAAGAACGATAATATCCCGATACCTTCATTACTCCGAACAAACAAACTGCCCGTACTTCATCGGTAGAGTACCTCTATTTCTATGAAACTACGAACCCTTCACTTTACAAAGCTGACAAGCTGATGCAGTACTTATTATTTAATACCCGATATTGAGAGTACTTCATATTGCCTGTTACATTGACGAATATTCCTAGAAATTGCTGGAAGAGCAGAATATTGAGGAACTGTTCGAAATTCAGTGTACGGCAGTTGCTTCCTTTTGCTGTGTACAGTACTTTTGAAATACTCCGTGGGATATTGAAACGTAAGACGTTTCCTAGAATTGAAATACGTCCATCAACTGAGCTGTTGTTCATTTTATGAATATCAAAATCGAGGAGCTAATTCTCTGCTTTACCTTGAACCGTTTAACTAAACGTGTCGGTTAAAATACAAAAAGACGTGAAGTCTTTTCACATTTTAATCTTTCTCATAGGTACTGTGTAAAAATTCTTAGTATTTCATTTAGCCGAACAGAACAATTCTCGAAACAACTTCACCACATTACGAATCTAATTCCGCAACAATCAAATTAGCACTCCGTATTTTTAAAGTCGCTACAAAGTGCACTAAACGTTTACAGAAACAATTGACACGATTGTTTAAAGATAAAAGAATTACCCATCGTGCTTCAGCGGCGCTCGGCAATGGCTGCCTTTTGTCGTAAAACTTGGTTTATTGCTGAATAAACACAGCCCCGTTGACTGCCTTATGTAATAATGACCACTTTATGTTCGTATGAAACAACCCTTGAAATTGGTGAACGTTTGCGCTCGCTAATGTGCATTGTTTAGCTCAACATCTGCATGGAAATTCGCCTTTCTTTATGCAAAAATATCTTTAAAAGTATCTTCTTTCGCATCTCGTGAGTCTTTTAGAACTGCAGCATGGAAAGAAATTGGCAATTTGGTATTCGAAGCCAATTATTTTTGTAGACGTATTATATTTTTCAAGCTAAATTTTCTCATCCAATCTGAAACTTTTTAAATGGGCGCACGATGTTAAATCATTCCTATTTGCAAACCTTTTCAGATTTTATTCTTTACAACCGAAATTAGCTTTAAAAACGTCCCAAAAACCTGTTACTCCCACATAAAAGTAAAAAAGAAACATAATAAAACCGAACAAAAACACGCAGACAGGGCTCCGTTTATTAATCTAGACATTCAAACCTTTTTTAATCCTCGTATGTTAGTCTTTGTCAAACAGAAACTGTATGGAGCATACGTATTGAAAGGCTGCTGGGGCCAAATTTGGTTCTTTTACGGATTACATCGCTTTGTGTGCGCCAGTGAAGTGCTATTGTCATCCAATAGCGGCCACTAATTCAATTTTACTAATGGTTTCGGCCATTTTACTTTATCTCTATATCTGTCAACGTAGCGTGTGTGAAGACTTTAGCCAATTGTTTGGCATTTTCTTTTATGACTATTTGTGTCTCGGAGCGTACAGATGTTATTGTTATTTCTGTTTACTTAAGAATTTGTATGAAACATAAGTCATTGGATGTATTTTATATGTATATATACCGGTTACAGAAATAATTTGTGGCAAAAGTAAACATTAAAAGTAATAAGACGCAGGGAAAGAAAGCAAAGACATATAAAGGAGTTGATGCTTAACAATATCCTGTGAACATTTATTTACCTGTCAATATCATGTATAACATCGAGGTATTATAATTACGGGTACATCTTATTGTAAGTACAGTTCCAAGAATGCCGACAATTGTATCCACGTGTAGCGTGAAAGCAAAAAAAAAATAGGAGCCTAAATATAACATGAAAAGTAAACTAGGCACATATATCGCAAACACGGCGAAAAAGTTGAGAAATGAAGGAATAATATTATTTTACTTTCATGAGAATTCTGCGGGATTTTCTCATAAATATATGTTATTTGGGAGTGAAAGTTGACAAATCCAATCGGTAGCTTAGATTTAATTGATTCTTTAGCCTTTATAAGGTTTTTGAGTAATTGATTCAATGTCACTTTTGTGTACGATTAATTAATATGGTAGACAGGCATTTTTTTCAGCTTTCAATTAGAATACAAAAGTTTTGTAACCTACAATTTTAAATTCATTCGCTAATACTTAATGAATATTGATAGACAAACAAACAACTAAATATCAAAGTCCCACAGCTATGTTTAAATAAGAATAAATCAGTGGCGTTCTTCCGAACATCTCACGATGAACGGCCCAATCTCCCTTGTTTTCATAACATCACTTCATAAATCCTCTATGATTTATATGACTAGAGCACACTTCACCACCCCCGTACTACGTGACAAAATTAAAAACACTTTTTGTGCATAAAAATGTAATAATTTACCTGCAACGTACCTTGTGTCTCTACTTTATTAAAGTTTTCTTGCAAAGTGATAAAAATGACGGGCCTTCATAACGTGCCCGCTTTGTCTTTATTTTGTAATAATTTTTAATGAAAGCTCTCGTTTTATTTGAATAAGAAATTACGTAAGTTTATAAAGACTTGACCTGTAGCGCGATTCTCTACTACTATCTACTAACGAAAACCGGCTAGCTATCGAGAAATGTATAAAAAACTGATCAAACTCTGCATACTCGTTGGTATAAACTATCGAAAATCGCGCTACTGAAGTATTTTTTTGTTTTATACATGTCAGGAACCTTATAAGCCTTAGAAATATCATTCACTCGTAATCATGCAGTTTCAGAAAAGTGTATAAAAAATACGATTTTACAAAAACTTACTTAATCATCATTGATCAAAGTTAAAAGACGCAACGTCACTATTTTCAACATTAAAATGCAGTAAATATTAAAATAATATATCATACGGGAGGCATCCATTGTGACGGACTATCAATCATTTTCGTCCAGCACTTGGCAACGGCTTACGACTTATAATAAATGAATTTTTAAGCCCAGCTACGACGCGTCCCTTAGATACACGTTTAAAATATCGCCCTTCATATTAATTTGATCTAGAAAGTACTTTATATGGCCTAAACTTGGATGTATTCTAAAATAAAGAACATTTTAAAGAATATTCTTAAGATTTTAGCGACTAATTATAATTACTTAGAATTTAAAAAAACATCTATACTTAATATAATAAAGCTGAAGAGTTTGTTTGTTTGTTTGATTGTTTGTTTGTTTGTTTGTTTGTTTGAACGCGCTAATCTCAGGAACTACTGGTCCGATTTGAAAAAATCTTTCAGTGTTAGATAGCCCATTTATCGAGGAAGGCTATAGGCTATATAACATCACGCTACGGTCATTAGGAGCGGAGTAGCAACGAAAAAGGTTACAAAAACGGGGAAAATTTTAACCCATTCTCTTAGGTGACGCAAGCGAAGTTGCGCGGGTCAGCTAGTAAACAAATATAGCGCAAAAAAGGAGGTGCGAACAAACACGTCAGGATACTATTTTTCGATTGTTCTTAAACAAAGAAAAAATTGAAACAAATAAATATCAAAAATGAAGAAATACGTTGCTGAAACTCCGATAATATATCGACTGTCTTCTTTTGCAAGTCATAAGTAAAAAACGAATGGAACTAACGTCGTAAGAAAAGCCAAGAAGTAGACTTTTATCTAGTGTTATAATATAATAAACGATATCACTTCAACAGACCATTATCTCACCTTGAGAGGTCACACTCGATAATATTCAACCAAATAAACAATTCAAAAACTCACAATCCTATCCACACTTCTTAAAAGTCTAATATAATAACAGTCTATGCACGACCGACAATATTTCACAAACAAAATACATTCTATTCCACGTCTCGGTTTAGTTTTAGAATTCGTGCGTTGAATGTATCACAGAACATTTGTAGTAGACATAAAAGCGGCGAAATTTGCAAGTTTTAGTTGTTACGTGCAATACGTAAAGCGAAGTTTCTATCGTCTCCGTGTGACAAGTTTAGGCATAAAACAGAGATTTTATTGTTTGGCTTCACATGACTAAACGCGACTCAAGTTTTCATTTTATCGACTATTGCTCTAAGTATACGATGTTTTCAATTGTTTAATGTAATGGTACAAATAGATGTCACGATTTTTGAAAGTATAGTTATCGTTAGACATTTACTAACAGAATCATCTGATAGATTTTCTTTGTTATTACTATAAGTACTGCAATCAAGAATAGTTTATGATTTTGCTTGATTTTTTTATGTTTAAGTTTATTTAATTAAACTCAGGTGTATTTTGCAAAAATTCAAGTCTATGTCTCACACGATATAAGTTATTTCTCAAATTTTGACTGTAGACTATTAAATATGAAAATTCGACTCATTATAAGATAGAATTTTCGTAAATCTTAGCAACAATTTAGTGTTTACAGCGGCGTTATCACCAGTCCGTGGCAGAAGCTACCGTCAATATTATTGACACGGCAAATGAAGCGAGTAACACAAGTAGTTCAGCCGTAAAGCGTGAAGCGGTGACAGCTGTGAAAATACTCATAAAAGTACGAGTACGTCGTCAAACTACACATAGCACGTTGTATTTTATAAAATAATTGTTCAACTTATATTTTTTTATTCACAGTATATATGTACTTTTGATTAAATGCCAGTTAAGTTATCGGTGAATTTTGGACAATGAATTTCTTTGATCTTGCTGTCATTTCGAATATCGTAGAGGTTATTCTAAACTTCTCCATAAGATTAGTGGCAAGTTGACACTTTACAATGTGGGCTAAATGCAATAGCTGTAATACATTATGTATTATGTCGGCTAAAGCATCAGCATGAGTACTGCGGTACATATGTATAAACTCCTTTCAAGTATTCTAGTTAAAATTATTACAAATTCCAAGTAAGCAATACCCACAACACTATTAATATAAAACAAATTCTATCACAAAACGATTATTTTGTTTACAGAATTTAGTTATTTATAACTAAAGTTCAATAAACTATGTACAATAATTATTGCGGATTCCTAGAAAATAAATTTAAATAAAATACAAACGTTTATAAACATTTTAAATCTGGCAATGTAAATACAAAGCTTAACAGTTTGCATTTTATAAATACGGCTAAACCAGTGATTATTGTACTAAACCAAATAATTACTATTTTGTGGACGTCCATGTTTGTTCCACCAGCCAGTATTATTAAGTGCATTAAATATTAACAAGTATTAACTATATAGAATTGATTTACTATTCAAATCTAATTTGTTTGCAAATTCGTTAATACTAACAGATTATTTTAACTAAGTTCCATTGCTGCGGTTCACAAATATTTATAAATTAATTTAGATAAACTTATTATTTTATTTTCAACAATGATTATAAAACATTGTTAATGTTAACGTAATTTCCTGTTACCACGGATATACATAATGCCACAAAAGTATATAGATAATGTAAATCGAATTACCTTTTGTTTAACAAATATTATATACATTCTATTCCATTGTAACAAAATTAAATTGTAAATGAATAGTGATACTGAACGTAAATTACGTCAAAAGAAAAGGATTTCTTTGTTAATTTTTCTATCGTTAATTTTTATTTTCACTGAATTGAAAACGAGCATGCCCTACATACATGAACGAAGACTATGTTCAACCAGTATTTCTCTCGAATTGTTATTCAAATAACTATCGACGTTATGTCTTCAAGACGTCTGCATCTACACTAATATCATCAAGTTTTATTTATCCCCACACGTGCACATTGTGGCCCGGAATGTCCGTCTGATTCAATTTTATTAATGGATTTGGAAGCTTGCCCCACTGACTGTGAACGCGACCATTCTATTTGTCGCGAGCCGTACATCTTAAACAACAGATAACTCATTTCGTAACCTATTCCACCGTATTTAGGTGCATTTTTTATTGTACAGTAACTGTTTTTCTTAGGGCTTTGACAGAAACGGAGATTAGGAAACGTAGCTGAAATCGCCCACGCATAACCACATCATAGGACGGCAATAAAAGTGAAATCACTAGGACGACTCCAGACAAATGGCATTTGATATGTAATCTATGTGTAGGCCAAGGTTTTTGTACGGAGAAAACAAGTGTTGGAACTACCTAGTATGTTTATTTGCGCTTCTTCATTGCCTCATCTTCATCATTCGTATGGAAATGTCGTGATTTTGTGACACAACTACTAGGCTTATTGCCTACGATGTCTACTGTCTGGTAGTAAAAACTAAGATCGTGTACTTACGTGTCTGTAGATACAAAACGATAAGCTTCAATGACTTTATTTCCTCACAACGTCATAATATCAACACCACTTTTTTATTTGTTAGGAACTCAGCTTTACCTTCAGTTGAACCAATTTATTAGTAGGTTTAAATACAATAATTACTATTTTGAACACTGTTCATTGATTACCTTTCAAAGAAAAACGGTTTAAAAATCTATCAGTACTTTTGATTAAGGCGAGATAGCAGTGACTGAAGAGAAGTCCAGCATATATGATACTTAATTTAGTGGTACTTACCGCAATTATAATCATGATATATACGAAGCAATACACTTACTCACCTATATATGACATTACGACAAACCTATGATTGATATGGACGCTAGTTGTGAGATTTTCTTTGAACATTATAAATGTCCGCAACAAAGGTTTAATATACAATTGTTCTATTTCGTTACAGATGGCAAAGACTGTTTTTAATTCGCAAAACATATTTTGTTTCAGAATGAGCTGGTAGCAACGTATCGGGGACCCCCATGTAGCGATGGCGGCCGTAAACTCGGTAAGCTTCTTACAAACAAAGCTTATTTATCAAACAATAGATACTTGTATCATTTATTTCTTATATATGAACACAGAAATAAATACATTGTTTGAAGAGTCAACGACCTCGACGTTTCCCGGATATTACGAGAACAAAGATTCAAATAATAATCCTGTAATTGCGTTGAAATGGAACACAACAAAGATGAGAAATAATTCCTTTGGGATTCGTTTTTCAGGTGTGCCTATAGAAAATACGGCAACGTTGCTTTGCCGTTTATAACTTAGTACCTAAAAGAAAGAAGGAAATGCTTTAAGTAATTTCAATCGAATTATTAATAGGTATTCTCTCATAGAAACACTTTCGGTAAAGATATAGTAACAACATAATGTTGTATTTAATATCCTTGTATAAAAGTTATTCCAAAGTCGTTATACAAAAGCAGCCTTTCTATTTCTATAGTGACAAGAGTTACAATATTAGAGAACTCAATCGCGGGCAACAAAGTCGAGGCGTTCAATCAACATAGGTACAAAACTCGCAGGTCATTGAAATACATGAATTAATCAACCTGTGTGTTCCACATCCGACTGACAGACATCCTCAATGAATCCAAATACCGTAGCAATTTCCACTTCCAAATTATTTTCGTATTGCCATTCGGGATCCGGCTCAAAATTAATATCGTAGTACGGTATTATTACATGAACGTAGTCATCTCATTAACAAGGTTCAATCCGTCGTGAAAATCTGGCCCATTATACACTTCGTTAATTGGCATCGTTTCTGCTTCAGGACTCTTCTTTCGCGATGATATAAATTTTCGGCGACGAGAACTTTATTACGGGAAACACACTTGTCAAAATTGTGACGTGTTTTACATATTTACATCGTCGTATTGCTGGTGTGGAGTAACATTTATCTTATAATACTTATTTATTTTCTTGGGTAGTCAAATTTATTAATAGTTTTATGTAATAGTAGTCTTGCAGCGCTAATACTTACTTTTGATACGCATTTGAAGTGCTTATTAGAAGGTTTTAACAGAGATACTTAGATTTGTAATAAATAAAAGCCCTGATTCTTTGTACAATGTGTGTACTTGCTAAAATGAGATGGCGTCTGTGTTGAAAAAAACATTTAATTTTTACAGTGCTTATAAAATTCCCGCCGAGTAAATTCTGATAGAGCTTTAAATAACTAGAAATGATTAAGAGTGCTTTAAATAGATCGCGTTGAAAGCGCATAGCGATTAATCTTTGCTTGCCGTAAATTATGATATAAATCTCAAATATTTTCATACTACTATTTTTACGTAGAAAAGACATCTTCAAATAACTGATAGACTTTTTACTAGTATTGTTAATGTAGTCGTCAAATTATAATTTCTTTAAACGGTTTAGGTAATCAAAACAGTCCTGTAGCCTAAAAAGTGTTCAAAGCAAATAGCCGCCAGGTGAAACAAGATTAGGTATTCATAAGAAAATTTTCCATGGAACCTATCTCGTTAAAATTGTACACTGGTAATACAAAAAATACAATTCATACTCTAGGCTTTAACCCAATTTAGGACAGGACTAGACTAATTCTATTGTAGAGAAAAGAAAATGAACAAGTGAAAATTACAATAAGAAGTGGGACAGCCAAATCGATATTGCTTCTCAAAGCACTGAATTCAAAACACATAAAACTTGCACGATATACCCCGCCGTTATCGTCTCGGATAAACAGAATAGCTTCGAAATACACCTCACTGTTTTATCTCCAATATTTTTTTCTCGACCATAAGGCCTCGTTTAGAGCTTAACAGCCGGCGATTGAGGTACATAACTGCGAGTTGGCTCATCACTGCTCTCACCCAGGTATAACGTGCCCAGGCTATCTAGATCTCTCCAGTTTTTGGCGTCGCGTATTTTTTTTCATGACTCGTTCGGTTCAAGTTATCCTGGCTAGCTTATAATGGTGCTAGCGTCGGCCGCTTCGCCATGGACGCCTTCCAAATCACATCGCATTTGAATATCAACTGCAGTTCGGCGATAGTCGTTTAATGACTTTTATCGATCTATATCTGAATAATCTTTATCGTATTGGCAGAGAACATTCTTGAGTTTGGAAAAATAGCCAATCTAAGAGTTAATGTTTGTGTTTTATTATTCCAGAGTAATCAAAGTATATGTATTCATGATAGCAGTCGTAAAATACGTTTTTTTGTTGAACGATGTGAATATTTGATAAGTTTTATTGCATATACAGTTGATCAATAAATGATGATAGGTTCGTATTTGTAGAAAACTATACATATAAGTAAAGTCAGTAATTGAAAATAACAACAAACCAACATGACCGTAGAGGTAATCGCCACGGACTATACTGACCCCATTTTTGACAGCGACACACACAATTTTATTATTATAGAGCACGTAATAAGAACTAGCGAACCAAAAGTCGCATTATCAATGGAAGTGTGAAAATCATAGTCGGATCTCTTGCCAAATCGAAGTTGGATATTGCCTAGTTCTAGTTCCGAGCTCATTGAAACTCTAAATCGATTTTACTTATACCCTGTTTGCCTTGGCTGTTTTCAAACAAGCCGATAGATATAAAATTATCTGGAATATCTACTGGTGACTAAGCCTTTTTGTTTGACAATTTGCTATTGTCCTAACTTTCAACTTGAAACTTGTTTTATTAGTGTAATATCGAGACGTTCATAGAGTTGCTCACCGGTCAATAACTGCGAAAAATCTATTTGGTGATTAAAATGAATGAAATAATGCATGAGATAGACAAACAAGACAATAATTAATTCATATTTCTATTTTTTATTTTGCGTATTGTATTTTGTTGCACCTAATTAGTTGTTATGTTATAGGATCATAAAATGTCCTACGATTTGATATGTGTACCGTAACATGAACATACATATGTATATATTATTAAGTATGAGTATTTATTACGTTATATTGCGTACCGCACACTCATGTAAAATCGGTACATAATTATATCGAATCTGGCAACCTACATACATTATACACGTTACTTTTATTATATCATCAAACATACCCAAAACACACAAAATCTTTATAAGCTCCGAGTCAAACCTCTTTGTTTACATAAGTCAAAGAAAATCTTCAAGGATAACTGGCGTGCTTGGGGTCTCAATAAATCAGTCGTAACACATTTGAGACGGGCCTCTCGTAAATCTCTTCAATTCAATTGTCAATCTCACTACTTGTAGTAATAAAACAATTTCGCTCGCACGCGACCAAAGTTCTAACTGCTAAGACTTTAGTGCTGGATTACCACAATCGTATAAATCCGTATTTCGTCATTAACCTCAAGACAAGGTCATGTACTTGCGTAAGAGAAGTTTCTTTAGACTAATCTCAGTAACCTACATACCAAGTGTTTGTACCTTCAAGGAATATTCTTATCAGAATGTACTACTGAAAGAGATTTTTTTAATCTGTAAAAGCACATGCCTGAGTTGTTCTTATCTTTGATTTCTGTAATTTGTTAATTGATGTCAATAATCAATTACGTGCATCGGTCCATGTGACGTTTTGATACAGGTTGCAATAGCTGTGATTGCAAACTGACTGAACCGAGTAGTTATCAGCGACGGTCAAAGGAAGAGTAAATAATGCATGATGACGTCAAACCTTACATAATATTACCTAACACTTATGCAGCGCGAAATACTAACAGTTATAATAAAACGATTTGAAAAACTCACAGTCTTGCAAATTCAGCGCGTCTGTTCAACAGATACGCGTATTTTACAATCCATTTAATTTTATCGGGTGCAACGAAATATTGTTCTGAATCATCTGTGAGTCAATATAACACCAGATGGCACGTGTTAAACTTATGTCAGAGAAATTTATTTTTTGATCGTGTTTTCCTGTTTGGTTTACGTCGGCCTCTGTCGTACCTCGGCGATTGAAACAAGGGGAATCGCGTTCATTGCTTCAAAGGCTTAATGATAACTATGAGTGTACTTGATGAAATGCCGTGATGAATGGTGTGTAACTCTTTGTTTGTTAGTTATTCTGATGCTTTAAAAGAAAATTACCTCGAAACGTTACTAAAATCATATCTTAGTCGTTATAGTTTCAGTAATATTCATTGATTAGAGTACATGGTAATATCGCCGTAGATTTATAAAATAAAGTCAATGAAAATACGAAACAGTTGTCTTGAAAAATTACTGTGACGATATTATATATTTTACTGTCATAACAAAAGGCAAACCAAATTTAATAAACCTAATCCAACAAAGACCACTTCAGAATTAGTCCTCACTCAATAAAATTTATTTTCAAAGCACAGCAGGGTTTTCAAAACAAAAAACGAGAAACGAACGAAACGGACAGAAACAAAGAGAAAAAATATCACTTTGACTGTATCTTAAAGCAAGGAACTTTGTTTATCCTTCCGCGAGACAAAAAGAAACATAAAACATTTGTACGTTTTACAAGTTATCAGAGAAATCAGGGAGCTTTACCATTTAAAAGACATAAAAAAGAGGGCCGAGTTGTCTACTTATTCCGCGCTTGTACCGATCGAACCGGATTAGGCTAATGAGCATTGGATTTCTTGTTCATAAAATATACAGACACATTCTACTGCGACATCTATCTGGGTTATTGTAAAAATGTAGTTGTTTCGGCTCTCTGTTTATCCGTTCTTTTGTTGAGACGACACGCAAAATGTTAGTGCGAAGATTTGCGTTTAGAGTCTTATAAAAACTAAAACCTATCATAAAATATATGTATAGTATGACTGTAATCGTCAACTAAGTTAAGTCTGTGTAATAATTAAAAACTTTTTTTTTAAATTAAATATTTTTAGATTTACTCTCTAATGTCATTAGTCTAGAGAAACTACATATCATAATAATACAAACTTCAACACCCAAAACGAAACTACTCCCATAAAATATTTTTAACAAAATGAATCTGCCCTATATTTTAATGTTCACTAAAACAAGTTATTGTAACCTAATAAAGTGTTTAGTGGCAGTTTGCGAGACGTTACCGCGTCCCAAAATAACATTGTCCTGTGTAACATCCCATTCAGAAGGGGATATTGCTCAACTCACGCACTAAAATGAACGCGAAAGATAACCGTGCGCTTCCGTATATACCTATACAAATCCTTTTATTACTATAAATGTAAAATCCCATAAGGATGTTTTGATGGTTACTTGTTACCCAATCACAGTAAACATGAGCTTTTTGAAAGAAACTTGACAAGCATATAATGTCCTTCTGGCCGATGTTCGGCTTCGGGGGCCAGTTAAATTGAAACCAGCCAACTGTGCGGGATTTTGTATCTAAGTGTAGCACAATACAAGTATACTCTCATAGCCGAGTGGGACGGATAACCTACACGACCAGTAAGAAGTCAGACGCACTACGAATCACTAGGAAATTCTTAACTCATAATAAACATAGTACCTCATAGTAACTCATAGTAAACAGTAGCCCGGCCCAGTAATCAAACCCGAGACATCTGCGCAGCAGTCGCATACACTAGCGATTGTCCCACAAAAGCAGTCGCAACAACACACAGGCATATAGATCTCAGATGTATGACACTTTTTGTACCGCGAGAAGTCGAAAAATCTCAGAAACCATTTCGCGCGGACGAACACACGATCAGAAGCCAGTAATATATTTTTATTGAATTCTGTAAGTGCATTGAGTTATTAAATTTGATGTTTGGCGAGAAAAATGTATTGGAGCTTTGAAAATTTTGCTCCACGTAATAAACAGCTAAGTGATTGAATCGAAGAATATAAAAGTTGTGAAGTCTGGGACCTAAAATTGTTGTTACTTTTTGTATAGTCAGCAAACACAGACATTTTATTGGCGTATAATATTTAACCGGCTAATACTCTGGTTTATTAAATAAAACTATAGTACGTTAGGTTAGTAATGTCATATTTTTTCTAAAAAAAGTTATACAATTAGTACCTAGTTTATACAATTCTAATTGCACAACAATTGTGCAACGGGTCGTTAATTCCTCTCACCTTTACAACAAACAAAAGCCAAAAGTTTTGCATTCAAAACTATTTATTAGATTCAAACAAAAAGCAGTTAAAACTTTAACTAAGTGAACACTACAGCCGGGAAGGAAATGAATGAGTGAGATTGTAATATTCTAGTGCTAACATTGAAGCCTTTTGTAACGGGTAATAAAGGGCATTCTAGGGCTCGAGTGGACCGGCCGGAAATTTAATCTGACTGAGGGCCCTCTGTTACAAGGAATTCTGTCCTTAGATAAATGTCGGTAAGCAGGAATGAATGAATATTTCAATTTAATTAAAAATACGGTTAGAAATGTTGTTCCCTCCCGATTGCCCATTTAAAGGGCCATCTTATCAAATCTTAATGATCGTTGAGTGTTTTGTTTTGATTTGAGTAATAGCTCGGTTTGTTTCTGTGTTTTTATAGAACGCAGCCGTTCGTTGAGTTTCATTGTTTGTTACAATATTAGGATCCACCAAAATTATCAAGTGTTCTGTCTCTATTATTGGGTACGGTATTGTCACTAAAATAACTCGACTATTCTGAAAACAAATCGTCGCTTAGGTAACAATACCGCGCAAGTTAAATTTGACATGTTTCCAGGAGAGATAAAAACTGATTATTATCTTTGAAATACTTCTGACATGTGTACTGAATACATACATAAATAGGTAGATATTAAGTTCGTTCAAGATTGGACAATTTAAAAAAAAATCTAACATCATTTGATGCGCGCTGACAAAATCTATCCAATGAAGTATAAAACGTCATATGACCAATTTTCGACTTACGCGGTATTGTTACCTAAGCGACGAAATACGACTTGGACATATAAGAGACGAGTGATGAGAATAAAAGATATACCCAACTCTTATTTTTTTTTCTCTGTAAAAACATAACAACAAACTTCAAATTCTCTTTTTGATGGATTGTTAACAAAAAAGATTATTTCCACTTAATTTGCTAACGCCTAAAGCAGTGTACTTTACATTTCTTGGCATCTTAAGCTACTGTTGACAGCAAGGATTTACATCTAAACCCTTTGAGTTACAAAGGAATATTCAACACACTTCCGTGGCTACTGTGATTAGTTAACTGCGTCAGTGATTCGAAAGGGAAAGTCACGGAGTTTTTAGTAGCGCGATTCTCTACCATTATCGACTCCCGAAAACCGGCTAGGTATAGAGAAATCATGTTTGAAAGACTGATGAGCACCTCTGGCGGGCACCTTAGGAACTATTTTTGCAATGTGTTTTAAATGTCAAACTCTTGATACTCGATAACTCCAACTGTAGAGAATCGCGCTACAGTTAATTTCTTAACCCGGGAGCACTCGCGCCTTTAAAACTTACACGACCACTCGCGTATAGAGCATTTTGCTCACATTTTACAAATAACCAAAAAATACACAATTTATAGTATTTTTATATATTCTACTGCTTAATTATAATAAAAAGAAAGTGTTAATCAAATTAAATATTTATTTCTAATATTTAACATTAGTTATACTATAATATTTGAATTACAAAAACAGGAACTAAATTGGCGTTTCTTAAGCGCACTTTTGGTATAAACTAAAAAAAATAAACTTTTATCAAAAAATTTAAGGAGTTAACAACAAATCATTAATCTTCATCAAATGCACGAGCTTTACATATGTCACACAAAGTAAAAGCATGTTCAGTGCATAACTTTTTTTTACATGTAATACATGTCTTTTTTGTCTTGCTATTTTTACGCCATGGACAGATCGCGCAGATCGCACACCGTCAGGTTTCATATCCTCTGAAAAGCCAGGTTCATTTGTGAATCTTTTGATAATTTGTTGAAGAGGATGAGAAAGATGACTGCTCAGTATCAGTGTTGTGATGCTGTGCTCACTCTCTCCATCACTTTCAATAAATTAGTTGTTTTTCGATCTATCTGTAAAAAATATCTGATATTTGTATGTAAACTGCTTAATAAACTCATATTTCACCAATATTTAACAATAAAATAAAAATAAAGACTTTAAATAAGGTATAATACTGTAAGGAAAAAAAAGGTACTAAAAATTTGTACTTACGCTGTTAGTCGCGCGATGAGCAAAATGCCGCGCGACGAGACTCGCCGAGACAAACCACTTCTACTGAGCGATGGATGC
This sequence comes from Anticarsia gemmatalis, assembly GCF_050436995.1. Taxonomy (NCBI): domain Eukaryota; kingdom Metazoa; phylum Arthropoda; class Insecta; order Lepidoptera; family Erebidae; genus Anticarsia; species Anticarsia gemmatalis. The sequence goes on along the minus strand of NC_134763.1, from coordinate 4,175,864 downwards.
ACACTAACATAAAAAAACCGTTATGCACGGGACGGGGGAAGTATAAAACTCAGCTATTGGGAAAATGACAATCGTAGACAAATAAATCAATAAATGTTGGGAATTTTAAATTCACCGTGAGGGAAATGCTCATAGCGCGTGTGCTCGCGGGTTAAACAAAATGTATAAGGTTTTTCTGTCAGGAACTACAAAGTTAAATAAATGTTTAGTCAAAAACCAAGTATTCCACAATAGGTTTACTTCTTTATTAGAAAAGAACTAAACTGATACACGCGTCTGCATGTCTCAGTGGTAGCTTGTATTAAAATAAGACAAAGCTTTACTTAGGTAAACAAAAAGATAAACAATTTAAGTGTTGGCGAGTGTTCAGTAAAATAAAACTGGGTAAGTGTTAGATAAAAGTCAAAATGCATGCAGATATAAAATAACTATAAAACTCTTTTCGTTATTGCTTTGTACTGCTGCCACCGCTTTACATCCTTTGTTGATACAACCATTTGTTCTATACTAATCCATTGACTCACATAGCCCTTAACACCATTCATTACAATATAGCATCCTTCAAGTCTCTTAACGCGTTCAGCCAAAACATTTAGTTGAAAGATAAACTGTAAGGACTTTATCGCTTCTTCATGATGGCGGGCGGACCCTCAGAGCTGCAAATAATGAGCCACTACTGCCCCCATGGGCATAAAATTGAGGTATCAAGCGCTTCTCATCGCCTCCCGAACATATCTCTTGACACAGCCTGCCACTTATATACGACACTCCACACGACGCCGCAGTTTTGACGCCGGACTCTTCGTAATATAGACACATCGTTTCATAATCAACACGATAAATTAACCCCTCCTTGAATAAGCCACGCATCAACAACAATATTTATTATCTTGTACCTAATTAGAACTGCTAAATTAAATCATACGCTCTAATATATTACGTTACTAAATAAACACTTCTCAGAATCATAATTATCGGCGTGCGCTACAGGTACCTTCAGGTATGGTACAAACAAATATTGACCGCCTACACGCCTAAATAAACATAAAGAAAACCTATAATATATGTATACGAATCTAAAATAGACATGAAAACTATTTCAAGGGCCTCTAACCCGTCGAGTGGGCGACGGGTCCTTTCTACCCTTTTAGCGAGTGAGTGGATCACAATCGCTGAGTTGACTCGACCCCTCCCGCCGCCGGCCATCCGACCGCCTTGGAAACACGCCAGAAATCTGTTTGCCCAACTTTAATTGAGATTATCCTATTCCAAAATAATTTTAAATAGCCAAACATAGATTACAAAAGTAATCCAAAATTTTCTGATTGCTTTATCTCGACTTTTGTCTGGCAAATTTATTTCCAGGAGTCATTTAAATATTTGTGAGATTGTTAGAAAACATAATTATCTTTTCCGTTTCCGATGACGCAAATGCCAAATGCAACGGAACGTCACGCGTCTGCTCCGACTGTCTCGGATGACAAGTATACGTCATGCCCCATGGCCGCGGACAGAAATAGCGTGTGACTGAATTTAGAGTTCCAATTTAAAGAAAAAATAGATCTTAATTTCTCTATAATGTCAGCTTTATACCGCTATCAAAGCCGTATTGAACGTAAAATTTTAACGACGCCGCAAAACGGTCGGTGGTAGCGAAGTGACTGCGGCGCGCCACCGCTTTATAGCAAATTGGAGTCATAGCGAGTTGACACTGAGACGGCATGGCATTGTCCCATGTGACGGGATACAACAAGACCCAACGGGCTATGTCGAGTAGCAACGAGATGAGGCGGCCATCGGACAGGTTGGATTCGAGCCAGCGATGTGTCCCGCCACTCGCGTGCTACGGGATAACAGGATATCTAGCTTATGTGGGGATTATTCAGACAACTGGGTCGCAATTTCGTTTGTCGAGCGAATTTTCAATGAAATTTAATGTTAAACGGTCTGTATTGATATAGGTGCTTTTCGTCACTGTTGAAAGTCACCGAGTGTAAACGTTGACAGCGTGGCATGCGACCAAACGCGATTGTTCAGCAAACATCCGAGCAAATAGACAGTGCATTTGGAAAATTGCGGAGTATTTCGAGTGTTTTTTTAGTACTCTGACCCAAATATTCTGGATTAACATCCTGTACATTACGGGAAAGTATACGATCAGTCAGTCCGTGAGTTATGTAAAATCCGTTTCAGCCGAGTGAGTCAAATTCTAAATAGACTCGGGATATCCAACTTTAGAACAAACTCAGCTATTTTAGAATTAGTATGAGAAAAAATAGCTTCAACATTAACTGAAATATATTAGTTGCTATTCCTGAGTATACATTAAAGTAATAGAAGTTAGCTGTGAGAAATTGAATGTTTTTTTATTTGGAAAGTAACTAAGTCTTATATTTTTTGCTGTAGCAGCGTTAACGATGAAAGAATCTGACATTGAGCTATTACACTAATGGCGAGGCTGAGTTTGAATTCTGACATTAGGACTTGGAATTTCACCTTTTATCGAGCAAATGACGTGTCAGGCACAGTTCAATGAATGATATTCATTTGTCCATGGTCTGGGTCAAATATTATCGGAGCACCAATCTCAGGGCTCGTTTGCGAGTTAGACGCCGAATCAGCAGCTTTTCACCTGGGATCTTTGTAAGAACACGAATAATTTTATTTGAATTTGGTGGTTATTTTTAAATATTAAGTATATTATTCTAAGTTTATTATTAACTTTATTATTTTATATAAAAGTGTAACTGCACTGCAAATTGCTAAGCTTGTAAAGTTTTCGCTTTATAAACAGCGTTGGGCAAAAGTTCAATTTTGTTTTAACGTTAGAAAAATTGTTGTCCGTTTTTGGAACTGTGCCCAGCAAATAACAATCTCTGGGCTTAAAGCTAGTCTATGGTATCACCTTTGCTTAACGCTTCGGGACAGTTTCTCGTTTAAGTGGAAAGGTTATTATATAGCTCGATAAATAAAGCTCTATATTTTTGTTGCTTAGCTATTATCGGTGATGTGTTTTTCCGAAATTTAAGCATTAATATAAATGTAACTCGGACTAAGTAGGGTTATATTAAACCTTTGTTCGTCATTGAGAGTTAAATGAGATGATATATGTCAATACTTATTTGTACCGAATTATACTGAGAGGTGGTAAACGTTATTAAGTTAACATTAGGTATTTTACAATCAATTATTACAAGTATTATTAGCTTGAACAAAATGAACTAATTCATCACAAGGTTGATAAAAGTGTATACATTTTATACGTCGTTCGTTTTTATCAAAAATATTTTTTAACCACAACATTCTTACAAAGAGTTAGAACATATCAAAATAACTAGACAAGTAGTACAAGTAGTCTGTAGTTGGTGAAGTAAGGCGAGTCGTTTGAAAACAACAGCGGCGACTTAGTCCGCGGGAAGTTTGTAACAGACTGGGCTCTCGATAGCGACCCTGTTACACTGTATACAAAGATATATTAGATAGGGTTGTTCATTTAACAATTATCTGATGCTTTATATAATTTTGTTGAGAGACAAATTGTCTTTTTGAAAATTGCACTTTATGGTTTTGACTCATAACAGTGTTTACAAAAATGATGAGATTTGTAAATCTAACCTACAGTAAACTGATCAGCAATTCAGAGATTATTTTGATACCAAGAACTACTTCAACTTAAACAATCACAGGTTTAATTTAAAAAAAAACAGTTTTTGGAAGCAATTACCTTATAGAATTGACGATTTACAAATAAATATTTTAGTATAACCACCTTTCTAGTTCCGTATCAATAATAAAACATTACTCTATATTATAATCTGGCAACCCTATTAATGAGAAGCCGAACGCAACATCCTGTCAGGGCTGAAAGACATTTAATTTGAGGAATTTCCCGCCGCCATTGCGCCACTCGCAGGAACATTGATTGAAACATTGTGACCCTTCGCAAAACTTCACATCACATGTTACACAGTTCCTAACTATGTTTACATCCTGTACAACTAACTATACTACTACTATAGATACATTTCTCTTGATTTGGAGGTCATATTACTACCGTAGGTTGTACTACTGATTAGTATGGATAAGTCTTGTTATGGTAAAATAATAGTCCTGTTGTTATAGTGAAAAAAAATGTTGTTACTTATGATATTATATCTTGGTGTGTCCGAATTTGAATGTTCTGATATTATAATCGAGAAAATTACGTTATTAAATGAATTTTCATACATACATTCATATACAACATCACTCCTGTTATACCTAAAAGTGTAGGCAGAAATTTCTTTTTTGAGTTTCATTTCTGTTTTACTTCGCAATTAACAAGATATTTGGTAGGATTTTCGATTGTATCTCGATAGAGGAGCTGTATTATATGGTGTGAGTAGAGCTACAAGCAATAGTAATTGTTATCGCCTGTATGATTATTACCAAAATCTTCAAAGCGAGAGAGCATTCACCAATTTTGCGAAATTAGTTAATTTTTTTATCAGTTGAAATGTTAGACATCCTAATCCCTCACAGAGATGTTGCTAATTAGCCGAAAACATGGCGAAGCGTATCAGCAATCAGCGTTTAATCAGAAAAACCTTCTAATTAGTCTGCGAGGACTGATTAACAACGTACACATTACACCCACGTCTGTAATGACTGTTTTACAACCAAAAGATAAATGTAAAATTCGAAGCATTCAACCAATTCATCTCTATTACATGAAGATTCCTTCTACGTTAATAAAATCAATGTATTTCTAACAGGCACAAATAATCTGACAGTAGGTAAACTCACAAACTGGAAATTACATTTAGTTTAAACTACCATACAACTTTCTTTAATCGTTTCGCTCTACTTTACTTTCCATTTCCAACAGCTGCAACACCAACATGGAAACATTTCTTGCGTTATTCAATTACATAAAAATCTACTTATACAAACTAACAATGTTCCTTATTTGCGACGGCAAAGTGTGCAGTTCATATGAGCACGTCATCTACATAAATTGGGGCAGCGCGTGACGCCGGCGACATCTACCGTGTCACGTAGGGACTACATTATTCTGCTACCACAAATCGTATATATTCCAGAATATTCCTGAGTTATGGATCACTGTTTTTCTTTAGGCGTATTTCTGTAGGCCAAATTCGTGTTTGGTTGTATGTAATGTTAGACTTTAAGGACCAAAATTGCTTGTAGTTTCTGTAACACGGTAACAAAGAGGTTACTAGACCATGAAGATATGGTATTGGAAGATTTCACGGTACTAAGGGATGGCTTAAAGACCTATAATAGGTAAAAAAGCAATTCCTATGGTACATATGTTACTACGATTAATCAAACTAGAAACAAAACCTAGTTTTATGGTATACTATAGTGCTTGGCAAGGGACTATTTGGCATTAAATGTTATGACTTGCTGCAAACATTTTTTTACGCTAATTTATTTGAAGTTAATCTATCACTCGATAGTTCCATCGATGTCAAACAATCTAATGGTAACGAATAAATTCGTTCGTGCGTTAGTATTTATAACGACAAACTCTTGACTCGACGAGACGAATGTACTCATGAAGTTATTGAATCGACTGATTAAGAATAGCTATGAAGCGATCGGGAGTTCTTTATTTTTAAAGGAGATAGTTGATTCTAGAGGAATGGTTTATCTACAAATTGGTTTATTTAAGACCCAAAGCAGTCATTCCCTCACAAGTTAAAAAGTAAATAGTTTTCAGTTACATTTTAGAAAACTGTCTTATTAATTGCAAAAATACTTTATCTGTATTAAGAAAGCAAAACAGAATATTGTCCTTTTTTACCTTTCTTATTCCCGAACACTACAAAATAATTTTATTCAAAATCTTTAAATGTAGCAGACTAAAAAAACCAGACCTAGACTACGAAATATTTAAAAACATTACTAAATAAAACCTCAATAAATACAAAGTGATATAACCGAATATCTATTGATCTATTCCGGGGCAAGTGTACTTAGTTCTTGGGAGTTATTACTTTAGCTAATGAGCCATCCCGGGCATTCCCGGGGCATTCGTCTCGGTTCAGTTAGACTAAGGTTATTGCCCACTTGGTCCACAACCCTGGATCACTATCCGCTACGGCCAATACTCTAGATTACACATTACATGCCCAAATGACCCTATATATTGGGTATATATAGTTCCCAATATAGTTCTCTGTAAATGACGTCATTTGTTAGTAGGTAGGTTCTACTACTACCTCTCCCTACCTAGTTCTACGTACAATTAGATATAGTTCAATATTTTCCTTATATACTTCAATATAAGCATTAAGTAAAGTTAAATTTTACATCTTTTTACTGATTCATTTAGTTTTACTTAGCTGTCAAACTGTAATGTAATGTTAATAATAGCCAGTCGTAACCCACAGTGTACTACCTACCTTTTGTTTTACTAACCCAGTCTCGTATGTTCAACAAAATATACTGCAGTACATAAATAAATGTATTGGAAAGAGTAAATCACTAAACCGAACATTTATGTAATGTATCTGTTCAAAACGAAAGCGAATACCGACAAACTGCGAAGTAAGCGAGCGACGTCAGGTAGCAACAGGTCAGTATTCACCGTACACCCTGATACACCCTGATATACCCTGCTATACACTACTATACCCTGCTGTACAACACCACTAAAGCCCTTCTACGAAAATGGCTCCAGGTAGATTACCGAGATACAACTAAGTAAAAGAAAATTTTACCAAACCCTTGTTTAACATACTTCGCGCGTAGGTTGTACCTGACGCTTAAAATTCCTTCCTCGAAAGCCCGGAAGGGACAAACGGGGAACGAATAACAAATTATAATTATTCGAACCAAACTCATGTCTGTCATACTCCATTGCTTAGCAAATGAATTACTCGCAAAATATTTCATTAATTCACTTCAAGGATTCCGTTTCCCTTCTGTATCGGTTATAAACGGGAATACGATCAAAATCATCGTTATTTGCCGGCTTGTATAAAGAATTTAATTAGAGCTTTCAAGTCTCGGGATCATGTGAAATGAGATAGCTACTTATGAAGCGAACTCCGACATAATTAAATTTAGAACAGGTGGAAGCTACACAAAATGAATCAAAATTAATCCAGCGCAATTTGACAGCAGCGTGTCGACGGCTTCAGCTTCATTTTCAAGTTTAATTAAATCATATTTTGCCCGACACGTGAACTGAAGACCAGAATAGAAAAAGATCCCTTCATTAGCTACTTTGATGGCAAAATAATTAAGTATCTGAACTCAATGAAATTTTTGTATAAACAGGTCCAAGAAAAATGTTACACGATTTGTCCGTACACGTTTTCCTGTTTCGAACCTGTACATAAAAAGCAAGTTTTCATTTGCGTAATACGTAATTATTAACCCTCATTTTAAATGAATTCTTCGAAAACAAATACTGGTACCTACATTGAAAATATCAGTGTAAAATTTCGCGCATCAGTGTACACTATTACTCATTTCACATTTAAAGAATGCCAGCAACGCAACAGTAATTCGGATTAACATAAATACATCGTAATTTTTTCTTCATTCACTAAACACACATGGCATGAGGTAAGCGGAAATTGCTGGCTCGGATTCAACGCGGGACAAACATCTAGCACCCGATAGTCTTTATGGCCGCCGAAGGACAAAAGTTTGCTTGTTATCCGAGAAATATCACAACATATTTCGAAGCCTTTATAGGGAAAGTTTGGAGGGCTGCACACGGCCGACTACGAAATCATTGACCGACCCTTCGATTGAAAACTTTTTGTTCATAGTGTATGAAACTGGTGTTATTATGTGGTAGGCACATAACACTCATATTTTTCGTCACAATGACCCTCACCGCTAAAGAAGTTGTACGAGTCGCCAGCTAGTTGAAGCACCTGCGTAGCTCCATCAACAATGCTAATATGCTCAGCATTAACATTTTCTATTTGTTTACTTTTTATACTAAGATACTGCATTTTGCTGGTTGGCACCACAATCACAACACATGTACCTCATTTGTTAGATTTGTACTCCTGACACTTTTGCCAAACACTCGCATCATTACCGGTGTAAACAATAGCCAGCACAAACCCAACAACATGAATAAAGTGTACAAAGTCTAAAATACTACTTGCTACCGTAAAATAAAGGCGAAGTCACTTAAAATACGATCGAGTTTAATTACAAGATTTGTCAAATAATAAATAAAGAAAGTTCTGTCTACTTCGTCGCACTCGGCGTGATTTCGAAGCAGCTACCAGATACCGCCACGATTTATACCCGTTCCGAGTTTCCGTTTCCTTTTATTTAACTTACCCCTTAAAAGCTTAGCATTCAATTCCGTGAATTCCTTTTTTCGCTTTTTACAGATCTATGATTGAAGTCAAGAACTTATTCAGATTTTGATGAATGTCGCTCGATCTTTAGAGAAATAATGAGCTATCAGATATTATTCCGGGAAGTTTTTTTTCTGTAGATTGAAATATTAAAGTGGTCGTAAATTTGAACAAAGAAAAATCTACAAATATATTTACCTGGCACAATTTAAACTGTTTAATAAGTGTAACTCCTGCTATTTGTCATATCGCGGATGTTACAACATCAAGATTGGCTTCGAAACTTGCGCTAATAATTACTAAACAAGTAACTAACCTACATTCCCAACGCAAACATCAGCAGTATCGGACAAATCACGTTATAAATCACGGCACCACTGCTCAAACTCTACACCAAGCAAAGAAACGACTGGCATAATTTATCGCGTCCGGATCATCTGTCGGTCTGTCCTACACTCCTAGTACTCTGACGGATCGCTTTTTAATGCTGACGAGAGCATTCGCAATTACTGAACAAATTAGTACAGCGGTCTTTACTTTTAACACTTTTTCCATCCATTTTAATGTAGTCTTTAATGATCCATTGTACGACCAAATTGTCCCGTAGTCGGTGTAATTTAATGAATATTACATCATTTCAGTTTTGGGTTTTTACGTAACGAGTATGTAAATGTTAATTATGTTAATGAAACGAGGTGATTTTTGTTGCGGATGTTTTTGTAACTACTCACAATCAGTGTGAGTAATTTGACGCTGTATGTAACCGATTTCAAAATTACATTTATGTAGAATCTGTGGAACAAAATAGAAACATGTTCTCGCATGTAATAATACCTAGTCTTGACCAAATAAATGTTTCTAATTACACATTAAATGAGCCGTAAAGATCTGTAAATTATCTCAAAACATTTTACTTAAATTAAAACGAACTGGTATCTTAATGTCGATCCAAGGTAATTACAAATCTGGCTATTCGAGGCGCCAAACACGAACGTAGAATATATTCTTTTAGCCATTGAGGCTGAACATTAAGGACGCTCAGCCGAGCAAATAGCTGTACCAAAGCACATCAGCGATACAAAACTCGATTTGGTAGACACTACAAAGAGATTGGAGCCTATCGGAATTTAGACAAAGCCTAGATTTTAAAACAGTAATAATTAGCTTTAGAAACGTTTTCAGATTATTACATGCAAGTAGACCTGCTTATATCTTCCCCATTGGCTTGTACATTTACAATGTGCCTGTATTGTTATAAATAATTTAGCTTTACGTCATAATAATCATTGAATTTTAATCTAATTTACAATATTTCTAGTGCATATAATCGTCCTAATTTTAGATCTAATTAAACATTCACTAATTGCTTTCAACGCAGCTATAATCAAAATCGCAGTTATTCTAATTAACTGCCAAAAATCCGGTGGTATGCTGCGATTTGTCGTGCAGATCTGTCGCAAATAACGACAGTCGAGAGCGGTGGATGAGTCTCTAATGAAGAGGCAAGCGAGGCGGTTGCAATTACCGCACGAATTAATGTCTGCGCTGTTGCAATACTGATTGACACCTTTGCTGATGTGCTTGTAGATTAGAAAAGGTGGTGTAGATTTTGATTATTGTTACGTCAGCGATAGAGTCCCGTAAGTGCCAAGATGATGAAAAGAGATACGCATTCAACGTTTTCTGGCAGATTTTTTTTCTAAAACACAATAGTTTTGTATTGGTGTTATTCGTCTGTCTGTTTACATTTTTGTCTTAAAATAACAAATTGACAACATTAAGTCAGTAACAAATGTGCAATAATAAAGAAGGTTAAGATAATTATCTACAACGATCAAATTGAACTTTGTTTTATAAGAATTCATGAATACAAACAATACTCATTCTATTTTGTAGTATCAATGACCCAAAACTATGCAGTGCATTCAGAAAGCTAAACATAAATAGAACATGAATATTTCATAATAATAAATTCTAAACGTAATAACATTTGTCGGTACAAAACATGATATACGGACTTCTAATAAAGAAGGAGAGTTGAAGTAATCCTGTTTTCGATTTTACGTTTTATTTTATTGCTCGTATAAAGTGTTACAGAGAAAAACTATGGCCGTGACTATTCATCATAACAAGTGACGCGTAAATAAATAACGATATAATGCTTTAGAAAGAACAGTGTGAAGACCATTATGAAGTCTGGTAACTCATTTTTTGAAGGTTTTTATGATCGTTTACGTATGCGGAGAACATTAGTTGTACATTAAGTTTGATGCTCTAAAAACTGTGATATATGGCTCACGGGGCGTTTGTTGAGACATGTTCATTGTGGCGTCACTGCGTTTTATTTATGGGGAACACTGGCGCTACAGTCGGTGATAATAAAACTACTGTGTCATCGATGACAGATACTTTATTTTGAATTTAATTGCTGCTTTACGAAATATTCGTAGCTTCTACATATCCGTATTTAAGAAGATACGATTCTAAAACAAAAGGAACAAATATCTTCCATTTTTAATTCAAAAGAATATTATCTCTATAACCAAACCTTGTCACGAAAAGATATGAATACACGAGTGTACATATATGCATAGATGTAGCGTTTTAATTATGTATATGTACGTCAAATACGAAACAAAAGCTCACATTTCCACATTATGCGAGTAACATGACGCCCGAAGCATACGAAATGAAGTAAAACCAACAAACCAAATTGGCGCTGGCGTATGTAACGTTAAGTGAAATTTTATGCCGTCTCATAAAAATCCACGTGCTAACGTTTGTGGGAACGTGGCCTCGATTAAAATGAAACTTGTCGAGGCAAAGCTGAGGCAGACTGCAGCCATTGCAGTGTGAAATGACCTTTATTGGCATGACAAGAATGATATGAATTTTCTGTGATATTGGTCTCGTGACATGGAGATAGAACAGTATTGCATATTTCCAGTGTTGCGAGAATGTTAATATTATATAGAAATTCTTTTAAAGCTTTCTTTTATGGTAATGCCAGCGAGATACGTTTCCGTTGCAAAGAGAAGCCGAAAACTCTTGCTACACTTATTCTTTGCGTTGTAGATTAGATTTGGGTCACAAGTTGGGAATACGTAGATGACTGAATTTAGTGATCAATAACAGGGTAAAAACAATCAATGCCTTTAATATAAAATATATTCATCCCATTAATCTCTCACTGCTGGGTAAGGGTTTCCTCTCGTAATGAAGGAGGGGTTAGGCCTTGAGTCCACCTCGCTGGCAAAGCTCGTGTTGTGCCTAATAAATTTACAACAAAAATTACTTATTTATTTCATTGTTCAAAATTAATGTATACTCAGTACAAAATATCACAATTTTTCCGCCAAACAGTACAAACAATTTCCCAATTTTCTTAACGTTCAACACAAACGAACTTAAGCAATTTGCTTACAACGAGCCAGTTTGGGACCACAGCCCTTTGCTTTGATCCTGCGGCACAAAGTGGGCTCTGTGGTCGTACGCAGCTCGAATAAAACGCTACTAGTTCCACTACATTTACCCCACGGCTAACAGTCGAGCCTTTTGTTTCTATTATGCTTGTTCTATTGTAGCAAAAGTGTGAAGTTCATGAAAGCGGTATATGTACGGTGTTTTCTAAACGATTAAGATAGTTATTACTATTTCCGGGTTTGTGGGTTATTTTATTACTTTTACCCCATGGGCGGGAATCTTAGGTTGTTCCTAGTTGGAAGTAGGTCTCAAAAGATAATTATTATTAGAAATTACTTAAAAATTTAAATACTCGGTTGAACATAATTTTTATTTATGTAGCAAATCATCTGTATCGTCGAAACAACTATCTAACCCGAAAATCTAAAATAATTTTACACATGTCTTCACATGTATCCCTTTTCCCCAAAAATGACAGATTCAGACGACCGTAGCTTAAGTGTCCGGTATCCATTGCTGCCTACACACGGAACAACGGCCATGTATCATGAACAAAACAACAAAGCCATCGCGAACCACCTGACATATCGTTCAAAGATACAAAACGATTGTGTTCCCACACTTCCAATTTCCCGGACAAGAAAAATGGATTGAGACGGATACATTTAGAAGAGTGTAGGGTTATCAACACCGGGAATGGGTACTTCCAGAGCCGTTTACACTCAAAAGCATACTAACAACGTTATTTTCATAATATTTTTCGTTGATATATTAGACAATCTATACTTGGTAGTTCATAATAAAATTTATAGATTACGCCTATTATTTAAAATCGTATGAAATTAGACAAATTTACATTTCTGAGAATGCTTTTTCTATCTAGCTTTAAAATTAATTTAATTTGCTGTGACAAGATAGTAAAAGGAATGCCTTTCTCAACTCTCAGAAACAATTGTAGACTGAAAACACTAGAGAGTGTTTTCAGTCTACAATATGTTTTTGAATATATATACATATAAAAAAAAAATAGAACAACAGCTTCATTTATTCCTTCACACTCTAATCCCAATAATTATTTTCAATGCTCTTAAACAGTTTATAGAAATCAGTAACCCTGAATACCTTATCGCAGTACACCAAAAGAAAAAGATCACAAAGCAAAGCAAGAGTCGGGCACAACCCTGGCAGGAAGTAGAAAGGTTTTAGAAAAGCTACAGTCCAGTAGATCTCAGCACAGTTGGACACAATGATGGATTAATGGCCGCCACGGGGATACCCGACTACAATTTAAACTGCTCTTGAAGGTGAAAACTTTTTAAAATGTACAATATACCTGGTCTCGGTATTACGTGCCGCTGTGCTAGATAACTTTATGTGCTTTGAACATGTGAGCACTGAATATAAAGCTTATAAGATGAATTTACTTTTTTTAAAGTATTGGTAGTTTAATCTAAAGAGATATGTGTGTAACGGTTTTATTAGTAAGAAATCGGGTAAAAACTAACGCAAATTCTTCTTAAATTAAAAGTGTTTTTTCTCACCAAGGCGTCTTATTTTTTTATAGCGTAGACTTTGTAGAGCAGTCTTTAAATATTCCACTAAAAGTTAAAGAATTTAATACTTAAAAGTTAGATTACCTGCGTCAAGTAAAACTGCTTATAGGCACTTGGTAACTATTATAATTAAACTTTAATTTGATTAATGACTACAGAAAATAAATCCCCTAGAGATTTATCCAACATCGGGCGGGATTTATAAAAACAAACATTTAAAATATTTCAAATGGGCGTAGAATTTCAAGATTTTTCTTGAATAATTAATCGGCATGAAGCCGCTCGAAAATACGGTGCGAAAATTGAAAAGTTTTATATAAATTTTACTTTTGACGTTGAATCGAATGAGGATTGGCGCAATTTCGTATTAATCCCAGCGTCAAGGAAAATGTTCCGCTTGCCTTTTCTCTTTGATATACAACAATTTTATTTTAACGTTTGATTAAATAAAATATTTGTTTTTCAGGTAAGTTCTGCGAATACACTTTGATGGCGAGGGAGTTAATAATGGTAAATAATATTTTACGACACGTTAACTACTTTGACATCTTAAAGCTTACTACTTTAGTCTAAATTTATGTACACCCACGCTGATAGTAATAACTTTATGTGCTATTTAAATAACTAACACAGATTTCGAAGAGTATTTCGTTTAAGTGCTCTATATAAATAAGATGTGAATAACTCTCTAATTAAACACATGGAATTTAGATTGTTAAGTCCATTCGTTCATTAATAACCCTAGTAGTAGGAGACAATGACCTCTGAATGTACCTGAGAATACAAAGGTACAAATGTGACCAACAAAAATGAGCCCTGGAAAGGTAGTGGCGAGAAATAAACACGTGTTGTTACTGACAGCGCGACAACTTCGAGTGCGCTTGGTCACACGAAACATTGGGACAAGGGACATAGGAACAAGAAACATGGAACATTCAAGTAACGCTCGAGTTATCTGATAAATTTTTCCTATTATGACGTGTTCACCCGCAGTTTGTTTCTTTATTGTTTGAAGTGTTGCTGCAGTTAGAGAGAAATTTTACGTATTAGGGAACAAAATAAAAATGGAACTAAAATAACTAACCCCCGGTTTCTAAGTAAATTTAACAGTAGTTTATCTATTCAATAGCGTTTTTTTATATCAGTTTTGACACTATTGAATAGATAAACTACCGCTAAATGTACCTCAGAAACCGAGGGTTAAAGAATTAAAAGTTTTTGTTATCTACATTAGCTTTTCATCGTTTTCTCTTAATTGATTTCTATGACCCGTTATAGCCTAGTTTAGTGGTTTGATAGTGTGATGTCCGACACTCGCTTTAGTCAATAGGGAATTGATTTACATATGTACACAACTGTCTTGCTATCTTAGACATCGTATAAACGTTTCTCAATTTGCCTATAACAATTACGAATTAATTGTTTATTTAGATGAATAAATTACACATAAATGTTTTTAAAATAAATTCTCTAAAAAAGGAAATTTTAAATAGTATCTTCTCTAACCATTACCAACATAATGTTTAAGGTAGCCTCTTTTTACTCGTATGGGAAAAAGTGCACCTAAAAACTAGTGCAGAACTTTTCACGAAGCCAAGTAAGGCGTGACGGCCGTACCTATTCCAATTCATTAATCAGTGCATTTTCTACAAAGTCCAGCAAACGAAAAAGGGCGAAAGGAACCATTGTAAAAACTGTAGCCATAAAATTTCGCGACCTACTTACGTCACCAGCAGAATTTCGCTTTACAGAAATAATTTCCAATAGCTTGGCTCCGTGTGAATGGCGAGGGAATTTGTCGTCTTTGTCGCTTTCGGCTTTCAGCCGTCCTCTACTGACACTGACTTCTTACAGAATAGAGGACGTGGAATTCGTTGACACCAAAGAACTCAACGTCTGATTTCAACCCGCGCTTTGATCATGTTACTCATTGGAATTCTGAGTTGCGCTTTAATTTTCGTACGCAGTGTACTTTATGCTCGGTAAAGTCGAGTACATTACTTCAAGTAATAAGGTTCTCATTTCGCAACGTGAGCTATCCATCTTTTAAGCCAGGGACTGTATATTCTTGTTTATATTTACCGTGCTTATGTAATAATGCGTGAAAAATCGGTACTCTCGGCACATTTTATGTCAGTTGGTGAGTCATAAAAAACCGTCCCTCGTGGCGCTGTACTACATAAAATGTGCGTATGCAGCGGGTTACGTTTATAGTGATATGTTATAAGGAAATATAACTGTAGACCTGTACTTACTACCCCAGGATATAACTCTTCGTCATCAGTATAAAAAATATATTACGAAGCTGCCCATCTTGAAGGTTAAGCCTTTTAGGATAACATCAAACAAGTCCAATAAAAACCATTTAAAAATCGTTTATTAGTTTATTGTTTTTTTTATTACACAAAAGCCTAAAGTTAAAAACGATACAGTTAACTCCAACTATTAAATAAAAAACAGGAAATGATCAACAAATAGTTGACTAAAAATATACCTCTTTGATTGATATTCAAAACACAATTTCGCAAAAGAACCTCATCAAATAACAAAGGAAACCAAAAAGCCAAATCGTTACTTTGATATAACATCGACTTTCTAAAACGAGAGTTTGGAAAGGTCAAAGCGTTTACTAAAACTCAACGGGCACCTAACTAACCGGCGTCGTTATACCACTAACACTACCTCCCTTTTATATTTACAGGCCATAGCCTCAAAGATACTACCCACGAGTCCATAAAGGGAATAAAATTGCGATCATGGCTGAACGAAAAATATATGGCGTCATGTATCAATTTTCATTTTATCGGAAAATAAAGAATAGGTTCATATCTCTTGGGTATCTCTTAGATCTTTATTACCTTCGTTGTATGGTAATAGAGAAATTTGAATTAGTAAAGGTCATTTAGTACAATGGTTTTGTGCGTTCTTTTTAAGCGTAGCTAGTTATTTGCTTTTTCGAGAAACTTCCTTATATAAAATTGTATAAATGTAAAGAAAAATACAATTCTTGCTTTAGTGTCTGTCACGTAAACAATTAAAAAACTTCGACACCTCGACAAGTTCATTCCGGACCATGACCGGAAAAACTTTAAACAAAATTCATCCGAATAGAGCGCCAGGAATGTTGAAGTTAACGGCAACAATAAGCCATAAACTATTAAAATCGCGACCCCACACTCGAGGCCGCGGCCTCGGGAACTTCTACCGTAAATTTAACTCGTCCTATTTCTGTCGAAAACAGACGGCGAATAATTCCCGATAGGTACCATACACAGATATTCCATCATCTATAGTGAATGAGTTGAGCCTTGTCGACCGAACAAGGATCCCTTTTCAACCCACGGGGCCTTAAAACCAGCCCGCTTTTCATTTACCTATCTTTGAGGCTTGTAATTGAAAGGGACATTGATGCTACTTATTCGAGTGGAATTGATAGGAGAATGTATTGAATTGTGACGTACTCAATTCATATGTTGTTGGCATTACGCCGGTACTTCATATCGTATTCTATTATACTTTCTAAGCGGCCAAGCAATTTAAGTTGCATTCTTATTTATTGTTGTGACGTAGCGCCATCGATAACTGCGTGCTACGATTTCTCTCTCTCGGCTTAGAAAATACGAGCATTCTTTGTTACATTTCTTTTCTCAGTTTTATTTTATTTACAGTTACACTTTACTTACTGATGAGGGTAGGAATTTTCTTTTATAAAAACAATGCATTCAGTCTTTGAAAACTTTTCGAGGTAAGACTGTGACATAAGTTTTGTTTTGTTAAGAAAAAATATACTATATGGAAAGCAATGTGTTAACAAAATAAGACTCTCAATAAGCTCAAAAATATATTTTAGCAAGTTGAAAGAAATAGACTCAGTGCGAATTCTGTTTGGTATAATCCGCTCCGGTTTTGCGATGCAGTAACAAGGCCAGTTTACGTCCGCACCATTTGGTCGCATCTATCCGTTTGTCGGACGACACGGACCGACAGAATACTTTGTACCGCAGTGTTTCTGTAGACATTTTTAGTATTGCCTATATCTATTAGATACGTGGCTTTTGTCTTCTTTTAGTACATAGTCATCACTATCTATTATTGAGATAGTCTGTCTGCTCGTAAAGCAAAAAGATAAACCAATCTTAATAAAAATTGACTTAATTTAGCTGGAGTTCTAGTTTCAACAACAGTTTTAATTCCGGAAACAAAAGAGAAAACAAAAATTTTAAAGTTATATGGTCTTGTCAGAACTTCTGTCGGATTTAGGTCTTACAAACAACGAATAAAACTTGATTAGAAACTATCAAGATCTACCAACATTACGTACTATTTCGGTTTCAAACAAAATCCGTAAAACAAATCCGGATTCATTGAACCAGAATCTTATCTGAATGTCTCTTGTCAATAACAACAGACGCAGCCAAACATTCACAAACAAAATGCATGCGAGTAAAAACACGATAAATCTAACAAATCGGGGTGATGTGCGGCAACAACGGCCACGTTCGACAGCAGGCACCAACAGACACCGACAGACGCAAGTACATCACGTAGCCACCCAGCGTCAACACAAACCGCACGCGCCGATATCTGCCCAATATTTGCTTAGCTTGTATTTGTAAAACTTATTTCAATGAGCGCACACGGTGGCGCGGCGCCGCTCGCCGGAGCCGCGCGACAGCGGCCCCTGTGTAAACATGCAAATTCGCTTTAGTTCGGCGCATCACTGTTTGAACTGGGGCTTTCGCAAACGGAAACTTTGCCTTTACAATGTATAAAGACGTTTCGGAGCTCGTCTAATGCGGTGTAAAGTTAATTGAATGATACTCCTCTATAACAAAATTAGCTGACTTTAGTTCGGATTTATCTTGGTACATCTTCTCAAAGGAACGTAGCTGGAGAATTTGTTAATTTATGAAAGTTCACTCATGGAGTGCGGCGCTCTGAATGAGGTGCTCGGTTTCAAGCTCTTAATTAGTTGCTAATAAACTGTTACTATACTAGTTCAATTATATTTTACACGTTTTGTTACAAGGTGTAGAATTCTAGAGAGTGAATGAAGTTTATCTTCCAACCAACCGGCACCCACTTGCGATTTCACTCTATTTTATTTTGCAATTGAATGAAATAATCCATTCATTCATCTTGCAAAAGATTTATGTTTATTTCAAGCGTGCAGCAAGAGCGTTCAGATAACCTTTTCATTTTATCAAACGCCGTAAAGAAAAGAACGGAAAATAAGTGGAGTTACAAAGATTTAAGCACTCGGATACACAGCGTGTAGGTAATTGAAAAAGCAGAAATAAAACCTACATTTTGAGAAAATAAAATTTGCTGAAATCTGCGGATTTAGACGCGGCGCATTCTAGTGTTTCGAAACGATGGCTCTTAACAGGAAAACATGGACTAAGGACGTTGAAACATGTCCCCGAGGAAAAAGAGAAACAATTTAAGGAAACCCGGGGCGAATCCACTTGGAACAAAATTATCTCAGTGCCGCGTCTATAAGGCTTAAAAATACTACATAACAGACTGGCAGTTCTCAGCTCAAGACCCTTCAATAAAAAAAGTAGACAAGATTTTCGCGCCATACTTTTAGAACC
Organism: Anticarsia gemmatalis; assembly: GCF_050436995.1. Classification (NCBI taxonomy): domain Eukaryota; kingdom Metazoa; phylum Arthropoda; class Insecta; order Lepidoptera; family Erebidae; genus Anticarsia; species Anticarsia gemmatalis. The sequence continues at coordinate 4,156,952 of NC_134763.1, read as the reverse complement.
AGCGTTTTATGAGCAAGACCTAGGCTTAGTACAGAGAAACTCCGAAATGTGTTGGATATAAGTAAGATTGTTTTTGAAAGAATAAGAGGCAGAGAACAATGATCGTAAAATAGGGATTTCACGAAAGCTGTAAATAAAGTTATTAACTTACATGAAATACAACGTGGCATTCTAAATACAAGCCACGAGATTTTTCCAGATCCTTTATAAAAAGCAGTACATTTACATTCAAACGAAACCTAGAACGCTGTTTGATATTTGAAATACTGATGACAGCAAACCCTTTAAAGTGTGCAAATAAAACAGATTGCCGACTCAAAGTTAGCATCAAAAAATTAATAACGAGTACATTCAATATTGACACGGCAAGTAATAGCGACAGACAAACAGACGGTCCGACTATCGCTTTGACATGTCGGATAACTTCTGTGTTTGCTTTGATATGTTCACGTTACAACGAACACCGCTTTTACTGGTAATACGCCATTTTTTTACTCTTATTATTCAAGTGTTTAAACAAACAAGGAATGGAATATGTAACGGTTTTGAAAAAACCAAGAAGGTATTTCTGAGTCTTAGTATTTGGTTTTATTATTAAGTCTTTTAGTAGTTGAGATATGTAGAGTATTTGCTTTAAACTCTTTTTGATATTTAGCGTTCCCGTGGCGTTTTTATTTTTATTTCTATAACGATACTGCACTGGTTTTAGAAAATTACAATTTCTATTGATTTAAGCTGGAACGATCAGTGCATTTAAACTTCGGATGTAATTCATTGATGTCAGTTTTTTTTAAATTAATCATTCATCGCTACATAAAGATTTTTAGGAATAAAGTGCCAGTAACAATCTATAGGCATTTTATTCATTAAAAAAAAACTATTCTCTTGCTTTTTTGTAAAGTCATGATCGAGCAATTCTGCTTTTACATACACATGATGTATAAACTAAAGCAATTTGGTCAAGAGCTACAAAAATCCCAAAAAATGGTGTAGCGTACTTACCATACATTACCACCAGTACCAAAATACCACACCTTACATTACCTCCAGGACAAGCCATTACCATAAATAATAGACAAACCAGAAGAAACCTTTATTCAAACAAGAGCAGTTGACTTTCATGTTTACGTCCTAACAAGGACTACAGAAACAGGAATGACTTTCCTGTTGGCTGTCCTGAAAAGGACAATAGAAACAATAAGGAGCTTCGAGGATACACAGCAGAATCAGCAATTCTTCACGAATACTCGTATCGTCGCCGACTCGCCGCAATCTTCCAAGACGTCCACACCGCGCTGCGCTGCCGATCAAAATGAGTGCGCCCGCGCGGAAGACGCCATATTTATACCGAACCGCGAAACGCGGGGCGCGCCTGCGCGACAGTGACTCGCGCCGCGCCCGCGCTACACTAGCGCCGCGCCCGCGCTACACTAGCGCCGCGATGCGGTGCACAACACCCACTACTTCTAAGCTTAGTTTGTAAGATATATATACGATCATTTTGTAAATAAATTATGGTGGTTATACTCTTGTCAAGTTCTTTTATTTAACTCAAGACCGTTACTCTGCTCCCTACATTGGTGACCCCGAAGAACCATCAAGACTCAAGCAAGCCGTCCTCCAGCTCCAGCCACAATGGAAGAACAACATGAAGCCCAACACAAAGAAGAAATCTCCACCATCGCTCTGCAAGCTCGCATACCCAAATTTTGGCGCGAGAACCCCAGCCTTTGGTTCATCCAATTTGAAGCCGCCGTCGCCGCACAGAAAATCAGCGAACAACACAAATACAACATAGCCATCACTATGTTAGAACGACGCGACATAGAGCAGGCAGCGGATATTGTAAGAAACCCGCCCTCCACCGGAAGATATGAAGCCCTCAAAACTCGTCTCATAAGTGTGTACGAGGAATCTGACGAACACCAGCTGCAAAAATTGCTCGCAGGAATTGACCTCGGTGATCAAAAGCCATCACAACTCTTACGGCGAATGCGAGAGTCGGGCGGCACTCTACTCGGCGAGCAAGCATTGAAAGTCCTGTGGATGAACCAACTGCCAATTCAAATCCGCGCTACACTGTCAATCGACGCCGAATCATCACTCGACTCACTGGCATTTAAGGCGGATAAGATGATTCAACACACAAGTACTAACAACATCGCCGCAGTTACATCAACCTCCGCCGCAAGTAACAATCAAGAATTCGAGCGCCTGACTACACAACTCGAGAAAATGTCAATCGAAATCGCCGAACTTCGTCAACAACAACGACGTCAAGACTACCGCCGAACCCCTCCTGCATATAATTTCAAACCACGCTCTCGATCACCAACACCAGTTAGAAGCTTTCGCAACGGGTTATGTTTTTACCACGCAAAATTTGGGGCCAAAGCACGTCGTTGTGAACCGCCATGCACCTACACGTCAAAAAACTGAATAATACATCGAATGTGGCGGGCGTCGATGTACCCATCTCAAACCACCGCCTATGCGTCGTCGACATAAGAACAGGAGAGCGCTTCCTCGTAGACACCGGCGCCGACATCTCCGTGCTCGCATCTCGCTCAAGAAATCAAAACCGCAGCTCTTCTACACGCGACTACAAACTATACGCCGCAAACAACACGCCGATACGTACCTACGGAGAGCGCACACTCGAGCTCAACATAGGTTTACGTCGAAGTTTCAAATGGACTTTTGTCGTCGCCGACGTAAAAACATCAATATTGGGCGCTGATTTTCTACGTAACTACAAACTTCTCGTCGACTTACACCGGAGGAAATTGGTAGACAGCGTAACAGATATCACTATCAACGCAGTGCGAATACGAAGCAACGAATCAAGCATTTATCTGGTTAATCAGAACCACGCTTACCTCGATATATTAAAACGCTACCCAGACGTCCTACGGCCAATGTCACTCAAGACTCCTGCAAAACACAACGTAACGCACCACATCGAAACAACCGGACCACCGTTATATGCAAGACCACGCCCACTTCCACCCGATAAATATAAAGCTGCAAAACTCGAGTTCGAGCGCATGATGGAGATGGGAATATGTCAACCGTCTAACAGTCCCTGGGCAAGCCCGTTACACGTCGTTAAGAAAAAGGATGGCTCACTACGTGTATGCGGCGATTACAGAAGACTAAACGCGGTAACTATTCCCGATCGATATCCTATACCCCGCATTCAAGATTTCACATATCAACTACACGGCAAGAGGATATTTTCAAAACTTGATATAAAAAGTGCTTACTTTTGGATACCTACTGCAAAACAAGACGCACCGAAGACTGCAATAACAACACCGTTCGGGTTATTCGAATTTAATTGCATGACGTTTGGTTTACGCAATTCCGGACAAACATTTCAACGATTCATGCACGAAGTGTTAAGAGGCTTCGATGATTTTGTGTTCTGTTTTATCGACGATTTACTAATTAGTTCGGAAAACCAGGAAAAACATAAACACCACCTCGATCTCGTACTTCAACGTCTCAACACCTACGGAGTCACACTAAACATCGACAAGTGTAAATTCGGAGAAGAACAAGTAGAGTTCCTCGGCTATGAAGTTTCCCAACACGGCATCAAACCAACCGAAGATAGAATCAAAGCAATTGCAAATTATCCGAAGCCCCGAAACGTGCAAGAACTACGAAGATTCCTCGGTATGATAAATTTTTACCGCAGTTGTTTACCTCATCAAGCCGATCATCAGCACGAGCTAAACAAATATTTGCATAATACAAAGAAACACGACAAATCGCAAATAACATGGACGCCGCAATCCGAACGCGCTTTTGAAAATTGCCGCCAAAGCATTCTCAAAGCGACAACACTCACTCATCCCGTGCACAACGCGCCTCTGTGCTTACTCACCGACGCCTCGGATACCAGCTTAGGTGCCGTACTACAACAGAAAGTCAACAATATATGGAAACCGCTCGCCTTTTATTCAAAAACTATGAGTGAGACACAGCGCCGCTACAGTGTGTACGACCGCGAACTATTAGCGATGTACACAGCTGTTAAACACCTACGAAGACTAATAGAGGGTAACGACTTAACAATATGCACGGATCATAAACCCCTAACGTATGCACTAACACGTGGTCCAAACAGCACCGACACACCGCGACGAGAGCGCCAACTTCACTACATTAGTCAGTTTTGTAACAATATCAAGCACCTGCGCGGAGAACAAAACCAAGTAGCCGATGCATTATCTAGAATCCATGCAATAGAGTGCCCAAACAACATCGATTACGACAAATTGGCCGAAGATCAAGAACACGACGCCGAGCTGACAGCACTACGAACAAAGCCGAATTTAAAGTTCACGACAATCTCACTGCCGGGTTATCAGCGACCGATAACGTGCGAAACATCGACCGGCAAGATTCGTCCGTACCTACCGCGCGACCATCGCGTGGCTACGTTCAAAGCGCAACATGAACTTAGTCATCCCGGAGTGAGAACTACTAGGAAAGTAATAACATCGAAGTTCTTCTGGCCCGCGATGAACAAGGACGTCGGAATATGGACTAGAGCGTGCATCGGTTGTCAGCGCGCGAAAGTACATCGGCACGTCGTGAGTCCTCTCGGCGAGTTTCCCGCTTCTCAACGGTTCGAACACATACACATCGACATTGTCGGACCGCTGCCCACATCAAACGATTATAGATATATTGTCACAATGATTGACCGCTGTACTAAATGGCCGGAAGCAATACCTACGCAAGACATAACCGCGGAAACCGTGGCAAACGCGCTCTACGATGGGTGGATTTCAAGATTCGGTTGTCCGCTTCGCTTAACCACGGATCAAGGACGTCAATTCGAGTCATCGTTATTTAAAGAGCTCACTAAGAAACTGGGAATAACAAGACTGCGCACTACACCCTTTCACCCACAAGCCAACGGTCAAGTCGAAAGATGGCACCGATCTTTAAAGGCAGCGCTGATGGCGAGAAGTGCAAATGCAAACTGGAGCAAAGAATTACCAACCGTGTTGCTAGGATTACGCACCGCTCTGCACGAAGATTCAAAAGTTAGCCCCGCACTAATGACGTACGGAGCGACATTGCGCCTACCATCCGATTTTATTATGCCCGCCAAATCAAATATCGACGATTGCGAATTTGTGCGACAACTTACTGAAACAATGGCAACACACTCACCAGTGCAAAAGTCTCACGCGTCGGAGAAAAACACGTTCGTGTACAAGGACCTCGCAACTTGCAGCCACGTGTTTCTTCGCAACGACACAGTACGAAGCCCGTTAACCCCACCTTACGACGGGCCGTATGAAGTCCTAGAACGCAACCTCAAAACGTTCAAAATACAGCTGCCACTACGTACTACGACAGTCTCAATCGACAGACTTAAACCCGCACATATATTCAAGGAAACTACTTCATCGAACATGTTTTCGTCGCCCGCTACAGCTGTGAGGTCAACACTCTTGATGCCTACGCCGCAACCGCCACCGAACGAACGATACATTACGAGGGCCGGCCGAACCGTCAAGCCAAACGTACGCTTCGCTAGGGAGGGAGTACTGTAGCGTACTTACCATACATTACCACCAGTACCAAAATACCACACCTTACATTACCTCCAGGACAAGCCATTACCATAAATAATAGACAAACCAGAAGAAACCTTTATTCAAACAAGAGCAGTTGACTTTCATGTTTACGTCCTAACAAGGACTACAGAAACAGGAATGACTTTCCTGTTGGCTGTCCTGAAAAGGACAATAGAAACAATAAGGAGCTTCGAGGATACACAGCAGAATCAGCAATTCTTCACGAATACTCGTATCGTCGCCGACTCGCCGCAATCTTCCAAGACGTCCACACCGCGCTGCGCTGCCGATCAAAATGAGTGCGCCCGCGCGGAAGACGCCATATTTATACCGAACCGCGAAACGCGGGGCGCGCCTGCGCGACAGTGACTCGCGCCGCGCCCGCGCTACACTAGCGCCGCGCCCGCGCTACACTAGCGCCGCGATGCGGTGCACAACACCCACTACTTCTAAGCTTAGTTTGTAAGATATATATACGATCATTTTGTAAATAAATTATGGTGGTTATACTCTTGTCAAGTTCTTTTATTTAACTCAAGACCGTTACTCTGCTCCCTACAATGGTAAACAAAAAATCCAAATCCAATCATTGTGAAGCGAAACAAGAAAACGCCATAAAAATGCCTTATCAGCCTTATCAGGATAAGATAAAAGGCAGATGGAGGTGGACAGGCGACCCTCGTCTGTTCTCCTGGATACCGTATTTTTATCATGTTACAATCATAGAATACGCGACGCAATGACGATGTACTATCGCACAAAAGCATTTTAAGTTATTAAAGGATTTAAATTTAGCAGCTTTTTTCAAATAATTATTTTTCACGGAAAATGATATCCAATACTGCATTTTTGTTATCTTATTGTAGTAATTTTAAACACATTGCGTAAAAGAAAAAGCTCACTTCTATTAAGCAATTGTCAAAACCTACAATTTTGATGACCACATGACTTTTTAAATCATCATTTCTAAATGAAGGTAGACGACTAATGTATAAAAAACGTTCCCTATGTTTTCTATTAAAATATTCATAGTATTGAAAATACTTCGTGTATACAAAACATATAAAAATAAACATCGTACGATCGATCTCTTAGACGTGTTTAATCGCTAAGCAACGGGGAACGACAGCGAGATTAACAGATACGCTACCGGGGAAGTTTCTTTCTTTCATAAAGATACCATTGTGTGGTCCCGTCGCCACGTAAAAGGAAAACATTGAAGGTATCAGCTGGTTATCTTACCACACTACTGGTTGGCAGGGAGATAAACTTTCGCATTTATAGATATATTTACGCTTTTGTAAATAATAGGATAAAGACTGTGCGTACATTTGTCATGTCCAAAAATATGTGTACGACGTGATTGAAAATTATTTTGTAGTTAAGTTAGGTTACTATACTACTTCCATCATTAAAACTGTTTGAACAATGTAACAGTGAATCAGTAATTTATTCAGATTTTTATTATACTGACCAACTTTCAAAGCTTTTATTTGTTTCCGATGTTGTTTAAAGTTTAAGATACGTCAAATAAGTAGCTACCTATGATTGATTTTCAAAATAAAACGAATTGACCGGATTTCATGAAAAAATATAAAATCTCGGGTCTATAATTAATTTATCATAAGTCTATCTAAGCACTAAATTCACTTAACTAAACAATAAACGAATTCCTGTGATCTCAACTGACAGCTGTCGCCGATCTAATTCAAAGCGCGAAAATAAATCCAAAGTTAACAAAATGGCGCAGCAAGTTAGAAACTACTTTAAATATATTTATTTAATAGAATGTCAGTTGTTCTGAAAAGGTTGGCACCTCGTATATCCACGTCACAGTTTAGTTTCGCGTTAACATATTTAGGTGTTAGTTTGCAAGCAGGGACTTTTAACACTTGATACCTAGTGCTTACCTTGAAATATTTTTATGTCGAATTTAAAATCTGTAGTTCCTTTACAAATTAACAACTGTTTTGTTCGTAAGCTTGACTCACTGATGAGTGCCTTTATATATTAAATATATATGTATGACTATATAATATGCCTAGAATTACAAATACGTGTAATATCATATAACTGCACGTTTGGCGCAGTGGTTAATGTGTCACCTCGCCGCAATTACCGTAGCGCTGCGTGTGGCGGGTTCGAATCCCACCCGGGACAAATCTTTGTGTGATGAGCACGAGTATTTGTTCTGAGCCTTATTGACAATTTATCTATATAAGTATGTATTTAGAAGTACATAAGTATGTTTATCAGTTATTTGGTAACCATAGTACAAACCTGCTAGTTTGTAATCAAATGACCGTGTGTGAGTTGTCCAATGATATTTATTTATTTTATCAACGTGTATTCTAATTGTAAAGTCACCTGTTTCGCCATTCCAGTTTCCATGTTTCGATCTGCTCAAACGGCCATCGACGCTGCAAATAGAATTAACCAAAGCCAATTGGTACGAGTGCTAACTGCTAATCCAACATAATCGGTAGTATTGTTACCAATATTCTATTGCACTATACAAGATGAAGTTTTTAGGATTCCGTTTTTAAGGACTTTCTTTTACTTCTAAATTATTCAAAATATAAGTAACTGATTTTAATCGTCAAAAAAAATTATTTCAAGAACAACTTTGTCGCCTGACAGACTAATTTGGATAAATTATGTCAACAACATCAAAATTATAAAACAGAAATCTAGCCTAAAAATTAGTTTTCTAATATGACCGAGTGTCAATTTCGTGTAGAAAAATATACATATTCAATGAATGACGTAATTACCTTAAGCATTTAGTGAGATTTATTTTAAAAGTTTTTTCTCATTGATACAGGCTCAGATAAATCGTCGTAACTTAAACTTGGCACTAAGAGCCTTTATTCACGAAACTCGTTAAGATAGAGATATACATTGCGCTTAAGTACTTTACATGGAATTGTTATTTTAATTGTTCTTTTTGTTTATTTGTTTAAAGAATTAGTCGTTTAAAATATTACACTAGTGTTATGTAAGTCAATATACTTTCATATTAAGTATATTACCATGTTTACTAGTAATTTGGTTACCATGCTACAAGCTCTGCTTTGTTTGGAATCAAATGACTGAGTGTGGGTTGTTCAATGATATTTATTTCCATGAATTTGTTAACAAATTAATAAAATTATTGGACCTATTACTTCAGTATTATTGGGTAGTATGTGATGGCCGTTCTACATAAAATATGACGTCATTTTATCTGTAAATTCTAGGTGAATTCACGACGAGACAATGAATTTTAAAAACTTCAATTCGTTTCGACGAAATCGCCTTCCTTTAAGCTTATGGCCAAGTGTAGTTATTTTAGGTTTAATTTGAAGAGCATTGTAATAAATGTTTATTCCTTCATAATTCTACTACATTAATAACATATTCACACAAAAGAAAATATTCACAGAACTTTTTTTAAATATTCACATCTAAGTACATTTAAATCACTATCTCCCAACACGACTATTCCAATAAGAACACACATTATAACAGCCTATACATTATAGATTCAGCGAGTACCGGCAGATAATTAACGCGAAATTATCAACGTATCAATTTATCTGTCAATATCATACGGAGCGCCGCCGTCTAATTATGACAAGCCGTGGCTTTTGTACCCATTCATGTTTTGCCGTAGTAATCACTATTTTCAGGGTGTTGTGGTATATCTATGACCGTATGTAATGGTATTTTCAACTCATTAACGGCTGCGGATTGCTTCCGTTGTTTAGTAGTGAGACTGGTTTTTGGATCGGATATGTGATGTGTTGTTAGGATTTTCTGTTAGATAATTTCTAGTAATAGTCTATTAAATGAATAAATATAAGAAATTATTTTATAGTTTTCACTTATTTGATTACAATACATGAATAGGGTTTTAAAACATCTTGCTGAATGTTGTATTTGAAACAATAACGTTCTTGGGGAGCAATGGATAGAAGCTTGTAAAAATACACTTAAGAACAAAAGCCGACTATCACATTATAAAGTAATAATTTTTTATATTTTATTTGTTAAGTACCATAATATTACTGATTGGCTTAAAACAAAAACAATAAAAGCAAGCCCTCATTCAAAGCGTTTTCAGTTCGCGTATCAGTGAGCCACATCATCGTGATCTTATCGAACGATCTCAAAGCTTCCCCGATTATTGTTACGTTTTACGCCAACACACCTGTAGGATAAAGACGCGTACTCATAACTACAATCTCCTGTAACGTAACATTTGTAAAAAATGCTCGTCGTCGTGGTACACAAAATGGAAAACCATTCTTTTGATCATCAAAATTCTATGTAATTAGGTAGTTACCGTAACTTTTATATAAATCTATGCTTCGCTATAATACTATACACGCAATTAGAACTGGTATTTTTTCTACTTCAACAAAGGTATTTAAACGTGATAAAAATAAAAACTGACCATAAATACTAAATATAAACGAAACACTCTAAGCACGACTTGTAAGAGAATTGGTACAAGTTGAAGTTACACGTTCTGTTACAAATGTATTAGCAAATGTGTAGGCACCTTACTACTTTATCTGACCTCAGGTTTGTTTGTTCTACCGAATGTTTATCGTCCTTTGTTTGTTTAGACATAATAGAAAATACGAAAATTTTACACCCCGCGGATTTTTTACAATGTAAATTTATCCAAAGTGAATCTCTTTCAGTCAATGTTTGCGTTAGAAAAATAAATGTTGCTTTCATTGTTGCTTGTTTGATATTGGAAGTTTATCAATTTTGAATGAGGGTGGGAAATATGCCAACAGGTATTACATTATACTTCAGGATTTAAAAGGAACTATATTGATGTTCTTGATATAGACCCAAAGAAACTATGAAAACCAATAAGGACCTATGGCGTACGTTAAAGGAATTTACATTATCGTTCAATGTAAGAAATTTGATATTTATTTACTAGCTTTTAATATAAAAGTTTTAATATAAAAGCTTTTAATATAAAATTTACATCTTTAAATAGAGTTGTAAAGCATACGTAGTTAGCAACCAGTCTCTAAATGTGTTAGTTCTATCTACATCAATATAAAAAAGGAATCCATACTACTAATTTAACTCCTTGAAGCTGAAACCGAAATGATCTCCTACATGACGTCATTCACAATGATAATCTGTAGACAAGCTACGAGGCTACGGTGCTACGAAGCTAAGCCGTGTTGCTTAGCTACGCCGTAGACATGTAGCCTGGCGTATAACGATGATATACAATAATGTTCTAGTAGTACTAATGTGAATGTATGTTTGGACGTAGAGGTTGTAATTGTAGTTTATACTACTGTCATATTTCAGAAACATAGAAACAGAGTTATTGTAAAAAGTCTATTCAAAGATACTCAAAGCGGAGTTTATCTTTTTCAGCCTGATTAGATTATAAATATCTATATTTAGATAAAACCAGTAACATTGTGGTTTAAAATTTATATATCGAAGGACGAAGGAGTTGGACTTACGAGTATAAGTAAAAAAAATCTTCAATACTATTTCATCAATTGTTATCAATATAAAACTTTTAAGCGAAAAGTAAGAAAAAATCAAACACATCTCTGAACCACTGGAATCAAAAGTCAATCTTTATATTCATTAACAATTGAAAATCTTCTCCAAAAATACACAACACTATAAAAATAAATCAATACAAATAAGTGCAAAAATATTGAGAACATTTTAACGCAACGTTCATTCAGAAAGAATGTTTGCATGAGCGAGTGGCGGCGGCCGCTGTGAATCAAAAGTATTTGAGTGGCGTGTTCGGAATCTGTTTAACTGTTTGACTTTGTTACTATCTGCTGTATAACCTGTCAAGTTCACTTACGTTTATAGGTCAAAAGAATACGAGTTGATTTTAAAGTGTTACATGTCATTAAAGATAATACCGTATAGAGTTTTATGATGAAGGACATGAAACTAAGGCATAGCTCACTATGTAACTGTGTAGTACAAATCGACCCAATTTCAGTCCGATGCTGCCCTATAGCAATATACATTTAATTTTATTTTAATTAGTATGTACAAGACTTAAAAATAACTTTAGGTAAGCTCTTACTATAGTGTTGAGATGCCATGGTCTACTTATATTATGTTAGAGCTAGTAAAAAAAACGAGTTATTTAATAAATTAACGATCCTTTAAAAAATAATGTATTTAAACACAAGAAAAAGTCAAACATTTCATCAATCAATGATTCTTTTCAGTAATTTGTTTACCGAGCACCAGATATTCTTTGAAACCAAACCTCGATCTTTAAAACATTTGAAAGTAAACACATTATCGATACATTTGTCCAGCTATCTGCGTTTGACATGTTTCACAAAAATAAATTACACTTTTTGCAACATTACTTGTAGTTTTTGCGGTACGACCGTCAAAAGTATTTGTTCAGAATAAAATAAACTTTGGACGTGTTTTTGAAATAGGTTCTTCGTTTTTTTATAAATAAACTTTCTTTTGTGATTTTCAATCTTTTTTTTGGAGTTGGATTTTGAGAATAGGGTCTTTGTAATATTAATTAGTTTAAAGTAGTTTCGTCTGAAAACTATGTGAATTTTTAAGATAATGTACTTAAAATCATATCACTTCACGACATTATTTGATCAATAAAAAGCTCTTTGCTATTTATAAACAGAGTCTATTTCCATACCAAATATATGATATATAAAAAGTAGTCAAAGCTCTGCAAAAATTTCGCTCCTTCTATTTATAGAGTAAATAATAAAAAATAGTAAATATCGAACATTCCATATAAATCAAATACAAACAAGAAACATTTCCATGACGACTAAACCCACAGGCTAGCCGGCTGTCAGTCAACGCGCAAATGCAACTTTCATTCGCGTTTCAAACGAAAAAACAACTTACAACGATTTGTGAAAAAAATACCGGAATGGTAAATAGTGGAGAAAATATTGAAACTCTCCGCTTTGCTTTAATTCTGATGTGTTTGAAATATAAAATGAAAGGGCTTAACGGCTTAGTCGTAAATACGAATATTAGTGATTTGTATTTTGTTTATTGCAATGTATCCTTCAATTGAAGTTTATTGGAATACTTCAATATAAACGTGAAATAAAAAAGTTTATCGATTAGAGAAAAATACTAAAATATTTGGTTTGTTAAGACTCCAGCTCATCTCGATGATTGTTTAAAGTATTTTTAAAGAAAAATATGGGTAAAATTTGTTAACCGTGAATGATAAAAGCCACCACCACGTCGGACCACAAAAATGCAAAATAAATTGCAAAATTCCGACCCTCCGGAAACACCCCTATTTCCCCGTGGAGCACTTCTAACATTATACGTTATAACAATATTAATATGAATACAAAAACGTATAGAACATTGTAACCAAAAACCCTAAGAAACACCTGACAAAATATTGTTCTTTAATTGTTAAATACATACATACATCAAATTCTCAAATATATCACATCTGTTATAATAGAGGTGCATGAAAGACACCCACATTCCGTCATTAACAATACCCGTCCCAAATAGACGGGAAAATATAACATTGAAGGCGACTCCACGGAATCCTTGTTCTGAACTAGGTCACCATAAGAACGGCACGCCTAACAAAACAATAGAGAGGATATTAAAGTTCCTGCTAGGGTTTAATGTTTGCTAAAGCGGTGCACTCACGAGGCGACAAATAAGACGCACTTGTCTTAGCGTTAAGTTTAGAAGATTTGCTTTGTTGTTTAGAAGCGTTAATGTGGTTTGTGAGGATGTTGTCAATTGGTGCTGCAAATGGAATGATATGGAACATGGAAGTTAATGCCGATTTCAAGTTATACTCGGCAAATAAGTGAGTGAGTTGTCTAACACTATTTATTTATTTAAATGGCGAAGCTGTAAGCTATTCTTCTAACGTCTTAAGAATTATTATTTCCTGCTTTAAATATGAATATAAACTTACACAAGTTATCGATTTGCAAAACGGCAGAAGATTAAAATGTGACATTGCTAGCAAGAGTGGTTTTGGGACTACTTAATATTTGGGTGCCTAACTCCTAATAGTCATAACAAGTAGGTGCCTCTAAATCTGTCCAACCTCCTTACATAAACCATTAGTCATCTCTTATGACACCCGTCCGGAAGCGAAGGGGCGTTCGTCGCACAAAACACAACTTTAATGACATTCAAGTAGACCCATAGTTAAGTTGAAGGTCTACACAATGGCTACGGCGTAGCGGAACTGACTGCTACGGTCGCTACGGTCGTAGCACGCTTAACAGGCTTTGAGAGACTTATGTGCTACAGCTTTGTAAACAAAGATTTGGTTTTGATAACAAGCGTTGACCTTTATAGTTTACTCTCTGTCTAATGAAGTAGTTTAAACAAAGACAGAAAATAAGCTAACGTAACAAACTTTGTTCCTGCAGAAATATTCGAACAGTTCAAAGTAAAAGTTTTCCTCGATACATTTTAGTTTTATAACTGTCCAAACTGTTAATAGTATGAAGGATTTCAGTTTAGTTTAACGTACATTTCCGACTTTCTATCGGGAATACCATACAATGTTAGCTAATATTCGTAAAATAGAAACGAGATATAGAAACTGGTTATTGTTTATACATAAAAAAAAATCTATGATCACTTACAGAATTTCTTTTTCAAAATCATAGGCACATAATTATACAGCAGTCTGACTGACAAAGTGTGAGAGTCCGTGATGTTAAACTAGCACAATTGCTATGCAGTATCAATTTAATGCGACAAACGCGGAGCATACAATCACGAAAAACGAAATATCACTCATACAATTGAAAATCCCTTTAAGCTAATTATATCGTCACTCAATATCACATCTATGATTGAATCCCCAAAAGTGAGGCGAAGATTGTTGGAGCTAAGGTGTGTTTTGTCAGTCACGCTCTCACTATAATCTCTTAAGCCAATCTATTGTAGTATCGTATTTACATATATATTAACGTGTTACTTGCCCCGTGTAACGGATATAGATTGGTTATTATATTATTGGTTATACAGAACCGAGGATACAAATAGCAACTCTTGTCTTAGAAGATTGGTTCTCAGAATTACCTATCTTGAGGACATTTTGGTATGTTTGTTACAAAATTATATCTGCGACTTCGGCATCGATCGCTAACACTTTCCTCACATTATGGGTTATAAACTATCTGTGTACGTATTTAAAACAATTTATATTAAAAAGTTTTTACGTGAAAAGGTAATAATCGTTCTTCTAGCCATACGAATTATGCATTTTTGTAAAGATAGGATTTGGTTTTATAAACCAATAAATCAAGTATGAAATACCAAATAAAACGCATCAACTGACATAATGGTTTTTTAAACAAACAATTTATCAGTCAACCGGTTGTTTGAAAATACGCTAGCCAAGCTTTGCGTTAAAAGGCCACAAATAAACTCGGAACTAAATATCGGTCACAAATACTAAACAATATCGAACCCGCAATGGTAATAGCGACATCAACCCTTAGCACCACTCTCCGCATCGTACCTTACACTAAAATAATGCTTTATAATTTTGGAGAACATAATTAACGTATGAGCTAGCGATAACGGTCCATTTGTGTACCACTACGAAATTATTAAGGTTATAAAGTGACGTAGCTAAGGACCTTATGAAATTTTCATTAAATTCGGGTTGAGGGCGGTCGTCAAAAATATTTCATTAGGGTTTTAGACCCTCCTTTAGAAGCGTAAAATATAGCTTTTTGTGTACAATACAAAGGATACCTGCTTTGTGCGTATATGTGTTCTGTACAATAGATGAAGCTTTAAAACGGATTTTTAGTACTGAGCTTAGGTTTTGAATAAAAGAGAAAGTTCTCAAATACCGATACTTACATTATTAATAAGTTATACTACTTGAACGATATTTCGCAAAATAAAACTATACTATATCGTAACTCAAACCTAAAATAAGAAAACTTAATAACTGATTATCATACTATTTTGTCTAATTAAACACTAAAAAATACGATATTAACAAGACAAGATATTAATAGAAACTAAAACAGACATACAAAATATTACACGATTTCCTTTAAACCTGTTCTTACTTTAATAAATGATACAATTTGCTTGAGCACAATACATCATTCAAAGTCAAAGTTACTTCAACAGATGAAACTTACATTATTACATTTCATTTACCTGACTGGAACATTTCCATGCAAAAGTTAGACTGGCGACAATACAATCGGAAGCGAGAGGCCGAGGCAATTAGTAGCCTAACGACTCTAGTATTGTGAACGTCTGAATGTAGAGCTTGTGTGGACTCATTGCCACTCTACCGTACTCACTTTATTCGTGTAGAGCATATTAATATTGATGACAACTATTCAGTAGCTGGACTCTCTACTACTATTGAGTATCGACAACCGGTTAGCTATCGAAAAATGTTGTATGAAAGTCTGCAGCATAATCAGCGCTTCTAACGGGCATCGTAGGAACTATTTTGGCAGTACATTTTAAATGTCAAACTTTCGATACTCGACAGTACCGACTGTAGAGAATTGCGCTACAGGACAAGGAGATACGCAAATTTATTTATGGATTGATATTCAAATATAAAAGAACTGATTTCACATAGTTTTGCATAGAGAAAACTATTCCACGTTAATTTGAATCGATTAATTGCGTACTGTAACTTTAATAAAAAAAAGAAAATCAAATCAACCAGTAAAAAAAGGAAAAAGTCACATTACATCAAAACACCTAACATTTGAAATCCATCACCCTTTTCACTTGCAAATATATTCACAAAGTAAAAATGAAACTACAAATATAAATAATGTAATGTAACGGACATATTTTAAACAACATATCAAAAGGATGGCCGGAGGGTGGTCGAAATTTTCATTAAACGCATCGATGTTAGTGATTTAATTTCATGCAAACGTATCAAATATTCAAAAGTTATTCAGCAAGTCTGTTTACGTTACATCACGACCGTTTTCCCAGAAGGGGTAGTAGGAAATGGATAAATATATGCAAACTTTTCCAAGAATGTTATGTTTTCATGCAATAGCTATCTTTATCAACCCACAACTTTGGAGAACTAAAAATACTTTTTGTAGCTCTAAAATTGCACCGAAAACACCGAAATTACTAGTTGCATTACTTTTGTTAAAATATGAAATTAATGATTTTGTAATTTGTCATTTGATAACCCATGTAAAACTGTCGGGCATCGAAAAATATTTGGCAGTAGTGTGAGTACAACTGTCAACAATATACGCAAAAATAAAAATAAATCATTTAATTTCCATTTTGTAACAAGCTCTTCTCAAATAACCATTTTGTATTAAATTTATCCCTAATTAAATACTTAAAGATGCTGTACAATTCCGAGTATTTTCTAAAGCAGGAATATTCATCGCAATTCATGATAACATAGACTTACCTAGGTTTTCTATAAAACATCCTTTTGATATAACTCAGCTCATTACGCGGTTCTAAGATCTAGAATTTACAGTCATGAAAACAACCATAATACTTTAGATAAGGGGAGAGAAAGTTCTGAGAACTTGTCCGAATGAAGTTAAATAAAATCTGAGCTGTTTTCATTTCAACTTTTTTCCGATTTCTTACGGAGTAAACAATGACGCTGGCACAATTATGTCACTTGAAGGACTTTCACGTTCAAATAGATGCTTGTCTTTGATTTACATTTTATTATTTATTTTGTGACAGAAATGTGTTTAATAGATTTATGGATCTTTACGGTTGCTTGAAGATTATTCGAAAAGTAGACATGAATTAAAATGGTCGGTTAATGATACAAATGAGATTCGTCTTTGATATATTATATAAATGGTTAAGCATTTTATCATGAAAATGTATTTTATAAAATGTACTTTTATGTTCTTTATGTTTTGTTTTTTTATGTATTGTAAACAATTTTAGAATAATTAAGATTTCTTTAAAGTCCTGTACTAATTGAACACTCGATAAAAACTCATTTTATAGCTATACTAAATACTAATAACCAACCACCAAAAAATCAATGTGACTTCATCGTTTAAAGTAATATCAAAACAAACTATACAATAAGTAACAATGAATAGCAATATTCGAAGAGCAATTATATCGAAACTAAGCACAAATTCCGAAACAAGGTGACTGTGGACGTACCCTGTAATTAATAGAGATGCCCAGTTCCAACTTCGATGCAAATCGATTATAAACCGACTCGATGTAGTTGGTCAAGCTCTAGTCCAATATGTTGCGATTCAATTTAAACGGGAACTATTTTGGCTGCGGTCGTGGTTTTGTTGAGGAATTTAACTGTGAGCAAGTAATCACATTTTTGGCTTTTGAGAACATGATTGCTGTTGCATGAAATCCCTTTTAAACAGAACTGGTGGTGTGGATAATGATACCGCGATCATGTATTTAATACATTTTGTCATGAAAACTACACTCACCGGTATGAAAGGACAATGGATATACGCAAAAGCTTTTAACCTCATCTCATCATCTTATCTGTAATCCCGGATTGTATGCTTTTTGTTGTGTTTTCTGTAACAATAACAAAATACAATAATAAATAAAGTTTTATTAAATTCTCGAGTCTAATTAACAAAATTTTCCACTTTACAATTGAACACAATATTTCTATCAAAATTCCATTCGCATGAAGTACGTAAATTAATTATTATTGAGATTGTATGAGTCGACTAACTGTACTCGAACTGGAAGTCGATTTATCTGACTCGAAAATTTAATAATAGTCCATCTCTCGAAATTAACAGCGTCAGATATTCATTGGATTCAATATTACTTAGCCTCGGGTACTTACGAGTTCTGTTGATGCCAGTTGATTGACTTCGGTAAACACAACCTCGGATTGTCGGAATGCTCACAAACGTTATACCCGTTATACCGTGACACGCTCGTGTTCATACTACACCAATAATTCAACAACATTCCAAATGGAAACATAAAACTAATTTTACGTAAAACGTTTAACAAAATAAAGCTTCTAAAATATTATTAAACTAGATTACTTAGACCGTTTCAAAGAAAATATTTAAAGTTCTAAAGTCGACTTATTAGGCTGGCCTATTTCAACTTTAATATTACTTTGTAAAACGAAAACTAAATTGCGAAAAAAATGTGTCTACTGTCAATCCCACTCCGTTGAAATGAAAAGAAAAAGTAGCTTATAATTTTAACATTTACATTTTAATTTTTATATCTTGACACGTTCCAACAAGGAATATTAAACAAAAGGGATTACGAGATTCTCGCAACTAGCGGCGGGCGACGAGCTTAAAAACATTAATCACAAAAAAAAAACGTTTAAGCTGATATTTTCGCACCCAAAATTTTGAGACCGCATTTTCCGCGTTTCTGTGATTTCCTAAAAAGCTCAGCTTAAAAATATTATTAAGAAAGTATACCAAACTGCGATCAGATATTTTTCTAAATAATTTACCGCTCTAAAAGCTTTTTGTGTATGTGAAAGGAGAATCTCACGAAAATACACGAATTTTACCTGACACTTCTAAAGTCATCTGCTATAAATGAGTACAAGCCAATGATAATGACGATTAATTTAGTATTAGGTTAGGTTAATTAATAGGCTTTACAACTTGTTTACTTGTTTATACTGAAAGTAGAGTTTCAGTTTAGTTACCTACCACTTTTATAAAGAAGTAAAAACAGAGGTAAACTATCGTGATTATTTTATTAGATAGTAAGTAAGCTATTTGTCTTGTTGCTAGTATAAAAAGCAAAGACATTTTCCACGGCATTCGTTTAGCCGGGCACTGAAACTAATTATTTTAATGGATTTTAACCTTTTAACTTAGAATCTTTTAATCAGAGAACGTACCGTGAATGTAAAGGTACATAGTAATGGATTAGTGCGACTTTTAATACAAACTAGTTGTTAGTGACAAATCTTTTAGTGATCGCACAGTGCAGTGGTTAAAAAATCATGTCATAATCGTCCCTACAATTTCATCTCGTTCTAGACGTAAAATGAATTTAGTTTAAGTATTAATTTGCAACTTGTGTCACTATTTCTTATAAAAATACAGTACGTGACGATACAAAGTCGACTGCTACTGAAATGTAAGTTTAATTCGACTTGCTCTTTTAAGGTTTTATTTAAAAACTAGCTGACCCGCGCAACTTCGCTTGCGCCACTTAAGTGAATGAGTCAAAAATTTCCCCCGTTTTTGAAACATTTTTCGTTGCTACTCCGCTCCTAATGACTGTAGCGTGATGTTATATAACCTATAGCCTTCCTCGATAACTGGGCTATCTAACACTGAAAGAATTTTTCAAATCAGACCAGTAGTTCCTGAGATTAGCGCGTTCAAACAAACAAACAAACAAACTCTTCAGCTTTATAATATTAGTATAGATTAGTATAGATTATGCTCATTTTTTTAGCAGATATTTTTAAAGAAGAATTGTAGCCAAAATACATTTTAAACTAAAAACAAAACAGCGAAGTACGTCCAAAGAAATACACGAGCCTGACGTGAGAATGACGTCTAAGCTTCGTAATACGAACAAACTGGTGTAGTTGAAGAATTTTAATAGGATAGCGAGAAGTCAGTACAACAGCCAGTCAGTTTTAACTTGCGCTCAACGTAACCTGCTGTAAATGACTTTGACGGATACTTAAAGTTGCTAACTAAGTTTAACTTAGCGCCGATCTAACGAGCGGTAATTCATAGTACATTAACTGAACGGCATAGATTGAAAATGGGTTTACTAGAGCTAAGGGTTGATCGAAAACCATTTGCCTATACCTACATGTTATTTTCTTTTAATAAATGAAAGTAAGTTAATACCATAAATATTAATTTTTAACTTACGAGACAATTATTCATTGTACAATAATATAGTAGGTAAAACTTCTTTTAAAACCAACCCTGCAATATAATATCTTGACAATATTCTTCATTTTTAAAGAAGTTAGATTTAATAAACAACAATAAATATACGTATATTTACCAAAAAAAAGTTTAATTTAAAGAATCTAATTACGTCATGCTCCCCCTATGTTAGCGTGTTGTGACCTTATTAGTCGAGCGCCAGTTATAAAATGCAGAACATATACTACTTTGCCGACATACATGACCACGTGCACTTAGGAAGACCTGAATAACCCAACCGTCGAGGCCGCCGCGTCAATATCAATGAACTACGTGGATGACAACGTAATAAAATTCAACTTAAAATGTTTAGGCTCAAAGTATCGTATTTTATGTGTAATCTACACGTTTTAAAAAACAATATTCGATTAAAGAAATACAGAATAAAGACTGACCGAAATATAGTTATAAAATTCCAACCATTATTATTTAACTATTTGTGTATATAGTATATAGTGTAAATTTGGCTTATTTTTAATATTGTAAATAATATATTATACATACATATCGTTATGAAATAGTGAATAGCTATTGAAAATTTAACTTAGCGGATCAATAGAGCAAACGATTGTGAATTACTTGTAAGTTTTACTATCCAACAATAACTATACGACACACATATTTTATATCTAAATTCGTATACAATCTCGTTTTCATATCAGAAAAATATGTAACATATTTGTTGGTACTCAGAAGTAGAGAGGTACTCATAAATCCAATCTATCGAATGTAACGTTTATTACATGTAATACATAAGTTATATAGCCGCGTATGTAATGTGCCGCGGGGGGCAAGGAACCTACTACGTATTTCCAATATCACAGCATTAATAATTTTCGTTTGAACTAATACCAAACTGTGAACACGCCAACAACTTTTTGATTGAAACTGTATTATTTACATGTAAAGCCTACGCTTTATCAAAGCTAAGAATATCGACGAAGTTTAGTATGAAAGCCTCAATGTTGTAGTTGAAATCAATTCGTAGAAGCAACTACAACCCATTTTTGTTGTTAGCTTTCGAAATATTGGATATACAAGTGAGATGTAGCTCTGTATCAGGGCATGTAGCGTAAAACCTACATTGTATTGTTTTAATAAATGTAATAAAATGCCTGTTACAATAAAACGACCTCCATTTGATATTAACACAATTGTAAATCCGCACCGAAACAACCCGAAAAACACCAACGAAATTACAGCTCGTATCACAGAAATAAAATAATAAAACATATTTCCGTGTTCAACGACGCAAAAATCGGTGCTAGCAAGCTATATTTACGTTTGGCGCGAACAAAAAATATTCTATTCATAAAATCCTTTTTAATCCTGGGAATAGAAAGTATAGAAACATACTTGGCGTTACTTTGTAGGTAGTTCGCTTCACGTATTCACATTTGAAGCGTGTGGTGCGGACAGTTTTAAAAGCTGTAACCGTCCATTACTCATGGGAAAGTTTAGACAATGAGTCGCATGTGTTTATCACAGAACTTGAGCAATAACAAACTAGGGTTGAAGCATCTGCGCCACGTTCCGCTGCACCCTACACCGTCGCACTGAACACAAATTCACGTTTCGTTCACAGTTTCACTGACAATGTTGCCAGAATTAAATTCCTCTCATTTAGTTTTTAGAGCACTGTTCAAAACAGCTTTAATGTTAACATGTTCGTGTCTCACTGCGTCTCTGCTGCAGTCTTGAAATTGTAACTTATGGAACGCTTGTTTTACAGGTTTTTCTTTTTATTTACGTAACATAGATCTTGTACGGTCTTGACTACGAGATTTTGACGTCTAAATTTTAGTTTATCATTCAAAAACCATTTTGGATTAAATTAGGTTTTTTTTGGAGTAAATTAATCTGAAGTTTTATTACTTTTAAAAGCGATGTCATTTTTTTTTCCTCAAATATAATGAATACTTATAGCAATTCGACCAACATGATAGATACCAGAGAGCTTAGATTTTACGACTTTACAACAACTTTGTCTGCGAATATCAATAAAACTATTTAACATAAAAATCGATTCGTGGAAAACATTTCAAGGAACGGAACGGTCGCAAGATTACTAGTAATAGTAAAGATATCGTATAAGTGAGAATCGATCGGAAAACTTTGTAAGGTGTGATCGTAAAACTGAAGATTAGGAAGAAGGGGATTCCATTCCCGGGAGTTAAAGTTACGATTGATGTATTTTGTAACTGTTCTATAATCTTAAGGCATTAACGTAGAAATTGGAATAGTATCCAAAGAATGATCTGTTGCAGCGGTATTAAAAGAACTAAAAATAAGTTTATCACTACTTTCTTTTGTCTTCATTCAACCAATTTTCCCAGCAATAGAGTAACATATGCGATCGAAACTTCAAGTTTAAACAAGTAATGGAAACGTAAACCAACTTTAAAACATAATTTAGAATTTGTAAAATGTATTAAGGCTTTTGAAAAAAATGGACAATAATCATTACTAGATTATTGGAATATTATTGCCTCAAAGCAATCACTCAAACCAATAGCAAGGTAAAACTGTGGCAATCTACCTGCAAAGTTGCACGCTAGTTTAACTTTGTTGATCTTTGTGCAAAATTGTGTGCCTTTCAGTCAATATGTGGCTTCCCAACCAAATTGAATCGAGTTTCCGTTGAGCTAATCTGCCCACTACGGACTGCGAGGCTGAAAAATCAAACGGTTCTTTTGAAAAGTACTCAAAACTGGCACATTGCAATCTATTGTAAATATTTGTCTAGATTTTCTTCATTGCTGTTAAGCAATTTTGTAGTAAAGTGGTTTTTCAATGAAAAAATATTTGGCTTTACTTAACGATTGCAGTTTCGAATACCAATAACCTAAGATTTAGTAAGATATAGATATACACGTTAGTATCTGGGGGCACGGAAGTGCCCCCGCAAGTCGAGCAAAAAAAAAGCGGCACGGCCGTAACATCCTTTTCTCGAAGCAATTCGGGCTATTTTTGACACCCCTATAACTTCGTTGTGGATTAAACAAGAAGCCTGGATTTTCAGCAACTAATCAGTCATTGTATAAACACGGTATATTTAAAATTTCAGTCAATTTGAACCAGTAGTTTAAGAATTACAACTTGTTAAAATTTTGAATTTTGTCACTCACTGATTCACTGACTCACTGACTCACTGACTCACCGATCATCAAAAGTCTAAGGTACTTCTAGCAGACTTAGAAGCTTCAAATTTAGAATACAAATAGGGTTTAGTGTCTTAATCATGGGAAAAATTTTATATTTTCTAATTTCGGTCCAGTTTTCTGAATACACCAACTGCAACAATAACTTTGTAATCCCATATAAATGTATACGATTACAAGGTTACATTTGCAGTTAATGAATTATTATTACTGTAGAAAATAAAATAAATAGGTGTAAATAGGTACCTACTATATGAGGCATAACGGGAGGAGGTATAGGGTGGGTAAGGGTGTTAGCCCATGAAACTGAACAACATTCCCATAGGAAAATATGTTATATTATGAAATAAAAACGTCTTTCCATACAAATTGGACTTATGTTCGCTCTACAAAAAGAAGTGAGATGCCATCAAAAACATTCTGTAAAAACCTCAAGTCTCGCCGTAAAAAGTTGTGAGATCTATATAATACCAAGTCGATTAATCTATTTAGTCTCTACTTAAAGGACCTTCTGTCTTAAGTTATTACGTATGTTATTATCATGCCAATTAAAAAAAAATACCTTTAAAACAAATAGATCGACTTGGTCATCGCAAGAAAACACAAATTCGCCATTATTAACATTTCAGGAGCATTAACTTCTCGTCGTGCTGTGTAGTGTGATACAAACTAATAATCAAATCATGCGATGGCCAGGTCGGTCTATTTGTTTTAAAGGATTTTTTTTTTTAATTGGCATGATAATAACATACGTAATAACTTAAGACAGAAGGTCCTTTAAGTAGAGACTAAATAGATTAATCGACTTGGTATTATATAGATCTCACAACTTTTTACGGCGAGACTTGAGGTTTTTACAGAATGTTTTTGATGGCATCTAGTATACTTGATTGTTCAATTTAGGTAATATTCTGACTTTCGATTTTTTTAGCAACAGTACATCGACTCTCAAAATGTTTCTACTCAAGGAAAGCCACTCCGCCACGTGCGAACTATTCAAAAAGTCAAAGAAAATAAACTGGAAGCAGACTACGTAAACTGAATCAGCCTCAATTCATTCTAAGCGTCTAACGACTAACATTTTTCTAAGCCAACCTATCAAAATCTCTCGAAATAGCATCCAAAACGGCTACTGTCACCCTAATAGCGGCTATAACACGCGCGAATTATCCTCTATCCGTGTATCCCTCCCGTGTCCTCCCGTGTCATGCGCGGATATCCGCACGAACCTTCCTTCCGTGGGGAACGACGTACGGATACGAATCTATATCACCCGTCGGATTTTTGCCACAACACTAGTTTGGGCAGTACGGAGTCTTGACAGCTCCCTTGATTTGTTAGACAACGTAAACTTTTTGTTTTTACATTAGTGAAAGTTTTGAGTCGGCTTTGGCACTTCTGATAAGTTTATTTTAGTCGTAAATGACAGGCACCTTTATAAAAGACGCCAGACTATTATTATCATAGACTTTGATACAATGACCCCATTTTTTTAACATAAAATGCACAATTTACAAAGTATGTCAACGAAAACCTTTCTTAAAAATACGTAACAAAAATAAAAAGAAATTAAATATCGCAACTTAAACCCTATTAGAAGCAATTTGATAGCGCGCCAGAACAAGTCCGACACATGCCAACTTGAACAGAAAATAGTAAGCGGCTTCCGTGCGGTTACATATTACACGGTCAAGTACGAGCCTTTAGTGGCACATACACTCCACATAAAACTACAGTTCAAACGTTTTCACTTACAAATATACGCGATGAAATTCTAAAACATTTTTTAAGCGAGCCAAGTTTCAACTTGTGGCAACTTGTTTGGCTCATGATTAAATTTTATAAGTTATGGTCAGCGAACTTGGCAGGTTTTTTGGCAGCCGCCGCTCGTACATTATTTATCGGACCGATATGAAATATGCATTAATCACAGTGAAAGGCCTTTGTAAACAAGTTTTATAAGTATCGCAGCTGCTTTTAATGAGATTCGGTCTGGCCTCAGTCTTTTGTTGTCACTCTTGTGTTTTGTGATATATTAACAGATAGAAGAGAGACACCGATATAAACTGTGTTTTTCAGCAACAAAAATAATACACGTGTCAAAGTGGATGCGCTGTATAAAAAAAACATATTTTATTCCTGAAGTATTTCAATAAAGTCTTTTTTCAACAATAATGTTCTTATAAGCTTTGTAACTTTAAAACAAGAAGGTGCTTAAACGATTCAGAAAAATGTCACACAATATCGCAGAAATGTCTGTTATTTATGCGAAATTAATCAAATATAAAAGTCGACGTACCAAAATAAATAAATAAACAGACTGTCCTATCATCGATTAACCTCACCGATGTTTAATGGGGCATCAAAACCGAAGAATGCATCGAATAATTCTTTCTATTTTTTTCTTCCAATGAAATCGGTAACGAATCACTCCATCGGGAACACTGATTGACAGATGGCCCGTCTACATAATTGAGACGAATGCGATTCTGCTTGTCTGCCCCGATAAAACTCTGCTTTTGGTTTTTCATCGATATTTTGGAATAAAACCCTCTATTATGTACCCGTACTATACAAATATAACCACAGTACAAAAACCGATGGAAAAACTTTTATTTCAATTTCGATGAAGCGTATCAATCAACACGAAATAAATTAAAACGCAAAGGTATTTGTGACGGTACATTTATTTTTAAATGAAACGTGTAGTTGAATAAATAAAAAATCAAAAAAGTTATAGACTTCGTTATTTAAACAAGACTTATTTGTATGCTGTTATTGAAACTGCATTCACAAATAACGATATAAAATAAAAGTTACCCGAAAATCGGTTTATTCACTAAAATTCAATGCTTTGAAAAAAAATCACACTTTAACGATTACAATAATGATCACAATTTCGACTACTATGTTACTATTACTACGCTTAGCTACGTTTTTGGAATTGGAATTTGGAAAATTGGAATAACGTGTTAGTATTAATGATATTCCCGCAGAAAATGTTCAAAGTACACCACGGTCATCTTTTTCCGAAAATGTTCCAACGATTCTCACAAAACAAGTCGGCAACTAGTCATAGCGAGAGCCTGAAATATCAAATGAACACCTCGGAGTGCGAACTCATCGAAACTATACGCGTTAAGTAGTACAAGTTATCTGAGAATCGCTGCAAACTAATGCCGTGTTCCCTGTTCGAGAACTGTTCAGTTCTATTCACAAGTTTCACTGAACAATACTTGTATACGAGTATTAGATTATCAATTATGAGAGCTTCGATACAAATGGCGTAGTAGTTCAAATAAGTAATGAACTTCATCTATTTTATTCGTAAAACATAAGAAGTTATGAATTCGGTAAACATTCTACAGAAAACATTGATTAACCTTTACGTACCCTTTAAAGTATTGTTACAGTAGAGTGAACAAAATAAGGCTTCAAATAATATCTAGAAATGTAAACTTTTATGTATTTCCGTACAATTTTTTAAAGTATGACTAATTGAACTATGTAACCTAGCAAAAAAAAACGAACGTCGAACAGAGAAAGAATTTAATTCATCTTATTTATCTATTGTTTGTTTTTCAAATGCATTAATTTCACATCTCCAAAACCTTATATGCGCTTAAAAGCTTATCAAACAATATAATATTTTCGTTCATATTATATGATTGTCGGTATCGCATAACCCAATTCGCTAAAAGCATTCCCAGTTAGAGTTGTTCACAAACATCATTGAACTACTTCCAGGTCCCGAATGTTACTAGAATTTGAACCAAGTTTGAATTGCCCGTGCCAGCATAATGACTGTCAAGATATATGGCTACAACTTAGTGGATGGTGAATCGTGTGTTAGATACCTATCTGTCGTTTTAGAGAGGAATTTTCAAGTTTCAGTTCGCTTGTTTTGTTTGAAGTGGTGGGGGCGCGGGCGGTGGGTACTATCAAAAGTCTTGGTGACAAGTGGATAGGATAAATAGTGCTTGCTGTTCGTTATTAATGCATTACTAGTTATGCTTGTTCGTGATTGTATTGTTACAATTGAAAGTTTTCGGTTTTTAGTTTTCTATAATACAAAATTTGCAATAGTATGCTATGTTGACAATTATTCAATGTCTTATCACAGTTTTGAAATAAATTCTTTTTATGCAACATAAAATTTGTTGTATCTAACCAACGTCAACGTAAGTAACATGTCGGTAAGAGCAAATTCTCAAGGAACTCCGTGAAATTCATACCTTTTCTCAAATATCTGCAATCCGACAATAGACGAAGTTTTACGGGAGTGCAGTTAAACGCTGAAGCTTTACTCCGAGCTGGCTTGAGATTGAATTTCTGAGAATTATAGCCGATCGTGGCCGACTTGCCAACTGCCACCAATGTTATTTTGTGTCAATGTACCTGAAGTTGCATGCATAACATACATTTCAAAGAGTATATTCACCCATACCTTAAAGCTTTGTTTATATACGTGACACATCAATTATTCAACAGATTTTATCATAATATCTACTCCTGTATACGACCAACTCAAATAACAGTATTCGCTTATATTCGATGTTCCAATATCATTATTTATTTAATTAACTAGTTCCCATTTAAAAGGAGACTCGTTCTAGTAAAAGTTACAGAGTAACTCGGTCTCAAAAGCCCCTCGGTAAAACATTTTCAATGCCACCTTTCCACAGTGACTCAGTCTCGTAATTAATATTTCCTACAGCACTTAATAAAATTAACAACCGCACAAATTTACTGTCGATACACTTAAAAAGGTGGTTCAAAGCTTCCATAATTAAATTTCTAGTTCATAAAATCGCTCACAAATTTTAATTAAAACAGTGCCCGGATATTCCAAGAGAATAAAATTCACAAATTGTAGTTACAAAAAATAATCGTCAGAGTCGGTTACCCGGTTAGCAGATGGCTATGAAAATTTAATATATCATGTTCCATGTTGCATTTAAATGGACTCCGCTATTGGTAGTGAAGCGAAAAATAAATAATTTACGGTTTATTTCGAATATAACAACGTAACCGGAGCGCTGGCACTGATTGTTCGTCGATACTCATGTATGGCTTCATTTTAACATTTCCAAACAAAATATTATTCGTGTGCAGCGTTTCTGTTCTGTAAATGGAATTATCGGCATGGATTTTAATTGTTATTTTTCAATGAAACTATAACAAATAAGTTTGACCATAATATTGTATCATTACTTTAATTGAAAATTGGTTATTTGAATCAATCAAAATGAGACGTCTGGTTGCATTTTTTAATCTGACAGTAAGCGGTGCACTCTCGCTATCTTTCAAGGAGAGAATAATGTTGTTCAGCTTACCTATTTCATATTTCCATTGCGCCATGCGTCGGTAACAGTGGAATATTAAACCTTTTTGTTTTCTTTCTTACATTCTAAATGAATGGTTTCTGACGTGACATTATACGCCGGCCGCTCATTAAAAAGTTACCCACATTACACTCCCATGAAACTGGAAAATTGCCAAATTTGCATTGTAACAGCTTTTTCTTGCACAAACATTGTAAAATTATTCAACATTTTTTATTGTAATGAGCTGGACGCACGATAATAAGCTTTTTAAATTTTACGGAGCAAGGGAATTTAATTGTTGGTCACACAAGACGGTTAAGTGTGTGGGGATGAAACGCTGCCAATAGCATAATCTGTGCCAATGTGTCAATTTAACTTATATAAATTATATTAAATAATAATTGAATGTATTTATTTGTTTTCAGGTACGTTTCGCACGTTTTCATCTCACTAAGGAGACGAGGTATATGGGAAAGCTAGATTAATTCCAGCAATGAAACGTAATGTCGGAGAACTACGCGCAATTTGTCTACAATTAATAAAAAACGTATGCTAATCCTTTTATTCCACAATAAACATAAAACGCAAACAGGATTTTGTAGGCAATACTATATCTATACACAGAGCCTGATAAAAAGCTCCGGGATTTGCCTTTAATAAAAATTTTACGTCGACACGAAGCTGTTATGAAGTTGCAAATTAATTTAGGCCGGTTTTGGAAACTCAATTTTCAGTTTATTTTATCCGCCAATATTTACTGAATATCAATTATCTGGTGGAGCGCGAGACCGTGCGCTGGACGCCATCAATCTCGCTGCCCTTTACGAGCTGTCTTCACTTTATATTTCATCATTTGCTGTTTACGTGTGCTTTTGATGATACATTTTGCATATGATTGTAGACTGACACGTGAAAATGAGTGACAAATGATGAGAAATATATAATTTAATTTATTTTCCAAACAGACTTTATACAAAATTTAAAATAATACATACAATGACACAACAGTTACAAAATAGTGGTCCAGCTTATATTCATGGATTGTTAATGTAAGTTTCGGTACTGACATGACAAACACTACAGTTTTTATCGGTAAATACAATATTGTCTTGCGTAGGCAGCTATTAAAACTCAAGTTCATGAAGGTTGGTAATGTACTTATGTGATAATTGTGATCGTAAAGTGTAATCTGAACAATAAACAAACAAATATAATATTAATAACATAATATATTTTAGACCAGACCTATTAGTTATACCTGTCATAAAATCTATTAGAAAACTGTCGAATAAAACCAGGTGCACTAATCACGACCCGTGACTCTCGTTACGTATATATTAATTAACGGACGCATCACCTGTCAAAATCAGTCCACCAATTTAATATCAATAATGACACGCACGCACAAATACATAAACATAGATACAGGGTCGATTCAGTATGTACCTACCTAAGTATGTATGAGATTTTAGCGACTGCGGAAGATGTTTAAATTATTTATTAATTATATCGGTTCTTTAGTTTTACAAGAATTTATACTTATAGTAAATAGAATAGTATAAAGGCTTGAGCCACTAGGCCATCCTTTGTTGGTCAATAATGTTGCACAATATATTGTTTTGCTAAATGTTTTTGACTGTTTGAAGTTTACATTGGGAATTAACATTGGGAATTATCCTTTGAATATTAAGGTACAAAGTGAGTTTCAATTTGATTGTGCAAGAGTATTGTGAAAACTTATTGCACACATCATCGCAAATGGGTATCTATCTTAAGTATTTACAGCAGGAAGATGTGTGTAAATTAGACTCCTATTATCTTCTCTCCTAACTAAAGAATATTTTGTACATAGAAAGTATATTACTATAAAGTACCTACTCATTAAGACATAAGCATTCGAGCGCTTAAAGGACTAAACAGATACATAAGAATACATTATCGGCGAAGTTGCGGGTGAATTACCACACAAACAACTGAAACTAGGCACAAAGGAAACTAGGCATTCCTCCATTTTGTTTTGGCTCCTTCAACTATCGGTAGAGTATTTAGGCGAGGGGATTGCCTTCATCCGCCAGTTCCAAGCACCTAAGTAATTTGATACAGACACCGAGTTGGAACTCGTCCTAGTTTCAAAGTAAGGCTGTACTTATGCGTTACCCAAAGGGATGTAACAGACTTAGTTATAGAAACCGAAGTCGGAATTGAAGTCGGAATTTGATTTATTGGAGTCGGATTTAGAGTCGAAGTCGGTGACTGTGTCAAAAGTAGCGACACGCCGGTAGAAGACAGAAGTCTTATAAAGAAAACTATAATCACTATTTAGTGAACCTTGGAAAATTAAAAATTCTAGTAATTTACCCAAACGATGTAAAATAACAAAAATCTGCTGCAGTTTGACCTCTTATAAAACCTCCGACTTAAAAGTTTCGGAGCCGAAATTGTAACCAAAAATTAAATAATAATTGGAAGTGTCGACTTATTGAAGTCGGAGTCGAAGCTCCGTAGCATCCCTGGTTACCTAGACAAGGCCTGGCTTACCACACTTCACTTGTTTACGATTGAACGTTTTGTACTCTATGAATTAGTTTAGGGTTCACAGAATGCCTAAGTTCGCTTGTAACTCGGTTTACATGATGTCTATATTACACGAACTAGGGATAAGTAAGGAATTAGGTACGGAATAAAGATGTTCGTATTAGATAAAGTTTATATTTAGTATGTTTTTCTAATGTTGGTGAATTAGTTTAGAAGGGAACGGCTATTAAGTATATACATATAGTTACAGTTATCATAAATTTAAGTTCCATTTTATGATCCTATTAATTCAGAACTCTTAAAAACTCTTAACTTAATTGTATAAATTAACAATATTTTTACTTATGCATTCCTTTTACCAGCATGAATAAAATTTTCATAAGATAGTTGATAGTAAGAAAGGGTCGAATGAAAGACATTGCTTAATATTAACGCTAAAATTCAACTGCATCAAGTTTATCTTGATAATAACAAATACTCGCGGGAGAGCGGCACTCGCATCGCTTAATCTACCAACTAAATGGACGATACCTTGTACAAATTTACATACATTTATTTGAGCTTGTTATACTATTTGTACTCTTACGAAAATATACCAAATAACACAATTTACCGCTTAAATTCATTTCACCTCTAACGGCTGTACGTAGGTTGCGATAAAAGAACGTACCTACCACCAATAAATGTGCTCTCATAAGTCATAAAGCGAAGTAATTCATAAAAAATCTTATAGCTTCCTTAAGTGGAAGGAAATTGATACTTCACCAAATTGATCCTTAATTAACGGGACAGTTGAGCACCCATTAAAATTGAGAATCAATAATTATATGAAAAAATGTAGCCATGATTTGGGTCGGATAAAAATATTTATAACAGTCTTTAATTACTGTATATTTTTTAAGTTCATTATAACCCGTGGGAGGGCGTGGTTCAGTTTTAATTAAATAAAGCCGAAGCCACACGGTTTCGGTTACGCCGTTGGTAATAATCTGAGGGTTTACACGCGTGTATGTGCCGCAGTAAAGATGTCGACGACGAGTACATTTCATTGATTAAAACATGACAGTTTTATGAGACTTTTATTAACCAACATTTGTTTAACGATGGATGTTTGACCTTTAATAAATTGACCTTATCGTTACAAAGTTTTGTGAGATTTGTATCTGAATTTCTCGGAAGATGTCTGAGGTTTGATCTGTGCTCAGTGCGTAGGAAGCGAGAGGCCTACACGAAACCTAGTATGACTGACAGGTGGGAGTTAGACGCCTCTCCAGTTTTGGTAAAATATAGAATTTAATATTAGAAACAACAGCTCTTGAGATATTAGTAGTTTATTATCGATATAAACCTTTTGTCTCATCGATTTAGATCAAAAGTTTGTGAGACTCAGTCTCTTCATATGAGTAAAGCAGTAGATGTAAGATAAAATCTCTCTTATCAATTAGGTATATCTACAGTAAAACGTTAACAAAGGTAAATTAATATTTATTAATTAAATTTAAATTTGTAAATACTACGAATATTTTATAATAAAAAACAGCTCTACAATTTAGACCTAGATATTCTGGCGGCGTACAATGTAATTAGAGACGTGTCTCGAAAATCTGAATATTCTGTACAAAGTTGTAACTACTAATAAACTAGAAAATTAACTTTAACTAGAGGCCAAAAATTTTCAGCAATTTTAGAACAATAATGTTTATTCTTTATTAATATTTCGTTTGAATACTGCTTCTATAGTCTGATTAGACTATGCCGTTACGACAAAACTTTCAGTTGAATTTCCACCTTGCCGAGAAGCTAATTGGAACTTAAAACCACTTTGAGTGGAATAAATAACGTTTCAATAGAGTCTAGAACAAAAACAAATGTATCATAAAGACGATACATTACGCTTGCGTGAAAGAATATATGACTTTTTTATCGGCAAATTCCTATGAGTACACAAATAGTTGACTTTAGTATTTGACAGAAGTATGCAAAATATATACAACCAATTAAGTATTAACCCTTCGAACAACGTGAATGCAGTACAAAAGTAGTAAGAATTATTCATAACATACACGTAGTTCTGACCTAATTCTTCTATTCTCTTCTTACCGGACGGTTACAACGCGTGTGGTACTTTTCATTTGAAATAGGACAACTAGAGCGGGACGTCTAAACGCGTCGCGTCGCGAGTCGTGATGCGGAAACGATACGACACGGCGAAACCGAAACGTCTTAACTCGTGCATACGGCACGTGAAATTGTTTATTTATGAATGAAACAAGAGTCTGCCAATAAGACAAATTTTACTAGTTACGCACATCTTTATATATATAATTCTTCTGTAAGTGTGTATGTCACTGAACTTTTCTTAAACGACTGGACCGATTTTGATGAATTTTTTTGTGTGTTCAAGGGGATCTGAGAATGGTTTAGATTATTAAAAAAGGTTTAGAATTTTCAAATTAAAGACGTGTAGACAAGACAACGTCTGTCGGGTCCGCTAGTATAGTATAAGATACTACATGTTTATAATGCTTGAACTATAATCCATCATTTCTACGGTGCATACATTATGCACCGTATAAAAAACAAACATGAAAGTGATGTCATTATCGCTACAGCAAAAAAAAAATACTTTGCCAAGATGTATCAATTGAGCTACATAAATTGATTTTGAAATTAGGGAACATTTTGCCTACGATCCTCCGAGGTCATAATCAACCCATGTTACTATCATATAGTTAATATTAACCATCTATTTAATGGACTACGAGGTAAAATTTAAATGACGACAATTTATCGATATCTATTGTCAAATTTGATTTATAGGATTAAAATTTAGGCTTATTCGTCATCATAATTAGTTTTTTGTCTAGCTACAGCTATAAGACTCTTCATAATATACTTACCTATTTGTAATACGCCACCTCAGCTATATTAAAACATATCTATAAGCCATCCAGAAGGAACAACAAGTCGTGTGTACGTAATTTTTGCGGAACATCGTCTGAACGTCCCATTCTCGGAAGTAAGTCGGTGACACACACAGTACCGTCAGGAAATGAGATACCGGTGAGACGACTCTGTCGGTACTGTTGCCTTTGGATCAACTCCACGTATCATTAATTTACATGCTATGGGTTTGTTGTGTACTGGCTTTATTTATAGATAAGATTCTTGTGTGAAATTTTCACGGGTTTCATCGTTAGCTCCTTTTGTTGTCACTTTTATGGTATTTGGTGACTTAGAAGTTTTGTCTTTATTCAGAAGGGTACGAATTTCTGTCAAAGATATATGTTTCTATTATTTGTGATATGAATATGAATTGTAACTGACTATAGTGACTATTGTATCACTTTATTTAACATTTGTCTATATAAACTTGAATACAATACAACTTAAGTGGTAAAAACAAGTTCAAAATTACTCAACTCGTAATTTCTATCGCACAATCGCTAAATAACCCACTCATCAACACTATTATCCGATCACTACTCTAACTATGCCGAAAATATAATAAAACATCACATTGGCTCATCGTGACGGAGCATGGCACAGGACAGACAGGTTTGAAAGGGAAGAAGGGAGACCTTTGCCCAGTAGTGGGACATATAAAGGCCAATAAAAACAAGAAAAATATCACATTGGGTTCACTTTTCCCTTTTATTATATAATGCATCAAATAATAAAACCCTTTAACATCAGAGATAAGCGTACTTGTCTGCAATCATTTCTAAGTATTCAATTTAATCTCATCTTGTACATTCATTTACCTACATTTTGTTTGTAAGTTTTCACTTATCCGTTACACGTATGTTGTAGGAATGCTTAATAAATTGCTTTGATATTAAACTTTTTCGTTATGACATGAAACTCATATGATTATATTTAGTAACGTTTGCAGGATGCCTAATGAAATTGCTATTTAGTATTGTCTTATTTGGTTTTTCGTCATAATTTTGTACACAATAACATATTATTAGATTCTCGTTGTTACTTTTCTGACTCTTATTTAACTCTCATTCCAGTAATAGTTAGGTGAGCGTGTTCTGTCATCTTTATATACAAAACATTCTTCTAAACCCATCTAACTAAAAATAAATTGCAGTATTTCTAACTACTATCCAAACAATTGCGTTAAATGTGCATCAGCTTTTAGTATAACTATTTTATGTGGAATGTCGGCCACATTTTCCCGATATTTAATCAGTATTTATTTCACTACATTTAAATACTCAGTACACTCATAACTCACAAGCTTTCCAATTTTAATTCAAGTTGCGAAGTTATCAACAATGGCTGCTGTAGTTAATAATTATTAATCGTCGTCCGATAATTTTGTAATGGATGCGTTCTGGCAACTTTGCAAACGGCTTTGTTTCCAAATAGTTTTACACTAATACCGAAAGTTTTGTGAAAGCCATTAGTGTGGCTCGTCCGAGGACCAGAGGTGCGTAGTTTTGACTATTTTGTTGTTATTGCTTCAAACTACTATTTAAGTCCCTATAGCTGCCAATTTAGGTGCCGTAAAATATTTTCATGACAAATATTTTAAGTCTTTATAATCCTATCGAAATAGAGTATGTATATAGAAAATACTTTATCTGTCGTGTGTCATTGGACTCATTAGCAAAATATTCTACCAGTATTACAATGTATACCGTTTTCTACGAATCTAGAAGAAATCTTCTTATCACTGTAAAAATAAATTCTCAAAAATAGAGTGTATTTATACCATTACAACAATAGGTAGGTACTTACGCATCAAAAAATAAAACTAAAATCATCCAATATTGCTCCGAACGTCGAAACAGGCTTGTCATCAATAAGAAAAATAAAAGTTTGACGAGCCGTCAAAACAGAATGAATAAATAAGTGAAGGGCAGGACGAACCGTAAGCCTACTCGTGGCAAAACTTAGGTAAAATATTAAACGATCGAACCCGCTTCGAATCTCAACAACTTGCTTAATAACTTAACGTTTTTAAGATGTTTTCGGTTTGGAAATGTATTTTTGAAATAGTACTTTCCCAAGTTCTTGTGAGTTTTATCAATCTTCTTAAATATAAATGACGATGAATCGTGAAAAGCTGGTAAGTACAAACAATGTTTAATATTTTAAGGAGTAGAACTTTTTAAAGTAATATGGAAGTCAATTGATTTCACTAACAAGAATATATTCTTATGGTATCGAACATATTAGAAGCACATAAAACTCGAAGGTATAAAGCAATGGTAGCAGAAAGCATTCAACCCGCGAAACGTCTTAAGAAATCGGAAAGTGACTTTCCATGTAACTCCAGTTGCCGCGTGAAAAATGACCTATACTTATGAAGGTGTGCCCGAATAAAAAAGTTGTTCCATGCACTTAATTATTCATAATGTTTCTCGTGATCCCCTCGCGAACTTCCTTCGGCCTTGTCACTGTATTAAGTGACAAATTATAGGCGAAAATCGAAGGAATTTTTCATGAACGAAACGGTTCCAGCTGTGCTTCTTTTCCGCTTTTTGTGTGAATTTTGCGAGAGCGAGGTTTTTTGTTTATAACGTTAAACGATTAATACATTTAGATTTGAACTGAATGATAAACAAACAGGCATACTACTTTACCATATATTTCGCTATACATTTGACTTGATTTGCTGGAAACCAGTATTTTTAATCTCATTTTTAAATACAGAGAAACTCAAAAATTTTGTTAACCCAACAAACGTTTGTCCGCTAACAAGCGCAGAGAACAAGAGATATACTGAATGCTACGGTAACATTCCACGTCAGTAAAGCAGGAACAAATCTACTGAAACAACAAATGTCACTACGAGCCTGTAGTTAAGTCGGAACACACAAAGCAACCCCAAAAATAAATCATTAAACAACCGTGATTTCATTGAAAACAAAAGCCAAGTATACAACGTGTATTTTTTAAATAAAAAGCAACGCAAAAGGCTTTGTGTCGGAAAAAGGGATTTGGCGTGACATGGCCGCGAGACGGTTTTATCACCATATCTACCCACGTGTATATGTCTGTCTGTCCACGTTTTATTTTTGTTTGAAGCTTAACAAATCCATATTTTGTATGTCCATCCTTTCAAAGGCTGTAAATAAAATATTGGCTAGATTTCCAACCACTTCGTAGTATAGAATTAAACTTTTCCTGCGGCCTTCCTGAAAAAATAATCCATTGCATGAAGTCTATGTAAGAGTTCCTTTACTAACCTATTACTATCTAGCGATAAACATTGTAAATACCAATCAATGACAATGTCATCAAAATGCGTCTTCTAGAATCTGCTGTCTTTACAGGCCTCGAGTTATCTTGAAACCAAACATCAAACCAAAACAACAGCAAACAAAACATGCTCCACTCACACCTGAGCGTTCCGTTAAACAAGATATGACTGAACATAATCACCTAATCACTTGGCTCAAAGCTTTGACAGTGTCTCAAGCACAATATCCGGCTCAGCGCCGAGTTACTGATACACAATAACTTTGTACCGGGCCCAATCTCCGGCGGATATATCTACCGTTTTCACTTGGCAAAGCCGTTTCACACTGCCTTAGATTATAATCTCAGGTATTACGAGATAGTGCTTTGGTTGTACATCATCGCGATGGCTTTTGGCCTCTACGTTGTATAGTTATCCTTTCGGTTGTTGCGATAATGTCTAGAATAAAATATGTTTATTGCTTATTATTTTTGAAATATTATACAGAGTTTATTTTTACTTTTGCAGAGATTTTTTGGGTTTTATTCGATTTATAGTCCCCTGCAGGTACTACTTGTAACGATGTAGTTTGTAAAGCTTTATTTATTAAAGGAAATACTACATCTTTAAGTAAAGAATCAATTCCATATAATAAACTTGATTAACTTTCTCATGTTCTTATTCAAGGAAATATTCACGAAAATGAAAAATCTAATGCTTAACATTTATTCAAAGATTTTATTTATAGGATCATAATATTTATCATCTAAACCTGAAAACACTAAAACACCCGATCACCTTGTCTACAAAAATAAAAGACAGAATATATTACGAGTACTGGCAGTATATTCTAAAATGCTTTGACACGAGTAACGCTATGAATTTCGTCACAAAACTTTTATTTCAAGTCCTACTCATTCTACACCAGCTAAAAATATGATTGCATAAATATCTTAGCGTAATAAACATTCTCTGAAATCTTATAATAATAAATTTTCCAGAAAGTTGTTTACGTTCGCTCTGTGAGACTGTGATATTGTTACCATACTTATTCGATGAAAGAAGTTTAATGTCTATCAGCTGTACTTTATTGTTGGAACGTAAATAAATTGTATCGTTATGTTATTACCTTCAGAACTCATCGATGTTATAATAGTATTACTAAAACGAATTCCTTGCATTATTTTATGAAATGTTCACTTATGTCGCACTGAAGCGGTAATGAAAAAGGGGTTTTTATCAAACATTTCTATGGCTTTCTAAACTACATATCAAATTAACATAATTTTTATACAAAACTATTTTTGTAGTCTTTTTTAAACGTAGTTTTGTAGTGAAGTTTTTATGGCTATAATTCGCCACAGGTAGACCTTTGCTTAGTATTGATCAAGAATAGCCCCACTAATCAAAACAACCAAAAAATCGTCGCATTAATGTTAAATGGCTACCGGCTTAACTATTGCAATCATAAATTAAAGAAGTACTAACAAACAGACACATCCAGGTTGTTCAAAGTTCACTAAAAGTTCGTGTAACTTGTAATAAATAGCGTAGATTTTTATCACAAGTTCTCTTTCCTCTGAAGTTGGTAACAATGCAACTTCTGCATAAACCTTCATTTTGATCTTCATTCGTCGCTAGAAATGTAGACGCATATTATTATTTAGCAACTAATGAGATTAGGACTTTGTAAAGTTATAGTATGCAAACTGCCTTTGTGTTTTGTAGTTACTGACATCACGTCTCTGGTTGATTCCCGGTTTTAAGCAAAGTGCTATTTAGCGCTTCGAATTGACATTAAGTCTCAATATTAGTTCGGAGTCAGTAACAAAAATCTAAAATCTTTAAAATTATGTACCTACTATGTAGCAACAAACTCGCCTATAACATGGAACTAACATTGTAAATGACAAAACGTGGGTGTATTTCATAAACCTTGTGGAAGTGATATTATAAATAAAATAAACACACTATAGAGCCAGTAGAGAAAATATGAGTTTTACGTAGGCTTAAGTTAAATGTCAAATTATAGGGAAGGTTTGATCCGCCCACGAAGACGACACTTCCGCCCGGTCAAAAACTAAGCCTAATATTCAATTCACCAATGAATGTAGAATAAAATCTTTTTTGAAAAGTAAAGGTGTAATTCTTTTAAAAATATTTATTTCGATTTGTTTAAAAAGACAAATTCGGCACTAATAAATTAATTGCTCTTGTGTCGCAGGGACTTTAAGAAACATACAAAAGAAAATGTTTTGCGAATCGCACAAATATGAATTCCATATGGAAATCGAATCCATGACCATCCGCCGCACTATTATTCGCGTTTCGACCACCTTAACCATTGCGTCACGGAGAATTATAACCCGATAACTACCGCAAAATGTTTCACAGGAAACAATGCGAGTATTTTCTTCGCAAACGGGACAATAGTGCGGCTATAACAGCTCATTGTACCTAGGAACATCCCTTAGGATACATCAAGAATATTTAACTGCCACCCCTAACGGCAAACGTATATAATAATATCATATATGTTATGTCGTTAACATTGAAATTGTAGGATTATCTTGTTTTTATTGCTAGTTTTGTTTGGTGATGTATTTTTATATGTGTTCACTGTTTGATATTCCGAGGTCTCTTTTGATGGAAGTGTTATGTTTATTTAGAAATAGGTTAAGTTTTATTTGATACTTTGGTTAGACATAATAGAATAGATTATACTGCATTGGACAATTCTTTGTTCTTCTTTACGTAATACACGGGAAAAAACGCGAAACATGTATTTTACCTTACGTTTCGGCGCAGAAGAAAAAGTTATTACTTCTACTTATGATGGCGTAAATCCTACTGTCGTGAGATGTGTAACCTAAACCTAATTCACATAAATATACAGTACACAAGTATTCATGTCTTAGATAAAACTTTGTGAAACAATTCGCAACAATTTTTCAAATAGTCTAAAAGATGTGACGCAGGCGTTCGCCTCCCCGCGGTCCAACTTTAATGTTTTTCATGTCAGTGGTAGGACGGCGTGATCCTTTGTTCTGCCTCAGTTTACCGTCTCACTGCAAAGGACGTTGTCATGTTTACGCTTCAAGTTTGTTGGACCCCTTCCAGCCGCGTCACGGATAAAAATCCCCTGGAATCCAGCCACACTAATAAAATATTAAAAATATTACACTCTACCAAATTACACCTAAGACTTTCTAAGACTATTTTTAAATGCTCTAATATATGATGCGAATAGGTAAACTATTTGTATGAGACATTTGCCTCACCCACTGACGTATTTGTGGGAAGTGTTAACGAACTTTCAGTACCTACTCATTTTTCTTTTACAATATTACACATTTGAGATATCAAAGCGTGTGTATTTTGCACTAAATAAAAACGTAAGTATATTTTTTGATTGCTGTAAGTTATTTTTTCCTTGTAATCGTCTAATACAAATAGAAAATTGTGAGAAAAATATACGAAAGTCGTGGCTATTTGCTGAGATATAAATCGTGGTAGATCTTAAGAGTCATTTATACTTGTGTACGTATCTGACAAGGATACAATGTTTCACTCGGTAACTACATCAAGAAGAGCAATAAAACTGACTGATAACTTGTCTTGTATTTGTTTGTAGATGGCACAACTAATAACTGTTTCGCTTACTCTTTCAATATCAATTTATGACATCCATTTGTCTGGCCTTTCATCGCGTTCGTATGTAATAGTACGATCATTCGTAATAAATATCTTTCTAAAACATTTTTTGACACAAAATACTCGCTAAATGATTACTTTGTGTCTCGTTTTATATATGGCTATGGTTGTCATGTAATTTATTGGATACACGCTTAGTAATACTCGATTTCCTTGGCTTTGTTCACACTACGTACAAAAATTAACATAGGAGTCCCCAAAATCGTAAAATTATCTGATGGTTCTTCGAAGCGAGCAGATACTCCAATAAAACTGTACTAGCTCTTTAAAATCCCAAAGTTCAAAAGCTATATTCAAAAATATTAAGCAGAATGCCTATAAAATAACATTATTTATCATCAAAAGAGTATTCGGTACGATCTGTGAGAGTCTCCGTAGTTAAATCAGTGTGGCTTATGGCGCTTTTAATCGAGTAATTTAATATAATGAATGTGGTCTATTAGTTGGACGGGGTTGGCTCCAACGTTAACGCGACTTAAGCTTTTTCTCGGCGTTTAGTTAAATGGTTTATGTTATAGTTTAATTTTGTTTGTATCGTTGCTACATCCGTTTTTGTATGAATACATTTAACTAATTTGTTGGAGTTTAGGGGGTCACTTAATTTGGGTGCTTTGTTTTTGACATAAAACGCAAACACATGCATAGTTTGTGAGACTACAATTGTGTGTTTTATTGGAAAACTTAGATATAAAATACGGCTGTTTTGATTAAGATTATCCGCTTTGTATGTGTACAAACAAAGGTAATAAAAACAAAATACAGTCGAACTGAGAACCTCCTTCTTTTTTTTTGAAGTCGATCAATACATGGAAAATTCATAACTGAACTAAATCTTCCTATTTTTTTCTAGCCCATCTAAGCACTTTACCTATTTAGGCCAGTAATTGGTTAAACGTTTATAATTTTTTTGATACTAGTGTGAAGAGCTCGTGGCTTAGTTTACAACAGCCGCACGGATCGATCTCTGAGGTTAAGCTACGCTTGCCGAGGTTGTTCCGTGGATGGGTGACCATCTCATACATATCGAGTTCCTCCGTGTTTCGGAAGGCACGTTAAATTGTGGGTCCCGGCTGTCATTTTCGAAGATCTTTGACAGTCGTTAACAGTAGTCAGAAGCTTGAAAGTCTGACAACCAATCTTACCGAAGGGTATCGTGTTTCTACCTAAGTAACTAGGTTGTGGAGGTAAGATAGGCAGTCGCTCCATGTAAAACACTGGTATCCAGCTGCATCCGGTGAGACTGGAAGCCGACTCCAACATAGTTTGGAACAAAGGCTAAGCGAATAGGCATAGTGTGAATATTTGACTAAGTATTCGACATCAAAAAGTCAATGCACATTAAACT
Source organism: Anticarsia gemmatalis (assembly GCF_050436995.1). NCBI lineage: Eukaryota > Metazoa > Arthropoda > Insecta > Lepidoptera > Erebidae > Anticarsia > Anticarsia gemmatalis. Next base: position 4,114,144 of record NC_134763.1, on the reverse strand, counting down.
AACAGAGTTACGAAGTGTAAAGCACAGCCGGGAGCATAAACGTGCCCAACACGACGTGCATTAAATATTGAAACGATCGAGTAACGGCCGCCGCCTTAAATCTGCTGTACTTTGCTTAATCGCGCTATTTATAATGAAGAATATGGTTCGTTATGACGCCACCTCCTCTGCAATCTTGCCTGATCTTTTTATAAGTAATTGCCTATTAGAAACGGTAGTGCGTCTTTTATTATTGGCCAGGTTTATTTTTTATAACCAATAAGTAATGAGGACAAAAGAGTGCACTTAAATATGTAAAATCATATCTTGAATACATAAAAGTGAGACAATGTTGACCGATATAGATGTAAAGATCGTTATCTATACACCTTTAAATTCTTATATCTTCTGAAACAATTATTTGTGAGAGTAAATTACAGTCCTGATAGATGAGTGTCTGTATTCTACGTACTACGGTCTACCGTAACACAAACTATGTCGAACCTATCTATGAAATGTCCTAAAATATAAAAAGTTAGAGAATAATAACAAAAGTAAACTACAAAAAATATTAGTTAAACGAATGAATACAATACAAACAAAAACATATAATGAAATCAATTGAGCCTATTACATTCCAATACACCAAAAACTTGTAATCAAATCGACATTTCAACAATGAAAATCGTATCAAAACTATATCAGAAACAAAGGAACAGTTTTAAAACGTATCATTGCGCCATTACCTCGTGACCCACATTGTAGGGGGGCGACAGTCATTTATCATTAGACGTAGGGGACCGAATCGTATCCATCACAGAGAGTGCAGGACACCAACATTATCATTCCGAACGATTCATGTACTGACGGAAATACTTCGAGTTGCTTTCGGATGCTTCTATCTCGAGGATTATTTTAGCGTTGTTTATTGTTTTGTTTGTCAGATATCAATTGTATTTTGTATTATTGTTATTTACTTCAATGTCGCTTACCTACAAAAGTTTCTATATTTGGAAAAGAAGGCTTATAATATTGAGTTAATACATTTTTGGATATCAAAAAAAATGTTGTTTCTTAAACAACCAGATGGAAATTATAAAGAAATACACGTAAAATAGTTATGAAAAAATTATACGCACTTTTCTTTTTTGCTATTCAGTGCAGGTTAGTTCAAATCCTAAAATAGGGAAGCGCAATAATTACTCTCATTTAAGGTTTCTTAATCACCTCGTTCACAATGTGATTCGATATCTGCGAGCGAAGATTGAAAGGGGTAAGGTAAAGCACGCAGGGACGTGACAATGCTATTGTGCCGAGATCGTTCCGCAATGGGTTTTAAATCCCATGTATAATAGTCACCGAGCCTACCGTATTCAAGGATTCAACGATCCCAAATTCTGATGGATACGATTGCTTAGCTCTATTGTACTTCAAATAGTTTGAGACAACTTTTCTTGATACGTCTTCGTAATGTTCTAACTTTCGAGTAAAAAATTACAATTATAGTATGAAAAACTAATCAGCGCCTCTAGCGGGCTCTATAGGAACTAATTTTGGACTACATTTTTAATGTCAAACTCTCAAAACATTCGATATTCGATAGAACTGACTGTCCGAAACTCGCGCTGTCTTAAATGATATACATATATGTACATACATACTTAGATATTATCTTTAGAAAAACGTTATCTTTAAAAGTAACGCAGAAAACTTTTATTTCATTGTTTCTGTTTCGAAAAGCATTATATGAAAAGAGCTGCAATAATCGGAACTAAGTAATACAGTCAGCAAAGACTGTATAATTCAGTAACATTATCCCATAATTAACACGCTAAACCTGTGCTTGGACACAATCGCGACTATTCGACATACACAAGCCGGCCTTAAGCTAGCGATTACCATACCTTCACCAATAATGTGCATATTGAGATAATCCGAGCATTGACAATTACATTTAGATGTACGACTGGCGATCAGCCAACTTATAATTGACAGCTCGATTGATCGACAATGATGCGATCAAATTGAATGTGTGAACTTTTATTGGCAGTTACGCAGCCTTGTTTACTAATGTTGTGAAGGTTTTCTGTGTATTTGACTGTCGCAATCCCTGAACTTTTGATTGATTGACAACTTCCTGTATGGTGTTAGATGTGTTAGATAGTAATCAATGTGAGTGACGTCAATATTTTGTTGGATTCAAAAATTTTGTTGGTTTGTGAGTCATGGGAGTTCCGAATCATTAATGTATGGCTCTCTCAAAATGTAGCTCTTAAGAGAGCAAAACGAGCCAGCTATAGTATACCTATAATAATATGATTTACATTTTCTACGCGTTTTTGTTTCACGCTAGAGTAAAATAATTGTTCAATCAATACTTGCGTTTTTTTTAGCAGATTAACAAAGCGTGAATGGCTTATTAAATAAGACTAATGGAATTTTAACCCTAATAATCAGGCACACATCTACTAAAGAATTTACCTGTTCCAAAATTACTCTTCTATGAAGGTCATACTCCATTAACTGTCATCTCACCGATCAATGTGTCTCACCCGTTTCTACTCGTGGATGCTGATCCGTTCATGAATAATAAACTCATTCGATTGTGTTTTGTATTGTTGAATAATAGCTTGCTTACGGGTTAATTCACCCTTACTGAGGCCACTTTATGCTAAGTAATATTCAAAATCTATATACATATAAGTAAAATAGGTAGATGTTGTTGACAAGTTTGTCGCCGCAAAAATCGGATTTCAAGCAATATAGCCTTTCACAAACAACTGATTGCTTCGCAAAATGTGGCTAAAAGTTACTGATACTAGATAATACAGTCTCGGATGGCACATAGTTCAATCTAACGAGGTTTTACTGCCCTCCTTCGGCCCGTAAATTTAGGCTCACTATTCTTTTCACGATAGAATTTCGCAAATTTATTCCTTAGTACGGGGAATTCGGACACATTTATAACGGTTTGATGTTATAAACCCGTTCGGATGGTCGTTTCGTGCATAATGCTAGGTCGTTTTGTTATTTCGGCTGAGGATACTGAGGGACAGAGCACTAAGAGTGCAAAATAACATAAATAACGCTCAATAGTCCTAAGTTTACGAGCAAAGGAGATCGTAATTGTGACAAAGATAGGAGTATAATACTTGTAGAAAAGTCATGAGTAAAGATCCATTACGTTCTAAAGTTTAGTGTTTTCTAAAACAGTGGGCACATTTCCTTCCTAAAATTACATGGAGTTAGGAGTACTTCGTTAACATTGTTATTTACCGAGGTGTTTACCAGTTTACATACAGTACGTGATACAAATAAGTGTAGAGATTTACTACATCAAGGGAATATAGCGTACTATCTTATGTGTACTTTTATTTTGCTCCACTAAAACATTTTTTATGAACACGCATGTAGGTACCTAGTCCGGAATTATTTACTTTTGAAAGCAAATGGTTTTCACTATCATAAATCTATAGGGAATAAAATGTTAATATATTAAATAGCAACTTTCCAACGTCTTAATAATCTCTAAGTAAAGTAAGTTTTATAGAAAAGTACTTCAACATTTTGCCGTATATAAAAATATGTGATAGAAATTCAACCGTAAAACGTTACAATGATTTCTATATCAAGTTTTCAACATTCAGAAAGCCACATGTAGAATGAACACCTAACATTTCATTGAATTAAAGACGCGTCGCATTCAGCTGCTTCTAGTTCTAAGAATCGATTTCGTATTTTCTATATACATATTACTTATTTTAGGTACTGTATACAATCTGGTTTCCATCTCAAAGCAACCGAATTTCGTAGAACTCGAACTTGCGTGCACAATAAGTTTTAAACTTTACCTACAATTAGTGCCAAGCACATGTTGAAACCACATCTGCCAATAAGAAATCGCTCAATCTTTTTTCCATATCTCATAATTTTACGAGCAACCAACACATCTGGTTCTCGCGTAAATCCGTTAACACCTTCCCGGAACATATGAAAATAAACACAATAGCATTTAAAATTCAGGTAGGTATGTGTGTGGAGAGACAATGGCAGGCATAAATCGGCCATTATCGCTGGAGCCGTCACGAGGCCCGTTTGATTCAATTCCTGGGGAGGATTTACTGCTGGTCGCCCTTCCGACACCTTACGTTACTGTTTAGAACAATATCTTACCACTGCACGTTCTATTGTCTTACCTCGCAGCGTATTTTATGGGGCTGAACAACTTTAAATCATTTCGACGTACAAACAACTTTAGTAACAAAAATTATTGCTATTCAGATTGTTATTGATACACATAGATTGATTACAACAGATCGAGAGTTCTGAGAGTAATGATCTAAAATCACAACATCAAAAGACACGTCTAGACCAACTTAGCGGTCGAATACAGCCACTGACAACCCTTCAGTTGTTTGATCTACCCACAGGCTGTCTCCGATTCTTTTGTAAACCAAACACAAACTTTGTATCGGAATCTTTGATGTTGAATACGTAATAAGGTCGTTAGTGAACCGAATGCAGTGAACGAGTGGCTTGCTCTATTTTAGATCGGTAATAACAATAAATAAGGGAGTGACATATAACGAGTGCGTGCATCGAGCTTTTACCGCGGGAAATCTCGAATGGCGAGGGAATGCGGCCCGGCTCCAGAAAAACATCATATTACCAAATGCGTGAATCATCCGAACAATGTTTGCGACAGTTATGGCGGCGTTCTCTTGAGTTATTGTGTTCCAGACTCAAATTTACTGTGATTTAACGTCTACCGGTCGTTATTTTTCTTACCATTTTCCTTTTGGTTCGCTCGATATTTTTTATAGACACATGAGCCCATAACGTAATGCCTTTGGGAGCACTACTGCAAGAGCTTATTTGGTTTTTGTTATTGACTGCAACTATAAACTGCAATCTTGGGCTTTCCGAAACTAGTTTGTGTAAGAGTATATTTATTTGCATTTCAATATATCATTCTAGTTTTAGAATGAAATCAGTACCAAATCTAAATTTATCAACTAAATCTATGTATCATACATAATATTTGTACGAAATGTTTTTATATTTCCAAAACTGCATTTGACATTTTCCTTAAAACGTTCTGATTGCACAAAGCTATTTTTGATCAAAGAAGATTTTAACACAATTACGACAACATTTCCGATTGACTTGGCAAACAAAACGTTATATTAAAATTCTATCTCTCATAGCCGATGTTAGACATTCAGCCGGTGAAATGAAGCATCAAATCCACAAAAATTAGACAAGCGAACAATTTAGTCTGAATTTCCGTTCGCACGGGCCATTTAACCCAATAAATTTAGACCATTACCCATGTCCGAGTGAGTCCGCAATAAACCGTTTTAAAGCGCCCGTGTCGCTTTGAAAACTCGTTACTTTTTTTAAGCGAAGACAGCAATGAAATTAATTTTGTATAATTGGCGAAATTATAAAACGTTCGGATGACATTTCGGGTGTTTGAATACGAGGTCGGGGCCCTCGTGTGCTCCGGAATGGTGTTTATATGTGGATGTGCGAATTAAATGTTTTGTGAATTGATATTGGAAGTATTTTTCTGACATCGTCAGATTTTGAAACGGCCGAATTTATTTATAAATGCCTGGGTGGTCTACATTGCCGTGTATGTGAATGACAAAATATTTTTTTATCTTGTTAAACCTCAGTAATTGCCCTGAAATTTTAATAGTCATGAACTAAAAAACTGCTGTCCAAAGAGCTTGCGTACTCCCATTCATATTTTCTATACTAAAAGAAGTTAATTCAATTCTCATCACTATAATCACTATATAACAAGCTGGTACCAAACTGTAAACGCATCTTGAACGACAACAGCATATTACTTGTTGAGATCAGTGATTGGTAAGAGCCTAGGAGCACATGAGCGTCGAATACGGAGCGCGATTAAATCCAGTACATTAGTCGAAGTTCAGTTAAGCTGTTGATAAGGTTGCTGCTACACGATCGACTTGATGTTCTCTACGCCTTTGCTATTAAATTAACTTTACATTATAGTGAGTACCGTACATACAGAATTATTTAATACTAAGAATAATTTCAGTAAAGAAGGAAAAATAATGAATTTTCCAGAATTGGGCTCGAGTATAAATAAATTAACTTAAGATATTAACTAGTCGGTTTGTCGTAATATGAGATAAAGTATCAACCACAAGAAATAAGAACGTTTATAGTATTTAAAAAATTCAAATACTGTTTATAATCCGTGTTGAGTAGGGAAACGTTAACTAACAAAAATGTAAGCACCTTATGAAATTAAATCTAAATATATTGTAGGACTATTAAACTACTTACTCTTAAAGCTATTTCAAATAACAGACGAACCTTAACTGACTCAAAATTATCTCCAGCGAATTTCCTCCAAATATTTCAAACGCGATTTTCAATTTACTCACACATTTCTTGTTCCAAATCGAATCGATTGAAGAAACTTTGAGAGGTAACTTAAAGTAAGTTGGAAGTTTTGAGAGCACTTGAAATAAATACTACTGAAACTTGACTATCGTAGGCCGGGGTCCCGTAACTTATGTATTTAAACCACGATTAGACCAACAGGTTGAAGTTGGGGGGAAATCGGAGATCACCTCGCGTTACGATGTATGTAGCTATCTAACTTATGTGTGTTCGTTTTGTAACTTAAATATATTTATAATGTTATTTAATTTAATCGTACTGTAAAATATACTTATATACGTATTGAATGGTACTGTAAAAGATTTACATTTGAAAATACTCTCTTCTGAATTTGCCTCTACTTATTCAGTAGTTTTCTATTTCAGACAAAGATTTTGTATCTGTTTTACCTACATCAGTTAAAAATGTAATAATACTAGTAATTGTGTCACAGATTTCTTAACTACCTTATTATATTTCTTTTACCTGAGATAATATTACAAGCTAAAGCTAATTACCACTAAATAAACCAAGTAACATATTAAATATGAATAAATAAACAGAATAAATAGCATCTGCACTCTAATATCGGTAAGTTCGGCTTACGGTAATACAAAATCAATATTGTAAGCTCCAATTAATCGGTACACAAAGCCGATCTGACGAACTCCGTACTTCGTGTACTTCGACTATGCTTACAGCCGCATGACAAAAGCGCTTCGATAATGGATATATACTGTAGCCCTACCATGAGTTGGCGTAGTTAAAAACTAAAGTAGTTAACGTGAGAACGCAACTACAACAGTGGGCTCAAATAGGGAAAGAATGAACGACAAAGCCAATCTACATTCACTGTTGTTTAATTTAACTACACGTTATTAAATATGGCAACCCATGGTAGCAATTTTGGTACCTTAACTATCCGTTAGAGGCGCTGTTCGAGTTTTACGAGAACTACAGTGTCTCCGGGAGACTATAGTTACCAACTCATGGTAGCGCTACTGTTATTCATAATTCACGTGAATGTACGTGAATGATTAGTCGACCGAACGCCTTAGATGGAAGCTTGTAAGCTGATTTACTATGTTTTACATAGGAGGTAATAAGCGCGCTGCTAACAGGTTGAGATTTTATGAGACATATTAACGTCGGTTTGATAGTCATTTGATTATATTGTGTAGAAAAAGTATATTTTAATCAATTATTTAAAAAAATAATGTAAGCTCACAAACCTAGCCAGCGTGGTGGACTCAAGGCCTAACCCCTTCCTCATTGCGGGAGGAGACCCTTGCCCAGCAGTGGGACATAAATGGGAAAAATTTATTTATTGCTCATGTGAGTTTGTCTTTGCTAGGGCTTATTTTGAACCATTTTAAACCGTCTTATAAGATAAAAACACATTTTTTGGTGAGATTAGAAATTAATCTAATCAGCTCAGCCAAACTTGTTCAAGTCTTAATCAAGTGAAATAAATAGTTCTGTTGATATAACAACAAAATCATTCAGCCGATCTTAATTTGGAAAACCCGAGTCAACATCGTAATCAAATTATACTCGGTCTAGCATTTCAGTTTGACCTACAAATTAGTTGTTTACAAACCCCAGACACATAATATTATATATAATTAATACTAGCTGAAGTCTAGATACGTCAATTAGTACATTGTAAATGAGCGCGTTGAAAAACGATCCGTGTTTGGACTAACAATAGAAGCTTGACAGTTTCAAACAATGTTCATATACATGTATGTATATATGTGTATTCTACTTGGCAACAATATTCATAGACTAGCTGACTCGCGCAACTTCGCTTGCGTCATATAAGAGTGAATGGGTCAAAATTTTCCCCGCTTTTGTAACATTTTTATTGGTACTCCTATTGGTCGTAGCGTGATGATATGGATAGGAGCTATAGCTAGGAGCCTATAGCCTTCCTCGATAAATGGACTATCTAACACTGAAGCAGTTCCTGAGATTAGCGCGTTCAAACAAACAAACTCTTCAGCTTTATAATATTAGTATAGATTTCAAGTATAATTATCACGTCTCTGTTTTGTTATAATATGGAAATAAAATGAATTTAACTCTACTGTACAGTTTGTTTGCTCTTTTAAATATTCACAAAGAAATGGAGATAAAGAATATTTTTGTAAACTTTTTCGATTCACAGACGATACGATGCTTGTCTATCCGGTTATACTCATAAGTTATTCTGCGATGTTCTTGTTATTTATTTAATTGAAATTTAATTTTCGTTATAAAAAAATGCGCATAGAGAAAGAAATAATCTTTTTTTAGTTTCACACTATTGAGTATAAAATATAAACATTTAGAGATATATTTATAAAGCATTTAAACACGAGTGTAAAGACATATTAAAATATCCAACGTGGTTGTACAAGTAATTCCCTCAGGAGCTTTTATCGTAACAGCGTACAATGTATAACATTAGACTACATTTATTTCAGCCGACATTATTATTCCCCGTGCGACTAAGCGATAAGCCAAACAATAACAAAGAATATTTGCCGACCGAAACAAAAAAATACTAAACGACCTATTTTTATGAATGCCTCCATTTTTAATTCTGTTCGTCACACAGGAATTGATGCGTCAAACGCATGAGGGATACGCCCGGGGGATAAATCCTCACGCACTACCCAAACCTAACCATTCCACATACCAATTTTACTGGCCATAAAAATATCTGCCTATATTTTATAGTCTAGCGGGAATTTGGATGATTTTTTTTTCACATCAGTTTCCTGTTTTATGCCTAGATACTCGTAAATACTAAAGTTTACGCTTGACGAGTCCTGCCGAGTGGGGTTCCAGTGATGATAAACTGTAGGCGATCGTTCGAATAGCTCCAAGCCTTTAAACTAACGCGAAAAATGGTAAAAAAAACATGGCTCGTTGAGGTCGGCCGGAGCTTTCCGCAATGTTCGCACAATTTTCCGCACATAACAGCACTTCATCGTTAGTAAACTGTTGTGTTGTTCCACAAAATAACGTATTGTGTTCTATACATCATTGTTTAACCCTTTGAAGCACTGGAGGGTTGGTGATACGTTTTTAATTTGTCATTTTCCACTGTAATAATAAAAGTATACAGTTTTACGTTGAGACTAAAGTACTTCTCAATTTGGATTTTGGTGTAGTATTTAACACGGTAATGAAGGTACTAAAGAAATGAAGGCGTTTTCGTGTATGAAGGTACTTATTATACGCAAACAATAACGCAAGATATTAATTAACTAGTCTAATAATAAGAAGAAGCGTCCGAAACGTCCTGTCATTACGTAGAAAAACGGGTCAGGTAGGGTGAAGGCACGCATTGTCGGCACTACGCGGAGCCATTTACGCACAATACACGTGGTTAATCACTCACGCGATTTCTCGTAATATCATGCCTTAACACGGAACGGGAACAAATGAGCCAAGTCGTTCGCAATCATCACACGAATGCGCAAATCTCGAGCGAGATTAGTGCGCGCTCTTGACCCCGTTACAGGTATGAGGGGATATATTTTTTCTTTGAAGTACGGTCTCGCTTAGTAGCCTTTATTATGAACGAAATATTTTGATCGGCGAACTCCCGCACATTTCGACAGCCAGTTTTTGAATATTGTATTTGATTCGAAAAGTGAATTATCAGTTTTATTATTCAGTGGGTCCATTGAAGACAGAGTAAATTCAATATTATTAATGTATAAACAAATAATTTCTGCCAATTATTGAGTTCAATTATTGATAAGCCAGTTGACTAGGATTATCAATTAGGAATTCAACTAAGTTGAGTTGAACAGGACGCGTAGGTATGAAAGTGCAGATTACAGAAACTATTAGGGATTAATCACTGGGATTATAGTGTAAGTTATGGAACTAGTGCGCGATAGATAATGCCTCTGGATTGGAAATGGCTTACATCGTATTTCACACACATACATATTCATTTGTGTATTACAATAATTGTAACTTACGTGTATGCTTAAGTACATACAAAGGTAGTAATAGGGTTTTTAATTATCAATATAGCTCGTGGTCGCTACGTTGCTTCCACGACCGGGTGACATGAGTTCCTGTGCCTCGATTCTCTACTTCTATCGACTACCGACAACCGAACTGTCATCGGAAAAAGGTGTCGTAGGAAACATTTTGGCAGTACATTCTAATTGTCAAAATTTCGATAGCTAGCCGGTTGTCGGTAGTCGATAGTAGTAGAGAATCGAGCATTTTGGAACACATACACGATAACTATTAATGTCTCATTTTGTGGATGTGTGGATTCTCTATTTTAAGGTAGTTCGAATGTAAAATTTAAACAAATATTAACTCTTAATACTCACAACAATAACAATTACGTGAACAAAGCACTCAAAAATAAAAAATAACAGCGCAATACGAGGACATCAAAGACCTTTCTTCCTAACATCAAATGAAATGAACTTTCATATCTGAATGCTTAATAATACGGTGCGGGGCGTGCGGGCAAATTGCTCATCCGGCCTATTACGTGTTTATTTACCGGCCAACGGGGTATAATTGTGTCGTAATCAGGCTGGCACGGGCACACGGCTCGCACTCGGTCCACACACCACGCGCACGGTGCGCCCACGGGACTCGGCTGCGGCAAACGTAAATAGTGCTTTCAACAACTACGCCTTTCACCCTATTTTATTGCAACGTTTGTTTTCAAATTATTTCACTTTTTATTGTTATTTAGAAATGTTGCGGTGTGGAGTAATAATCTGAACAATTTTATACTGTGAAAAGAGGTAGCATTTATGTTTTTTAACAAGAAAAATGCTTTACCGGGCTTTTTCATATAAGCAAACGAAAACCCTACAAATTTTCTCTATAAACGAACTCATTCAAAAAGAATGATATCTTTTACTTATGTATCATGTTCCATAAAACTAAATTATCCTTCAACGTATTTACCTAAAGATAAACTTTACTTAATCAATCAAGCTTCGTCTCGTTTCAGCGAAGTCTTTAGCTTACAGTAAACAGTTCATAATTACCTGCCGCTATGGGATTCCAAATTAGCCCACATTACTTTAACTTGAACACTATTTATACGAAGGATAATGGAGCGATAATCTTGTGTCATTTACTCGAAAAAACTTTTGGTAAATATCTTATTTTATTTAGATTGTAGAGATAAAAATAACAGGTGTTGTCTAGTGATCAAACGAACCTATCTTATTCCCTATCTTAGGTACAATATTGAAATTAGCTAATCACATACAAATATGACGTCGTTTTAAAAAATAATCTTTTGCTTATGAGTTATAATATCCTAGAAAATATTTCATTGTGTTTATTAGTCAATGCTTAAGAGTAAAAGTAGTTTTATAAAACCGTACTCCAAAATAACTCTTTTACAATAACAATGAATAAACAGGAGAACAAACAATAGTAAAACAAGTTCGTAAAACCCTTTATCAAACGAAATCCTAAAAACACTCTCATCTAAAGTAACATTTGAAAGCATTTTATCGTAATCTTCTTTCCTTTTAAACTATACAATCACTTTTTCCTTCCTCTGTAATTAATCCTTTACTTTCGGAATAGCTTTGCATTTTTCCATTTTAACTCCGAGTAATTAGAGACCCAAAAAGCTACCTAATTAACCTACATCGGAAAAACGTCAGGAACATTAACAACATGATAATAAAAGGTACTGCAACAAAGAACTTTTTATGTAACAACGTAAATAATGTTGGCAAATGATACGAATGTCGACGGATATCCGGACTTTTATGGCGATCATAATCTGGTTTTTCGTGGAGAAGTGATCAATGTTATGTAAAACTTCAATGGTGCCTTTGATAAACTTTTTATAGATGATTCATGGTTGAAGGCCAAGCTGTCTAACAAGAATTTGTGAGGCCCGCAGTTATCCGTTACACGTGCCAAATATTGTTTCACTCCTCTAATTACTTACAAAGGGGCGATTAGGAATAAATTTACTCTGCCATCGAGTAGTTTTACTAGATACAGTCTATTAGAAAATTAAATAGACCTTATCTTCTATATATATATAAATGAATTGCTGTTCGTTAGTCTCGCTAAAACTCGTAAATGTGGCTGGACCGCTTTGGCTATTTTTAGTCTTGAATGATTTGTGGAAGTTCATAGAAGGTGTAACAGGTGAATAAATTTGATTAAATAAAAACAAGAAAGTGTGAGCGGAGCTGCGCGGGTCAGCTAGTAGCATACAAAACTATTTTTTTGTATACTTACAAATATTTCTAAAATGTTCATAACAGAAACTTAACTCAGTGATTAAAGTTACAGAAACGATCGCACTGCCTATCGACAAATACAATGGCTAACTACGACTTTAGCTGCTATTGATTATACTAGTCTATATCTTTATCAAGTCTATAATCAACACAATCGTATCTATATAGCCATAAAAATATCAGGCTCATTTTTCGTCAATCGTCCTTGTATCTGGCACTATTCATTATGGCCTAACGAGAGACAATCGCGACGTAATCAAGGTGGTGTCATGCCCGAGGGACCCACCGTGTCTCGTAATTATGCCGAAACGTCTCGCTAAGATATATGCCGCGTTGTATCAATTTTCGCGACATTACCGCGGCATATAATGCCGGTGTGAAATATTTGAGTGTTAATTGTTATAACGTGTCATTGTTTAGTGTTCTCTAACGCTTAAGTGGTAGCTGCTGGTACGTTTACGTCATTTCCTTAAGAGTTTGTTGCGAAATGCTTACGTTCAGTTGTTATTCTAAGCCTTATGTATGCATACCTACTGTTAAAAAATGTTATAGTTATTTTCATGTTAGGACTCGAAATCGTCACCATGGGATCATGGATCGTGGGGGCTACCACTGAATATCAGCACGGTTCATAGTCAGACAAAAGTAGCGAACAGAATACAGTCGGTGTACTTACACTATCTATAGTACTACACAACTGTAACGATACGATAAAAATAATACTCAGTAAAAATGAAAGTAGAGCACTCAAGATAAATTCCTTCAGAAGTTCATTCAAGCCATCAGCGTTATAACATTACGTGTACAAAGACCATCTGTATACTTACGCAGCCTTCTTAAGAACAATGTAAAATAAAATTAAGTAAATTGTTACGTAGAAACTCATTTTGTGAAGGTTAGTAGTAGGTTAAGTTTCAAACGAGGCTCGCGGCTCGACCTAAGTGTTCACTTGACTGACATTTGACAGTTACTTTTGAAATATTATGTAGTTTGTGAATAGTCTACGTCACTAGATAGGTAACTTTTTAAAATATATTTTTTCGGAGTATTGTTTTTTGTTTATTGCGAAATTAACCTTTGAACTCTGCCGTCCATTTAAATTAATTAAATTCAAGTAAGTGTTTAAGACTAAATAATAAACACGATGTACTCGTAAACTTTCTTTGTAATATTTTATAAGCCCAATCAATTTATTATTTACTCACCTCACGCATTCCGTTTAACTTTCGCAGCTATGGGTTGTGTATACAAACTACTTCGGCCTCCCGAACATCGGATTAATATGTACCCACAAATTATAAGTTTCAATACACTAAAGTCCGAAACATAGTCAAATCTGCATAACGCAAACCGCGGACTTGCGCTAGTCAATTTGATACTCAAATTGAAATCCACGAACCGTCCTCACTGCAATTAAACTTTACCAGAGCTATTTGAACTATCAAAGCTATTTGCTTTAGCTGATCGCAAAACTGAAAATTACGATATACCGCTTACACCAAACAATAAAATATTTTACATTTCACTTCGTAAATATTTCGATGAGCTCAGTAATTAAACGAATTTTTGATGTTATGGCGTTCGGACAAAATCATTTTGGTATTAATACATTAAAGATATTTGTGAAACAAAACTAACGTATATTGAACCTGATTTGTTAAAAATGCATGCAATGAAAACCAACATCAATTCGATCATTTCGTTCTACGACCAACTACCAATGAATGTGCTTATTCATGTTTAACATAAATATATCTTAAAGAACACAAGCAATATTCCCAAAGCAAGCTTCTTACTTTTATTTTTACATCCATTTAATTTATTAATACCGTAAATAAAACCACGACACTATTTTCCAGTGCTAGCAAAAAGTGAATTTATCGACAGTGGTAGAGGCGCCGCGTTATTCCATTATCGCTGCCTCCAGTTTAATCGCATTATAACCTTGTCGTTACAAGCCCGCAATGAACAATACCCACCGATAATTACTCGCAAGTAACTATTTATTCACATCTCCATAGTAGAGGGAATATCAGTAGGATCACTTTGAACAAAACTGTCGGTAACATTTAGTATTTGGGTCCTTCACACATGTTGCTTGAAAAGTGTAAAGCACAAAAATAATAAGTTTTCTGCATTGCTAGTTCAATTAATATAGAAATTATCTTTAAGCTTATTTTGCTTCATTCACATCCATACATCTTATCCTTGCAAGAAAAGACGTATAGTATGTACGTTTAAAATGTATCAAAATAAATCAACGTATCATGGCGCATACAAATTCATGAAAATACTATAGCAATAAATAAAGCATAGGAGATACTTTAACTGTATGTTTACAAATATTCTACTACGTGTATAGTAATTACTTTCTTTTATCTATCAGTGGACTTCCATATTCATAGTTAACCCACTGCTTTGTAGTTGCGATGCGCAGAAACTATTACTTCATGAGTTTGACACATTTCTGTACGGAGGCCCTTCATGATCCATAATTATGTGTTTTGGATTATGATGGATATGCTTTTGATGTATTCGAGCGACGTGCTAAATTACCACCCGTCGTATCATACATCATAATATTATGGCAAATGGTTTCCTTTAATGCGTACAATGCTGTGTAATTCTATGGCACACGAGTATGTTTCGAATGAGATGTTACGTGGCTTGCGTATGTTCTCTTATATTGCTAAGATGGTTACTTAAAAGCCGATGATCATAGAATCGGAAAATTTCCGCGATACCTAAATAATGCACTAGCAGCAATTTGTTTTAATTATAAAAGAAAAACATTATGAGGAAACTTTTATTACTTAGAATCTTAAAAATAAGGAACCCTGTAACGTGCAGCAATTGCTATATGGGAAAAAAGTCGCGAGAAGTAACGGTTCTCGCGACCATTTATAAAATTATGATTACGAGTAATAAGCTGTTGTTGGAAATCCCCTTGTAAAGAAAGTGTTAGAACCTAGTTTACTAAGCAACCCATATAGTACTGCAAACTATTTGTGTGACATGTAATAACGTTAGTTATATATTCTCCAGGTGCAAACAACGCGGCTGCCGCTGCCGACATTCTCGCCGCGCGCAGTGCTGATGTACAGCGCGTCCGTGGGCGGCGAGGGTGCGGTGGCTCTGCAGCTGCGGGAGGCGGCACCGGGCGAGCTCGACGCTGCCAGGCTGCAAGAAGACCGGCTGGCGATCGCCTGCCATGAGCCGGAGCTGCTCGCCGACCTGCTGCATGCGGCCGCTGACATCGGTGAGTGAATTTATTGTTTCAAAATACGACACATACACAATTTTAAAGTGGTGTTCTTATTCGTAATTACAATTTTTAAGCATCGTTAGTTTTAAATTAGAAAAACATACTCGTGACAAGTACTACAAGGGAGGGACAGAAAATCCGTAAGACAAAAAGTGATACTATCTTAGTTAACACGCCAATAATTTTGAAGTAAGCGGTTTTGGAAGTATTATGCGTACAATGTATTAAAAAGAAAGGTATTACCAGGTAATTATATTTATTGTAAATTCACAAATAAGGTCCTTATTTGTGAACCTCTATGAGAACAATGTAAATTCAAATGAAAAAAAACTAAATCCTACTAAATAATCGCGTTTTGCTTATTAAGTAGCCATGATGGGAGTACCGAAGTTTTGATCAACAAGTGAAGATAGAGAGAAAATATTGTGTACCAAATACAGACAAGCAAAAAACGCTTTTGAGTGTATACAGTTGATCGGATTTCCTTGAAACCTAAATAAATAACATAGAAACTGGATTTTATTTATTTAGCATCCTCGTCGAAAGGTTCACGCAGGATCTAGTTTTATTTCTGAAGTTACTGAATAAAACAATCACGGGATTTATGTAGCCAGTTACAATATTAGTTTTGATGACAGATAAAAGCTAATTTGAATGTTTAAATTCTTATTTAGGAACTTCAAGTTACGAATGATAACTAGCATTATTTAATTTACCGTAGGATTTAAGTTACTGGACTCTAAGCTGTTTTCTAAGCAAATTTAATTTCAAACAAAATATAGCGCAATTCACTAAAAATATTTTTACCGAGTATCTACTGAATATTACAAAAAATCGCTTTGTTATCTTCATTAAAGAGAGAAAAATTCATTGTGTACCAATTTTTAAACATATTGCTACAGTAGTAGAAAACCTGCTACGATCGTATAAACAGCAAAATACGCCCATAATTAGTAAGATGATTACAAAAACAACTGATAAATTGTCGCCAAGTAAAGTTCAGTGAACCGCGCGGCACGCCATTAATATTCTTTTGATCATAATTGTGCATCTACGATTTATCTCGGACTAATTACTGAGACTTACCACCTAACTCTCCAAGTCAGCCATGCAGTATTTGACGTGACCAGATTAACATCCGTGTAAATAAATGTAATTTAAAAATCATAATTGAAGGTTATGTTATGATATTATACGAGAAATACATGAATATACGTGTTAAAGTTTTAAACCTTCAAAGATAGACTAAAGAAGTTCGTTTATTAATTAGTTTAATAATATTTTTTGTAGTGCTAATTTTCAAAGATTTTAAAGTCATACTTAAGTCAATTTACAATTAATTTAACTGTTTAGTTTAATTTCTTAGTAAATCATTCCTCAATACTAAACTGCTAAACGGGCGTTATGAGATTTTTACGGTTACGATACATTATTTGTTGCCAGTCGTTTCGATCGAGTTTAATCATCTTATCAAAACACACCATATTCCTATAAAAAACTATAATCGTAAAATATAGTTTTATTATTGATAGACTGGCTATATACTGCATGATTCATCATCATTAGCAATACCACGGGTGTTATGTACCACTGTTTATTCAGCCTATAGATACTGATTAAGCATTCAGATTAGCCTAACTAGCTCGAATCAACACTTGAAACCAATTTACAAAACAAATAATTGCCACGCGCATAATTCACTCTACTTCAAACAGAATTCGAATAAAAACTTTACTTGATATTTATTTTATAAAAAACAATAAGAATAATTATATTAAAAATGAATTACAAAAATAAACCCAAAATATTTTACGTGGAATAGTAATAATGTAGCGAGGATTTTGAAAATAAAACACTTTAAAAATAAAACTGTCAGTCAATGAAACACAGAAGAATACTTCAGAGAAATCATGATTCACTTGTGGTTGTCATTGATAAAGTAACGTTACATTTGCTATCGGAAAGTTTACAATAAAAAAATATTTACAGCACTTGTAACATACAAAAAGACAATATTTTACTACGTTAGTACGATACATTCGACTATTGACATTACTCTTTGACTTACAATTACTTGAGTGAAATAGCAATCAGTGTAACAAATTAGCCCATATCCGTTACCTTACAAAAGCGTTGAACTACAATCAACAAAATTGTCATTCAGACATCGCAACAAACGTTCGGACTATTTTATTTCACGTCAAGAGTCATGATCGTTCCGCAACTCACAACTGGGAATGCTGCGTCGGTTATTTTGCATTTCAAATATGGAGTTTTGCATTGGAAACTGGCTCGACGCTCGCTTGGACACCGCGCAACGCTCTGTCATTTGTTATCGAGTCATTTAAATCTTCCAAGTGTTGTACATCACTAGTTTTATGGAAATTCTGAAGCATATTTTGTGCACACGCTGTACATTATGGAAATAGAAAAGTTAGTGATGTGACACATTTCGTTGTG
Organism: Anticarsia gemmatalis; assembly: GCF_050436995.1. NCBI lineage: Eukaryota > Metazoa > Arthropoda > Insecta > Lepidoptera > Erebidae > Anticarsia > Anticarsia gemmatalis. The sequence goes on along the minus strand of NC_134763.1, from coordinate 4,095,760 downwards.
AGTATGAAAGTGGTAGACCCAGTTTCTCTTTTTTAAACATGACATTATTATAAGCTGTAATTATGATTGGAAATGAATAACACATAAATTATTTATAACGATATTTATATTAATAACGATAATTGTTATAAAATCTATAACAATTATCATTATTTTGGTCATAATTTCTTCAAAATACAATATTTCCAAATGATTTGCAACAGTTAATCACCGATGAAAACTAATTATGTGGGATTATGTGTGGGAATGAACAATACAGAAACGTTCATACATCATTTGAAGATTAACTTGCAATCAGAGCGCGTGATTGCGAAACATCGTTACATTAAAATTACACCATAAATTATATTCAATTGAAAACACTATACAAACTGTCATGATATAACCAGTCATCATTCCGGCTAAAAAAATTAAAATATTGTTTTTTTATTTTCAGTATGTCTTTAATTTTTAAATACAAAGAAACACTTTGCCATTACGCCATCCATGAAAGTCAATTTTAACAAAGAACATCAACCGTATTATGATTACCATTCATTTATATTCAGCCAAGTTTTTAGCAGTATAATATTATTAATATCCTATTAGGCACAAAGCCTCACGGGCCGTTGCCTTTCCAAAATAAAGCCTGTAAAAATAAATATCATATCAACTCAGCACATCGTATTAGTAGAAGGACGTCTTCAAATATTTATTTAATGCGATTCTTTCTCGTATTTTTGTTGAAGATCAAAGCTAACATAATTTACTAGCTTTCGAAATTCGAATTATCTAGCTCGTCGCTCGCCATTAGGCCCCGAGGGAGGCCGCCATTGCAGGACATCAACTTGTCAAAATTCACTCGAGAACTGTCTCGATTTTGCTTAAAAATGCAAACTCATGCAAACGAGCTTCGAAGCCCCCTAATTGAATTAGACCTCCTTAAGCGAACGATGAAAATTTCTCTCCTATTATTGAGCACGTAAATTGTAAAGATCTAACCGTTGTGCATTTCAATTACGAAGTTATTATTTAATTTTGTAAGTTGGTTAACTGTGTTAAAATTTTTGTAATTTTGTAACTATTACGGTTCAGAGACATTTAAGTTATATGTCAAGTTTCTAACTTATTCTATTATACTTTTGTGTACCTACGAGATGAACAAAAATACTGACTTAATTTGAAGTAGATCCCCAAACAGCTTTATGTAAAAGCAGCCGTGTAACTATAGCAGTTAGCTAAAAGCTAATAGGTTTGACAACAGCGTGTTTCATCACCGCTACCCTTGTAGGTAAATATTCGGGGATTCCATTAGCCAATCCCTTAGAGACTATTTAATTAACATATGGTAAACAAGTTCATTATCCCTTTGTGCTTTGTACAAACTTTTCGACATTCCATAACTTTTCTCGTATTTTAAATATACTTTTAACGTGGAGGTAGCATTTTGACATTGTTGTTCGGTCTTTAAATTTTCATGCGGGACTCCCGGTTCCTGAGATTCCATTGTGATTTTACATTCTTTTAATTAGGTTGACCTTTTTCGGAAAATGTTTTAATTGGAAAGATGAGAGGATACATTGTAAGATAAATTATTTATTTGTTTATTAATGTCTACGTAATGTAAAGATTAAACCTTTTTGTTAACCTAATTCTTTACATAATTCACCCAAAGAGAAGGACTACTAAAAATAGCAAAAGTAAACAAATACTTGACACCACAAAGCAAACAAAAAACAAACGCAACCTCAAGAGACATAACTCATGATTTTATGCAAGAATAGATAACACGAACAGAAAAAACAAAACATTATCCTTAAAACCCAACCTCAGTAAACTGGAAACGATAAAAAACAGAGCAGTAAGCAATCTGCAATATGAATAAATGGTAGTAGTGCATATTTCACCCGGAGCATCGTCGACGCAGGCACTTACAAAGATGAATTGTCACTTTTGTAAATTGTATCTGTGGATTCAGCCGACTCACCCGCCCGAGTCGGTAGATATGACGGCGGATCATTCGATAATATGTACGTAACTGAAATGTTTCACATACGTTTCTTTATAAAAGGAAAATACTGGTTAAATGAAAACTCTCGTATCTTTTGTTTGCCTTTTTGACAAGTTATTTTTTCCGAGTATGCTTATATTTATTAACAATGATCACTCAGTTCCAGCGTGTGCTGAATTATTTAACTACTTATAAGCCAAATAATTCAATTGAACGATTGATGAAAAACAAGCATAGAAATAAAAATGAAATCCACAAATTTCACGTGTTACAAACCCAGTTTCCACATAACCGATTTTACAATTCTCACACCTATTTCTCTTTCAGTTTTGTAAATACAGAGGAAAATGGAAACAAAAACGAAATGCTCTAATTTTCGGATCTTGAATGGTTGGGAAGTGGAGTGTGAAATGTCATGCGCATTATTTCCATACATTTGCATTTGATTTGTGTATCGCAGTGTACAGTGTTGGCTGCAGCCATTGTCAAACAGTTGCGGCTAGACTTGTTTTCTGTGACCTAGAAACTAAGAGTTGAGTAACACCACTATTTATGTTGGGACAAATTGGAAGCTGTCTCACGAATTTCTCCCTGTCCTTTGACTAAATTTTATTATAATATTTTAGTAAGTACATAATTAATTAGGGAATAGACGTAGTTATCAATGTATATGTTACTGTAAAAGGCCCGACCTGTGGTAAATCCTAAGATTTTCCGGTAAAACCTAAGATTTACCAACTCTCAATGGTAAAAGTCCGATGAACTCTACTATTATTAGTGGAAAGTCGGTGTAAAATAAAAACTATCAACCACTGTCCTTTTGCAATAAACAATACGAATAAGCCTCATATTCAACATTCCAAATATCCCTTCACCAATGTTATGCAGCACACTAGAATATATTAATTAAATTAATAAAGCTTTCAAACGAACATAAAGCCTACATTCCATACGTAACAATGGCCCTTATATTTCACAACACGTATAAACAAAACGAGATAAAATTACACAAAATTGATTCCATTTTTCAAAACCATCCAGCGAAATGAAATCACAACATAAATATTTTTGTTCGTAGGAAAATGTTCCAGTATCCAGTGAGATTAGCGAGCTGGCATCTCGATCGCCCGCATTTTGGGCCTCATAAATTCATATAGGGCTGTTTCTATTAAATTTTACGACAAACACGAACCCTCATATAACTTTGTTAATAAATGTTATAATATATTGGTGGCAGATGTTAGTCGCATCTGACAAAATGGGTGCGCGACGTAACTATTTAAGTCTGTGGTAAATGCCTTTTACTTTAGTGCCTAACTATTAGTAACTTGTGATTTGTCGGCCCAAGTTTCTCTTGAGACCGTGTTGATATCTACGCATACGTATATTATACAAACGTGACACGTAACTTAAACTTTAATAGTTTTCAATAGTACTTATAGTCAAGTCTAGATCCTTATTCTACGTAAGCTATACGCTAGCTATAGTAGTGTGCAGTCAAGAATATCAATAAATAGATTACTCTTTTATCTTTAGAGAATTTTACTACGAACCAAATATGTTAATTATTTCATTTTGGCTCGATTTTTTTGTAAAGAAAATAGCAGTTTGGAATCTAGTAGTTGTCTTATATCACTGATTGAATGCCGACAGGCCACAAAAGCCCTGGCGATTCGGATCCAATGGTGAAAACTTTTGAAGTAATACACGTAGGCACACGCGAGCTAATGAAAAAATATTATGTACCAGGTGACTTTTTAGCGAACTTTGTTAAAGTAGAGCTCCGTAAACAAAATCTATAAAGTAATTATCTAAATCGTCGGCACTTAAGTTCCTCTACGCTCGCGACTCGTCTAACAACTTTAAAGCCGTATCAGATGTCATAATTGTCCTCTGCAGAATCTGAGACGAGGCCACTATACAGACAACTTAGTAGTTTAGTAAAATCTGTAATAATATTAACAAAAAATTGGTCCCTAGTCTTTTGAAAATCTTAATTGTTCTTCTTAAAAATAAGTTTGAAACCTAAAAGAATGAATTGCCCAAAGCTTTTCCAGTGAGAATAAAAAATATGTTTACATGGTTTCACCATGTATTCGTAAGTATGGTTTAGCGTATACCTATTGTGATTTGAAAGAACTTACCTCTCGCATCATGTGACAAGGCATGTTGTCGTGGTTAAAGCCGCGGTGGTCTCAAGATAACTGACATAATGGCGGCTTTTGATTTTATTTATTGTTAGCTGTATTAAAAGAACAATTCAGAATGTGCCTTCTCATTTGCTTATATTATGACAAAGGGCAAAAGACTTAAGAGTGAGAGTCTGAATACGAGGGGTCATGAAATTTATTTATCCGTCGTTGTAATTTGGACGCCACTTTAGCTGTATTATACTTGAGACCTTCTAAAGGAGCAGTTTTAAATTAAGACATGCGATTCTTTCTACACTAAGATAATAAGTATATAGTTCGTATGAACTACTTATGGCTATGGAATGAAGATCATGTTATATCGCCAGTCAACTTGTGGCAATAGAGCAATAATTATAGTGCCGAAAAATAAATTTAACACAATATTTTGAACTTTCTTCTGATACAAAATTCAGTTACTTAATCGTGAAAAGGTAAATTAGAAAAGGTTTTTTAAAAAGGCACGTATATTATATAAGAGAATAGGGCTAATAATATAATATGACCCAATGACCGAAAATAGTTAGGTATCTAGTCTAACTTTATTCTCGATCCCTATCTCCGTTGATAGGTCTATCGAACAAAACTGACCACGAGGGAATGTTATCAGCAACTTGCTAGGTTGCCCTCAATACTCGCGGGACGGCCGGCCATCTTACAAAATGATTTACTATCTCTATCTATATCGACTGTTAGCGAAAATATTTCTTTGTATCACTTTTTGGATAAGAGATAAAATTTATGTTTCCTATTGAAGACTAGCTATGCTTGTGATATATTATATGCAATGTACAACTCACTGGTTGTATTGATGGTAAAGCAATTTTTTTTGGCATTTATAATATGAGCTAAGTGTAGAAAAAATTACTTCGCTAGAATGTGGTATTGCTAGTATCGCTTAGATCGTTCAAAGTTCTATATGTCGGCCAAAATTAGTTTTAGTTTCTGTTAAGAAATGTTAATGGCTGTAGTTGGTTAATTATTCAGCTAGCATATTTTATTAACAGTTGTTTTATGTGTGATTGGTAAATATAGGCGATTTACTACTACGCAAATCCGAAAAGCATAGATTTATAAAACCCGTTTTATTGATTAACAACAACATTAATCTAGAAAACAAATAATGATTTCTATATATTCATAAAATTCCAACCTATAATGCATTGCATTGACTTTCACCACAAACAAATACCGCATTCCAATGTCCAATTTATTTCACTACACAATCAGGGCTTTTAGTGTTAGTACTACATCACTAGGAACTAACATGACGCACGTCCGGGTGAAACGAAAAGCCGTGAAAGGCCACATCATTCACGATTTGTTTTGTACCACTAGTGTCCGGCCAATCAATAGGTGCTCACAATTTTTCAATACCATACATGACAAAACAAGAACGTCAACAAAACAATTTAGTTTTATTTTTTCATGCTTCAAAACTCGTGTATTCAATGGCTTTTGTATCCACTAGTCGAATACAAACGATTTTCAAAAGCCTGAACTAGCATCAAGTTATGGAGACAATTATTGTTATAGTGGACATACATTTTTTTGCTTGAAACAATAACGTAAAAATAGTTCTAAGTATTTAAAAATATAATACAATACATTTTCGTCACAATGCATTTATAAAATAATCATTTTTAAAAGTGGAAGATTCATCGGTGCAATATAAAAATGTGCTCTATTTTCGCTGACAGAAACTTCTTTGCGAAGTGAACCGAAGTCCTACGAAGAACTTAATGACGGTGGCAAAAAACCGAAAGTTCAAATTGTGAATAGCATGACGTTTAAATAAAGAGAGGAACTCCGCAAAGTTCAGCTAATGCAACTTGGCTACGAACTTTTCTTCTTTTTAGTTTCAGTTTTCAATAACCACAGTTATTCAATTCGGTACTAGAATTTCAAAAAATATCCTAAATGTTTTTTTATTCGTCGAGAATTTTTTAATGTTGAGAACAAGTACTATTAATTTGGACATTAAAAAAATATCTTTACATGAAGGTGGATGTTGTTCCAGCCTACTTAAAAATGTTGGGCATAGCTAATTAAATAAGCATAATATTGTCGAAAACATAACAAGGGCCAGTTGAACGTCACCGTTCTACTTTCCCCTCACTATCTGGAACAAAGAAGTGGGGCGGGATAATAATTTTAAGAAAACCACCCCAGACTTTTTTTCATAAAACAAGCCGAGGAGCGGCTCCCTCGCCCGACCGCCGAAGGGAAATGCGGTACCATAAAGTTGCAAATGAAGTAATACCGTACTCGGCCTGACTTACTGCCGAAACTTAGCCAGTAACTGCTCAGTGGCACTTGAGCCACAATAGACTGCTACCAATTTGCACTCGGCTATTTACTTAGTGTCATTTAATTTAGCTGAATAAATTTGTCGGAGTGGCGCAACCGTCGAGCCGTGTTGGCTCACTTTGTAATTAATATTGACCATTCCGACCGAAATATCGCTAACTATTCACTTGTATTCAACTATTCTGCTGCCGTCTGAAGTTGTTTTCTGACAATGAATTTCTAATTAGAAGGATTTCTCGGGTCTCAATTATGCTTTGTTATGGGCTGCAACGGGTGACCGCTACTTATTAAACAAACATCTCGAGAAACACCGTTTAATCACGAATGGTTTTGTTACGAAACTATGCAATCAAGGGGACAGAAATAGGGATCCTGAATAAATTAGTTTTCTTTTAGTTACTTGAACTTGCAAAGTGGAATAGAATACCTACGTAACGAGGATCATTAGTAGATATCTACTACATATAGGGTAGTAAAATTATGCCATTGAAGATTAAACATAAGATCTACCCAAACAAGTTTTCGTTAAGAACCCTAAAGCTACGAACAGTCATTCTGGTCGAAAAATCCTCTTTATGTATTGAGGGAAAGCCACACCACGATCCTGAACACACGCATTTAAATTTGGTACACATACGCGTTCACACATCGCAGACAAAATATCCAAGTGTAAACGAATCATAATTCAAGATTACGTTGCATGAAGAAAAATATTCTTGAAATTGAAGCCGCGAGTACCTTCCGTTTATTGCACCCTTCGCGCGTCAGTTGGCGTTTTATTATGTCCCACATTTGGCTGCGAATAAACAAGATGATAACTAGAACGTGCCTACAGAATCCACAACCTTTTTTTACTGTCACCATATTACTGAATTTGGAAAAGTATGATTGATAGAAAAAATACTTCTTTTCGTACCTTATTGGTATCTACTTGATAGATCTAAACATTTGATCTAAACAATATAATTCGATTTGATTTTAATCATGGCAACATCAAGATTGAACACCACATTTACACCTAGTTACAAAAAGTTTGTTTTCTAAATTGGAACGGCCCGCCGCCATCTTATGATTGTTTTTAAACTTTGACTTTCCCCATCTCATTTCTTACAAAGCACTCGAAAATATTAAATTAGGACTGAATTAAACAGTACTCTCGTTAATAGACAATCGAGTATGACATCTAAGAGGTACTCAAAACCTACGTAATTAGGGAACGCGGCGTACATCAGGGAATAAGGAAATTGCTCAACTGCCATAAATAATTTATAGGGATTCGAAGCTGCACAAGTTTTGAGAGCTCTTTGGTACATTCGCGGTGCTTTCCCGCAGCCAGACTGTCTTAAAACAATTATTATGCTATCAGATACTTTTGATATTATACGCAGATGTGCGGTGCCATAATAGCACTTGAGATAATAATACGATCTAGAGAGAGTTAATAATAAAAAGTTTATACTTCAGAATATTACAGAAACGTGTTTGTTAACATTTGTTGATAACATAACAAAGGTATCGATAACTTTGAAAGTTATTTAATCCGGAGTAAGCAACAAATAGGGAGCAACAACAAGTTTTATAGTTCCGGTATTTCATCACTCGATTGAAGTTACACGTGTGGAACGTATTTAAGGACTCAAGCTACTGTAACGATTATTAAAAGAAAAGGCCACGGAATATTTCGAGTTTTTTATATCTTATAATTATGTTCAAAGCCTTGACCTTTACTTCAATAAAGATTACTGTTTTGTAACAAAAACTACAGACTATATTTTCGTCTTAATTTTACAGGATAGGTGAAGAGATACCACGGTATATAAAGGTGTATATTCACAAGTAAACGTAGTGGTTGTTTCCACAGATGGTGAACACGATGGGCTCTCAGCCTTGCTAGGGTCTGCGTCACCGGATCTGGCGCTGGCGTCCGACGCCTCCGACAGTCTGCCACTACCAGACCATGACAACGGTAAGCAGGAACCGAGTGTGTGCTTACTAACCATACACTAACCTGCTAACAAAACTAATAATATTTATATGGTGTTAAGATCTTAACAAATACGATTTGTCAAAATACTTAATGGAATATAACTATTGCTACTAACTTAACGCCACTCTTTGTTCTATTATAAACTAATTGACCCAAGCAGCTCTCTGACGTATATTTTTAATAGTTTTTTTCCTCCCGTAAGTCTTTCCTCCGTGTCTTAAAGCCAATTTTCCAAAAACAATAAGTTAAATTGTTTAAGCGGTACTTGAATTTTGCGCTTAGCAACAGAATTGGCGATTCATTTTTATATATAAGTTAAGTCTGAATATTATTGAAGAATCATGACCACGATATGTACGACTACAAGTAACAATAAGCGTCTTTTTATATATAAACATGTTTTGCATGTTCCATGTTTAAGCAGAAAATGAGTAACACAGAAAATATTTTGGCTGCTGTGACAAATATAATATTATGTCATTATTTTATGAGTGCACACATGGCGATGAGTACCATGTAGATAGGTCGTTTGATCACGTGATTTGGCAAACAAAACACATCATCCTTGAACTTGCTATTTCCGCGATAAACATAAATATATTCAGCTTTCATAATACTAACATTAGTAAGACAATACCGTTATAACACAAATGACAATTCGGCGTATCTGTTCACGTCTCACAGTTCACTAACAATCGACGTCTTGCGATTCAACACGATATATTCCTCGAAACGACGCCCTTTGATTCTAGATAAAGTGCAATTAATTTGCATACAATCTATACATACATGTCGTATCGCTGTATACATTAGTGAATGCAAATTATGTCAAAGCGAATACGTTTCAGCACACGTCATTATGTGTAAGACTGTGTATATGTATGTATGCACGTACAATACATACATTTCTCGAAACACGAGAGGCGCGCAGCGAGTCGCTTTGACTTATTTAGTTCGTGCCTAATAAAATTAAGCCAAATGAAAGTACTAATAATAGAGACATTTCATGACATCAAAGACTTTTTGCCAACGTATTGTGCACAAAATTCTGTGGTACTGTAAAAATGTTACGAAATATCAGAAACATTTTGCGAAAATGTTTGTGGGAGTCGAGACGTAATATACGTTTTCGTAATGATACGCTTATGTTCTGTGAATTGATGAATGTGGCTTTAAAACATTAAGATGAATAGATGGCGGGGCGGGACTGGGAACTTTGCGCGAGATTGATGTGTTTCGTGCAATGACATCCGCGAGTTGGCCGCGCACGATAACGGCGAAACTTCACAGTTTTATGGCTCACGAGACGTGAAATATATAGGAAACGTTTGTAACAACCTGTTACATGAATCTTCGAGTGCGCCACTATATTAAGATCCATAAATGTTGCTCTACCAGTTCTACTACCGATAAGTTTTTAAAACTTGCACAACTTGAGTTCTGGAATAAATATTTCGACGGACGTTTATAATACTAACTACAAATATTGGCGTTTTCAACTTTCTTACATCATTACAGATTTTAGCATGTTTGCATATTTTTGTTCGCATCGAAATGGGATCCAGTTGGAGTAATTATGCCTCTAGAATGGTATCTAATAATTTATCTGCTTATATTCTAATTAGCTTAGAGTTATTCACTAATTAGCGAACATTCATGTGTTTAAATGAACATTAATTCACACTTACGTAGACTCTGGGATTTATAGGCTATGTCGAAAATAGCCACAGAATCTAATATTATAGAATACTATAGAAAAGCGCAAAAAAATACTAAAACACTTTTATGTCTGGCAGCTACTAGAAAAAAATGTGCTCTTTTTGCCGAAAAAAATTAAGAAGAATAAAGACTTTAGAATTCCATATTACAATTTTATTTCAATGACGAACGATCGTAACTACACGAGAGGTGAGTTCGGTTTGGAAGTCACACCAGAGTGTCAGTCTCAGTTCGCTGTAATGCGGACTGTCAGTGCTGTCACCCGTCGTGCATCATACTTGACTGACACAGCGACTGACTTACTCGCTACTCTCACTAGATAGCCGAGTTCCGTTGCTTTTTGACTGATTGCTGATATTCGCTTCACGGAAGTGCTTTTTGCATATATATGCCTATAAAATGTATCACATGTGCGAACATTTTGTTATATTTTGCTATAGACGTTGAAGTTTTATAGCTGGTTAGATTTTTAATTGATTGTAACGAAGTGGTTTTATAGTTCAGCTAGCTGACTTTGACATAAACATAACAATGAATCTTTCTTTTACGATGAATCTTAATCATACAATTTAAATTTTGTTATTTTATATTGACATCTAATGTACTTTCCAACTCATCTTTCGTTGATTATTGAAAACGGTCCGCTATTTATCCCTAAGCATAACAGAAATATCAAACAATAATTCTCATTTTACCTGCGATTATTCGGACAGATATTCAAGGTAGGGACGGCAAAATACCGTAAGACTAATTCCCTCTTCATTGTCGTCACAAATTAAGCCTGAGGGCGATCGTGATTGACGCACAAATACTGCGCATTGTGACAATCCATTACGACTAATGGAACTCCCGTTTCCAACTTGATGGTCAAAATTGTCCCTTTTCAAATGCAATACACAATTTACAACGAGCGTTGTACATTCTCATACAGCTCCATTTAATAGTTCGCTTACACATTGTGCTGATAACTACAGACATAAAGTTTTGTTTTTAAGTAATACAAGGATATTTTACAATTAATTTGGATGGTCAACTCCAACATATTTTGGTTCAACAAATATGCTTCCCAATCTTTGACGCCATACAGACATTTTCTTTTCTCATTCTTATCTAATCAAACAAAAATAAATGTTCGCAGCTTTTAATTGAATACGCGCGGAATATAATCCTAGATAACATTTTCAAATTAATTTTGAATTTCAACCTGACTTATCAATGATTGATATGATTCAGTCATTATTTCGAATTGATATACTCTTTAGTCAAACACGTAAACAATAAACATGAAATGCGCTTTGTCACATCATCCGAAATATAACCAATACCTATCAATAGAACGTTTAATAATAATCCTGGAATCAAAGCCAAATTGCAAACTGAATTGGAATGTAGTGACCTTCTCACAAAGGGAAACATATTTGCTATTGATCACGATTAATAACAGGTGAAGTGGCCTCGCTTTGATGTTCATTGTTCATTACAACTGGACGTTATACACAAACTGTCATCAACAGGATTGTAAACTACTGTTGTATTGTTGATGTATTAATTGCAATATATACCAACTAATGTAGTGACTATCTATTCGGTTAATACAAGGTTTAGATGACAATTTGATTGCATTTAGTAACTGTTTATTACATGTGATGATTGGACGAAAAATAGCATAGCCGCTTAAACTTTGCTCAAAGTCGGCTGTATTCACTGTCTCACTTGCAACAAACAAGTTGATTTCTAACAGCATTGACAACAGAGTATAGGTACATTTCTCGTCACTTTATTAGTAAAACATTTGGTTGTGAAAACGCGTTTCGACATTTTGTTTGTCAATAAAAATAAGTCTGATAACACTACATTAAAGATCTGTAATTAAAACCTACATAACACTAACTTGCAGAAATGCAGACATTTCCGAACAACAACAGTTGAGAATAAAAATCCATCATTTCAGAGTAATTCCCAGTGGAGCATTGCGTAATGGTTGTAAGCTTGTAAAACGTCTGCATTCAGGAGAATGCTTCAAAATACATTTTGTTATATTCTCTCGACTCCCTCGAGTGCATTCTGGTCAAGCTTCGTTATGCCTTATCGAATAGCGCACGGTGCAACTAGAAACTGTTGAAATGGAAGACAAACGATACTGAAATTTCTACGTACATTTGTGTCTACCGTTTATTTACTGTTGGCGAATATTTCTTGTTGTATCGTTTGTGGATGACGTTTGAGTCGGTTGGAATTTATTGTCCAGAATAAGGATTCAAACGATACAACCTTAATTGTCTAATAACATATTAATTTGACTAATTACTTAGAGCAAGCCTATTATGATCTTATAAAATAGAACAATGAGAACAAGAAAGTTCCCTAAACGCAATTAGGTGGTCAATAATATAATACGCAACCACTAGAACCACATGAAAATGTCGGGTAAATAAAGCTTTGTACCCAGAATTTTGCAGCCTAACATTTAAAATACATACAAAACAACTAGCAATACAACAAACATAAGTCTCTATTTGGTGATATGAGTGTATACGTGCACTAAGTTGAATAAACGACAACGAGCTCGCGCCGCAGACTGCATTAGCAGATGAAGACATCGTTACACACGACATCTCTGTTTGTTGTAATAAACGGATCCGTATGGAACATAGTTAGTTGATAACAAGCTCTATTTATACGAATAATTGCAAGGAATTGCATGTATTTATGCGTTTCATTACAGATACAACGAATGAATATGTTGTATTTAGGTCTCCGTCTATCATTCGGGAAAATATATCTTAGTGTATGAATCAATATCGCAGTAGAATTAATCTGCTATAACTCTAAATAAATAGATGGTAGTGGTAACTATCTAACGATTAGAAGTATCCAGGAAGCAACTTTGTAACTATTTTGATGAAAAATATAAGTAGGTACCGACATTCGAATACCAATAAAACCCGTTTATAAATCGTATTGCCATTGCCATGGATTCAGTTATGTCCAGTAACGATTTACCTACATTGTAATACGAACCATAAAAGCTTTTAAACAAATACAACAATTATGATTGCATTTAAAACAATCAAATATTATTATATCCAATTTAACACAAGCAAAAACAGCCAATTAATCATGCACCACCAACATTACCATATCAAATGTTTGCCAAACAATTAAATTTCACTTCAGTTTTACAATTTTAATTCGTGCCATACATTTTAAGTCGGTTTCATTCGGAAATATTAACATTGCATACAGAAACTTGTCTCCTGTATTAAATTAATAGCATTTTGTAAGTGGATACCTCGTCGAGAGGTACCATGTGCCGTGTTGCCGGCAATATTGCATGCCATATAATAAAGCAGAACATATTATTCAAAGAGTATGCACTACGAACTTAAAATGGGAATTAAGGAAGGCATTCCGTCTTCAGTTAACATTGAAAAGCTTATTGTTACTTGTGTATTTGCGAAGGCATGTTTGAACATGTTCTTATTATACGGCTAGGTTTTTGCTGAGATGAGCAACATTTTGATTATACTTTATGCAAGCAAAGCTAATTTGAGTATCAATTATCACGAAATACTGATAGAACCTTTGCATTATTGATAATTATATGTTATAACTTTTAGCTTCCAGGAAATGGAACGTACGTATTATAAGTGGTAAAAGGGGAAGTAATCCTCTTATATTTTTAAGATTAACTTTATTAGGTCTACAGGTATCAATCACGACACTAATTAAAGAACCACTCGTACACTCCCGCTCCACATTACAAAATACGAATGAAATAAAGTGAAATGTAAAGCAGTTGTACATTATACATTAGTGCATGGTAATGAGCTCGCCCGCAGCCCAATTGTTGACAACCACTGATGGATCGCGCCGCTTCCTGTTTGCACAATAACCTCGTTCAGGCCGACCCTACAGTTCCCAACTTGCTTCATCATTCATAATACGGGCTTTTACTTTGATAAAACTTTCTTCTCTATATAAATGATGCGAGTTGTAAAACCTATTTGGTATACGTAGGGGAATTTAGTTGGTGGTTCAACTAGTTGATAATCTGTTTGAATGATAATGATTTGGTCACTATCGTGTTGCGGTTTATGATTTATGTCGCGGTTTTTGGTGAGGATTTGTCGTTTGCTGTTTAATGCGATTATTTCCAATTTATTGCAAATTGCTTTTATTTTTATTGATTTTTCAGAAACTTGCAGCAATAATTTATAATTTTTCACCTGCAACTCCTCAAGAAGACAAACGATCTAAGCTTCTTTAATCCGCTTATTAAAGTAAAATTAAACTATAAATGTATCAGAACTTACTAAACTGCTATTACAACTATAAGTAATTAATCACAATATTTTATTCAATCTTACCTAAAGAAAAATAACCAAGTCGAACTTTTCTCAATTTACTTCACAGCCTAAGCTAATTAATCCAGTCCGTTTAAAAAATCAGCCTTGAACTAGTTTAAAAAGCCGCAACGTTCGCGAGAGTGTCGTAACGACAGCTTGCAAGTCCTTTATGTACAGAACTTTATAAGCGGCCCGGGGAGCCGTAAATTCCCCGCACAGATGGTCCAGATAGGTGACGAATAAAGCCGCCAAGACCCGTGGTCTCACACTAATTTATGCTTACTTTTCACTGTTATGGAGCACAGAGACACTCCAAAATTAAGGCTGTAAATTCTCTGACTTAAGTACGAGTGGCCATATTGAAAACAAACGCAAGGTGCGCTCTGACCCGAAAATGCAAATGTAATGTTTTAATATCTTTTGCGGATTAAAATATTATTTCAGTACTAGGGTTTAAAACCCAACTTATTAAGTCATAAGTTTGGTCTTGAATGTAAACTCATTAATGTAGCCCACAAATAAATTTAAAAAATATTTCAACTTTCGTGGTTCTAACTTATAAGTTGGTATATGAAGACTAGATAATTAGAGTCCCGACATCTTAGTAATTACATTTTGTAATTAACTATTCCTTTCACAATTTTAAATATTCGAATTATATTTGTTACACGAGTTCCTTCCAATTTATAAAAACAATGGCGGAAAATTTACATTAAATTTGAAAACGACAAACAAATTTAAAAGGACTTTTATTTGTAAGTTTATACAAAATCTCGTTACAATTTATTCACGTCAGCTTTCAGAATAAACTTGTGAAGGTCATTACGTTTGACGTCGCTATTTCTATATTACATCGTTATGCTATAATAGTATTTGTCTAGGTTTATAATTAATGAGTAAAGTTTCATTACATGATGCCAGTAAATATTGAACTTAAGAATTATTTCAAAACATCTTCAAAAATAAATTTTGATTCGTATTTATGTCGATCGAGATACCAGACATGTACAAAACAAAATAATTGAGTCTTTCTTTCAGAATTTTCGGAAGCTTCACCCAAACAATAGAAACATCTGAGTGGGATACCCTAAAAAGGTTGTATACGTATCATTTTATTCAGCGACAGACATTCCCGCCTTACGAAACAATACCTCCCCGGGGGTATTAAATACTAATACCGTCTTTCGAAAAACTGTTTTCTACATACAATAGCAGTTGCTAACCAAACACAGACGTTTCAAACCTTTTTTCGATAACGAAGTTTCTTCCAGAAAATAAATTGTTTTGCCGAAATTATAACAATGGCGCCGACATGGTAGACAAGGTTCGAGGCTACTTTATATCTCCTATACATTAGCCTTAATTAGGTCTTTTCAGTGGGCGCCACAAAGGGCGATTTGTCTTCGTGTTTAGTATCGCTGCAGGCGATGCGACGGTGAAAAGCTGTTGTTTACATATCGAGGCTCTCTGTGGAGCCCCTGTGTCTCAAAGAGAACGCTCTACCATGTCTCTCGGCAAACAACTGATCGTTTGCAGCAGGTTTTACAAATAGCTCAAAAAAAACCTAGACGAGTCGTCCAACGACCACGAGTCCTCCTTTAATTACGGTTTAATTTCATTAACCTGTCGGCATAAGATTGATTATACCAAAACATTATAACGTCACACCGAACTTATCGAAAGCCATATCGAAACTTTACCTAAAGTCTCGAAAATAAATTGGAGCCAATTTGAACGTATAAAACACGGGTTAATTAAGTAAAGCTATGCACCAATGTTGTGTCACTTCCACAAAGGCTCGAGTTAGGGTTATTTATCTGACTTGTCACGTGTGTTCTCGGATTTATCGCGTTCAGCAGCGGTCGGGTTGACTCGAACACGACAGCCGAGATTTTATAGCGACGGGGAAAACATTCTGAATAGTAATTTTAAGATTGTTTATTCATTATTTTGTTGGGCACGTTCTTGTTTTAATCATGTTCGAGAACTTGTTGTTTGGGCGTTTTTTCGTTATTTGAATATTGTTTGTAAGATTGGGGAAGTATACTTTGAAACTTTTGCGATGGTTTGAATTATACGTAACGGAAATAAACTCGGGTTCGCTAACGTATAAATATAAAGTTAGAATAAATTATATGGGGAATGAATAAAGCATCATAATGGGGAAACTAACTCGAACTGGTGATAAACCAATACTATATCACCCATACATTAAATTCAAATCTTTTGTATGAGATATTATAAAAACGGCAGTATTAAGTTAATAATACTTAGTTGGTAACAGAGAGAAAATGTACGGTTTTCATTGTACATAATAAATTTCGTAAAATTTGGTGGATTGTCGGATTTTCATTATGTTCAATCATCGGCCAAAAACAATGCGTAGTGAAGTCCAAACATTTTCATTTGGAGTGCGATATGCGAAGTAGGCATCGGATTTACCGTAATAACTGTAGCGAATCAGGGTTCCCTCTGGAGAATCAGGCAAAATTGCGAATCGACTGTGTCGCACCTCCCAAACCTAAGCAAAGGACGCCATCATGAATACAAATCGTTCGTTTTTCCCTTCACAGGCTTTAGTTAAATCACCGGGAGCCGTACTGCGTAAAATTCCCTTTTATTTTGGTGTTTTTTGTTTTTTTTTATTCAGTTAACTAACGCACTGCGATCTGCAGTCTTACATTGTCTTACTCGAAGGGTTAACATTAGAGTTAGTAACTGACAATAAGATTGTATCAGATCACTTTAGGTAAAATTAGTTCCAACCTATGTCTCGATTTCACTTATATAATATTTAAAAAATCTCTAATATATTTACTTCAAACAGGCAGTTTAAAACGTTTGACTAAATAATGAACAAGTTTATAAAGTAACATTTTACACTCAACTACTTTCTAAGAGTTTTTTATGCGTCCTCTAGGCAAATTACTGCAAAACTTTGTTCGACCGTTCTCAAGTACTGCCCAGTTTTATCTACAGAGTTTCACCATTTTTTTATTATACAGCCGTCTTTTAATTGCAAGTTAATTTTTACACACACATTTTAATCACCTCACAATTAACAATTTATAAAAGGTATTTTAACTAAACTATATTAATACATATATACAAATTGTAAAAAAATATATCCAAAATTGAAATTAAAAAAGAAAGGAAGAGTGTTGCTATGCGTTGAAGTGCTCTCCCGCATCGCTGTCTGCCGGGAACGTTCCCAAATAATAATAATAACAATTATTTAGTTGATAAATAGTTTCATCAACGAGACTACACAGTTCAAATAGAAAAAAAATGCCTTAAGTCTTATAATATACTAGCTGACCCGGCAAACGTTGTTTTGCCATGTAAATTAAAAAAAAATATTGTCACTTAGGGGTATGAAAAATAGATGTTGGCCGATTCTCAGAACTACTCATTATGCTCACAAAATTTCATGAGAATCGGTCAAGCCGTTTCGGAGGAGTATGGCAACAAAAACTATGACGCGAGAATTTTATATTTTTTTTATTTTTTGTGAATCTAAACCATTCTCAGATCGAACACACACAAATTTCATCAAAATCGGTCCAGTCGTTTAAGAGAAGTTCAGTGACATACACACTTACAGAAGAATTATATTATAAAGATGTCCATGTAAACCCATTTGTACTAAATACGACAACTAGCATCATCATAACTTCAGTACGACTCATGCATATACTCGTACTGTAAAATTGCGTTTGCGACGCTTGATGGATGGGCCCCGCAATTACATGCTGCGTCCCTTTCACACTTAATAACGTAATCATTGTGACAAGCGAAACAGCGCGTCATATTAATTTGCATTCCACGTCCGTATGCAATGTTGGGCAATTAGCAGATGTTTGTTATATACATGTACTTTACAAACTTAATATTTGTTTATCTGTTTTGCAGTTAATTTGGTTTCTCGTTTCATAACAGTCATGTTGAAAATTATGCAAAGTATTTATATAAAATTTAAAGTTGATCTCACTACAGCACCGTAAATGCCTTTAATAATAAAATCTTTAAAATATCATATTGAACGAATATTTTAACTTCATTATTAATATTCCAAATAAAGATAAATCTCACGGGATGATTTTCTGATGGTCATTCAAAATTTACGAAACGTTAATAATCGAAACCATTCAATTTTCCTAGAAACCATTTGGCGCGCTTTCATCGTAGAGGTTCGAATAAATATTTATTTAATTTAACTTGCGCAAAAGTAAACAGCTAATAGTACATTTACTTTTCTCGGTAATTAAGCTACATTTTTAACAAACAAGCCGAATTGTTTTGCGAACCAAATAAGGTTCTTAGAAGAAAAAAAATCAATGTGTCTCGCCAAAGTTAAAGCCTGGCTGTCGGCGAAGCGATTCGGCGCAATCTCACAGTCGAGCGGCATCGTCAACGAAACTTATACCGTAGCTCCAATAAAACCTTAAAAGTTCCCGAGGCGTTGTTCTAAAAGCCTCCCCTTATTACACATCAAAACTCCGCCAAAATATCTCTCGAGAACACAAAAAGTTCAATCGACAATAGACTGATAAGACTTCTTTGATGTCAATATTCTTTATTCCAAACAATTATTGTCGTGCCTTGTTGAGGCTTCTTGCAAATATGGGATATACACGACAAATGTGTGCGTGATGAGAATCTCAACTGATTTAAAATCATCGAGTGCAATTTACTCGTTATCAACCAATGAATGTACCCACTATGAATATGGTTGCATCTAAATAAAATCTATAACATGCCGTCAACAGACTAGAACTATTTTGCTTTATTTCAACGCTCCTGAAAAACTGCACTAAAATACTTACTCGCTAGTCACAAAATGTAGAGTGCCAATAACTTGTGACACAAACTAATCTACCTAAAAGTCTGAAGCAAAACCTAAATACTGTAAAGTTAAGAGTATTAAATTTTGGTCGCGATTGATTTCTTTGGGGACTCCACTTACCGTCTTGTTTATACAACTTAGCGCTTGCTCTTAGAAATTATTCCCTTAATAACATTTTGGAGCTTTAGTACCAAAGAGCTTAGTTAATCTGTTAACTGTGTTGTCGCGTATGAATCTAGATAGGTCACTGACGGTGGTAAAAGTATTAAAACCGACTCCGGTAATCTGTTAATGGAATTCTAGTGAGTTGCAATGGCAACTAATTGAATGTCTTTCTGTCCATACAGACGGCAACTAATAAAGTTTATTAATTTCTTACATTAAAGCGGTGCGCGGCTAAACTAATGTGCAGGCGAACTTGTGACGTCTCTAACTTCACTATTGTATGAACGTCTGAAGCTCACGTCGTCGTCGGTCGCAAAAGGTCACTCGGAGCTCGGCGAGTGCTCCTAATGTGATTAAAATCTCCCCTCTAGCTGAAACTCATGACTGATGTCGCGCAGTGCCTCATATCCTCGTAATTAATTAATTAAATATTTTATCTTGCTCTACTTCCGAGCTTCAGACTAATGTGAACTCACTTTGTTATTTTCATGTTGGAACTGATTTGTTTGTGTGCCAGTCTTTGTTTTGTCGCGTGTACATTTTCACTCGACTCTTTATCATCTATATATATAAAAGAAAGTCGTGTTAGTTACACCACTTATAACTCAAGAACGGCAGAACAGATTTGGCTGAAAATTGGTAGGGAGGTAGCTTAGAGCCAGGAGATGGACATAGGCTACTTTTTACCCCGGGAAAATGACGCATTTCCCGAAAAAAATCAGGTGGCGAATGAAGTGGCGAATAATCAATTTTATAATGACATTGAATTAACAAAATTCCGTTGTCATGGCAACTGTTTTAATGGTGGATATGCCATAACGCGACTTCGTTATCTATATATATAAAAATGAATTGCTGTTCGTTAGTCTCGCTAAAACTCAGTCACAAAATACATAGTACATAAAAAACGAAAAAAAAAAAACAAATATCTAGATATTTTTAAAATAGAACAACCAACTAATATGTCAAATCCAATCTGTATTTAATAAAAATGCATTTATTGAATAAAGCATGAAGTTTTAAGAATTATTACAATATTATATTGTGGCTACGTACGCTAGAACTTTCTTTACTTTACTGCTAAATGAGCAGGAAATTTTCTCAATTTGATTAATTACAATTTACGATGCCGAGGAGAAGACGACCTGACTTAGGTCGTTCATTTGCGATCCATGAAAGACAACCTACAGTAGTCCATTTGGCAGTCCATTTAGAAAATGGTTAACGAGTTTATTTTAATGAATCTAACGCCGCAGACAGAGCGGCACATCCACCGTCGACAACATTAACAAGTTTCTTCACAGTCTGTCAAACTGATGATTTTGCTCGCACTTTGCTGTTTGCTGACATGCCACGCTATTACACATGGAACGCATCATCGAAATCGTTTCAGCGTCGAAAACAAGGAACACCAGTTGAAGGACATCCAAATGTATTTGCTTTAGATGCTCTGGGTCGCATCTACACAGTACATCCAAATAACGATGAATGTTATTATTTGCGGTTGTTGTTGGTTAATGTTCGTGGTCCGACATCGTTTAAACAACTGAGAACAGTTGATGGACAGCTGTGTGCGACTTACCGTGAGGCATGTCAACTATTACATTTACTTGAGAACGATTCGCACTGGGATGATACGCTCAAGGATTCCGTAATATCTTCGTCGCCGCATCAAATTCGTACGTTGTTTGCGATTATCATATCGACATGTTTCCCCTCGAATCAAAAGATTTGTGGGTTAAGTATAAAGATGACATGTCTGAGGATGTTTTGCATCGTGTGCGCCGTCAAACTTTGAATCCTACAATACAAATGAATGAAGAAATTTACAATGACCCATTGATCATGATAGAAGATATGTGTTTATTGATGGCAAATAAAGTATTGTCGTGTTTTGGAATGACAGCACCCAATCATCATATGCACGATGCATTAAACCACGAGTTTCAAAGAGAACATCAGTACGACATTGAAGCATTGGCCGAAACAGTTTGTACAAATGTTCCACAATTAAATCAACAACAAAGAATTGCGTACGACACTTTGATAGAAGCTGTGAACAGTGGATCTGGTGGAATTTATTTCCTTGATGCTCCCGGAGGAACCGGAAAAACGTTTTTAATTTCATTGCTTTTGGCGAGGATCGGATCGCGAAATGATGTTGCTCTAGCGTTGGCTTCATCTGGAATAGCTGCAACTCTGCTAGAAGGCGGGCGAACTGTACATTCTGCCTTGAAATTACCACTAAACATGCAAATCACTGAAACACCAATTTGCAACATCGCCAAAAATAGCGCAATGGCCAAGATCCTACAGGTATGCAAATTGATTGTATGGGATGAATGCACAATGGCCCATAAGAGGTCACTGGAGGCACTGGACAGAACGTTGAAAGATCTTCGTGACAACCAAAATATTTTCGGTAGGGCCATGATTTTGTTGTCAGGTGATTTTCGTCAGATCTTCCAGTTATTCCCCGATCAACTGTTGCTGATGAACTAAATGGATGCCTAAAATCATCAATTTTGTGGCAGTACGTAAAGACACTCCACTTAACAACTAACATGCGAGTATTTTTGCAACAAGATGAAACTGAAAATGTGTTTGCGAAGCAGTTGTTAGATATTGGAAATAATAAAGTTGCAGTGGACACCTCGACCGGATTCATCACATAACCTACAGATTTCTGTCACATCACAGACTCAAAAGTGGAGCTTTCCCAGATATAGCGCAAAAGTTCAATAACCATAATTGGCTGGGTGAACGAGCAATATTAGCCGCGAAAAATAATGATGTCGAGGATCTTAATGCAACCATTCAGAATTTTCTTCCAGGACAGTTGGATTCCTTCAAATCAGTCGACACCGTAATGAACCAGGATGACGTAATCAACTATCCCACTGAGTTTTTAAAGTCACTAGAATTGCCTGGATTACCACCTCACAATTTGCAGTTAAAAGTAGGATCAGTTGTCATCATGCTGCGTAACAATAATCAACCTCGACTATGCAATAGAACAAGACTGGCTGTGAAAAGACTGATGAATAACGTCATTGAGGCGACAATCATAAAAGGAAAATACAAAAGAAGAGGATGTCTTGATCACGCGGATACCGATGATTCCAACGGACATACCATTCGATTTTAAACACTTACAATTTCAAGTACCTACGTCTGGCCTTTGCGATGACCATAAATAAATCGCAAGGACAGTCGTTAGAAGTTTGTGGAATCAACTTGGAGTTTCCCTGTTTCGCGCATGGACAATTATACGTCGCGTGTTCGCGCGTCGGAAAACCGTCTTCTTTGTTTATTTACGCACCACAAAACAAAACAAAAAATATAGTTTATGAGGAAGCTTTAAATTAATAAACAGACTGTATTTTAACAGTGTGTGTCTGTGAATATCAAATTTAAACCTTATAAATAGCCAGTATTTCAGGAAAACTCTGTTTTCTAAGTAAGCAACATGATGTATTGAAAATAATAATAAAACTTCATGCTTTATTCAATAAATACTTTATTTATCGATGAGGCAGTACGAAATCTGCCGGGTCAGCTATAGAAGAAAGCGTGAGCGGAGCTGCGCGGGTCAGCTAGTAATATAATAGAAGATTAAAATTTGCTTGCCTAAAGCAATCAGAATGTGAGATGCGGATACAAAGATACCTACAAATGGTAGCCTTTGCAATCGGATGTCGGCGAGTTCGTGGCTTGTAACTATAATTTCTTCTGCAAAACAAACTCAACCCGCTTAGGGGAAGTTCGTTAAGGAAAAGGCGGGCCGATCCCTAATAATATTATCTACGTAAGTCATATTTATTTAGGTATCGCGATCGTACATCTAAATGATTCGCTATTTTCGGACTAAAATAATATGTATCTGCTCGTATCGTCCGTCCGTATAAACAAAATCTTTACAGATAGTTGCAAAACAAAATGATAAAAAAAGGTTTGTGTCCGTAATAAATTTCTAAGCATTTGTAGAAATATCCATCAATTTCTCGATAGATACACGCAAAGAAGGGACGGCCGCGACCGGGGCGCCCGGGGCGCGCCGCGACCGTGTCACCAATATGAATAATTTTCCAATCTCAACGTTTATTCACTCCTTTGTCTGCCATTTTTGGCTCTGAGACAATTTTATGACGAATCGTAAACGCCTTTTTATGCAGCAATACCATAGAAAGCGTAATAAATAACTGTGAAATTTCGATAGGTGTCCGCGTCGTTTGTTTGTCTGTCCTTTTTTGCCCGCTGGCGTCGGGAAGCGGTGAGGTTATTAGGGACATCAATCTACGTTTATCCAGAAGTCCCTTTAAAGATTTTTAACAGAACTGAAAAGAAAGGGTTGCATTGTTTTCTCTCAATATAGCTATTGATATACGCATTTATATCAGTATCGGTCTAGGTGCGTTTCAAAACGTGACATGAATATCTTTAGTGTTTCCTTGACAATATTTTATAGACACTAATTCGTAAAAATCACGACAGTAAAAACCCGTTTAAATTACACCGCAATTCTAAACTCAGTAACCGCAAGTGACAAAACAATTTCTTCCATAATGGCAGTAATGTTTCACTCCATAAATGGCGTAAAGAAATTTCGTTAAGTCCATCGTGCTCGCTAAACCAAAGACGAAACGGTTCAACACGTAATGTGGGCTTTGAGGGACTTAGTCCAAACGCGGGCCAGCGCGAGGCCAACCCGGGGCCAAGCCGGAGCCTCGGGGGAACGCTCTTATTAACTCATCCAACTTTAACAGCCTCATAAAATAAGTGAAAAGGAACTCACTTGATGTAAACACGGGGCAATAAAACACTAAGTGCTATCCTACGCTTTGTGACTAAAGCCTGTACGACGTTATTGAAAAATGAATAGGTGAGACATTTTCGCTATGAAGTTTAAAAGCGCTTAGTTCTCGAGGTTCCGCCTCTTGTGATACTTTTCTATTACATTATGGTAGCTGATGTGCTTTTTGAAAATATTAAACCCACTTTAAAACGTTCTACTAGCTTGATGCATGTTTATATTGTTATTTCAAAAAAGAAAAATATAAAACTTTATGAATTTTGCAGTGACACAACAATGTTGGTGAAATAATACATCGGATGATACACCTGTCACTCCAATGACACTACATTATAAGCTTACAAACAATTATTAAATTCATTTCCTCCGCCCGGAAACGACCTTCAATGTGTGACTCTCAAAATATTTTGAGCGAAGATAAATAGGACAGGAAAATACAGAAATCAGAACGCAATAATTCTTAGAAACGTTACTCAATTGAATACAAAAAAATATTTCCGGGAGTGACCTGAGATTGAACAGTGTGTCCGCTTTACACCCACGCTTAAAGAAGTTGTACAAATGTAATCTTATTTTTACACGAGGTTAAGCGATGTCACTCACGGTCAAAAATTGGAATTCTTTTTCACATTTATTGTCAGTTTTCAACAGTTATTCTAAAGGGTTTGTTCTATCAGCAAAATCAGAGTTGACAATGTGTGTTATTTATGAATAGAACTATTTAATATTTATGATCGATTCAACAAAGTTAAAGCTATTACCGCTACTTGGGATTGCACTAAGTGAACACACGAGCCGAACATTGAAGGCTGAACTAACGTAGTTTACATAATGTGGGTATTACAGCGCGTACAATAATGCTTAATACGAGTTTCAAGGGAGGCCTATCTCGCGGCCTCGCGTACACTATTATGTTCCATTATCATCTTATTATAAAAAAATAAATAATAGGTCTTGCTTTTAACATCAACGTGAGGCACTACAAGCGTCACTTTTCCCTAGCTTTTTTGTATTATTAAACCTACTAAATATTTTGTATCAAGTTATTAAAAAATTAAAGACTCATATTTCTTCCAATTTCAGTGCCAGACATTAAGTAAACATAAAATCGCGAGTGTGCGTATAAAAGCTAACATAATTAAATGGGTCTAGCGAGCTTACCCTTGAGTGGAACGACGTCTTTTTTCTTCGACGACATTACCTATTCATCACACGGATCGCTGAAAAGCGACCACTTTGTTACTTATATATCTTTCCGCACAGGTTCCCTCGTGAAAAAGATCGGGAATCATTTTTCTTCGGTTCCATTAGTGGGCATCGGCCGGCCGAGACGGATATGCGGTCTGCGCAAACATAAACAAAGTAATGGGGTCTGCCGAGTGACAAAGAACATCCCATCAGATGGCGAAGCGACGGAATCAATACGGATCTGTATGAGCGGCGTCCCGTTTGACTCGCCCTCTGAATCCAAACGTTATTGTACCCGATAGCTATCGCCTTCAGTGGATCTTCCGTACCTACGTACTCCAACACACAATAGGCAAAGTCAGGATATGAGACACGACGTGTGTGCATTGACGCGCACTGTCGCTACCTGTAATCTCTATCTGCCATCAGTGAATACGCATTCACTGAAAGACAATTACTGTGATTAAACAGTTAATTCAGCCGTAAACGTCAATTGTATCTGGCGTGGGGGAACAGTCGAGTGTGAACACAGACCCTTCAGTACACTGATAATTTACTGTGTATTAATCAACATTAATATGTACACACCAGCACAAATGCTGTCATCGTGTGAATTGTTTTAGTTCAAAAAGAATGGAATTAGAATAGGTGATATATTATAAAAGAAAATAAAATTTAAATCCTATTATTTTGGTATTCTCTTTTAATCTCACCAAATTAAGAGAAAAAAAAAACTTGTGAACATGGCAAAAAAACATGGCTTCCGAGAAATGATTTGAAGTGAAAAGAATAGATTATTGTTAGGCATTGATTAATGATGATTGAGAATTTGAATAACGGGCCGTTTTCTTTTGAAATTCAAAGAATTCGGGTTTGCGAATAACGATCTTTAATAAAGACAAAAATTCACAACATAGATCGGGTAAATACACGTTCACGAATCTTTAAGCCGCGAGCTAAATGCACGCGCTGATAAATGAAAAATCCAACAAAATTAGATTGTTCGTGAACAGCTTATATTTCGAGTTTCCCAAAATTGATCCTTTGCCCAAACAATCTTTACTTTCGCCTAATTCAACAGTTTTTCCTGCGCGTGAAAAAGGAGAAATAACTCTGAATTTTGCCGGCCGTACATTTTGGAGGCTCTTGTTTGCTTTCGGCTCGCTCTAAATTAATATCGAACGTTGGAAATTAGGAGCGAACCAAAATTATGAATTGAAACGCTGAGGACGGTAGTCCGGGACAGAGCGGCAGAGTGTGACGTCATCACTTACAACCTCAACAAATATCCGACAGACAGTTTTTCTTCTGTCAAGAATCCATTTTATTTACAAGAACTTCGCACGAGATGTTGTTGAGCAAGTCGGTGAATTGGCTTTATAAATAAAAATAAAGCTTTTAAAACTACAGAGTATTTTTAAACGTTTCGGATAAATGACACGAAATCCCGAAACCAATTTACCATTGAGCATTGCAAATACAAACAGAATCCTTTGACTTTTGCAATACACCATCACAGTGGGATGCACCACAATATTTTGTGTAAATATTGCGCCGCAAAATGTACCGATTATATTTGAGTTTACCAATAACTGATGAAGCTCTTTGTCAAACAAAATTAATGCTAGCGGTATTTTCAACGAATTTGTTTGCATCGCTTTTATTAAAAGCTAGTATGCGTGATGCGAGCTATAATCAAAAAGCCATTTTTGTGGATTGGAGTTATTTTCATGGAGCTCAAATGAATGCATCGGGTTATGTTTAAAACTATTTCGTAATTATAGATTGTCCGACAACATGCGGTGTTAAGCGGGAAACTTATCACTGATTCTTTGTGTGTATTTACACCGAACTGTTTTGTTGCAGAGTGTAGTACAACGTCATCATCATCAAGTGGCGTGGTGCCAATCACAACGGTGTCAGTGGCGGTGACGGGGCTGGACTCGCGACCACCACTCTCTGCCAAGAAAGTCCGACCGAAACCCGCCTCACCTAACAGGCAGGGGCCGCAACAGTGTCAAGTAAGTAAACTTTACATTGTAGAGAATATTTTGATAAGTCAGGTATGATTCTGTAAGGTCGTATAATAAAATGATGTACATTAGTTTACAATGTTGAAGACTCGTTTTTACGGTTGATGAACGTATAGGAATGATGTCGATCACTTACACAATAAGTTATACATGCAAATGTGGTACAGAAAATATAATTAGTAGTCGACTGGCTCACTTATTTTATTGTAGAGAATAATATGATGCTTATCTATTATTATATTTATAAAGAAAACATTAGTTAATTAGTCCGATCACGGTTCGTAAACGCAAATATCGCAGTTAGGGAATCCAAAAGTCTTGCCTTTTCGTCTAGTCTAAAAAGCGTCATGGACTTCTTGAATCTTTCCCCGTATTTCAGTCAAAGAGCGTTGAATTTGTAGGAAGGTTATCTCTCTTTACCGTACCGTGGCATAGTGCACTGCATTCAGTAAAGAGTCTGAACTTGAATGACAAACGAAATGCTACTTATGTCGCTTTCAAGTGCTATTTTACTTTGAATAGTGGTAGTTTTTGATATAGAACGTCGCCATTAGATTAAAGTAACATCGTTTTATATTCTTAAAAGGTTAGACGGGGATCTTTTACCAATTCTATAGATGAACTTACTCTTATTCAAGCCAGGCTTCGGTAACGCAAACACGAACCTTTAATACTAACGCACCGAATGTGTGGTGTGTTTGACGTTTAATAAATCTGTATTGTGAAATAAATTTACAGGATCTAGATTATTTTACAAACTAACGGTAGAATTTCCAATAGTTTGTAGTGTAGTACTGTTGAAAAAATCCTTACCCACAATCACTTTCTCTACAACTGTAACCAGTAAAGCCACCAACAAATAATTGTTGTATACGACAAAAAGACTGAAACAAAAGCGTGATATATTGTTCATAAAATAAAAGTGTATAGAGTGCGTCATACAAACGTGTCTGTGTTCCGGCTAGTTTCCGGCTCATAAAGACCGATGGACCGTGGCGATTGCCTCTATTTGTCTCCCACGTTACAAAGGATCACACTCTCGCTCATTTGCCTTGTACTGTGTCTTGCTCGTAAATAACCAAGCTTATAGTTTTAGTGCTACATTTTCTCTTTCCCATATCTCGGTGAAAGAATTCATTTCGTTAGGCAAATAGAACGTTGCGATAGAATATTACATTATTGTTCTCATATAGATACGGACAACGTTATTATTCGATTTTCTAATCAAATTAATTGTTAAAATTCTTCTCATTTTTTAAATTAAGTAAATGATTTCTACACGTGCTCGGCTTATCTATTTACCCTTCGAAAACTATCTTCAAAAGTCAAGATAATAACGAAAACACAATCAGTTTCCATGTCGAGTGGTGCTCGAAAGAGGAATTTCTGTATAAAATAAATCTGTAATAACTGAACTATTCGCTATAACAGAGGAATCCTTATTTTATGAAATATCGAGACGTTCGTTCGATAAACTAAAATATTCTTTAGGAAAATTCTCTGTTTTATTGGTGAGATCGTTGGCACGTAGTTAGGTAACAAGCCGGTAAATATTTACCAATGAAGACACTAGTAAACACTCCTAATTGGCACTTACTGCGCCCGCCCGAAAACTAATCACAAAACTACACTTCGTCAGTTCTATGTTTTAAATAACGAAAGAGTAGGCACGTGTAACTAAATACACGTGTAATCATTGTATGTTTGTTTGACAGGTTACTTTTTGAGAATATAAAATATGTTATTATAAAACTCAATATTGCCAATCTTCATTATTTGTATTTACGTAGTTGCCATGTTGTCCATTGACATCATAACGAGCCAAAGGTATTTGATTATAAAATTTAACAAATAGATACGCAAAAGCAAATAACCAAGTAAAGAGCTAAAGAAATAAAATTACTTTTGAAATAAAAAAAATTCACAATTCCTAGTAAACCTGTTTAAAACCTATTTATTTCTAAAAAAGCGGTGACTCATAAACTAAATGTTAAACAATTTTCTTTCAATTTTCATTCTGAACTACGTAATCCTCGAGCTTTTAGCAGACAATTTAGTTTGCTATTCCTGTAATAATGGCTCTGTGAATTATTTCATATTAGCAAAATACTTTAAACTAAATTAACCGAACATTTCGAAGAATTGCAATTTTAATTCTAAGCTTCAAATCAAACAAAATACAAGCTATGTTAAGTAGATTTTCAGAAGTCGAGTTAGAATCGCTTTTGGGTGAAGAGGATTATAAAACAAAACAATAGTTGATCATTTCATAGGCTCTGTCTACCTAAACGAATTAAACGAATTACCGATATAAACCATGCACATAACAGTTTACCTTTTGCTAAATTTTTCTAACGCTGAACATTTTGTATCCAGTATACTTTATCGATATAAAACATTTAAATGTAAGCATACATGGAACGAATGCTCACTCCTAAGGCTCAGTGGGATTCTCAGGAAGGTACGTAACACAAACACTAAAAGGCCTGAGTGTTTCATATCCGGGATCTTATTTCTATCGCGTCACGCAGCGGGAGCAACGTCGGTGAAATAAATTCACTGCTTCCATTCTCTCTGCGGGTAATGTTGTGTTCAACACCGTGGCTCAACATGTGTTCAAAAACTAGAGAAAAGCAAAAGTAATTTTATATTATGCGTAGAAGTTTTATGTGTCTTTAATATTTTAGTCATATGTCTTCAACTGTTCGCTTGTTTCTAAATTGTGGAATTAGGAAGCAAATAACTAAAAAATAACTCCATAAAAAAGTATTATTATTGATGATGTATCATGGAAAGTATGTTAAAAACCCCAGCAAATACAAATAGACGCTTAGCTATGCATATGTTATACTCTAAAGTAAATCACGTATCTATGTTAGATCTCCACTATTGTTTCGATATCGAACCCTTCCGGAATAGGGGTCCATGTAACTTTATTTAGCCTATCGGAAAGTTGTGCCATATAGGCTGCATACACACATTCGAACACACTGGTTTCACTTTTAAAACATTTCCGTTTATATCCACCCAAAAAACGAATCGCAGAGCAGTAATTTTAGATTAAACGGAAGGTATTACTACCAAATCCTTTTTAATAGATGTAACAATGAATTTTACAAAAAAAACTCAGCTTCATTCACGTTCCGCACGACTCAGTCGCGAATGTTTTTCACACCCCTAAAAATTGATGTTCATTGTTATTTTTATTACTCCTTATTACTAAAAGGCCTACTTAAAAGGAACTCATCTACAAATTCAAAAGTACATAAAATATTATTGTTGGGTACGTCTCGGGTACGTAGGGATCGAAACTGTGTTTGTAGGTCAGCCGAATATCAACAAAGGAGGGATAAAGAACGTCGCCGATTCGAGGGAGGGACTGATGTTACCACTAACACTTATTCTCGTGGATCGTCCCGATTTTCGTCCTTAGGTGCAGTTTTGCGAAACTGGAACGGCTGCCAATAATTGATTTCGTCTGTTTGTTTTCTTTTTTAGTTTCTTGTGAATGTAGTTTAGCTTTCTGTTTTGTAGTAGTGACCCGTTTTTCTTTATGGAGCTTATTTTCATATTATATACAATTGTATCAATTATAATAAGAATATAACAATTACAATGAAAATCTGTATTGTTTTTAATGATTTTATATCGCATATTACAAGCTTAGTTTTTGCTTGAAAATCAAATGATTTGTGTGTTTTAAAATAGAGAGAGAGAGAGCTTAACCTGACGTCCGATATTCAAACTACTCCACACGAAATCCGCTCTACAAAATATACAAAATGTTGTAATCCTGAAATTCCCTCTTGAGTTCTGGTAATCCTACGAGGGTCGGCTCCCCACTCGGTAGAAAGTAGCGATTCATCATATTTGGTGGCGCCCTCAGCTACGTAATTGCACACTTTGTAAATGAACCGATATCTCTAACTTGTATTTATCGTGCGTATTAAATGCCTCGAAGTTTTGAGTGCAGATTAAGCACTTAGCACTTTAGGCTTTTAGCTGTGCAGGTGTAAGTTTTACAACACTGTGTATTTAATGTCTACATAAATGTAGGCATAAAGTAAAAAGATCTTTATAACAGACCGAGGGTTGATTTTTTTGAAGGGTATAACAAAATTTAGGATTGATTTTTGCCTATTCTAAAACAGCATTATTAGTCCTTTTCATATAGCTTTTTAATAACTGTTACATTGGAATGATGCCTATAAATAATTTAACCCAACACCGGAAAAATATTTAACTTAATACATTTCACAAAAATCCAAATAACAATTTGTATTCATTGTACAAGTTCGGTAATAATTAAAGCGAACAACCCAAATCTGTTGAACACGTAACACATTAAAATACAGGGTGTAAAGATTGCAATAA
Organism: Anticarsia gemmatalis; assembly: GCF_050436995.1. Lineage (NCBI taxonomy): Eukaryota > Metazoa > Arthropoda > Insecta > Lepidoptera > Erebidae > Anticarsia > Anticarsia gemmatalis. Next base: position 4,063,797 of record NC_134763.1, on the reverse strand, counting down.
ACGGTAACAGGTTGCAATCCCATGCCTAACGAGCGTCACAATCACCCCATTTTCCTCAATACACCCTTATTTTTTCTTTCATTTGCTGATACAAATTGGTATCTAACGTAATATTGTAACGCGCTTATTGGACCTTGCGTGGGGGATTGACTTAACTCTGTTCCACGGAAATATAGCCCACTCTACTTGGCATTTTTTTATATGGTGTACCACGTTGTTAAGTTGTTCCATAAATTTCCATGTTTATTACAAAACTATAACTATGTGATGTATAAAAAGGAAATTTTTAAATTGAAAATCTTGCAACCTTGTTGAAAACCTTTAAACTTTCTACTTAAATCTTCCAAATCATATCACTTTTCTCATTAGGCACGATGTTTGAACTTACTAACCATAGAACAAAAAGTATATCGACGAACCCGAATAAATCCTTTCATTGATTGGTAATACCACTCCGCCAATCAATATAGGGACAGCTGTTTGAACACATGAATCGTAAATCAAACCATTCAATACCAATAATTGAAATAAAAAGCAACATTCAACCTTGATCGTGACCTACTCTTTAATCAATACACAAATTCGCAAAGTTTCGGTGACCTAACCCAATCGAACGCCAACTAAACTTGTTAGAGGCCACGTCGCAGATTTGAACCGATATCACTAATTGGGCCAGTCTAATAGCTGTGATGGTCGTCGCCAATTAAGGCTTATTGATGTCGTAGGCTGTAGATCTAAGGGACTAAGACCCTCGTCTCGTTTTAACCCCATCTAACTCCCCTGCTAATAATTAATCAAGCAATTAAGTAGATCCGCAGAACGGAGCTGATATTTTCGTTACGAATCCTTATAAAGTGCTCGCTAAGTAAGAAGGTAGTGTAGTCGTCTCGTTATACTTATTGTTATAGATATTCAGATAATCGTAAGCCTATTTCGGGGTTTTATTTGGACAGTGTCGCAGTGGTAATGATGAGGATTTGTGTATCGATTTCGATTACGGCTTTAATGACTCAATTTCAGTAGTCGACAAAGCTGTTGGTTTATTTCTGTAATGACCCGTTTTCATTGATGTATCGTATATTGTACCATATTGCTGTACTAATTGTATCAAAGGATTTCAGTTTATTAATGAAAATAAACAGGCTAACCTTTTAACAAAGATTTAAGATACTCCTCGTTCATTTTAGATAATTTCGTCAGAATTTAACCTACATTTTATAAAAATACCTATTTATCAAATTTTTGTGTACAAGGAACAAAGTTTTATCGAAACAAAGAGGTATCTTAATGAAGAGTCACTTTGACTTCATTTTACGGTGATTAATTCGACTTAAGAACTTGGAACATTCCATAGATATTATAATTGAGATTGAACGGATTTCACAGTCCATTTGACTGTAAGATGCTTTGGTATAAAAGGTATATTTATCTTTATAACATGAATTTCCTTTTTCACTAACAATTGTCTCTGAATATATTACACTAAAAAGCCGCTTTTGTATTCTTAAGTCTTAATGCAAGGTAAAAACCATTCACATTTTAGGATACAAGAGTAAAACCTTAAAAGAACGTATAGTTAAGAACCACCTAGTGTTTTTTATGTTGCTGTCTTAGTAATATATGCACATAAAAGAAAATTTCACGACCAGTTATTTGCCTTTTACGGCAGTTAAGAGTTTAACACACAAAAATAATGGCAGCGTCTTGCAAACAGCAGTGGCTGTCTGTAATATCCCTAATGGTTTTTTCAATACACATAAACACCCCATAGAATTCTCTTTAGCCATAAAAATACGGTCATAATTTGAGTCGATTAACGACGTTGTTTCGTACATGGAGGCAAGGGATTAGTGTTGGATGATCACCACATTAGGGACGTCCACCGGGACACCTCGTAGGAATTAATTTGCAGCCAGGACCCGCTACACCGTCAATCACTCGAATTTTCCTTCCGCGTTTCATTAGAATTAATTATAAACGTCTTAGTCCAACCATTTTCTAAGAATTTTGTCAAAATTACTGACATTCTTGGCGTGTTTGTTTATTCAGCATTTTGATTTCATTTGTAACCTTTTGTTTACAGTTTTTTACTTCTTCTAGAATTCTTTTGACTGACGACTGCTGTACATTATTGAATTACGCGGGCAATAAAAGCCGTAAAAACTACTGTAATTAACAGTCCAAAGATCATCTTCTTCTTCAAATCTAACTCATTTCGTTATCTTTTATTTCTACAAACACACCCTTCTACTTACAAACCTTTATCAATCTCTCAATAATCTAAAATTTATGCACGACAAAAATTTCAATAAAGACATATTAAATCGTATAAGTGTCTAAGTACAAATTGACATAAAATATTCTACAATTTATTGTTTTACGTTATACCAACTGTACGTCTCTCCTTCCGTGAGTATAATGATTGCAAAGAGTTCACCGTTCCCGTCTCGAATATTAACTTAGAAGACGTTTTACATAAATTAAATTTCGACTTTGTATCAAAATTGTTTTACAAGTCAATGTTATCAAACTGTTATGTGGAATTTCAGGGTGTTTATTAGATGTAATAAAGTTCGCGTGGATCATTGTTTTGTGTTTACGTTCCGCTCTTATACCGGGCTTATGTTTACTTACGTTTTGTAATATTAAATTCACATAACGGTACTGCTCATGTTGAGTGCGCTACGCATAATTTTGCTGCTGTCAATCACTATTTAATGTGCTAGTCGCATATGTAAGCAGAACTATGTTTCCTGATAAGATGAATAGTTAAATGTATAGTTCTTGTAGCAGGATAAGGTTAAAATCATGAGCTTGTCCGTAAACGCGTAGTTTATTGTTTGAAATAAAACCACTTTTGTACGTAAAGCATCATATTCCAAGTAATGAACAGTGTCTATTGGTTAAAGTCAATGTCCTCTCACACCTCTCTCTATCACCATAAAACACTTTAAGGGAAGACTAAATTCAAATACTTCTTAGCGGAAATATTTCCTTCATATTTTGCCCCATTTTACGTGCACAGAGACATTAAGTTGTGGGAACTCTAGCCCGAGAGGACACAAAGCTCCTGAGCCGAACGTTTGGGTGACTGCCAGCCCCCGATAAGCCTGGCCACATCACGTTACATATTTCTTATTTAACCCCCTTCACGTCTCCAATGACCGTAATTACTATAGTACCTGCACTATAAGTACGGCTCAAGATGAATTGAGTAAAAGTACTCGATATTCAGACAGTGAATTTCAATGGTTTATTCAATCTTCATAAAAGCATCAAAAGAGTTATACACTTTCTCAGTACTTTAAGTAATATTCGTATGTTCTAAATTGAAATTCATATCTCAGAATTCACCAATAACAATCTATTGAAAGGCTTTCGAAAAGATATCTGTATCTATCACACTAGTAATATCACTTCACGAGAATCGCTAGATTGGAACCACTAAATCTAGTTAAATCGAAAGGCACGAAAAGAATAAGCCGCATCCACAACCTTTGAACGTTTTCAAATAATATTTTTCGAGATCTTTCGATGCTTTGGTTGTTGAGGTAATCCTCAGGTCGCTAGAGGATTATGCCGATAGGAAAAGCAGTATCTACCCACGTCTGTACTGATAATATGATTCAGTCTACAAAAAGATTATGCCTTCTAAGAGCTTATGATGTTAGTATATTGAATTTATGTTCGTATATTTTTAGACGTTATTTAATGTGTTTATTAAATTCAATGACATTTTATAAAAACGTTCACTATTTTTAATGAAATTATTGAATAACTGTACTCGGTTTTTTAAATACCACTATTTTAATTACCTATTAATATTTTAATGCGGTGCATTCACCGTTACTGAGTATACTTAATAAATAATACCTGCTGATGGGATACTATGTGGGAAAAAGTGCCCTAGTTTTACCTGTGCCTAATTTTGCAATTCGCAATTTTCCAATATATTGCTGGGTCATCAAATAATAAAATAATAATATTAAAAAAGCTCTTTACACTGATATATTATTATTATAGATAGGATTCCGTTTATACAACGTCGTCCATAATTCGTCTCTTCTGATACTCTGTTTTGATTCCATCGAAAACTGTAAACCTAAACGGTAAAGTGACAATAACAGCGGAAAATGTAAGCTGCACACACAATGTAAACGTAGCCCTATATCGGCACACAAGCTGGCAGCAAAAGTCGTGTAACGGTTGGATGCTCGCCAAACTACGCCAGGTAATCCCACAAATGCTTGCGGTCATGTCCACAGACTATACCCGATATTTAGTCGCACTAAACTGCGCAAATCACCCCGCGTTTTGTACTAGTTACAATTATTAGATGCACTATTCGTATACCAATGCGTAATAAGTATCGATTGATACTGTAATTGGCTATTTGTGATTCGATAAACACAGCTTTGACTCCGTGTTAGAATGGAATTAGCTCTTTGCTAGTGATTGCTAATGCTACAAAGCTTTGTGGTGACTGTTAGGTCTTGTTATCGTGGACTTATCCATAAAGTGGGCGAGTGATTGGCAAAACGATGTCACAGTTTGGTTTTTGATTGGACAACGATTTGTACGATTTATACGCTTAATCTTTAAACTGTGGAAATTAAAATTATCACGTAAAATCGTAGCAATATTTTAATTGTTACAACTTGTTTATAATTCCATAAACATTCGATTTAAACGACACGTTAATATAAACTTAAGATAATATAAAGAAATGAATAAGTTTATACAAAAATATTTTAAAATATCTTCAATCCGGCAAATGAAAATTGAACGCAGTGAATACTCGCTCTCCTTTTAATTATTATAAAAACAATGACCATTATCAGAAAACGAATTAGTAAAATTGTTCGTTATAATATACCAACACAATAAAACTCTTAAAGAATCGCTTAAACACTGTGAAACTAGCAGCCGTAATAGGAACCTTTTAAAAACTTTGAAGTATTCTTAAGACCCTTGTCCTCTTGAGTTTGCATTCATAGATCTTTTCATAAACACACCCCATCGTGCCCTTCCGTTAAGGGTCCATTCAAGGCTGGTACTGTCCAATCCTCATTAGGCTGATGCTCAATTAATTTTCTATTCAAATAAATCACCCTCATCCCTTATCCCACGGAAATGTGACATGAAATGCGCATCAATCAATGTTGATAAAAAACACAAAAATATACGTCAGATTGCGGTTTTCCAACGATTGATCGTTGAAGATACTTAGGTGTATGCAAATTTTGTGACAGACGGGTTTTTGTTTGTGGGCTTTTATTCAACCAAAGTAACAACACACGGTTGGTTCCCTTTTCGTATAATCCCGTATATTATTAAGAAGTTAATTATATTTCCCGTATTACAGCTTAATTAACTCAACATTCTACAAAACGTTCATTTTCCCCCAATAGGTACTGGTTGATAACAAAGAACGCTAACGAGAAAAATGTTTTATTCTCTGAAATAAAACTTATTAGTACCCGTATTTTACTTGAAAAATGTACCACAAACCCATTTCGACTAAGCGAAGGGCATCGACGAAAGTTGCCATACGTAGCGTCAACTCTCCCGAGAGAATCCGTCTAAAAGGTAAATTCGATCCAAATGCTAGGTGTTGGGGTTTCTCGACAAATTCACATTATATCCCCGATTGTCTGCACGACCGTAAAAAAAAGGTCAGTTTTATTACGAACGAGGAAATGTGCGACGGTTAGTTAAACAAAGAAAATTGTCGTTTTCGCAATAAAAAATTATGTCCCCGTGTATCGCTCTTTAATAAATTCGACCGGTGTAAAGGAATAGCGAAATAAAATGGCTGCCTCAATAAAGATATTTCACTCGAATAGTTTGGGTTAGTTGACGTGGCGCGCGGTGGAGATAGTTCTTTTTTATGGGGAGCGGTTTAGATTGATATTTCGTTGTTCGTCGGAGAAAATTCCGCCCGCCTCGATATATGCAAGTGAACGAACACGTTCCGATGACTTTACACCTATTTGGTTATTCACACGAGTGGCTAAGATTATGACCTTATCTAAATTCTTTACACTACTACGGTCGTAACTAAAATAGAAAGCAATATTATCATTAAAATATAAGTACTATTTTAAGGTATGTTACATTAAAATTTTGCACTTAATTAGATTAATTCAACAAAAGTCTGGGAAGAAATTGAAATAAAACATAAACCTCTTTATGCTCTGGTAAAAAGACAAATAATAAACTTAAAAGAGAACAGCCAAGCAGCCAGTTCTTTGCATAATATAAATAACGGAACGGAACAAAATGCAGTATTTTTTCTCGCGTCGAATATTGTCCCGCCTCGGGTTTGCTTTGAAAAGCTGTGCTGTACCATTTGTCACCCGCTGCCAGCCTTTGTTTTCTCCTTGGAGATATTTGTCTTACCCTAAACTAAAGGACTGCATTATTTCAACTGAGGCCATTGTTCCAATTTGTACCAGCTGTTTGATTGTTGAATCACAGCTCCTTTTGCGTTGACGGTGTTGTTAGTTTGTATGATGTTTTGTTTTGGTGTTTGTTTACTTTTATTTATCCTTACATTTGAATGGAAAGTTGTTTTCAAATTAAAAGAAAACAAATCAAAATCAAATTAAAGGAAGCAAAGTAATACTGAAAAGAAACATAATTTTTTTACAAAGCAGAGACTTGTAGATACAAACTTTCAAATAATAAACAGTGACGGACCCCTCTCGGCAAGTTTTCAAGACATAAATAAAACTTGTAACTACATTCGACAAACTAAAAAAATGTTCCGGACAGCGGTGACCCTGGCACAAGAAAAACAAGACACAAATCTACGTGGAACCAACAATAGATCGCTTCGACAGAGGTTTTGCGATGGCTACATAAAAGAAAAATTCAACATAAGAATTCCCCGGATTATTTGCCAACGAGTGACCCATAAGTATGGATATATTTTTGTAATACACGCACACATTCAATGTAAACATCCCAGCAACCGTAGCTCTCTCACAAAGACTCGTGTAAAAATGGTTAAATATTTTAATTCTTTTTTTTTCCTTTTGTACACTGTTTGATGCCAGTCGAGTTCTACGATATTTAAAAAGAGAATATTTAAAAATTTTACGTTTATTTGGTCTTGTTTTTGCTAAAGGCTACATCGAGTAGAAACAAATTGAAAATCGGGCTCCGATTAATTATGAAAAAAAAAATCAATTGCGTTACTTTTTTCGAACCGAATATGGTCTGACACTGAAATGACGTGGCGTTCGTTCAACCACAGGAACTACAATTTTATAAAAGACCTATCGGAAATCTCATAAAACGTCAGATCCAAGCGGTGAAATTACGAACTAACAAAGAAAAGAACTTATTTACAACGAGCACATAAAAATCGGTTTCTTGTCGACTACTAAAATACCTTTTTATTACAATCGAAAATCTCGTAGAGCCCCTGTATCCGCGTTGGTTGATTCACGCGATTTGCACAAATACTTGAGAATACTATGTGACCTTTATCTTGAAGACTTTGACTTTTGCTATAAACTAACATTTTCTTCTTCGCATTTTTCAATAAATTCTTATTAATCCACTTTCCACACAAAATTGGCCTATAATTTTTTTACTTTTATGGTATAAAATTGGAAATCTGATACCAAATTCGCAGAAGCAGGAGCCCCATTGTACCTAAAGGGAGACGAATAAAATGTACACCCGGTACAAGGTATTTGCCCTACGTGACTGTATTACTAGTAGGCGTAGGGAAGCCTAGTAAATTCTTTACATGAATTACTTTCAATCATTACCATTGATACAACTAATTAGGATTCTAAGGACGAACGGGCCGACGATATAACTTGATATAATTAGTGATATTGATTTTCACCTCGCTTTCTAGAATGAGTTACGGTTGATCTTAACTAAAGATAGAATTATACAGTACCTAGAACCTTCTACCTATAATAACCACTAACTAACATTCACAGAAATTATTAATATCTAAGTAGGACTTTTCAACGAAAATTTAAAATATTATTTTCTTGTGTGTATAAACCCAATACATTAACCATCAGAACAGTTTAAAAGTTGACGCAATCAACAGAAAATATGATGTCTATTTTCCGTGTCAGTCATGTGCAGCCAATTCGGCCAATTTCATCACGTTCACCCCTCACCCTCGAGCCGGCGCGTTACATGTTCATCCACAGAACAAAGTTGTAACAAAATGTGTATATCAATAGCTGTTAATTGACGAACCGTTCCACAGAACGTCATCTAATTAGAGAAGGCCGGTCACGTGAGACAAGATGGCGTCGATCGATAGGCCCTAACTAATAGCCGATGTGGCGAGGACGTGGCCTCTGTTTGGTTGTTGCTGATGAATTTATTGTACGCTGTCACGTCTCTATTCGTTACCAGATCAGCGGAACTGTTGTGTTGGAAGATGTATACGTTAGTAGGTCACCGGAATAGATGGTCGAACTTGTAGGGGAAAGTCAGTGCATGTTAACTGACTGATTACGTTGGACTTTCCAAACCGCTATGATTTTGGACGTTTTTTTGCCTTACAAAATGTTCCAGTATTATGCTTTTGAATACGTAAAGCACAGTGCTGGTTCGTTTTTTACTATACTTGGAATTTTGTACAGAGTGTATCAATGTATAACACCCTGCTACATGGTGTTTATTTTATGGTTGAAAAACTCTCTTTTCAATCAAGCAACTTTGTAACACGAAACAGAGAACCGTCTTACCTTCGTCAATTTCAAAGGTGTTTGTGTCACAAAAGCTTCCAAATCCTATTTCTTTCACACTTCCTGCTTACTCTATATAGAAAAATAACCGTGAAGTTGCCTACTTCTGAGGAAATCCATATTTTTTCCAACAAAAGCAGGTTGTATAAACAAAGTGCGCTCATCCCACTTTCAATTCGATTCGCGGTAAAGTAAATCCTCGCGATCGAAAGCGGTACATCTCGAGATTATGTTAAGGACTTCCTCAAAGCATATTTATATTGGAAGGTTTTAAAATGAAATATTCAAATATATATTTTGCACTCGATATTCGAGTTTGCACTTTTATAATAATTTCTGGAGAACGGCTAGGAAAACATTCGCAAAAGGGGATTGTTTTTACAATGTACCTTTTCCCGTTCGAATAAACTGTGTTAAACGTAACAGTGTATATTTTTCAATTTTGTGCAAAAATTACTTGGCGGTTTATTTACATAACCGGAGGTTGCGCTAATTGATGGGAAGAGCTATCAAAACAAAGCTAACATCACCCTACCAACAAAATCCTAAAACAATATTAAAGACAAACGAGACATGGTACCTGTAACTCCCGCTTCGCGACGCACCTCACGCCTCTAGGGGTGGCACAAATCCACAAGATTAAGTCATCGAAAAATTTGATGCGTGCGCGGCGTGCGCCCCCGGGGCTTAGTCAGTGGCGCCCTCTATCCGTAACCGCCTTGCCCGATGACGATGTGTCGGAAAAAACCGGATTTAACGGCTTTACAAGGCTTCAGTTATTTGGAATGACAGATTTGCTGACTATGGATTTTTGTAGACTGTTTTTGCGGTTATGAAAGTTAAAGGAAAGTGGCGTTTGATGAGCTTGACAACTAAGAATAAAACTGTTTTATTAACACATTTATCCAAAAATCACTTATCGAGTGGTTATTTATAAAAGCAAAGGATATTACTTCGAATCACAACTGGTGCTCAGAATTACTTAAACCAACTTATTTCACACAAAATATTGACCAGAATTAGGGTTGTGTACCCAAAAAGCATAAAACCCAGTAGGCATTTACGGAAAAAAATAAGCACGGAGCAATAATAAAACGTAGTAAACACGAGTTTACCGAACTATACCGGTAAAAAAGAAATAAGAACGTGTTGTAAATAGGGCTGTCACCTACTAACAACGGCTTTTTTTCTTTACAATCGCCAGCTTTCTTTGATGTCCGAGATAAGGTCACGATCCGTCGAATTGTGATAAAAATGTTCAGTTCACTAAGTTTCTACTTGAAAGCTGTCTATCAGTGAGCTTAGGCCGCTATTATCTAAGCTCAGACTGGAAATAAAACTTCATTGTCCAAACGTTAAATCGTATCGTAACAACCGTTGTACAATTGAAGTGGAGATTTTAGGCTATTCTATTTCTGTAAGCCGAATCGAAAATTCTAAGCTTATGTTTTCAACAAACAATTTTATCAGCTTTCAGCAAATAATAGAGCTATTTTTGATACTTATATTACTAAAAATCAGAGCTTATTTTTTCGAACAACTCAGACTTACGAAAATAGTCATATTTAAGAAACAGTTTTGAAGATATTCAATATAAAAATAAGTCTTATTTTCATGTTATTGTAACAAAAATTCGTCGCTAAAGTATTTTTTCGTACAACCCAGACGTAAACAAAAGCGCTACTATTTTCGCTACTTGAAACGAAGTTAGCAACTTCTAATTAAATGAGCTGCATTAGTTCCGTAGGTGTTTTTGACCTTTTTCTAAGCAAGTTCCGTAAAGCAGGTAGTGCGATAACACAAATGTTGACCTCGATGTAACATGTATTACAATGTGGGTCATGGACTCGCCACTGCTAGAATTGGGTCGACAGAAAAATGTCCGCTGAAATGACGAATGCAGCCGCTCTAGCACCAAATTACTCTAAAATTGCGCTTTTTAATTCCCGCTATAAAATGCGGAAACTTTCGTAATTCACTTTTAGTATTTATTACACTTAAAGTGAAGTTGTGAAATAAATGCAGTCTGGTAAAAAGAAGAATGTAAGTCAACAGTATGCCGAGAAGAATATGATTTAAGGAAGCGTATACTTCATATAAATATATCGTATCATAAAATACAGAGTGGATTCCGGGTAATAAATTATATTATCAATAAAACGTTGCATACAAACCAATCCTTTACGAAAACTATATCGGCTCGTAAAACTGATATTAATGTCCGGTATAAAGGTTCGGATCCCGGATGGAGTCAAAAGTATCTAGAACGGGATCAGTCCCATCGTTGACAGTTTATATGGCAATAAAAGTATAGATGAAGCCATAACACGATCCTATACAGTAATAGTTGTTCGCTCTATAAGTTTTATGTGTAGTTCAGAAGAGCCAATTGATGGGGATGTCAATCACTGAAATGCACGACGTCCGCTGAACGAGAGAGTTGCGACACATCACTATAAATCTTGTCAAGGAAACTTACTAACACAGTAACATCCCAATACATGTATAGGTCAATGTTTAGACGTAATAGTTTTATCTCTTCATTTATCGTAGAGTATTGATAAACAGGTCTTAAGTTTTTTTTTGTTGTTAGCCCTCTATCATTATGTGTCCCACTGCTGGGCAAAAACGTCCCTTCTTTCTGTGCAAATCTGCCTTTCCAGCACCATACCCCGTCATAATGGACAGCAAATGCCGTCCATCATTATCGTGTCCAATAAAAAATATGCTATCTTAGATATAGATAACACCCAAGGTAGAAAAACCAAAAATATCAAAAACTATTTCAAAGACGAATTAACTTATATTCCACATCAGAATTAGCACAGATTTTTTCTTCTTAGATCTTATCTTCTATAAGCTACTTGAAATCTATTACCCATTCATCCTTATTGAATAGGAAGATCAAATTTCATCGGTAAGTGAAAATTCAAAACGTACAAATTGTGACGTGAAATACTGAACCGAAGCGATTCTCCAGAGTATCGCACAAAATTATTGTTTCCTTTCTAATTCTCCAAGAATAACTGTTCCGTATCGATTGTTGCTCGCTTCCCATCTTTTTTCCTTTATATTTTATCTCCAATTGTTGTTTTACTGTGTTGAATGGCCAATTGATTTTCAATAGATAGTGAATACGAATTTATTATTCTCGTTTGTTTAGTTGGGATTTAATATTCTGCTTGTATGTTAAAATGCAACCTATTGAGGTCTGATTTTATGTTGTTTTACTATTATTATACATAATATTATTTAAAAATGTAGTAAATAAGTCACAAAACTGACAATTGCATATCGTTTATGTATCAAACAATTATCCATCGAGTTAGGTACTCGTAATATAAAGATAATTTTCACTACACTTTATTTAAAATATTTAAAAAAGTCACATGTGTTGCCATTCTATATTATCTGTATTGGGTTTTTAAATGGCTCTTTTGAACATTTCATCAATTTCTAACAAAAAGTAACTTCCATTCCTATACTATACATACAGTATAACGTAAGCCACATAAAAGTACACTGCACAAACCAACTAGCACTATAATAAAAATAAATAGCTTGGTAAGAGAACATCTACAGATCATTAGCGGTATGTTTAAGTTGCATCTCTCCGTTCTAACAATTCGTTCTCGACTGTGTACAGTGTAGCAATCATTAATGCACCACCGACTACAATTGCTGCTGTCTGCCAACTTTCTTTTACTTTATACGTTCTTTAGTTAGGAATTAGAACTTTTATTTAGCTATTAATGTCCTACTTTTCGATAGAACAGTAATACCCTACTTAAGATTGGGGTTGCGCCAGTTTTATGTTAATTTAAATGTTGTGAGATTTACGTTAATTCAAGCTTATTTATATGTTGTAATTGTTTGAATATTTTCTTAGGTTAATTATCTATTGTCCTTCAAGGAAAAACGAGTAGGACCATACACCAGACGTCAATACCATAAAAACTAAAAATATTTTTCTGTCTTAATGATTTGATATTACTTAAGTTATTATAAACAGCTCGTACAAAACGATTACTACGAATTTTCACAATAGCGTGTCATGCAATTAACCCAGTCCGTTCTTTCTTATTAATTCTAATATACATATAGTAAACTTAGCTCACACTAGCTTCTCGGCGCCGCAAGTGGAGCAAACCACGGGCGAGCGCCCAGTTCCAGTTAGTGTATTTTCATTTAATCTCGAGAAGTCTGAGGTCTGAAGTAATTACGTCAGGAGGGCAGTGTCACCACGCGTACAACCGACCCCGTATATTCTCAAGCACTTTATTATACCACCTTATCATTCTTGCTTCATGCACCATTTTAGCTTTTTATTTCTTTCCTTCCACCTTTCGTATGGTTAGTAATTGAATTTAATCAAGCGGGTATTTGAAATTGATTAAGGACTGTTAATGGTTGTTAATAGAAGAAAACAAGAACCGACTTTAAAATTGTCCTTCGAAACATTGAGAAACTCAGCTAAAAATTATACGGTCAGGTAAATCCCATCTACGGAATATCCATACTTGAAGTGGCATATTGAACGATTGAACTGGCTTTTAGTGTTCTTCGAATAAAGTAAATTAAAATACGAGTATAGTTAGCTACGTCACGTAGGCTTCTGTAAACTAAAAAGCCTAACACTGCAACCTCTCGCTATCACAATAACATACAGCGGTCCACATTTACAAAATTAATTACAATGGACGCTCTGTAGAGAAATAGAGGGCGTATCTCGCGGGTAAAGAACAATGGAGCCCTTCCTGGACCTTTGTCCTGCGTTAGACCCTTCAGTTTCCGATAACACCACTAGCCAATCTAATTTAGTGTTAACCGACGGTTTACGATATGGAGATTAAGTGTGTTTACTCATAAAAATAGTATTTGGAAGTAACTATAGTCCTCAATATAAATGAGTATCGTGAAACTGAATAAGGTTCCCAAAAAATACAGTGACTGAAAATTTTAGTTCTGATTGATAGTGTCAAGTGTATTTTGAAATGCCTTCCAAACATCTATTTAAGCAGTTAGTTATGACCTAATGCGTAATCACTCAGCACAGTGGGATTAAAAAAACACTCGAATAGGTTTTAACTAATCGAGATCAAAGTTTTAAAACATCTATAAACCTTTTCCATTTTAACAGCACCTGATTAAAAAGCAAATTTAGTCTTGCAACAGATTTAAAACACCGCATGTATATATTGTACCTAATCCCATAGTGGCAGGATTTATAATGTATGTCCTTTGTCGACGAAGCCATTAGTTAATTAAAAGCTTAGATTCAGTTTTATTATGGCTGGCTGGATAAGTATAATGCATTAAAAATATACTTTAGAACGTAGTGTTTACTTACATATTAATTAGAGACATGTTCTGTGTTCACGTGTACCCGTTTTGTGATAGGTTGAAGGCACATTTTGTTCATATTGTTTTAGTAATAAAGAACTATGAATTGGTATCTAGCCTATTTTATTATTAAATTATTGTAAGGCTGATTGGTAATTGTAATAACAAATAAATGTTCTTATCGTTAAATAAATAAGTTGATATTACTCTAATAAAGGAAAGTATGCGACAATAAAATTTATTGTGAGAATAAACCGTTTAAGAAACGAACCGTACAATTTTACGTATGCACACAAAAATACCAAATATCAAAGATAGCCTAACAAAATAGGATTTGTTATTTCGAACATAGAGTTTTCGATTTAATTACACGTAATTCGATTTCCGATATTTTCGTTCACCACTCAAATGTTCAGTGAACGTTAACAATTGAGATATTTTTGTTCCACGAAATACATTTTTGATTCGTGTTACTGATTCCTTTTAACTGCTTGGTTCATTGCTGATAGACAATACTTCACGTTTTTCGAGATTTTTGCTTTACAGATTCGCTATAGCGCCCGGTTTGTTACTCTTATTTTACGTTCTCAATGTTTTCGATTTCAGATTATAAATGTTTCCTTTGTTGTGACAGGTGTATGTTTTCATTCATAAAACGTTATAAATGTATAAAGGACGAGCTATTTTTATAATTTTACTTTTTGTTTTTGATATATTTTTCTTTAAACGTAATTCCATTTTAAGTGAAATAAGTTTTTTGAGGGACCAACATAAAAGTGTACTTATATGTACGACGACGTGCATTGTATGATGCGTTGGATATGGTAATTACCACGCCTCTACCACTGGGAAGACTTCACAAGGGTTGCCATACCGATTTCCACACGAAACAAATAGTTGCGTTACATTAAGTACAGTCATTGTTGCTGAACAAGTTGTATTCACTTTGTGTTACTAATTTTGCTTATGCGTAGAATAGGACATTTGTATGTCGCATCTCTTACAAAAAGTAAAATACGTACGTAATAAACACTGGCACAATAAAGAAAATGCCAAGTAGAATTCTTAGATAAGCAAAAGAGTGATCAAACCAGACGCAAATACATCGCCGCAACGACGTATTAAGACGGTGACACGTTGTTAGTCTACGACCCACAACCTTTAATAAGCAGCGTTTTCCTCAATCAATTCCTCAGGAAGACAAACTGCTGACAGGGTATTATTCTTTCATTCGGAGCCGGCATAGTAACTGTTCTTACAATAATATACTCGGCATTACCCCTAAGGTGTATCGGCAAAAAACACGTTAGCAAAAAGGGCTCACGTAAAATATTCAAATGTAGGGCATAATAACATCGAACAATGGGTCGTGTGTACTGAGCTCAGTTAACCTGCCTTTATAAATAATTCATGATATAAATATCTGTTGATAATAAAACTGTGACGTCATTGAGATTCTGACTGCTTCTTTACTTGTTAGTTTGTTAGTCGGTGTCACCGACTCACCGCCTTACAGAATTGTACGCTTTACTCTATTTGAGGAAAATAAACGAAAAAAAATTGTTTGGGAGTTATTTTGTAGAGACATTTCTGGGCAGCCAGAGTATAAAAACATACTGTAGTTTCACCAGCTGAATTTGATCACTTTCATTTTGTAGATGGCTTCAATAAGAATGACTCACAAAATAGACATTTCAAGGAAAATATCGCTAAGAATCTAACTGTACTTGTGATAAACTATGGCAAATCAAGTTAACCGATTCGTTGCGGATGGCACGACAGGCGTGCCATTCAATTCTTTATATATGGCGTATGACACGAGAGGCGTGTCTTTTTTAAATATCATATAACTCGCGCAAATTGAGTCATCAACTTCTATGGCGGTTGGCCCGACAGGCGTGTCACGAAATATTTGTTTGCCGCCACAGCTAGAAGTTTACGAAAACGCAAGTCGCAACGAATTGGTTAAGCAACCACCATACAGTTTACTTATTTCTCAGCTTGCCAAAATACTGAATATTAACCACAACGCACTATCAATAAGCTTACCCTAGAGGAAGCTCCTAAATAAAAACAGGATAAGAGACGAAACGACCTCCTAATTAGATGAGAAACAAACGCAAGATTAGGGTCAACACTCGCCCCGGGACCTCTGCCATTGTAACTGAATGTAGGCGCTTCAATTTAATATAATTATATTATTATAATAACTACAGCTTACTGTTACGCCCGAGGCACAACCCTATTTTGATGTTAGTTCTGTTTACGCGAACAGACGTCTTTATCTTGACTCTACGTTTGTACCGTTTACATGATTTACGTGAAAGATGAATGTAAATTATAAGCTTATTCCTATAACTGAATACATTTGTAAATAGTTTACATGCTTTCCAAAAAGGTCATGTGCGTAGGTGATACATGCTGGCTGTTTGTATCTCAAGAATTAAACAATGATATTATATTTAAGAAAAAAAAGTTTGTTAATGTCAAAATATACTGTTCCTTCTTGTATTTGGTTAGAGGAAAAAATAATGCCTAAAGATTAACCCTTTTAAGGTTATATAAAGTAAGAGTAAATAACACATATTAGAGTAAACAACACAATATTCTAAGTAAATATTCGAAACCTAATTAACTACGATGTAAACGTACCACTTAATGAGAAGCCTCGCTTAAAACAATGGCTCAGAAATATTAGTACCTAATAATACGCCTACACGTGAACGGTGTACCGTACGCAAATACTTCTGCGTATAAAACAGTCACACGAAATGGGAGCCAAGTACATATTATATACCATTTTGTTCAATGAAGAATACTCTAAACATTAAGTGTTTTATTTTTGTCGCAGGTTATATCATAATCTTGAAACTAGAATAGGCTAGTTTTATTATTATTAAACATCTAGCATTTCTATCTAGCATTTCTTTCTATGTCGACATTTTAACCGGTTAGAACGCTAAATAGATTAGAAACTATTATTGGAAATAGTAATTATTTAGTTCGGTGATAATCTTCTTCTTATCGTATGGTTAGTGGTTAACCTAGTGTCAAAGTTGTTGAAGTAAGGCCTTTGACATGGCTTAACGATTGTTATCTTAATAGACAACAACCGGAACCGACTTCTTACGTGCCCTCCGAAGCACGGAGACGCCCAGCTCAAATACCACTATGCGGTCACCCATCTATGGAATGACCGCGCCAACGGTTGCTTCACCCATAGATCGTTGTCAGACCGGTGAGCGCAACTGGCTATGGGCGCCTTAAAATTATTTGGCGAATCGACTTTTACTACAAATCTGTTTCTTTTGTTAAGGTATGCAACAAAATCTTCGGCAACGCGTCGGCGCTGGCCAAGCACAAGCTGACACACAGCGATGAACGCAAGTACGTGTGCATCACGTGCGCGAAGGCGTTCAAGAGGCAAGATCATCTGTAAGTATGCCTTTGTAGAAGTACTCGGTTGAGTCACGTTGAGTGATGAAGCGAAGATCGATACATATATTTTATTTGTGTATGCGTATTTAGTTTCTCAGCTGACGACTGGTATACGTCAAAGTGATGGTCACTATTCGGTACATTGGTGTTTGACGTAACATGTTTATCACTATAATCTATAGGAGAAAACAATGTACAGCTTACTGGCTTTCAAATAGTTGCCAACTGACCCTCTCCGCTATGAGCTTTACTTTTAAAATAATGATTTTAATAATGTAGGTCAAATGTTTAATCTCGCAAATATATCTTTTATGTTATAAACAAAATTTATGATAAATAAGGAAAGAAAAAACAACATTTTATATCTTTCTGTTGAATGGTAAATTATAATACACATATTTCCTTCACAACTAAAGAAATTATAATAAAAGTGAGAATACTTATCAAAAAACAACAACGATTTGTACCTCTATTTATTTTACTAAACCGCAAACACAAAAACCGGTAACATAAATCCCCAAAAAAGATCCCATCCCTTACATCGTAGCGAATTACTAGTTTCGAGATGAGAGCAGTTAGTCGAGTCGGACATGTGTCGTGATACGCAAGGTGTCGCTCTAATCGCCGCAACTTAAGCCATATGCATATTAATGTCATGTATTAACTAAACAAGGCTAAACACACTTGGCGCTCCTCGTTACCAACTTGTTGGCAAATGTGTTGGTGCACAGATTTTGTGTAGTGCCATTTTGGGTATAATATTCGCCGTTTAGTTGTATTTTGCTTTACTATTTTGCTCGTATTAATGGGCCAGCGTCGCTTAGTTGTTATTTCATTTGGCGATCGTCTAGCTCAGCCTGTAAAAGGGTAATCACAATACTTTTTAACAATAACATTTATTTTGGGAATACGTAAACGCCTCTAACATTCTTCAATCTGAATAAGTAGGTATAGCTGCCTCTAGTTTTAACATACTTCTACGAAAAAAGGAACATGTAATGTTGACATCCTAATTAAAGACCTTTAGTACTTAAAACAGCTACAGGCTATCTATTAGCTACTTTATTAATTTCCTTACAACGTCCCTTGGTTTCCATCCTCGTATATACTAAATAGGATAATAGGAAGGGCCGCGCGGAAATTGGAAAGTCTAACCTGCGATTTTATCCAATAACAGACTCCGACCAATTTTGTCCCGCGCCGTAAATTCACACACTCTATGTGAAACAATGTACCGACATATTCATGTTCACACAAAATACTAAGAGTAGTGTTAGTACAGTGCAACACTATACATAGCACTTCAGTGCGAAACTATTTTATATTCACTTTCTATTTCTAAATATAATTTGTGATAGTAATAACTAGGCACACAATATATGTATTTATTAACCATGAATAGCTTCCGTTTTAAACAATAATTATGTCAAAGTTAGCAAACTAAACAAATATCGACATCAAAATAATTTAGCTTTAATACCGCTCCGCCATTTTACCGTAGTTAAATTGACAGCAGTCGAGCTTTTTAATGACGTGTATCAATTGTTTCAGTAACGGCCATATGTTAACACATCGTAACAAGAAGCCTTACGAGTGCAAAGCGGATGGTTGCGGGAAGTCGTACTGCGACGCTCGCTCTCTGCGTCGGCACACTGAGAATCATCATCAACCACCGGCGCCGGACAATGGTGAGTAACCAACAACCAACAGCACTAAGCAACCAACAAGTAATATTAGCACCGTCACCCAAAAAGCTAGCTAGTGCAAGCTCAACGAAAATAAATCACCCACTGAACTATTTGAAATACTTGAAGGTTAAATTATCGTACACGAGTAGTGACTTATTATAATATAGGTACATATGTACGTTAATATTTAAAGTAATTATTAGGACTCGGGCAAGCTTAATTCTGTCCCCAAGATTACACATCCCAAAATAAGGATACCTAAAAAGTACTTTATATCTGTCTTTAATAAAACCAAATAAAATAAGATATTAATAATATACATCTGCCAATTTCTCTATTACGTAACAGGGAAATCGTAAATCTGGGAAGGGTCGGTAATAATCCCGGGGAATACCAATTTTTAATCGATCCTCGCTCTGAAGGGCCTTCAATTTGTTTAATCCTGTTCCTTGAATTCCTGATTAGTTTCTGAACAAGGTTTTTGGGCCACACTAGAGAGTTAATAACAGCGATATAGAGTTTGTTGTAATTTATCTTTCTCTGTATAGTTTTATATGGAAATGTTTTATAATGAAACAAGTACTTTCAGAGCAAATATTTATTCAATAACATTAAATGGAATGAACACGTTTAACTTTGACGTATATTATTGGGTAACTATTTTTGGCTTTTGTATTTGATTGATGTTTACTAGAGCAAATAAGAAGTTTCTAATGTGTTCAATTCATTTTATACACCGATAAAAAAGGGCATTTCTTTTCTTTGAACAGTAATCAGCGGCCTTATCACGTATCTCAGTTGAAAATTAGTATACGTCAAATTGATAGCCACTATTTAGTACATTGCTGCTTTGATGTAACGTGTTAATAATTATAATCGAATAGAAAACACAATGTACAGCACAGTGGCTTTCAAATAGTGGCCAACTGAGATACGTGAAAGCCCCCCAGAACCGCAATACAATCGAAGACACCTTACATATCACTCACTAAATCAGTGCTATATACGGATCCTAAATCTGATTGTATTATAGCAGGCACTGCAAGCACGGTCAGTAGTAACAGCACTACGAATGCCACCAGCACTGACGCGAACTCCCACCGAGTCTCCGCGCCCCCCTCACCGGCGACGCGGACGCACCCACCACACTCCGACGTAAGTAGAATAATTTTAGACTTTAGACTCTGTTATACGTAAGAACTTTCACGAAAATTGGTTTTTAATAATATGTTTGTTTTTTAACCTTTACTTTCTATAACGACAACTCCCGCATTATATTTGCAACGTACAAGTACAACCAGACCCGTAACAACACTTTGTAAATCGCATGAATATTTTTTCCGAGTGAGAATCGAACTCACGACCTCCTCGCAATAGTAAAGGCGTGGCTACCATAACCACTGCGCGACGGAGGCAGTTTACTACTTTTACAATAATAATTATTAACTCAACAATTTTATTCCACTATTTGACACATTTTTAGGTAACACAAAAAGGTTTTTCCTACATCTAGGTCACTTACAACCTAAACAATAAATCACAATTTTTACATCGTACAAAACACGGTAGTAATCCGTTGTCGTGACGTCACTAGTTCATAGCTACGGGCTAGGTACGCTCATTAATCTAGCTTTTTATACTTAAATGTCTGGCGGTCGTCCAGCTACCCGGCCATGGAAAACTCAACCCCCACCCGCCCTTATTAATTAACCAATTAGGTCGAAATCCGCGTCGTGTGTCCTCTTTTAATTTCCCGCCATAAAAGCTTACGATAAAAAGTTTGGTAACATATTTTTTAAATTCTATGAATTTGTGTTCCATGTTAAAATAACATGTTATTTTTTTAATGCTCAAGAACACGATATGAACTAAATTATACACCAACTCTGCACTTGATCATACGTACATTGACGAAGACGTTGGTAATTTCCCATTGGTGGTCTCAATCAATCAATCAAATTGTGATACAATATAATTGTTCGGAGGGGACCACTACCCCCTTTGTTCCAGAGAATGCTGTATAATTTAGGGTTCAAAGCACACTGATTTAGTATCTCACACTATGAAATAATCACAGGTAAAATAACCGCATTTATAGCATCGTCTTTAATTTTTTTAACATTTCATCCAGTCAATTTTAACTCAAATACATAATAATTACTGATATTCATATTTGAACTTCTCATTACAATAAACATGAACCATCAAATCATGATTGCATCGTAAACCCTTTGACTGCGAGGGTATAATTCAAGAAGTTTGGTTACAGCTCACACAACACATTCAGTTGCTCAAATTACAGGCATAATACAAAACAATCCATCTACAATAACAACAATCACAATTAAAACCGAGGCGCCTATAGCCAGTTGCACTCACCGGTCGGTAAACGATCTGTCGGTTAAGCAACCCTTGGCGCGGTCATTCCATAAATGGGTGACCGCATATTGGTATTAACTGGGCGTGTCCATGCTTCGGAGGGCACGTAAATAGTCGGTCCCGGTTGTTATCTATTACGATAACAGTCGTTAAGCGACATCAAAGGCCTTCGGGCGGCTTGAACAACTTTGACACTAGGTTGACCACTAACCATACGATGAAGAAGAAGAAGGCAATTATAACTTGTTCTTGTTGCAGTCGAGCAACCCAGGCTCTGAGAAGTCGAGCGCCGCGACGTCGAGCGACTCGAGCCCGCCGTGCACGCCCCCCGCGCCGCCCACGCCGCCCGCTCGACCCAAGCCGAAGGCGAGCACAGCTAAGCCCAAGTCATCTACGGTAAGATATAAATAAAAGCAGACTTATTTAAACTTATATAGCCATTTACCTTCTTAGAAAACTGTCAACAATTTGAAAATAGTCATGTCACATTAATTTTGTGCTAACAATCACTACCTAATAAATGACCTACACTAGTCTCAATTCCAGCTGAACTGGATTCAGGACTTGAACTGTAGCTGAGTTGAAATTTAGTGCATAAAAACATGACAAAGAAATATTTATTATGTAATTGTGTTGTTTGTTTGTTATTTCTATTTACGTACAAAGTCGAATTGCATCTTTTGAAAAACAAAGTAGCTCGGAGCGTCTAATTAATAGCTCACAATGAGGCCGCGCCCTAAGCAACCTTCCTTCATCCACCATAATAAGTAATAATAACGTTGTTTTGTTGATGACTGAAAAGAAACCTTCTTTGTTAATTATGACATTGTAATTTTTTATTCCGCAAATGTTCTCGCTGTAGTGTTGGAGGCTATTTAAAATGTTTGTTTTATTACAATTTTAATTACTTACGTCATAATAGATTTAAGTAGGTTGCAAGACTTTGTGAGTGGCAAGTAATTTTCTTGATTACAATTGTTTGCATTAAAAATGTTAGACTTCCATCATAAATAGAATTTGCTGGTAATTTCTTGCTGGTATTAGAAGCAATGTTCTTTTTAATATTACTACGTATAATATATCAAGTTACATTTGATTATACCGGGACTGCCTCATTTCCAAAGAATACAGTGTATAACGTACCCGTAGTTATAATTTTCATGTAATATTTATGCTCAGTAGAGCGCGGCGCCCGGTAAACAACACATCTGCACTCAAACAAAACATGCTACGGCGCGTTGTAGGTTATAACAATACCACTGGTGCTACGCCGTAGCCGACCGCAAACTCCGTAGGAGTTTCGTAGCCGACGCAGCACTAAATCCTAACATGTTGGACTTTAGAACAATTCAGCTACGTTGTAGATTGTGTATCGTTAAGTAAGGACCGCACACATTTGTCTACGTCCACACACATACCCACATGCAAAAGGTATTACTTGTATAGAATATGCTCCTCAGGCATAAACCATTGCTGTGTTAACCCAAAACTAAAATCATTAGTTATGAACAATATGGATGTGCCTGTACCGAAATTTGAGTGTCTAATTTGTAATCCATGTGAAGCAGAAAATGTAACGTGGGTGCTTTTGTAACTATAACTTTATATTAAAAATCTGATATTCTCGAACTACTTAAACTTGTAAGTTATAAGATTTCTAATTTACTTAAAAATTTAGCTTGAACAAAAACACAGCAGACATTTTGTTTGCTCAAGTAATAATAATAAGAGTGATTACTGAAACAGAACACGTGATTACCATCACAATATATTTAGACGTTCGTTCATCAACATCAAAAACCCATCGTAGGTACTAACGTCGAGCAAATTACATTATATTTTATTCAACAAAAAACGCCCATCATAATAACGCCTACCAAACACATTTTTCCTTTTACAAAACAGCGGAGCAATAAACAAACGCAAACGTTATTAAAAGTTCACTCAACAAAAGTACTCTTAAGCTATTCGGTTGCAATAATTAAGTCTGGCAAACTCGAAAGCTGCGAGATAATTGACTATTATTACTCTAGGTGAATTATTAATGTTAGTGTGTAATTCTAGTAGAGAAACAATATAAGTGGATCGTGGGAAAGAGGGAGCTGCGGATTCTTATGTAAATGGCGATAGGTCGCGGATCGGTCCAGTGCGAAACGTCCAGTGAATATCGTCCAGTGAATTAAATCGGCCATTCATCAGCCTTTGTAACGGTTTAATAATTCAGGTGTGGTCGCGGACCGACCCCCTACCATGATTCACTCCCGATATCTTACGAAAAAGGGTTGGTATATTTCATCTGAATTATCGTTTCGCGATATTTATTTCAAATTGGATCTGAATAATTGTATATAGGTATTCATATTTAATTTATTTGCTAATAAGAATAGTTTGTGCAAAATTATATAGTTAGAAATTAGGGTAACGTTTTTAAATAAGTAAATACTAAGGAAATGAATTTAATTAACATTGATAGTTTAATAAATTTTCTTAGTTTTTGATTTATGTGATAGTAGTCCTTTATAAAAGTTCAATTACCAATGCTTGTTAGAGGGCAAATAATACTACGTATTACTGTATTTTTAAACTTCAGAGTACCTGAGAAATAGCATTATGTTCCAATTAAGAATATTTTTTTTAAATCTACACTAAAATACATTTTAACTTAAAAATAGTGTTTCGTACTTATTCCCCGTGTCTCGTGGTACGGGGTGAGCTTGCGAATACCGTCCCACATTGTGCGTCCACCTGTTCTCGCTTGTTCCCGCCCGTTCTCGGCTCGCCCCATAGACGCATTAATTCAAAGGACTCTAGTTCAATTCCTCTAACCAGTTTTTATCGCAACTAGATTCTATAACATTTCGCAGACATTGCAACCCTATTTGAATGTGTACAATGTTTGAGAACTTTCCAATGAGAATAAAGAGTGCAGCGGTATTATTAAATAATAGATTTACACATTAATTTATTCTTATAAGCCCTTTAGAAATACAAGTTGGGCAGCAAATATCTATTGAATAGAAAACATTCTGAATGGTTTACGGTCCATTGAATGCAAGCCCGCTCGCAGTTAACGCGACTTAAATGTGCACCATGATTAATATAAGAGTTGTTACATTGTACCATAAATTACTCAGGATAATAAGTTGAAAACGCAAACATTTAATTAAAACATGAGCTGGCAAAATATTTCACCGTTAAATGCCATGTGAATCGCACTGGTTTCCCCCGACATAATAATGCATGTTCCCTCATTTAAAGCACAAAGAATTTTCACATTTTACACGCAAAAATTCCGCCCAAGAGACATCAAACATCAGGTTATTAAATACCAAACACCGAAAATATAACAACACCAAATTAAAACGGAACTAAACGGGGCGATTCAGGGGTCGCCGGCCAGTGTAAAATGAGCTCTCGTGCGGCGTATCATGAGTTAAATACACCCTGTATTTGTTCCGGAATGATGACATCGAGGGGTCAAAATTAAATAGGTATTGCAGGTATGCGTCCGGCGGGTTTATTAAAAGCACTCACTTTGATCGGAGCCCTGATTTGGCGTCACCTGCAGGAAGCAATAAAGGCCGACACAAACAGGGACATAATTACAGCCTTGTTATAATTAAACGCCATAATATTGAACCATCTTTTGTCCACAAAATTCAAAATTTAATTATTGAAACATTTAGCTGCGGTGTTATTTAATTGATTCGACTGCAATTTGTTTATCGTTGAATAACAAAATTGTAGTAATTTTAAACGTGTTTTTAGAAATATGTGAACTTCTCTCAGTCTTATAAAATAGCACTCGATAAAAAATAGAATTATCAATAAATATGCCACTAAAAACCTTAATTTCACTATTTTAATATAAGTAACTTCGAAGAACAAAACACGACAAGGAACAAATGAACGTACAATTTACAAAATATGATTACTTATTCAGTTTGGTTTCGGTATTAAGTTCGCTTTATTCAGCGCATCGAATAATTGAAATGGAAGCCTTGAAAAATATTTTTGGTCGGAGTATTACGTGCGATTAACCGGGATGTATTTTGAATACATTGCAGTACATAACATGTACGGATTAATTTGGAAGCCTTTTGTTCTACTCTTATGAAATTCTTTATTGTCGGTGTATAAGTATTTGATGATTACAATACTTTACACGGTTGACTGTAACATAAAGGTCTCATTTTTGATAGAACGATAGAAAAGTCAATAGAACTTTTAGACGCACTAATTCGATTCAACAATTATTTTGGCTGAACAGTATACACAGTATAAAAAAATACAAAACGTTAATGAATACTCCACACGTCTAAAGGATAACAGTATTGAATCACAGTTAATTAAACCTCTCCACATGCATGTGTAACAAATACTTTTTTCACATTAATTGCTCCGGTACTTTTTCGCAGATAATTTCACGAACATCCGCGCCGCGCTTTTAACTGTAATCCAACCGCGGCGGTCCACCACTTTTGTGGTTTACCAATTTTTAACTCTGCAAAGAATCTTTTCAATTTTCGGACTTGATAGCTGAGGAATAAGGTCTTAATTTGTTTGATATAGCTGATAGATCATGTAGGTGTTTTGCGGGTATAGATTGTGGTCTCTCGGATTTCACGTTTGGGTTCGATCGGTACTAATAACAATGGGCCTGTCAGGAGCACATCGACGGATATTGCCCAAGGCGGGAGTAACAGAATCGATGCAATTTGTCAGCTGTAATTATGTTCTCCCTGTACTATATTGTAATTGTAAGCCATGGTTCGGACGTGTGGAGATCTGATTTCACATGTGTGTTCTGGGTATCTATGTAAACTTTGATCTAAGCGGTTCATCGCAACTATGTGTATGTGTTACGTTATGTATGCCTTTACTAATAATACAATTCCATTTGCAATTACTCTGAAACAATTGTACGTCATAGTAAAAGTATTTACTTAACTTCCTCTCATTTTGTACTTTAAAGTGCTATTATACCAAAAGCCCGCCACCGTTTTTAACATTTCCATCAGAAAATTGCATCACCGTAACTTAATATTTTACATTAAACTACATATTTTAAATATTTCATTAAAACAATAGTGAAAATGGAAAATCCGTGGCTGAAATATTCAAAAAGCTTTGGAGATAAAATATTGTATGCAATTATTGAAAACATGTATTGTGACAGCTCTGATTTCTGCATGACACTCATTATTGTTGTATCTGTATGGAACTGCTCGCAATATCAAATATTGTTTTACATTCGAAGAGTGAAAGCCTTTATGAATGAAATCAATAACACGAGTTCTCTCGTTGTATTCAATTATATTCATCAGCAAATATGTATTTGGTCAATCACTACATGTTCTGATACATTGTATATTCGTAAAAAATAATAAAAATCTAAAGTTAATTCAAGTTTTAAGGCCACGTCTTTAATTATATAATTAATTCATAAGTACTTTAATGTAGGATATATGATGTTAGGCCAGTAATGCCATAAAGATTATCAAAAGTAATAACTTTTCCATGTAAACTGACCTTGAAGCTAAAACCGAAATTGCGGTAGGAAGCCTCCTTTACGAATATGTTAATACTCCTCGAAGCCTTAATAGCTCTTAACATATATTATTAATCCTAGAATCCTAGCGTGACATGCAACCGACACCTTTACACATACGCTTTACGACCCCACGCTATAAACTCCGCCACAATTTCCCAAGAAATAAAACCTTAAAGGCAAACGTATGTTGTGTAAGTATCTCATTTCAGAACACGTGTACAAACATGTCATCGCTTTCATATAAGAACTCATTTTGTGTTGAAAATGCGGGGGAATTTTCAATAGAAACCAATTTTCGGCGTGGTCAATAGTAGTCAATACATGTTTAGTGGTCCCGCTGGGCAACTCTCAATAGTGAAGATTGGGCCCGAGCAGCCGCGCGCTGCAATTTTTGACGCGGACCGCAAATTGCATTTGCCGTCTCCACGGACCGACGCCAACTTTCTCACCTCACTGCCGAGGCGGGAACACACCTGGAATTGTGTAACTATTCCCAAAGTGTACCTGAGAGGTCACACTTGCTGAAATATCTTTCTATTGGCTACAATACTAGAGCATTGCTTTACTTTTATTACATTTGCGTTTATCTACTATATTTATACCCAATTTTGTTGAAATGAAAGACTTCTTAATAAATCTATGAACGCCTACACGCGTCCTTCATACGGCACTCTAGTTAAATGTTTGAGGAAAATCGTTGATTTATCACACGGAAGAATACTTAATAAAATATAAGGACCTTAAAGTAACCGTAGAGTTTTTTCCTGTTGGAGGCAAAGTTACGCGGAGTTTTAATAGGCGGTGTATTGACGCCCGTAGAGGCACGTACTCTCATTCAGTTTACAGTTTAAACACACCGTTTACACCAGTAAATTATACTTGATGGATATTTGACTACATTTTATTGCAGAGAAAATTTAGTTGCTCATTCGATAGAGCGTGTAGTTTAAAATAATTCGTTAATAAAAATATGTGAACATCTCTCGACAGGTAACCTTATTTACCTACATATCACGGCAATCCTTCCGCCATTTTACTAAAACTAATAGGTAACGCAAAATATAGTAGAAGAATTGAAGTCTCAAGAATCTCTTTGAACAAACATCGTTGGCACGTACTTTAAAAGAACAAAGCTCAGTGCAGTGTGCCCTCACCACAAGTCATGTCCCAAAAGAATTTGTAGCTGTCTCTTATCGAATTGTACGTCTCTCTACATACCCACCTACTCGCAGGAACTTCGCTCCAAATTCGATTCTTTCTCAGCTGTCATCTGTTCGAATATTTCGAAGACTTTTCATTTTTTTCCCCTCCGCTCCAAGGAAATACGTCAAAGTTTCTCCGAGATACAATCGCCAATATTGAAAATAGAATGAACATTCACCCTCCTAAACTTATATATTAATTCCATTTACATTTAATGAGAACCGCACCAAAAGATTTCTTTTTTAAGTTTTTTATACTCGTAAAAGGACGAAATATGTGACAAGATAATCTAAGAGTCTGGCTGTAATCCCAGTAGTCGATGTACCTCATCACAAACTATCACATTAACAAGCGCATTATGTATGCACAGCATAATCCTCGAAACTCCACGCACGGTGATTAAAAACAGTAGCAGCCCTTCTGAAGGGAATTCAACAATAATTTATAAGTGTTAGCTAGAAAAGGGATCGTTTATAAAGACGGTGTCATTGTTTTAGGCTGACGTCGCGATCCTGCGCCTCGCTCCATTAATAATGTAGTGTGACAACGACGCAGGTGCGGCCGGGACGCTCCGCGCCGATAAACGTCTCGATGCATAATTGAAGACGTGTACCTAACGTACCACTTACGTGACTCGCTCTATCTTCTAATATCTACTTAAATAGCGCGTGCAATGGATTATTTTCTAATACCCCACTAGTCCTATAAAATAGCTCTCCGCCCGTCGTAAATAAACCTAATGCTTTACCAATAAATTCTGTAGATCAAATGTCCCGTGAAATCTTTTCAAGTTGTTGAAATATATTTTCAAGCACCGTTTTATATTTATTCGTTCTGTTAACTCTCAAAACGCGAACTGTACTCCAGTTTTTCATTTGCTCAAATAGAATTACATTTCGCAATATTCCTAGGTAGCACTGTTGAGCCACTTTTATCAGAAAAACGAAGGCGACCAATTAAAAAATTAATTAAAAAGCGCACCACTTGAAGCGGACACCCTATTTTTAAAAGTGAAGACTTTTGACCTTTCCTAACGCGTAGTGACCTGTGACCTCGGCGCCACGTGGCCGGCTCTCCCCTCGACTTTCGTGACAGACTTTACTTGACCCTTATTTGTTGCCTTCCAAAAATCAGCATTTTTAATTTTTCACACGACTTTTAACAAAAGATTTGAGTTATTCTGCCACACTCCACTTTTTATGAGACTTTTATAGCTTACAGTAGATCTGTTAATAATGTAAAAAAGCACAGTCGTAAAATATTTTGACTATTCACAGTACAAAATAAAAAAATATGTGTGATAGCAAACTACAAATTGAAGCAAAGAGAATAAAGCTAACAATATTTAAAACTATTTTAGACTAAAAGTCTGTCTAATCTAGAGAAAAACAATTACCATAAGCCGAAAGCCTAACTCACTGTCAAGAAATAAAAACTTTATCAAAAGTACGTAGGTACCTACTCAACGTATCTTAACGTAACTTTTATTTTTATAAATCATAATTTTCAATGGCCAGCAACTTCTTTTATCTTTTATAAAACGCCGCAACTATAAAATAACGTGTTTTATTTATCTATTTGCGCATTTTTAATTGACCAACTATTTCTCACAAGAAAATGAATGATTTTAAACGAGATAGTTGTATTAACTATATGCAAATTAAAGTTCATACAAACTGTGGATCTTTTGTCCATTGGCCAGTTATCTCGCGATTCGCGAGGTCGAAAATACATCGAGGGGTCATCTTTTCGATATCTTTCCCATCCATTATAACGTCACTTTGTGTTCGAAGACCGTGAGATAAACATCATACTGCTAACTTGTGCATATTTAAGTTTGAGATATATTCACCGCCTGTAGTGCACGCAATATGTGTTGATTTTTATGTTTTAAGTTTTATAGTTTGTTGTGCAGTGTTGTAAAATGGACAATTGGATATCGGAACTATTTCAAACTCATACTTTTAATAAACCGAAGGTATGTGTTTTGTTTGTCTTGAAATCGGGAAGCAATGTTTAGTGTACGTGTTAATATTGAACTCAATTTTAAGGACTTATTTTAATAATTATTGTTGTGAATATGCGTAATAATTTATCACTAGTCCCAATTAAAATAATGTAGCACGCTAATCTTTGATATAAAACTTTACATCTTGACGTTTTACCTATAGAAACCTATAAACATTTTTAAATATCCCTCAAAAAAGTATTTTGTAATTACTATCGTGCGTATCAAACACATATTTCTTAAAAGTAAAACAATTACAGTAACTTATATATTAACTTAACAACAACAGAGCAACAAAACCCAAATCGAGCGCCATTTGCCTCGCACTACAAGAAAACGATTCCACCAAAAAAGTACAATACTAGAGCCAACTGCAGTACGGATGATGTATAGCAAAAACGTTCTGCCAACCCTGGGCGAACAGCTGCTCTCACCTCCCGCATTAACCTAACGAGCTTGCCCTAATGGCGCAGTAGGGCTGCCCCGCGAAAAAACCTTCAAATCAAATAAATTACGCCCACGACCCACTTTTAACATGTGTCCTCTGTACCGTTATTAGTCAAGTGACAAAAACGTTTATCTGTACAAATGAAGACATAATACAGCGTTTTGTTTGACAACCCTGGTGTTACGTCGTTAGTGTGGGCTGTGGGAGTGTTAGTTTTAGTTTTTAGGCCTATATCTCAGTAGCTTAAGTTAAACTGACTGTACTTTACGCCCATTACCGTAGGTAATTTTATATCGAAGTTATATGAAACTATTTTATGTTTAATTAAAACTTTTTTATTTAAAGTTGGTCTCGTTTAATATATTTTAACAAGCCAGAACTTTTTTGGTGTAAACTGTAATAGCCATATAATATTCATAGAGAAATTGTGTTACTTGGTAACTTTTTTTCTAGTGGTTCGCAAACTTGCATGCGCGAAAGAATCATTATGCTTTTTTGTTTTTACTAAATAATTATACTTACGTAAACTATTTGTACACATACTGCCTTACTAATAAGAGTGAAGTAAGATAATTATGTGGTGTTACAGCCCTAGAAGTGTTATGATCGTCTATCGCAGCTTTAATTTTTGTTATGTCTATCCTCATAACAAAAATTGGCGCTTCCATTCAAATAAAATATTTCCTTATATCTATGTGTCGTCTCAATGGAAACATTACGCTATCGAAAATTGTGAAATGTGTTTAATACAATTAATTTTATAACAGCTTACGTAAGTAATACTAATCAAAGATTTATTAATCAACTAGATTTAGACATAGATTATCTCCCTATAGGTGCGTATATGTATAAGATTATTAGATTACAGTCACTACACTATATTGTTTTTATGTTTATTTTTTCACAAAAGTGACACTGAACACATCAGTCACTCAGGCAATATAACCGGGTCGTCCCGTTGATGTGATGAAAGTTAGTACTATAAGCCATCACGAGCGACTACTTTTAAGGGAATAAGTCGTTTAACAGTCATCGTCCTACACCTGCTCAAATAGCGTCAGGGGTATCGTTCAAGGATTATTGCTTGCAAGACGACAATAATGCCGGAAACTTTCGGGTGCCAACACTGCCAACCCTGACCCGCCAGTAATGCCATTAAGCTTGTTCGCCTTGTATTCCTCTCAAATTGGGTACTACTTAAATATTTAAGGTATTTCGAATGGTTATTTAAAGCTTTCACTCTCCTTTTTGTTCGGTAAACAATGCTAACATTGCGGAACGCCCGGACAATATTATTTACACAAAAATATCTCCATAATTACGATCCAAACTGCGCGTGTAGAGCCAACACGAATACTAATGTACGTAAATAGAATAATTCCGACATTAAAACATTTTATCAGATATAATTTACGAGTTGCCGCGCGACGCGTCGGACGCCACAGCGGTGCGACGGAAATCCGCAACTAATTAAAATTCTACGTGAATGAATAACTGCACTGCGCTCTCGTTGCGCTTTGTAGGAAAAAAAACGCAAATAAATATTACCTAACCGAGCATTCCTACCGGTTCCTACCGGCGGCTCGCCCCAGAGTTAACGTCACACTTTCTGCGCTATTTACGGCTCTGGATTGACCTTTAATTACCAATTTTCTTTAAACCGTTGGGGATTACGCCGAGTCCATCAAAATCCATTAATTAACTTAGAATATTAACGAGCTACTGAAGATCGAAAGTTTATACCTTGAAATTACGAAGTACGTAATAGGTTCCAAAGTCTTTTGAACTTTTGAAAAGTCATCGTGAATTTCACAGACGCAGCAGGGCAGTCAGAAATGTGGGAGCAACTCGAGTGGGAGCGGCGCTTCAAGCGGATCCACGAGCGGAGCGACGAGCTCGCGGGCTAGCGACGTAAAGCCGGTAGAATGTAACCTGTGTCACCGCAAGTTCAAGAACATACCCGCTCTTAATGGCCACATGCGACTTCATGGCGGATACTTTAAAAAGGTAATTAGTTTGCCGCACCAAAAATCTCTCCAACTTTATTCTATTTGTTAACTACAAGATGTTAAACTAATATTGTATTTTTGTTAATTAGGACTCGGACAGTAAAAAAATGGATAAGAAAGAATCCACGGGACCACCCCTACAAACAGCGTCAGTGTCAGTTCGAGCACTCATAGAAGAGAAAATTATAAGTCGAAGAGGAGCCACTGTTGCTTCCACACCATCCACTGGTAAAAACAAAATACAATCACGCATAAGTACGATTTGTAACAGTACCTAATAACTAGAAATTATTTATTTGTAATGTTCTTGTTGTAGGCACTACCACAGATACTGTGATAGCTCGCACAGGCTTCGTCGCGCCAGCACCGCCACCATTATCGACTATAAGGAGTTCTGTGACATCTCCGGCTTCACCCGCTGCTACGTCATCGCAGTTTGTCTCTCCGAGAGCACCGCCCGTCGTCACTGTCGCTACCAACCCGGCTACAAACATCTGTGCAGCGCAAAGGGACTCTACCCTAATAGAACTCCTAAAGAAAGGAAATACTAAGGTTTGAAATCTTTCTATGCGTTAACTTTTAAAAATAATAAACATGACTCAATTTAATTCTTTACTATTTTATCTTGCCAGGTTGTCAAACGGTCAGCGTCGGACCCAGGTCATTCGCCCCAGCAACAAGACTTTTCTTTTCGACCAGAACTGTTTGGTGTCTCCTTTAATTCGGACGATGGCTACTTTTCGCCAGCGCTAAACGAGGATACGTTTCAATTCACCACGACACCTGAACAGTTGGAAGAGCTTGCCTCGCTGGAAGATTATGCAACAGTCGCGGCTTCTATCAGAGAACGGTCACCAGTAACCTTCCCCTCCAATCGACGACTTGCTGCGGTCTTGAATTCACCACTGCCAGAATCCTTAGCAGACTTCGGAGCTTGTCATGGAGGATCACCGGTCCCGTCACCCGGAATGTGCTATACAGCAAATTCCCCTGGACTTTCTTACTCTACTGGAGATTCGCCGGGCCTAGCTTACACGGCTGCATCGCCCGGCGGAAGTTACTCGAATCAGCCAGAACCATCACCTGGGCTTGCGTACCCGACGCCTCCTGCGTCACACGATGCTCATTCACCAGCTCACACAGTACCACGTGCATCGTCCCCACTGTCAGCAGCTTTCTTTACAGCGACAATGTCTAGTCAAGAAGAGGTAAATAGTTTTTGATTAAGATATTCAGTCTCAAACGTATGAATTCAGTATACATTTTTTTATTTTGTTTAGGTGGAGGAAGCTTTGGAAGAGGTGTTGCCTGAAGAATGCAGATCATTGGATGCGTACGCACTAGAGCCGTCGCCAGCACCACGACGAATAATGCTCAATTCAGAAGATCCACTACTATCGAGTAGTCCTCGTGATTTCTCTCACCAGCGGCCTTTCCGTCGACAAAATCGCTTAGCCATGTCTGCGCTCTCGCACCTGCAACAGTGGCAACATGATACATCGTCACTTCAGGTAAGCAGTTTTCAAGTGTCTTTTGATATAAATGAAGTATTTAATTGTATAAACTACATAAAATTAAACAATTACTTCTTTTGTTTTAATAGGTATGCGTGGAAGGTAGAGAAACCGTACCAGCAGTATTTCTGAGTCCTAGCAGCGTGCCAGCGTCACCGCAAAGACGCAAGCGCCGAGCATCACCAGCTGGGCCTTACCGCTCACGTATGCGTCGAACTAACCACCATTATACACCTCATCCTATACTGCCACCAGATCGAGAAGGATCTGGACTGCTTATAGAATTAACTGCAGGTAAATATAGTTCCAATGATAACAATTTAAAATAACCCGGCTATATACCACGGACCACCATATCTTTATATTTTCCATTATTCTCTAGGTTTACCAACAACTGAAACGGATGTGTTAGCTCAGCTCGAGGAGCCCCGACTTCCACAAATAAACATCGGCCGCGACTTCCAAGCTGATTTACCGGAGCTTTGTAACGATCGAATAGATCTACATCGCGTGCCGGAACAGCTTCTATGGGACCCTGGCATTAATGATGCTCTAGACGATAACGAAGGTCAGAAACTATTCTATAATATTAGTCCCCTGATAGAAACCTACGAGTCTTTAACCTAACCTTAAAATAAAGCACAATTTTTAACTCGTTACTTTTTCTTCTACAGTGAGAATGTTCATGGAACTAGCCATGTGCGCTGCGATGCCAGTAGGAGGACACACGAAAGAGTTCGCTCTCCAAACACTCGGTGAATGCGGCGGAGACATCAGAGCGGCTACGCTTCGCCTCATGTCCCGCCCCGCGGCGCCTACTCAACACGAATCTCGCTGGGCACCTGATGAAGTAGAAGCTTTCTTAGCTGGACTTGGACATTACGATAAGGATTTTTACAGAATTTCGCAGCTGGTTAGTAATGTACATGTTACTCTTGGGTACGCAACAAACATTTCCAATTCGCTTTAACTCAAAGTTATTCGTTTCTTTCTCAGGTAAGAACAAAAGACTCAAAACAGTGTGTACAATTCTACTACTTCTGGAAGAAACTCACCAAAGATTACAAAACGCTGTACCTACGGAGCTGGAGCATGGAGCAACAAGTTTCGACACAAGTAAGCACTGCCACCAATTCTGGACTACATCATTTTGTCTTCAGACTGTCTGACGAGTGACCGACCAATGGTTGACGGAATGTTAATTCACTCGACTTATCCACATTCAGGGTTCTGTAGGGCAGTATACTACCGCGCACAACACCACATCGTGCACCTCGTCGCCGTCATCGTACGAAACCGAGGAGTTCCCATGCAAGATATGCGGGAAGTAAGTTCCGACGCGAAGCACGTCAGCATACCGCTTCCAAATATAATATATCGACTTGATACAGCGAACTCGCACAAACGCAATTTACGTGGAACACTCTCGACTACTATAACCCGTGCCAAAACTCATAAATATACCCTTATCCTTTTGGTGTTTATTCGCAAAGTCTAAAACTAATAAACGATGTTAAGTTTCACCTAAATTGCCCTTTGTGCATGCATTAAGTATTAAGAGAAATATTTACAGCTTAATAGTAACTAACTCAATGGATGGAATATGTTAAATTAAGTTAAATTATTGAGCATCGGCTCAGTTAACACGGCACTACTTTTGTAATATCGTAAATTGTCGACGAACATTGTCGAGTGCGTCGCCGGCCGCGGCCGCCAGCGCGCCGCGGATCTGTGTTATTGATGTTGATTGCATGTCAAGTTAATGTTTGCCAAACTTC
Organism: Anticarsia gemmatalis; assembly: GCF_050436995.1. NCBI lineage: Eukaryota > Metazoa > Arthropoda > Insecta > Lepidoptera > Erebidae > Anticarsia > Anticarsia gemmatalis. Next base: position 4,027,703 of record NC_134763.1, on the reverse strand, counting down.
GTATTTACTAAATATTTATATTATGTAATATCTATTCATTATAGAAAGATTCGAGATCGTAATCTTGCCAAAAACACCTTGTGCCAAGCATTTATGGTGCCTAAACTCAACAGCACTATTCTTCAGCTAAATTAAGAAATATATTTTGTTAGAATGAAGATAAAAAAAGCGAGAAAAGTGTTGTGTACAACTTAAACTGACTGTATCTCATGTGCCGTTAAACTGCAATTAGGAAATGTATACAAAAATCAAAATTAGGCGAAACGATTAGCGTAGATGTAAATTAAGGCTACAATGAATAGATTTTATTATTTGACAGCGATTATTATGTAAATATCATTAGTAGGGTGTATTTTTATTGAATATTAAGACAGTGAATTTATGTCCATTGCTTAAGAGGTTTATAGTTATAATATCTATATTTTATTTATCGTACTTATCGTAGGATTAATATATTTAAAAAGGTTTTGTGTATTAATGTTGTATGTATATAAGTTTTCTCTAATACTAACGCTTAACGCTTTGCTTTATCTGAATTTCCGCTTTTAAGTTTCTTAATCTTTTTTCCGCTTGATTCTTATTTTTCTTGTGTTGCCATTTCTAATAGTGTACCCTGTTATGTTTCAGAGTATTTAACAAAGTAAAAAGTCGTAGCGCACACATGAAGTCGCACCGGCCACTCGACGCCGAGCCGAAACGGCCCAAACTCGAAAAGCCTTATGAAAAGGTCGAAAGATCCGATGACAGATCCCACGCGACAGCTGAATACCAAAGCAAACCGCCCGCACTGTAACCGTCACCTTGCTCACTCATTCCGCCGCCGCGCGTTGTTCCACCTTGTCCATCTTGTTCCCACTAATGACCGCCAAGTCGCCCATGCGACACGCGCCACTGTCACTCACGCGAACACTCGCGCCCCGCCCGGTACACGCGATCAGTGCTCGCTCGGACTCGGACAAAATGCTGAATCGTTAAAGCATTTATTATGATTAAAACAAAATAGATAAATATAGATTAAATTAAAAGTGATCTAGAAAGAGAGCCACGTAGTGACTAGTAGCTAGAGAAGAGTTAGCTTGGACGACTACCTACATTTATAAAAAGATAAACTAATTGTTTCGAAATTCTCGTAATGCTAAGCTTGAAGAGAGCGCATAAAGATATTTTGTATAACGATTGATACATAAATAGGTAGCTCTTCGTAAAGTTTTTATATGACAGACTTCTTAATGTGACTTGCAAGTGTGATGTTGTATATAATGATAGAACAAGTAGAACGTTGCTACGCTACGGTTCCATCGGGCGCGAGCTCTACTCGACATGATATTATTGATCTATATAAGTATTACAACTATATTATACGTGTGATAATATGAATCGTGTAGTAACTACACTACCTCGTTTCTATTTCGATTGTTTCGTTTTGATAGCGAGCGCAGCTCGGTACATTCGCTTGTTTGCTCATTACCTTGTTAATTTTTGTAGTTATTCATTTTTATTTATTTTTCTAGTCGTATTAGACAATTTTTGTTGAATGCTCTGTGGATTTTGGTCATTGATCTGTTGTAGGACTCGTAGGTAACATAACATATAAGAGAAAGGAATTCAATTCAGCATCCGTACCTACTAGTCACATATCGATGATAATTGAACTGCACTTAGACAAATTATTCATACACGTGTTCCTGTGACTTCGAGTGATCAAGTGGAAACATAGCTGACAAACATTTGAATAAACATAACAAAACAATGAATTGAAATCCGTCATATATTAGATTTAATTATACTATAATATTAATTACACACTTCCACTTGATTCCGAAACGTTCACGGTATCAACTAAATGGAGGGATAATATTTTTTTACACAAATATTATTGAATGCTCAAATGTGCTATATTTTATGTTGGTTAATATTATTATCTAGTTCCTTGTTGATCGTTCTTGTATGTCATTATTTGATACTTGAAAATGTATAGTTAATTTATTTAAATGTGTACATTTTTCTATAAAGATGTATTATAAATGTGTCTACGTGTACCTACGTGTTGTGATATATGTATGGTTTATTGTTTCAACGTATTCTGTCTATTATTTGAAGGTACAAATCGGGCAATAATCAGTTGCTCAAGTTGTATTGCGAGTGTGTCAGTAGACTCAGTAGAGTCAGTAGTCAGTAGGCTGGCATTCGGTACTAACAGTCCGCTGCTCCCAAATGATCGGCTCACCTGTCGAGTAACAAATATTTCGTGGTTGTGATGTTTCTAAGTCTACTCGTTTATTGTCTTCCGATACTTCTAACTACTAAATTAATTTTGGGGCAGAATTCCTCGTAAAAGACATGTTATAACAATTAACCTCGAATTTTATTTAATCACTGTTATTAACAAATTCTTCTTTAGATTAAAGTTTAACATTATGTATGAGAATGCGTGCGACGCATCAGTATTATGACTGTAGAACGATATAAAAATATTTATTGAAACTAATTATCGTACAATCGTCCCAGTGCCATGTCGTACTGGCAACCAAAACTCTAAATAATATTAAACATAGTCAGTGAGGTTTATTAAAATTTATACTTGTTGAGAACTAGAAATATACAAAAATAAATGAGCAATATTTATAAAGATTAGACAGCTGCACAACAGTACGACATGGCATCGTTTTACCGTACAACGCAAAAGATAAAAGATGTATTATTTTTTTAATATCTGCTAAAGGTATACTTACTTATTCGTTTTCCTTCCATGAGTACCTGAACTCAGCCAAAGTACGATCAAAGTAATTTATTTGAATTCGCCGCGTCGCGGCTCTAGTTGTTAATGTTTATAATGTTGTAATGCATCTACTTTAGTATTTGTACATCACTAACTTGTGTGATTATGGTTGTGTTTTAACTATTTAGACAAATTTTTCTAATGATGAAATGTTTATTCTGTACTTCTAACTCAATATGCCAATGTTTTGCCAAATTGCTAATTGTAATTATTGATTTAAGTAGATACTTACGCCGTAATAGAACGAAATATTGTTAGAGACAGCATTTTAGACAAAATAGAGGCCATGTGTTAGATTAAGGCGAGGCTTTAATGAAAACCCCAAAGTAAAGGTTTAAGTGACTCACACGCAACTTCGAAAAATGTGCCATTTATTACGTTGTTACTTATACTTAAATAAATATTTCAATTAATCAAGACTAGACTCTATCGAATAGGCCGACGTTTATTGTTCTTTTCTCGACATTCAGAGCATAGAGTTATTTTCTTAAAAAAGTAAATGTTAAGTCATACAAAACTATCGTGTAAATACTGAATATTTTTTCAAAATAAACTTTACGCCGGAGATAGCTCTACATCGTAATACGATTATTAAAGACAGTCCCTCCACAGATAATTTTTAACAATACTCTAGCCTTAAGACTGAACGGTATGCTCTTTGTTCACTAAAGCCTTTGTTATTCTCGCATATTGTAGATACTTCAGTTTCCGTTCGTTATCGTTTAACTTGTACTGTAGTGTAATCATGGTGTCACTAACCCATTCCACGTGCCCACTCATACTAGTCAGGGTATAGCTTTATAATGATGCCCTATTAATTTTACCAAATGTAACCTAGCGAGAAATCGATGTTAGAGCGCCCTAAGTGGAGCGCAACCTGTAGCGGTCTGTAGTATATCGCTGTATTCTAATAGAAATATTCACCCAGAGGCTAAGTATTAAATTAATAAACATAAGATTGACGATTAAAACAAATTTATTTCAACTTGAATATAGAAGTGCCTTACAATTTTAATTTTTATACTATTTTCTTAATTTATTTTGTTTTTAATAATCAAAAAGCACTGGAAATTGCATTTATTGATCCACCGTCCACTCTGCCGAGTCAGAATAGATGTGCGGATCGCACTATAATTTCTTTTCTTTTAAATAATCCTAGTGAATAAAATTAGAGGTTTATTAACCAAAAACGTATAATAGACATTAATTACTACTTTTTGTTTTTATTTAAGTGTATTATATTGTCCCGAAGAAATGACATCATCAGTATAAAACAATAATAACTAAAAGTCAATTGTATTAAAAGTGTAATCATAATGTGAAAATAAAGCATAAATATTAAAGTAACGAATCGACCGTTGAATACAGCGCTAAATATAAATAATATACTAAATGTTAATATGTAAAATACCGATGTTAAGTTCGCTTGTGAATGTTCTCGTAATCCGAATCTTGATTCTCCTCCTCGTAGCCCTGGCACATAGTGTAAATGTAAGTACTTCTGTATTTGTGTCAACACATAAAATGTTACTAAGTTACTATAGTATTAATATTTTGTAAGTCTAAATGGATATTATATTCTTCTAATTTTGTATCAAGTAATGAGTGTAATGCGGCCGCGCGGAGTGCCGCGCACGCACCCGCACTCGGGCGTACTTTACGTACCTAATACGTACTTAACTTGTAATATAACTGTAGACGATTAATCGACACGTGCCAAATGCACGATAATTGATATTACACTCTGTGTTGTGATTTTGAACGTTCTGTAAATTACAAAAGTCTTTAAAAATATTATGGAAAAAAAATGTAGACACCTCTTTAGATTAGCACAATTCTTCGCGTAGACACTTTAGGCCAAAAGTTAATAAGCATTTAGATTTAACAATGAAGTAGGTAATCATTGAGAAGATGGTATGTAAGTATGTATGAATAGATTCATTGTTATATTCGATCAATGTGATGATTCGTAAAGAACAACGAGTTAACAGAACCTCCCTATTCATTTAGGGCGACTATTCACAACTTCGCATATCCTTGAAACAATAAGTAATAAAATTAATCTTTATTATTATATATATTGATAAATTTATTAGGGTAACTAATTTTGTAAGACAATGACTTCGTGATCTTTTAGATTGTCTTTATTAATAAATATATGGTGAAGGTTTTGTCAATTTGTTTTTATTTTGACCCTTTTACAGTCCCTGACATAATTACTTCCTAGAATATGATAATAATGCTAAATAGTTACGTCAAATAAGAAGGATAGAACAATCAGCAAGCATGGGAAAAAGGCTTCATAACACAAGGCAACCAATGGGTGATGGGTAACAGCGACCTCTTATCAATTATCAACATTTTATTGAATATCTCCTAATCTACTTTTCTATTACAAAAATATGCAAACGCCTCGTTGCGTTTTAGGCAATATATCCTGAATATCCCGTGACTGAATGGTAACTTAGAAAAAATACCACATCATGTACTCTACATAAAACCGATGCTTACTAAAAGAAACTGATAACTTAACAATATTTTCAACAAAGTCACAGTTGTGTAAAAACATATACAACAATCCGATCATCAAACCCACATCTATTTTGTTCGGACTTGTGTCCGTTGTGGCGAATAAAGGGTCGCTTCAATCGAAAAAGGGGACAAGTTTAAATTGTAAGCATAGAGAAGAGGGGTCCCACAAGTCCCTGTAATTGGGACTGCACTAATTGAAGCTGTTGTCAAACGACTCAATGTACATTGGATATAATGTACGGGTTGAAAATCGTATTACTTAAGTAATTGCGATTTTGTTTTCATGTACTTTTTATTTATTTATTCAATGGCGATTCTGTTGTGATTCTGCCAGACGAATATGCTACTATTATTATCCCCGTTTTCACCAGTTCTGAATAGTGCTTGTCAGTTTTGACAATTAATTTAAAAAAATATATTTTCTGCTGGCTATTTGACACTTATCTTTAAGGTGCAGCGCAGACGACAGACTATCCGTGACGCACTTTTTAGTCTGTGAAAATAGAACTTATGCCATTATATGCAGTAACGCACACAACGCGCAAAATGTCCGGTGCGTTACGAGATATAATTGCGTAAGTTCTATTTTCACAGACTAAAAAGTGCGTCAAGGATAGTCTGTCGTCTGCGTTCCACCTAAACCGTGGAATTGTAGCTCGATTCTCTACTAGTATCGAGTACTGACAACCGGCTTGTCATCGAGAAAGGAGAATGGGCAAAATAGTATGGAGCCTGGGCGATCCGCGGCCAAACTTGATTTTGGTATTTTTTAATGTAGTTTGGTTCTATAATTACTGTGTAGAAGTTTTATTGCCGCGACGCACTTATATGACGAATAAAATACATTTTTGTATTTGAGCACTTTTAATAGTATAAAACATATTTTGGCTTATAGTACGAGATCCGACCGCGTGATTTTTACGTTCACCTGTTTGATTGATGAAATATAATTTTTATCGATATTTATAACTAAACCAATGCAGATCCGCAAAGGTGGCCATCCAAATTTGGCCGCAATCAATTTTAATTAAAATGTAATTAATCATTTATTGTTGAACAATTACGTTCACTTGTTATTGTTAAAAAATATATTTCATTAGAAAGAAATATACCTGAGATACCGAGAAAGGTCAAGGTGCCATCCCTCACTTGGCCGCAACCTAATGTCAGCCAGGTGTAAACAGGTATAATTTCGTTAAATATATACGTTCATAATGTATTATCATGTTATACATACCAAATTGAAGATTAATTATTTCCCTACATGATGAGATATAGGTGCCTATGCAAAAATGCCCGCAAATAGTGACTGCCAACGATTAAAGATAAATAAAAGCGAGCGAAACTTAAGATCAACACCGCATGTCGAATAAAGATAGAACATGCCAGCTGCTTGTCGTTTTCATGCTACTGCGCATGCGTCCATAGATAAGACTAAATACCGTACTGAATATTGCAATCACGTGTTTTTGACAGTCTTATGCGCCACGTTGTGTTTTTTTAAGTCCAAAATTATAAAACTTTGTTAATATTAATATTGATATATTTCATTCTGAACGTTATTAAAACGTAAGAATAAAATGAAGAAGTGTTTTTTGTTGTGTTACGAAAAGACTACAAAACTGAACTTCGACAAATTCTTGTACGACACTACTCTACTCCGACAAAATGGCACTCCGATGCGTTTTAATTTAGACAGTACTAGAGTTCGATATACCTAGTCTCAGACACTATTGTACACCGACAAACAAGAAATGTTGTGCTTCGACAATATCGTAAATCAACGTGACACATCTAAGCCACCAATGTATATTACATTTTTAAAAAATGTATTTTAATGAACTATTTTTACAGCATATTATTTTTGCACTTATATACCACTCGGCTATCACTGCTCAAAAATAATATGCTGTAAAAATAGTTCATTAAAATACATTTTTTTAAAATCCTACTAATATTATAAATGCGAAAGTTTGTGAGAATGTATGTATAGATGTTCGTTACTCTTTCATGCAAATACTACTGAACCGCTTACGTTGAAATTTGGTATTTGTAGCTGAATAACACATAGGCTACTTTTTATCTTGGAGTTCCCGAGGGATCGGGATTTACACGGGAAGGGTTTCCACGCGGACGAAGTCGCGGGCGGCCTCTAGTTTAATATACATTGGTGGCTTAGATGTGTCACGTCGATTTACGAAATTGTCGAAGCACAACATTTCTGAGAAGAGTACTTCGAAGTTAACTGCTATCGACCTAGCATTATTGTCGAAGGAGTATGTCGTCCAAGTCGCATTGTTTCTTATTTAAGTTATGTCGAAGAAACGGTTTGTCGGTGTACAATAGTGTCTGAGACTAGGTACATATATCGAACTCTAGTACTGTCTAAATTAAAACGCATCGGAGTGCCATTTTGTCGGAGTAGAGTAGTGTCGTACAAGAATTTGTCGAAGTTCAGTTTTGTAGTCTTTTCGTTACACAACAAAAAACACTTCTTCATTTTATTCTTACGTTTTAATAACGTTCAGAATGAAATATATCAATATTAATATTAACAAAGTTTTATAATTTTGGACTTGAAAAAACACAACGTGGCGCATAAGACTGTCAAAAACACGTGATTGCAATATTCAGTACGGTATTTAGTCTTATCTATGGACGCATGCGCAGTAGCATGAAAACGACAAGCAGCTGGCATGCTCTATCTTTATTCGACATGCGGTGTTTATCTTAAGTTTCGCTCGCTTTTATTTATCTTTAATCGTTGGCAGTCACTATTTGCGGGCATTTTTGCATAGGCACCTATATCTCATCATGTAGGGAAATAATTAATCTTCAATTTGGTATGTATAACATGATAATACATTATGAACGTATATATTTAACGAAATTATACCTGTTTACACCTGGCTGACATTAGGTTGCGGCCAAGTGAGGGATGGCACCTTGACCTTTCTCGGTATCTCAGGTATATTTCTTTCTAATGAAATATATTGTTTAACAATAACAAGTGAACGTAATTGTTCAACAATAAATAATTAATTACATTTTAATTAAAATTGATTGCGGCCAAATTTGGATGGCCACCTTTGCGGATCTGCATTGGTTCAGTTATAAATATCGATAAAAATTATATTTCATCAATCAAACATGTGAACGTATAAATCACGCGGTCGGATCTTAGACTATTATATTCGGAGATTAAATAAAAAGTACTATTTCTTATATTGCATACAAATGTAGACATTATTAATATTCGAACTATCATAACAAGTAAATATATAAATATCGTAAGAAGTAAACATCTTGCTCTTCTATAACATATTCACTGAGACGACTTATCTGTTGTTCTTCTTAATAGAAGAAGCCTGTCTTGAATGCTCAGCTCAATAACGAGGCGTTCATAGCCAGTTGCGCTCACTGGTCGGTATACGATCTGTGGGTTAAGCAGCGTTGGCGCGGTCATTCTATAGATGGGTGACCGCATAGTGGTAATTGAACTGAGCGTCTCTGAGCTTCGGAGGGCACGTAAAATGTCGGTCCTGTTTGTTGTCAACTAAGATAACAGTCGTTAAGCCATGTTAAAGGCCTTTCGGGTGGCTTGAACAACTTTGACACTAGGTTAACCATATAATAGATAGATAGATAGCATACTAACTACGAGCTTACTTCACTTCATACATCATCATCATCTTCTGACAGATTAGTAAAATCGTCGAAAAAAGGCTGATCGCCGGTGATACGTTGGAATGCTGCTCTTTGTCTATTCATATTGTTACGGTTGTTGTTTATAAGAAGATGTAACGTTATTACACAACGTTCAATGCATTACAGACACGAAATAATCGTTATTATGTTCTATGAAATTCTATTATATTTACATGTAAATATATTGTTACCTAAAAGGATTGCAACGAAACGTTCTTAGTAAAAGTTGTTCCTAGTTATCATTACTTTAATTTGACACTACTTTCATTAATGGCCGCCGACCGCCCAGAAGTGCCCATTCTCCTTTTGTATGAAAATCTGATCAGCGCCTCTGACGGGCGTCGTAGGAACTATTTTGGCAGTGCATTTTAAATGAAAAACTTTCGATACTCGACAGTACCGACTGTACTAGTAGCGCGACTAGTCGTTAAGTTTTATATTCTTTAAGAGATATATTTTTAACAATGTTAGTCAATACATTAGTAGGTGCAAGGATTATAAAGGAAAAATGCCGTTAGTCGTCTCCATCCGTTTATTAAGAACACAATGAATTCTTATCTACAGATCGATAAAACTCTGTTACATACGAAAAACAATTGATGGACAACAATAAAATAAAAATTCGTAACACAATAACACCCACGGAATTACATCGAACACTTTTGAATTATAATTTATATATTGACGATCGTTTCGTTTACTACAATATTGTTTATAACTATAAACATTGTTGCTACTTAAAATATCACACGATATTTATCTGCTATATAGATAACGTCTAAGAAATCAGGCGCTAAGGATTCTACGGACACTGACATTTTATTGCTAAATTTTGTCACAACCTCGATTCGTAAAAACGAAATAAGAACGTACATGTTGCAACAATGTTTATAGTCACAAACTAATATCGAATTTCACAATAACCAGTAACATTTAACTAATGGACACCTATCAAAATATGTATTCACTTTGGTTAGATTTAAATTACATACATATTATAACAAGACACAAAACATTATTGCATTTCTTTTGTTATCTCACAACGATGCAATGTGTTACACTAGATCGTGATAAGTACTGAATGTCAAGCAAGCCAGACAAATAAACAGAACTGAAAGTATTGAAACTATATATACGGATCAGGAGAAATAGCACTAATTATAATTTAATTATTATACAAATGGACGTAGCGATTACAAATATAATTCCCCTCAGAGTTATTTGTAAGGGCGCGTGCACACACACGACATTCACAACGACTGAGCAGACAACTCCGCGACTAAAAGTCGCATCGCACAAACGCGTCCTAACACTAAAAACAAATCGTGTGAGAAGTGATTCCTTGAAATTGACAAACAGACTGACTTCTAATAATAATTGAAATTAATAATAAATTATCTATATTGACTTAAAATATACTTTCACCAAAAATGTATTAAATTAGTGTGGGTAGAAATTATTGTTTAAAATGGTAAAATAATTTTATTGTAAGGTGGTGACTGGTGTAAAGGCGACAGAAAGGCGAGGCCTCTCCTTCAAAAAAAGTTACTCTGGCTGCACCGGTGCTGACTCAAGTGTAATTAGGACCGTGGTTGCGTTTCATGTATTTTTCTACGAAGTTTTCTAATCCAGATTAGTCTCGAAATAAATATAAATAAGAAAGAAAATCTACATCTTGTTATGGTCTACATTGCTTAGTTACACAGACTCTGAGGTCCTTTGCGTTCCTTGCACCTCTTTCTTTGGCAGAACTTTAGTAAGTGCAACCTCAGAAGTAGGTAGTCCAATCGACTCGATTTTATAAACATAACTACACCACTAGCATATCGTAGAGTTGCCACACACAATAATTAATATGGAGAAGAAAACAAATTTGATATACAATGTAAATAAAGCATTTATTTACATAAACGACATTATTCGAACGTGCATAAAGTAAATATATTAATTATTTCTGTACTAATAATATTTTTATTGAATTATTGCATTCAAGTGTCCAATGAGACATGACCCAGCACTTAGTATAACACCATTCTACCGAGTGCTAGAGTCGATAAACTAAATTATTATACTTTAGAAACATCTTTTATCTAATGGACTAAATACATACATATTGGTGTCAGTCAATCAGTTTATAATCCATCAGTGGTAGCTCCGTGTTTTGTATTCGCTATACTAAAATCACATACACAGTTACAATTCACCTATTTTAATTTATAATTGTATGATAACACACGTACTTCAAACACACCTACACAAAATATTGAATATTACTGATCATTTAAAACACCGTCACAAGAATATAGTAGGCCAAATAGTCGAACATCAAAATACAAATGGTATATAAATCAATAATATTCAATTCATTCTATTGTCACATTCGTCTTCCCTAGCAAAAGGAACTCGCATAAAAATTACCTAATAGTAACCCATAAAAAATCGTGCTACAGTTATTAGTAATCATACTAAAATATGACAGAAAAAAGAAAAAAAACAGCATCGAAAGTTAACAACAAAAATGCACATAATGAAAAACATGATATGTGTATTTCCTAAAATACAAGTCAAAAAGACGAAGAAATGCAAACCCAAATGCGAGAAGGTATCAGTGGTCAGTGTCAGTGGGGTCATCGTTCTGTAGAAGCACGGCGGCCCGGAGCGCTTCCATACAATTATGACAAATAGGTTTGTGTACAAAGCACGCAGCACCACTGCGGCCCGCGCACTAGCTGCGGGCCCGGCCCGGCGCGCGCCCGCGTCACTCCAGCCGCACCGCCTTCTTACCCTTCACGATACTCGGTTTGTTTTTCATCATGCCTTTTCTCCTTTTTGATGTCTGGAAAACAAAATACAGCATTAGTAACATGATATTACTTTACACATGCAAAAGCGGAGCGAACATACATTTATTTCTAACCGACGTGCGTGCAACATCGCTACAATAAATACGTGAATACATGCCCAACGACAGCTAAGATTGTGCTGAATGTACTGTACTGTACAGGTAACAATTTTAGTGAAGTAGAGTATATTATATACGCAAGGCACTTGGTCTCTATCGAATTATCTCTCCAGTTGCCATGCATATAAACTCGTATACGTTGTGCAAATACTCTGCAAAAACGTACAATTTTGAGTGTCATGTTTCTAAACTGATAATGCCTATGAAATGAGTAACATAAGGACAATATTGACACTGATTCTATCACAGGACTATGACATTGCGACAGCACATCTGGAACTAGACATGTAATAGTATATTATTTCAATAATAACGATCGGCCATATATATTTTTTCAAATGAAGATTCTGTTTCGACATTCAGTTTTATTGAATTCCTTTATAATATACAATTCCAGTAGTACATTCGATTAGATTTGAAAAATCAACTTCATTTCAAAAACGTAATTATACAAATTACGTTTTTTTATTCTACTTTTATTGGCCGTCGAAAGAAAGCATAACAAGACCATTGACCGAACGTCATTATGAAGAGTACAACACAATATGCAGGTGTCCACAGTAAGCGATGACGTGACGTGACACAAGCAGGCTTCATATAGCTACATACATCGTCAAGAACTCAACATGTTACTATACCGTCGATCCATCTCCTAAGGCAAGCTGAAATACAAAGTTTGTATCAATACCATTACCTTAGTACATTAGTTCATGTTAAAAATTATTTGTATTAGTACTTGGGTTAGGAAGACACTGAAAGAGTAGTAATGCAGACACTTACAGTGCATTACGAACTTTTGAGACTTGTAAATAGGGATTATTTTTGTTTGAATTGAACAACTGGTAGCTCCGAGACTTATAGCAGCCTAATACGAAACCTATAGCAAATTGGACTTTATTTACTAGCACATAAGAATCAAAGTTAAGTTAAAATGATACACTGAAAATATGCACTGCTACTCTTTTAGTGTCAAAAGTTAATTAATTATGTGTTAATTAAAATCTGTAAGTAATTGTTATATTGGGAATATTTATTAGTACATTATTAGTAAAAAAATTGTAAACGTTTTATAGTTGGAATGTTACCTTTTTTGAAATGTTGTTGCTTGTAGGAATTGTGCGTTTTGCGAGCGGCAAACGCGGACGATTGAATTCATCTGGCTTTTTCACCCTGGAACGCGAGAAAAATTATTATCATTGTGAATTTCATCACTACCTTTCTTTGTATATCCATGTGCTGGTAATTTAATACCCATCTGTGGAGTTGAAAACTGAGCATAACATAAGAAGCAATCCATGTGAGTGTATTGCTGTATGAACGTTTACAATATAGATATTAATGTAGTCAATCTATCAACAAGTGTCAACGCTTAAATACTTTTTTACTACTATCGAATAAAAAAGCAAACAAAAGATTAATAGACCTGAAGTTACCTGTATATTCTCACGAGCCAGTGTTCAGTGGTGTAGGCCTCCTCTAGGTAGGTAAGTTTGAAGCCGCGGTTGCCGGGCAGCGCGCCTCGCGTCCTGTCATACCCCGGCGGACTACCACCACTGTCGTATCTACAAAAACAAATTTCATAGGGTTAACAATGGTTATTGGTACATATTAAAACCAGAATGAATTTAAAGGCTATGACAAAGTATATGGTTACTAAACTTCTGCGTAGGTAACAAGAAATACATAAAGGTGAACGCCTGTACGGGCATGTTAAGTAGTCGCGGCAAGCACGTGTTTGTATCGGGAGCTGACTAGGACCCATTCAGGAAATTATTCGCAACTTATATTTTACGTCACGTGCATGCAGTACTAAAACAATATAGAGTAAACTTTTGGGGTTAGATAAGCCACAGTTTATTCACTAAATTGACGACTTTTAAAGATTTAACATTTGTCTGATATCTACGTTATTTGAGTACATATAATTACTAAAGAACACTTACCGATAATAGGATAACTTATACATTAGACAATTTAACATAGTTTTCGACGCTTCATTATCTACTCGATATTCGCCTCTCTCCGTGAAATAGTCTGCTTCCTGTTAACAATAACCAAACAACATTAACTTTTTAACACACTAGTATATTTACTACGGACTATAGGACCCCGTCCTTCCAAAACCGATTTGGATAAGACCCACAAATATTCATGGTGCGGCCTTTTATTATTAACTAGCTGACCCGCGCAACTTCGCTTGCGTCACATAAGAGAGAATGCGTCATTATTTTTTACCGTTTTTGTAACATTTCTCGTTGCTACTCCGCTCCTATTGGTCGTAGCGTGATGATATATAGCCTATAGCCTTCCTCGATAAATGGATTATCTAACACTGAAAGAATTTTTCAAATCGGACCAGTAGATCCTGAGATTAGCGCGTTCAAACAAACAAACAAACAAACAAACAAACTCTTCAGCTTTATAATATTAGTATAGATAATGTACCAGCTTCTTCCTGTGACTTCGTCTGCGTGCAAAAGAGCTGGTAACTAAGATCCATACAAAGATTTAAACATCCCAACTTTCCCATTCATGATGACGTACAAAATAAAAGTAAAAAACTATAACATAGCAATGTTTTATGTAATAATTATTAAACACTTACATGAATATCCTTAGGATGTTCACCTTCAGCGATCCTCACCATCCAGATGAACTTATTGATATCATCTCCGGAGTAGCCGATAGCGCCTCCGAATATAACAAGCACGTAATCCACGTCCAACATAGTCATTATCTCATACGCCGCGCTCTCGTTACTCGCCATTGCTTTACCGACTAGCGCTATGTGGGAGTTGTTCCATGTGTTATTGTCTACTAGAGTTGTGCGGTTACCCATCCCTGCAATCTGGGAAAAGATAAGTAGATTTAATTATAGTAAGCAGTGCTGTATGACAAGATGTTTGTAAATGAAGTAAAGTTTGTAGTATTACCCTCACACAAACACACTATAAACCTATTTTAGTTAAAACTACTATAATATGTTTTCTCTTCTTCATTTCGCTATGGAGTGAAAGGAACAAAACTCTTTATAAACCTTTTATAACTTCATATATTTTTATGAATAAGAGTTAGTTTGTAGTATCTGCCAACCCCCAATGTGATTTTATGTGTGTACTTCAGGGAAATTTTGGACTGAAGTATTGTATTGCCTCTAACAGGCATAGTTTATGGGTAAACCAAAGGTACCCTATATTGCTAAAAAGATTTCCAAACAATACTTAAAAGCAAGAAAAAAATGAAAGCAATGAAATAAAAGTCATAATTACCTGATATCCATAATCCCACCAAGACATAACTCTGGCATCTTCCGCGGTATTCTGTGACAACCAGCCGTAAGCCTCTCTGAAGTCGTCCAAGATCTTACGAGAACTAAAAAGTACGAGACAGAATCGTTAAGTATACACAAATCACTGACACAACATACAAAATAAAAAAAATAGTACAACTTTCTGTAAATTATATAACTAATCTTTCCATGTTAAATTAATACATTAATATCTAAGCAACGTGATTTGAGAGTGGAATACTTGGTACCATCCATCAATATGTTTTTTATTTACTGAAATTAAAGGTATTTAAAATATCCAACATACCCATCATTTCCATAACTAGCGAGCACAATACTAGGGCTGGAGTACGCGTTAGAGGTGGCCCATGTACAGTGCACAGAGAACAACATGAGTAAGATCATGAACGCGATGAGTGTGCCGGAGCGCACGTTCATGCCGAGCCCGCTGTCTGGGGGCACTGTCGTCTCGGGAGTACGCTTCTTTAGTTTACCAGCCTGGGGAAGTAAAATTAAAATAGTTAGGAAAAAATGCGATTCTGCAGTTTGTATTTTAAGTTTTGAGGTCTAGAAGTACCGAAGTAAGATCGAGAAGTGTGTGTCATAAACCTATATCGATTATTCTTTAGAATTGCGGTGATAAATGTCCAAAGAAACAAGAGTATAGGCATTTTTGATGAAAGTCAAGCAGACAAACTGCAGAGTCGCTTGCTACATTTAAAGATTCACTAGGAATTAATATTTCCATGAAAGTATAAAATATGTTAATACATTATATTGTTGTATCACGTAGTAAATCTAACTTTATCACCAAGACCGCGAGCATATATACGAAGCTACTATTTAATCGTGTAATGACGTCAATCCTTGCTTATATGTGAGAAGAGAGCACGCATCCATTAACGAGCTATAAAGTACACGTGCACGCACCTTGTCATACAAGTTCTTAGAGTCATCATTGTCATGCTGCGGCGGCGGCAACTCATCCTCTCGCAGCACCAGCTCCAGCAGGATGGAGAAGGCGATGCCGGCCAGCACGCACACCACGGGCGTCAGCGTCAGCATCAGACGGACCATCACGCCCGCGAAGTACACAGCACTTAACGCGTATAGCGCCACTACACGAACACACACGGTATGTTAAACTAAGCTTATTAATTCTCTGTTGTGAGAAAACATCACTGTTTACTTTTTCAAAGATATAACTTAAGCTTATGAGTACTACAACTACTCAATGGTCATTTACAAATTTTTAAAAAGACATTCAGTTATCAATTAATTGTCATGGAGGTTGTACAGCAATAATTATGAAGTTAACATTATAGGGGTCGACCTCATATTTTTGAAAAACGCGATTTTATTACCGCGATCAGCTAAATAGAGAAATTATTTCACTACTACAATACAAATCTTATGTATATTTTCAATATCGCAGTGCCAAATTCCCTTTTCGGGAGAACTTAGTATGAATTTAGTTGCTTTTAAGACCCCTGATTCCTCAAAACCACCACTCTAAAGAGAAATTCACCACTATACGTACCAAAAACTCTCTCATCGTTGATATTCTTGATGCAGTACCACAGTCCCACGGGGAACGTGCACACGAGCACGTGCAAGTCGAAGAAGAACGACGACCACGTGGTGGGCTGATGCTCCGACACCGACGCGATGATCGGAATATGAATCTTTGCGTACGCCGTGTCCCATAATGAGTAGAAACTGGAACACAAGACACATTATATTTTAAAATGAACTTTTTTTTGCACAGTAAATACAATAGTCTTTTGTAAAACTATATTGGCACTGCGAAAGTACCTTATGTCGAGGGGTTGTTAATATACTTAAAAAATGGACACAAAATATAAACAGAATCAATGGTCGTATTTTGACTATTCATGGATCACGCAAGTAATCATTCCATGTGGAAATAGAAGCTACTGCCCCCGTGCTTAGTAGTGTAATGCACCCTTAAACACTGTGCCACGAATTATGCGCTTTAAAGGATTAATTAAAAGATATTGTGAATTTATTAACTTTTCAATGACCATCTATCATGAATTTACAAAAAAATGCTTATAATTTATAATACCAATTAAAACATCTTAAGTCTCTTATTGAACAGTCAACTAAAGAATATCGTAGTCACGGGTACAATAGCCGCACATGTTGCTAAGTAAACGAAACAAGACATGCACGACATATGTACAAATATTTACAAAAGAATAAATTACGTGTTTGTTTTACACGTATACGAGGTTAAAATTAGAATACGCTTTATATTGTAAAAAATATATGAAGATCAAGTTACGGAAACAAAGGGTAGTGTTTGAATGAGCCCCTCATGCGGGCAATGAATGAATGGGTCGTATTACAAACACGACAAACGGTGTCACAATATTATGGCTTCATTCTTTAACTGAGATTACAATACTGGTAGATCAAGATTTTCTTTTAACGCATGACTGTCCCACTGCTGGATAAGGGTCTCCCGAACGAGGGAGTGCTTAGGCCTTGAGTCTACCAAGTTGGACAATACCAAAAAAATGTGACAGTATTTTTTATTTTTTCTTAAAAACTAAAATGGTAGGAATAATCTAGTGTCGCAAAACTCACAAAAATTACAACAAGCACAACGAACATGCAAACCCGAATCTTTCCATATATTCTGGGGACATTTCATTCGTTCGGAAATTGAACCTTTGACATTCGATTAAATGTTTATGTAGCTGTTGCTATTGCATTTTCGGTCGCAAGTGATTGCGACGCATGCGCATATGCACCTAATATAGTTCTATAGTTCATATCTGTACTAAGATATAGCAACAAACCTATGACTGGCAAAAAATATTTTTATTTAAAAGCTTGTCCATCATACTAACCGTCCACTCCAAGGTGCAATAACTCCCATATAAGTAAGTCCAACCACGGCTAGGAACACTACAGCGGCGGCGATCAAACCACCCAAGATCAGCAGCTGCTTCCACTGACCCTTAGGATTCAAGCTGTGGAGGTACTTCAGAGCACCGACAGCCATGAGAAGCGCGAACACACCTGATGACAAATACAAAAAAAATTAAAGATATACAGGAAAGGGTTGTTTAAGTGAGTAAAAACCAACTGCGTATATGTTTTCACTCTGTAGTAGTCTGAAGCCGTCGATTAGGCTTTTCAATTTCAATAATCTTACTTATGAGTAGCAAACTACGGTGGAAAACCACTTTAAGTTTTGATATGTACAAGTATGTGATGCTTTAATCGTTTTTTTTTTTCATAAGGAGTATGTATACCGTCTTGGATATCTTTACTACAAATCTACAGACAGAGAGTGAATTTTGTGTGCTCTTTTATGTGTAAGTGAGTATTATCTTTATTCTTAACCTCTTCAAAGCTACATTATATTTAATGTACATATTTTAATAAATAACTTATAATTATGTCCATTATGCATATACAATTTAGCTAAATCAAATATTTTCTAAATTAACATTATAGTTTTGTACCATATCAATTTATTTAAAAGCATACATTGTGACTAATTAGTAGTAAAACCATCGTGTGCAAGCATAATGTAAACTTTATCGATACAAAATCTCATTATGTTCACTAGTACTGAACAACAAAAACAATTAATTATTGTTTGTACACCACTAGCTAGTTATTAAATCAATTAACATAATTCTATTTTACTCCTATGTTAAGTCAAATCATGAAACACAATTACTGAACAAAAACTAATTGCGCTTTTTCTGTCAATACTATTTACATTTCTGTTTTACTAATTTGCTAATTACTAATAAATTTATTTTATTTTATAGTATGATTAGTAGTCATCCTAGTATCAAAGTTGTTCAAACCCCTGGCCTTTGACATGACCAACTACTGCTATCCTACCGGGACCGACATTTTACGTGCCCTCCGTAGCACGGAGACGCGCAGTCAAAATACCACTAAACAGTCACCGATTTACCCCGTAAAGGGTTGCTTAAACTACAGATATTTTGCTGACTGGTAAACCTCCAACAGCTGCGAAAATTGCATACAAGGATCATTACTCAGTCGTTAGACTATAGTTATTGTGTTATCAGCGTGTGCTTTATACTGAAGTATTATTTAACCTACAATTTAGATTCATACAAATTGTTATGTCCCTGGAGGTCCATTAGTCTATAAAATAAGGATTAGGTTCGCTTAAGTCCAAACTGTGTAGAAAGCCAATGGTTTGACCATTAACCTATGACTTAAGTTCTACCCTCACGTTTCATATTCCTTATACAAATACGATAAAGAGTTTCAAATCGAATTTTGAATACACCAAGCATGCAAGTGTATTTTGGACGAATGCCAAACCACATATGTTTAAAATTGTTTAAACCATTTAACTTAATATTGGAGTATCGAAATAGCTTCGTATGACCCAAGGGCGCAGTTTATTTCTATCATACATTTAAAATAGACTATTCGCTATGGAAATTCCAAGATTATTATCAAACATAATATTTTTGATAGCGTTAGAGAAAAGTAGCTTATCAGAATAAGTAAGGATCTTTTGAGTCTGTTGGAAAATGAATATCTACGGCATGTGTTTGTGTGTATGTGACTGGTCTATCAGCACTGCAATTCATTTTCATGTTTACGTAAAAGCCATCATATTTGATTTGGAAAAAAAAATGTTCGTCTGGAATCAAATTATCACGAAAAAGATGAAATGTGGGAATGATTTTCGTCTCGCTAATGGTTTCTTTAAGTAGACTACAATTGTTATATTAAAAAGTTATTTTCATCTTAGATTTGCCATACTTTTATCCACAATTGAACATAATCGAAGTATAATAACGGGATATAAAACGTATGTTTCAATAAAACTAGTCACCTTGAAACTAGTTGTACAATCGCAACATGTAAGCGGCAGGAAACTATGTATAAAATGAATATCGGAAAAATGTCTGTTTGTATGTTTATTTCACGGTCTAGAACTTTTTAAATTGTTTACAAAATACTGCTTTATATTGATATTTGTTCGAATGAATGTATCATTATAGAACATAGATAATAATGATTGGTGGTATTTTAAAACTTTTTAGATTTTGCGGTTGTTTTCTATCTATACACTTTTAAAAAAAACAGGACATACATAAGTACCTGCATTAATAAAGAAACCTTAATTATCATGACGAAGTTTTCTTCACCTATTTAAAAACATGTTCATATTACAAGAATTTTCTACTAGAATTTCAAATTATACGCAACGTGTTCCAGCAATTTTATGGCAATGCTAAAAGCAGGCGTATAAAATCAATTATACGACCAATTGATATAGGTTAAGCCGTGTACGTGAACAAATTAACGTTATCGAACAACTCATACACATGTGTAATCGATAAGTCTCTGTAATTATGTAAAAACATTTCGTATTTGTGTACCATGTATGTGAAATTTGTCGTTTGCGTGGGACCGAACACCTAGCTATTTCCAACTTAATGCACTATAGTAAAAACAGTTTATTGATTTACTGAAATTGGATAGAAATGAACTACTTTTCGTCACTAGAATGCTTGTGACTGGCCCTTAACTCAGTTTTCCCTTTATGAATTAGGTCTTCGCAAATAGAAATGAAAATTTGGAATAACATAGTTTAGTCAATCGACAGGCCATATATTTTTCTAAGAGATAAATCCAGTTGGCTACTGGCCTTATTTAACAATTGAACGCTACTAAAACTAGATATAACCAGTATTTATTATCTTACCTGAAGCTGCCATATGCTCGCTAGTCCGGATCGGCTGGAAGCCAACGAAGGGTATCTGCATGGACATGAGCAGTCCTATGATGTAGAACACAGAGTAGCTGACGAACAGTCTCTGGGAGAACCGGCCCATGATCAGCAGCACGAACACGTGTAGAGGGATCAGGTTGATGATGAACACGTAACCACCCCATGCTGATACCTAAAATATACGAAAACATTGAATTTTTCACAAAATTGTCTCCTGACCTTAAAACTAAGAGCAGAGGTAGGCTGACTTAGAACAGATTATTACTTTAAAGTATATACAAAGACGCGAACACTCCTCACAGGACGTCTTACAGACAATATTGTCTGATATCCGTAAGAAGACAGACTTGGCTATCTCAAGCCTCAAGTTATTTAGCGCTCAGTCTCGTGGTTTTACAATTTTGTGACTCGTACACAAATTAAAATAAGACTGGCTGAATACGGCTTCCAAATCTAGAATTCAGGCTCAGCATTCCGTAAACCAGGCTGTTAGATTTCTTTCTACTAGACTGTTACGAAACAAAGATGTTTTTTCCGTTCGAAAAGTACACAAACACAGGCGTTATTGAACATTGTGTATGAATTACTGAACTCAATTGGATTACTGATAAGCGATAATGTGTCTTAAACTGTTAACAATCATCAATTCAAACATACAAGAAAAACCAAGATACGAGAAAAACGGTATCAGTCATCGTAAACGCAAAACAGTGAACTGCATTTTTGATCTCATTAAGGTTATCGACTATCATAACTTTAATATCGCTTCGGCTATAGTAAATTGACTAATAAAAGACACCTTTATCTGCGAAATTGGATAAGAATGCGAATGCAATCTCGTAAATGCTGTGACTGCTACGACCAGTTTGAAACGTCAAGCCAATCGACGTATATTAGAATACGCATAGTATGCTTAATGCCTCGTGAAATTTCTAAAGTTTTGACCCCAAATATCTGCGCACGAGATTCTTTGAAAGGCAGCAGCGATTTTACAAGAAATATACCAAATAGGTAAGGGCAATTAGAGCACTAAAGTTATATGGATTATGCAATGCGACGATCTTTCCTGTTAGCGACCGTAGCAAGCGCAGTTTCCATACTTTGGAATTCCATTTAGGTGAAAATACAAGTATGCAGATCATATTTGCGAGTTAAACGAAGTTATTAATGGATCCGTTCCGCTCGCAGTGGAAACCGGGCTTTAATGAATGGGAGTAAAGCCACGCGGATCAGTCAATACTACTGTATAAGAAATACGATGCCTCGTTTCAGTATTCACGGCAAGTCGCGGTAGACGATTAACCGATGGGAACAGACAGCTGATCGCGTTACGTTTATGTATACCTCATAATTTATAGTTTTAGTTACTACTGCTTATTACTTCAATAAATCAATAGGTGAGAGGTCAAACGAAATCAATTTAACTTATAAAATAGTGTCATGTTCATGCAAGAATTATGCGTTTTAGTTAAGCTATGATACGAATATGGGACGAATAGCCAGGAAGAGAGAGAGAGGGAGTTTAATCTATGATACAATTGAGAAACAGTTGGATACAAGGATGTTAATCACTGTCCAAATAAATCTGGATCGTATTATATTCGTAAAATGAATGCTTAATGAAAAAATGAAGCCTGTACTATTTTGGGAATCATTTTAAACTCACAATAAAAGTGTCAATGTGTTTATACTGACTTCAAAAAAAGCAGGAGGTACTTAAGTATGTCTTATTTTAAAAAGTATAATATAGAAATGTATAGAACATAATATAGTAACCCAGTTTGTCCTTACATTAGTCATTTCATTAGCCAGTGTCTTACAGACACTGAATCTTAAATACTGCATATGAATGCAAATCTTGAGAATACATTTTAGATGCAAAATAGTTATGACTAAGATAATAGAATTCTGTTATGTGCTAGATTTATAAATGCAAGGGAATTAATATAATACAAAGGCAATATTCCAAGTGGTGCTATAAGTTATAGTAATATGTCAGGTATTTACTGATCAGTGTGACAAATAAATTATTAATTAAATACCTGTGGTACTGTGGGCAGCTATTAAGTATTAATTGTTTTCCTACATCAGATAACTCATAAAATTAATTATCTTTTGTGAATGAAGACCACAAATAAATTGATATTTTAGACAAAATATTTTTTTAAAGTTGCAGATTTTAGCTATAATAATCAACACACTAACAGCATAGGATATGATAGTTCGGTTTTCACTATATTCTAGTACTATCCAGTACGTAAAGTAGAAAGAAATTGTTGTTAATTCTCTGTCCAACTGCTTTCATTAGATTGTATTGTTTTATTAAACCCAATCTTCATCATGGTGTTTGAAAACTTGTTACTATTCATATTATTATCACTGTGCAATCAAAATACTATGATATTCTCACACTGATACAATAGATAGATAAAGATTATTTATGATTATCACACAGAATGACAAAACATGATACTTAATTGTTTTTTTTTTTTAATATTTCTTGTGTTACACTTAATTTGATCTTAGAAGTTATGAAACTCTTTATGTATTATTTTCTTGACTGGCTTGAGACAATCAACAAAAACATATTAATAAATGAATACAGCAACATCTTATATTTTAAGTTTAAGATCGTTTCAAATTAATCAAGGTACTTAATTAATTTGTTTTTATATACTTTAGGCATTAAGTGTGGAGTAATAAAATTTTGACTTACCATGTAAAAGTAAGACAAGGCAGTGCATATGGACCAAAACACAGATCCACTCTTCACACTCTTTAGCCATAAGTAATAAGTGAACTGCAGAGCAAATATAGCAATGCCCTCATTGTCATAGCTGCCTGCTACTGACCGGCTGCTGTACCCTGGCACTATGGCTATGAAACATGCTGCAAAGAGACCAGCTCCTCGAGACCATAGCTCTGAGGTCAGAAGGTATGTTGCTATAGCTGTCAACCCACTAAAAACATACAATTTACTGGTTAATA
Source organism: Anticarsia gemmatalis (assembly GCF_050436995.1). Taxonomy (NCBI): domain Eukaryota; kingdom Metazoa; phylum Arthropoda; class Insecta; order Lepidoptera; family Erebidae; genus Anticarsia; species Anticarsia gemmatalis. Next base: position 4,003,672 of record NC_134763.1, on the reverse strand, counting down.
TTGGTCATTTGAGGTGATAATATAATTGCAACAAAAATATTTCAATTTTCTACCCTAATTAAATCTTTTATCATGTAAAAGATACTCAACTCTACTTATCTACTGTTATCTTTCACAGTGATACTGTAACTGTGTTACAATGGTGTTTAGTTTTATCAATACATGCTACAAATCATAACATTTACCTGAACACAGGTGCGAGGAATACGCAAATGTCTCTTATGTGAATGGGAATATTGAGTGTGTGCAGAATCCAGTGAATGGTGCCTGATGTGATCATAAGACCCGGGTACACCGTGCCGCCCACGATACGACCCAGGGGGTACCAGGCCCGCTCGTCAAACCAATTCAGGAAGTTGTAGAACCCGTGCTGCACCATGTATGCAGTCGAGCGGTAGTTGAACCTAGAACACGTATGCAATAAATGGAGGGAACCAAATACTTAACAGGTTATTTACATTTAGAAAATCCTCCACACTCACCATGGGTCAAACTCGTGAATTATACTCTCAAACCGTATAACAGCGAATAGCCGGGATGCGAAACCGGCCAACCAAGCCAATGACAATACCGTAACAGTGATCAAAGTACTCAAGCCGGCAGTATTGTTGAATATTCCTTTATTACGGTCATTGCCCGACCTAGAAGTGGCGGTCTGCGGCATCTTAGTGACTAAAAACACTAAAAACTATGCTAATAATTCACGACAATACTGTTTTCATACATCAGTCCCAACAATTCGATTTAGAAGAAAATTGACTTTTTGGATGACTGACGTACGGACACGTCTCTCTTAGAAATAAGATTGCCAAGTGAAAAATAAAGAATGGTCAAGCACGAATCTTATTAAGTGCAAACCGATCTTAACCGAAAAAAATATGTCCGTATGTATAAATGTGAATGCACCTTAATTGATTTTATGTATATGGCAGCACTGTACGTGTATTTTTGTGTCTAATTTTTTTACAGCTGTTTGTTGACGTTGACATTTTGCCATCCATTTCGTCGAACGTAAATAAAATTTCATGAATTATTATTTATAAATTACTTCTTTCGAATGAAATTGAATTATTCTAGTTATTTCAAATGTCCAATTATCAAGAAATAGTAAACTTAAACGTAGGCGGCACAAGGTGAGTGTTTGTTGAACTGGAAAGTGTGAGACATATTTTTTACGGTGCATTATTTATTAAAATCTTGGTGTTCTTTTGCGTGTCTGAGTTAATAGCATTGTACTACTTAGAAATTGAGATCTTGGAAATATTCGTCGGAGTTACGATCGCATAAATTATAATTATGCATTTTTATGTACATATTATAAAATTTAAAAATTCATGCGGGGCTTCGCAATGAACCGCTATATGACGATGTAGCTATATTCATACATATTTCTTTCGCATATTATAATTATTCCAGTATAATTTAGCTCATCAGTAATTCATAAAGTAAACCTTGTAATTTGATATCTATGATTCATAGATGATAACAAGTGACACAATTGTTTACATATCAAACGGAAATAATAATAATGTAACGCGAATATTTTAGGTTCTCAACATCATGGCAAACATTGACCTGGGTGCCAGAGACATTCTTCACAGCTCTCCTCAGTGGCAGGATTCCCACGGTGCGGGATGAAACTGGAGCTATCTTCATAGACAGAGATCCAAACTTATTTGGTCTCATTTTAAACTTCCTAAGAACTCGAGATATTGATCTAAATAATGTAAATATAAGGGCATTGAGACATGAGTGTGATTACTTTGGCATTACTCCTTTGAGCAGAAGACTGGCTCTCTGTGATGAGATGAATCATTCTACTTGCGGGGATGTGCTGTTTTATGGATATCTGCCACCACCATGTGAGTATGATACTTCTACACATTTATTACAGTTTAACAACACTATCAACCCATCTAATGGTTGACTGGTATGTAATCATTATATCTATTCATGTAAAACAAGAACTATACTATGCCTTATTTTACTCCAATTGTCATACCATTTGACACAATTATAGATATGAAGAGCATTTATTTTTGTAAATATGTTACCAATATGAAGTGTGAAGATAATAGGTATTAAGTTCATATAACTTCAATCATTACATAGTCAGCACTATTGCCTAGAAACGTACAACAAAGCATTAATAACCCACATGTAATTTTGTGTTCAAACAAGCACTGGATCATGTTTCAAAATTGAAAACCTAAACAGTTATTGTATCTTTAGCAACACTGACATAACAACAACAATGATTGCATGTTTGCAAATTTCATTTAACATCCTATGAAATGTAGTGTAATCTGTAATTCACAAAAATGAGTTCAAAATTCATATTTACATAGCTCATTAGTACAATGTGACATTGCAGGGTTTGGGTAGTGTAGCCTGTGTATTGGTAGACTGGCTAAATGCCTGCCTAGTTTGTGATTTTGGATTCTGTAGTAATTGTTTTAAATATGTGACAAAAGATTTAATTTTAATGTTTAGGTTTGCTAACAATGCAAACTCATAAACAATCATGCTTTAAAATCGGGTTATCCTGGTTACATGTCTAAATTAAATGTATTCCTCAATATCTCTGCATACACTCTTTGCTCTAACAGGCAATATAACACATTAATTAGTATGACTATAGTATGGTATACATTTGGATTGATTATGATATGTAAAATAAAAATCCTTATGTTTTACCTGCCTTTCATTACATTACTGTCCAAACTCTTTGTTTTAGTAAACACGACATTGCCGAACGGCAGCAATAGCAGGAGCGGCAACAGTTGTTCACGAAAGAACTCCACAGCATCCAGCACAGAAGTAGCAGTCAACCGAACACACTCTAGAAACTCTTCACTTGATCTCCGAACTGTTGGCAGGATACCCTCGCAAGATCAGCTAAGGTAATTAGAAAGTAACCGGTGATATGACTTGAGACATCTATGACGTAGTGCTTATTGCCGAAAATTGAACCTCAGATGTCCTTAGCTAAATTTTTTTGGGTTGTAAGACAATAAAATGCATTTTTTTTGTCTAAGGGAATAACAAGGATTCTACAACAGTCTTAGGTAAAGTGCTCTCTTTGCTCCGAATGCCGACCCATTATGCCAATACAGTGCAAATATGCAACACTGGCTGTAAAACGAATCCTGCAGCCTAGTCCCATGTGTAAAAGTTTTGTGATCCCTAATAGGTATTTTGTGTTCAGTGTCTTTGTTAATCCTCACTACATAACAAAGAAAATATTGAGTCATTGTCCCCATGTAGGTATTATTTTTTAAAGCTTTATTATAATAAGTTTTGTGAGTCATATTCGTCGTCATACGGTTCTTCGAACATGACCGGCGTTCTTAATCACTGGCTAAAATTCTTAACTTTAGATAGTCAGCCGATTTTATTTCAAGGTCCACTTTCATATTATTGGCTAATGAAGTACATAATATGATGTGGTTTACACAAAATCACGTCTTTTTCTCATACGTGAAGATATCGACCAAAGAATGATATACTTAATAATATAGTGTGATATGATAAAATAATATAATAGGATGTGGTTTCTCGTTAATTTAATCCGTCAGGAAAGTCTCCTTTTATGATTGAAAAACAAATTTCCGTGTGGGTAATCTATATCAGATTTCAACTTATACAGGGTGTCCCAAAACTCAACGATAATCCGGGACAGGATGAAAGGCCAAGTCATACCGGTTATAGGAAAAATAAAAAAAAAATTCCATATCACTTAGTTCAGCAATAATAGACACTTTTCAAAAAAGTTGAAATTCCACACCCTTGGTCGCATTTTCAAGTCCTGTGATCACCAATGTCACAATTTCGCTGTGTTTTTTTGAATTTCGTGATCTTAATTAAATATGCTATTAATCGTATAACAAATTAATGCACAAAACATTGTTAATTTAATAAAAAAAGTTAAGTTTTAGTGAGTCATCTTTCTCAAAAATATCGTTAGTCAACTTTGACGCTTCATACTGAAAAAAAAATGTACTACACTACCCTTGGCAAGTTATTTCAAAAGTTGGCGCATTTAATCAAGATTTCAAACTGGTGCAACACTTGCCACTTTTCTTGCCATTAAAAATGTTATTTTTATTTGAACGAAAAGTATCCTCGCAAATGGATCGGACGCAGTGGTACAATTTTATGGCATCCTCGTTCCCGCGATCTAAATCCGGTAGATATTTTTTACTGGGAATGCATAAAAGAAAAAGTTTATTCGAAATCAATACAAAACTATCAGAACTTCGCCAGAAAATTGACACAGCGTCAGAAGAAATAAATGCAAGGAATTTTGCTTGACTGGAGAAAAAATCTTTTGTACGCCGTTGCAGAGACTGTATTCGTGCCAGAGGAAAGCAATTATTTTTAGTAAAGAGGTAATTGAGTCAGTCCATAACAAATATTTAATGTAATAAACATAATAGGTTATAATAATTAAAAAAAAAACAATGAACGAACCATCGATCTTATTTAATTTTTCTCCTTAAACTAAAGTAATTCCGAATTGTCTTCCTCTAGCATGAATTCAGGCTCTGCAACGCCTTACAAGAGACCTTTGCACCAGTCAATCAAAATTCATTGCATTTATTTCCTCTGACGCTGTGTCATTTTTCTGGCTAAGTTCTAATAGATTTTGTATTGATTTCGAATAAACTTTTTCTTTTATGCATTCCCAGTAAAAAATATCTACTGGATTTAGATCGGGAGAACGAGGATGCCATAAAATTGTACCACTGCGTCCGATCCATTTGCGAGGATACTCTTCGTTCAAATAAAAATAACATTTTTAATGGCAAGAAAAGTGGCAAGTGTTATACCATTTTGAAATCTTGATTAAATGCGCCAACTTTTGAAATAACTTGCCAAGGGTAGTGTAGTACATTTTTTTTTCAGTATGAAGCGTCAAAGTTGACTAACGATATTTTTGAGAAAGATGACTCACTAAAACTTTACTTTTTTTATTAAATTAACAATGTTTTGTGCATTAATTTGTTATACGATTAATAGCATATTTAATTAAGATCACGAAATTCAAAAAAACACAGCCAAATTGTGACATTGATGATCACAGGACTTGAAAATGCGACCAAGGGTGTGGAATTTCAACTTTTTTGAAAAGTGTCTATTATAGCTGAACTAAGTGATAAGGATTTTTTTTTTTTTTTTTTCCTATAACCGGTATGACTTGGCCTTTCATCCTGTCTCGGATTATCGTTGAGTTTTGGGACACCCTGTATATATATCCTAGTAAACTTATAGGTAGGTATATCCTATCCTAAATAGTCCTGGTAGGTAGGTACAGTCAGCACCAAAAGTCGATGAACAGAATCAACTTAACAAAACACCTGTTCACAATAAAATGCCATAAGTTATAGTCGCAACTAGAAAACAAAATAGCCTGTACACCAGAAATTTACAAAATTCGTTAAACACGAGTATTTCAAAAGTATCTGTACACTAGTATTCCTAAAGTTGCTGTACACCAACAATCCAAATGTCATTGTATCAAAAGTCACTAAGCAACAGTAAAGACAAAATTATTAGTATATTTTTAACATTGCCGTGTGTTAATCTACTTTTGTCGCTTATGTTGTTCAGTTACTTTTGGGACAGTGCTTGCTTAACCATAATAATGTATGTTAACACGTTAGTATCTATTTCAATACTTATTCACAAAACAATTATATTTTATTGTCAGTAATCATATTAATCTATAATATGAAACATAACATAAACATAACTCTAATGAAATAAGGTTAACAAAGTATATTTTTAACGTTGCCGTGTGTTAATCTAGAACAAAGTATTTGGTACTGAAGAAAAGTATGATTTAAATCGTAATCATTTATTTATTAAAAGCACAATCAAAAATTCAAATGAAAATATTTTAGATATTATAATATAAATCTTAATGCAAAATCAAAAATTTTATTGAAAAATAAGAATTAATAGCGGGTACGGCCTCCATTCGCGTCTATTACTGCCTGGAGCCGTTCGCGCATATTACCTATCATATTTTGACAAAAATTTTGGCCCCTAAATCTCTCCCAAGTTTCTGTTGCATGAGCTATTAAAAATTAAAGCAAATATGATATAATATTATATGTTTTATTACTTACCGAAACTTCTAATTCTGCAGCAATTTCTGATACATTGTATCCTTGTTCTTTCAAGAGAACAATTCTGTGACGTTCATGCTCCGTAATATGCACATTATACGGCATTATTGTGATGTTTATCGATTGATGTATCAATAATATAAATAAACAATTATGCACATATACAACGTTTCGTTTACTTCAGACTACGACAATAATACGCTAGACTAAAATTATCACAAGTCATATGAACAGAAATATTAATTAAATGTAAGGTATTCTTACGGTTCGCGCAAAGTAAATTACAAGTACCGTCACTATAATCGCTTCGTAGATCATTAGAGTTATGTTTATGTTATGTTTCATATTATAGATTAATATGATTTCTGACAATAAAATATAATTGTTTTGTGAATAAGTATTGAAATAGATACTAACGTGTTAACATACATTATTAAGGTTAAGCAAGCACTGTCCCAAAAGTAACTGAACAACATAAGCGACAAAAGTAGATTAACACACGGCAATGTTCAAAATATACTAATAATTTTGTCTTTACTGCTGCTTAGTGACTTTTGATACAATGATGTTCAGCGACATTTGGATTGTTGGTGTACAGCAACTTTAGGAATACTAGTGTACAGATACTTTTGAAATACTCGTGTTTAACGAATTTTGTAAATTTCTGGTGTACAGGCTATTTTGTTTCCTAGTTGCGACTATAACTTATGGCATTTTATTGTGAACAGGTGTTTTGTTAAGTTGATTCTGTTCATCGACTTTTGGTGCTGACTGTACCTACATTGTATTTGATTGAGTTATAATGTCGCGGTGTTGAAACGAGACATAATTGGCGATATATTTGCAGCCGATGCGGCAGAGGTCACTCAAGGGCAGCTTCATTAGGCAACGCAGATAGTCACAAAGGACATCGACCGCCGGACAGTAAGTACCTATTACAATGTAACGCCTATAGATAGACCAGCGCCTGCCTCAAGTGATAGTTAAACTGTACTCTAAATAAACTATTGTATGCGAGAGTATTCGTAGGAACATTTTAATACTAATATTTTTAAGAGACATATGAATATGGCACCGCTTGGGCAGCAGTTTTCGCATCGGAACTCTGTTTCCATTTGTTTCAGAAGTAGTGAGTTCAATTGTCATGCAATGCGTTAATGTTACCGTACCAAAACTTATTCCTTTCAACTTGTTGTGCCACCCTTAGTAGGTACCTACATTCTATTTGTTTTCTCAAAGATGTAATGACAATATGACGTATGAAAGAAAATAAATTGTGTATGGCCTAATTATGCCTTCGAGAAAGGCACATGCTCCATTAAATCCAGTAAGCATTATTATATTTTTTTCAATTGAAAATAACTGATATGAATCACATTTTCAGTGAGCACATGGGCTGATAGTATGAAAGTTCAAATTATAAAAGCACATCACAATTGGGTAGCAGTTGCTTACACACACTTCGTCACTGGATACAGGTATGTACAAAAATATTAAAATGCTGCATTATTTTTTCAAAAAATATTGGAATTTTCTTTATGTTTTATTAGAACACTTTCTACACAATCTTATTTCAGACAAAGTAATTTAGGAATTGTTAATAAGGATATGAATTCAAAGTGAGTTGGAAATTCTTAATAAAATTATTATTAACAAATTATATGTTATTAGAATATCTATGTTAGTATAGAACATTGCTATGAGAACAAATCCACGAAAGGATTTTCAAATTGTTGTGCTTATATTGGGTTTCCTAGAATTGACTTAAGATTTGAAATCTTTGCTTTTAAACACTTCATCATTTTGTGCCTTAACTTTGCCGGTAGTAGGTCCAGGGGATGGCGGGCGGTAGCAAAAGCCATAAAGGTTCATCACTTTCATTATGACACTTGCTTAAAGTGCCGAACTATCAAATGTTTGACTTATTCAAAGAAGTAAATATTCCACGTAAGGAAAACAATGTTTTCGAATCTCACGTTAATTTTGGAACACCCTTTATGTATTTCTGAGAAACTTTAATGTGTATTTAAACGTGTAGTTGCGTTTACGCAAACGTTACTAATTGTTAATACACCAGTTCTTTCGTTAATGTGGATTATATTGGATGTTTTTAATTGGATTTCTACACTATACTACTTTTAATATACATACTTGTAATCATGAATTAATGACACTACAGAATTCTAACTCAAAATTGTCTTTTATAATAATTTATATTTATAATAATTGTCTTTTATAATAAACTGCTCTTTCCAGATTGACGGACTCATGCGGTTGGTACGTGGTCTTCCAGTCTCCTGTCCAAGAGACGGTTATAGAGCGAATAGCGTTGAATGCAAAGACGGGCGGTGGAGGCGGCACCTCTAGCGGGAACAATTCATCTGGGACTGATGTTATGCTTGGTATAGCTAGTGGCGCTCATGTGAGGTTGTGGGCGTTTTCTACACATAGCGAGCCTGTTAGAAGGACTTTGATTGGTAAGTACTTTCTCTCCGAAGAATTTGAATGTGTTTTCTTTGGAATTTTAGTACATAATCATATATAAGCTACGAATAGTTACTATTTCAACTAAAGCGGGAATTCCTATACACCAGTGCTTCCCAACCAGTAATCCGCGGAAGTCAAGATATGGTCCGCGAATGACTTTAAAATTTTCAAGATTATTATTACACTTTATTTTTAATATATTTACATAGCGTCGCTGCTAACAAGAATAATATAAAAGTGGTCCCGGACTTGGGTTTGGAAAAGGTTGGGAACCCTGCTATACACAAATATTAGCACAATTACGAACTTTTGATACTATCATGGTATCGCGTTATCTTTTTTTCAATGCGATGTCAACACTAATCAGTTTTTCGTACAAAAAATGACTATAACAAGTCGGAAACAAGCTCAATCAGTTCAATTCAGCAAGAACCATTACGATAGGATAATATAATGTTTTGAATTAATTATGACAAAACGACAGATAATATTGTCTAAAACAAATTATATAAAAACAACAATTTTATAAAGCTAGTAAATTCAGTTTTTCACTATACATTACATACATACGAACTGTCTCTAAACTAAAAATTCATTCTAATTTATTTTTTTTACCCTTTTTCAGGTACATTCAATCTAGGGGTTCGCGTAGAACACTTGCTCTTCGTAGGCCCTCAACTGGTCGCGTTAAGCGGCGCCGGCAGTAGAAGCAAGGCGGGTGTGTGGCACACGAGCACGCAACATTGGCAGACGCAAGACGTAGCTCATCTTACCACTTATGATACAGCCGGGTCTTTCCTGCTACTGGGAACTGCGACGGGAGCTATTAATTATATTGGTATGTGTTTCAAAAGTATATTTGTAAAAAAATACTTAGCATTTCGTCATATAACTTTGAAATTTAGGTGACTATGCATCGTGAAGTGGTTTATTTTGGCAGTAATCTTCCACTCACACACAGTTTTTTATCTATCGGACGTATACGTGCGTGCACGTTCGCATACGTACACATAAACATTATACTAGCTAGAAAGCGGTTTGGCCGATATTGCAAAGCGACAGTGATAAAAAAATAGAGTGGCTCTTTACAATCTCTTCCTTCCTTCGTTCACAGATATGCAAAAGTTTCCGCTGCGCATGAAAGACAATGATCTCTTAGTAACACAACTTTATAAAGACCCGAATCAAGAACCAATCACAGCAATATCTGTTTATCTCACACCTAAAACAAGTAAGTAATCTCCCATTACATCAAATAATTAAAACAACACGTATGATTAATTGAGCATGTATATGGTTGACATGAATTAATTGATAACCATATACATGCTCAATAAATGTTTGTTTGTCTTGCATACTTTTACGCGTAAATAGCGGAACCTATTTCGATGTTGATGTGCCCTGTTATGTTGTGTTTAGATCTATGTGGCAACTGGATAGAAATAGCGTATGGTACGAGATGTGGATCAGTGCGAGTGATCGTTCAACATCCAGAAACGGTGGGACATGGACCTCAGCTGTTCCAGACCTTCACTGTACATCAGAGTCCTATTACCAAGGTAAGTGATACAAAAACATCTACTTACATTTGTTTATTTTCTTGTAGCGGTTTAATTTTGCAGGAATACCAAATTCTTCATCTTATTGCACCTTACGTTTTTTTATAAAACTACATTGTTAATGTAAAAGATTATGGTATCGGTCCCTCCAAATAACTTGAGCAATGATGCTAGATCGCAATAAATAATTTTAAGGTCCGCATAAAGAAAGGCGGGACGTTACTGCCACTGCGCTTCAATCGCCCGATTGGTAAATCAATCGACTGAGTGACTTCTGCATTGCGTCTACGTCCAGTTTGTTTCTTATTACGACAATTTGTGCTCAAGTCGTTGGGTCTCTCTTACAGTAGTAACCGTTGCTTGTATTTCGCAGGTGTCGTTATCAGAGAACTACCTAATCTCGGTGTGTAGCGAGTACAACCACGTGCGCACGTGGCGCGTGACGCGGTTCCGCGGCATGATCTCCACGCAGCCCGGCACCACGCCCAAGGCCGCCTTCAAGGTGCTCGCCCTGGAGGCGCCCACTGCACAACCTCATAACGACTGTGGTGACTATCTATACTGATTTTTGCAATTTACTCGTCATCATTTTGACCAAAAGAGTTCTCTACTGGACTATTATTATAATGACAATACGCCCGGTCATAGATAATGGAGTCCAGCGAAATTTGCACGTTGTCTATGGCGTGCAAAATACAGATTAAACACAAATCTTATATTAATAATATTTGTGTAATCTATATAAAGATTTGTGTTGCATTTATTGCATTTATTTATTTTATTAATATTTTTTTATTTGTATTAATTCCTTTCAGGTCCATACGGTGAACAAGATGAAGAGCAGATATTTATACAGAAAGTAGTGCCTGATACAGATACGCTTTACGTGCGACTAGCGTCTAATGGCAAAAGGTAAAGTAGTTTTACAAAAGCATCTGTTTTTATGCTAGGCTGTACTGTTACTTACTAAAGAAAATCCTCTCTAGAGTAGTCCTAATATTGTTACAAATATTGCGATCTTGTTGTGACACGGGCCCCTAATATACAGGATCTCATCCTAGTTTAGGAGCTCGCTGTTACCGACACTCATTTTCAGCTACCACTCAGCATATTGTGATGATTTGTGCGTGTCAATGATTAATCATTATTATTGTTTCCTATTTGTCCTTATGTGCTGGTACAATAAATTTTTATTTAATATTTAAAAGAAAATATTTCCTTGTGAGCTAGACATCTTGACAATATAACTTATTTGTGAGGTTTTGCTGAAACGATGAATACCCATGAAACCACACATCGTATTTTAAACATCTACGTTTCTTTTTCGTAGTAAACGAATTCAACTAGATCTTATGACCTTTGTTAATAATTAATTCAGTATTTTTGATGTGTATGGTGTATGTGTCAGGGTGTGCTGTATCCGCTCGGTGGACGGGTCGGGCGTGTCGTGCTTCGTGGTGGCGGAGTGCGAGGGCGCGCTGCGGCCGCGCCGCCTGCTGCTGTGCGGCCACCGCTCGGGCGCCACGCAGATGTGGGACCTCACCGGGCCCATCGACAAGGCCGTCAAGCTGCAGCCCGTCGCCGCCAGCGGCGGAGGTCAGCACTACCTTTCATATTTATATCTTTTATCTGCATAAATTCACGCCGAGGGTAGGCAAAAGCCAGCCTTTACTCTCTATGAGTGACCAAATAATCGGAGCATACTTTTCTCAATCCTTGGCACGATATTTTCTTTCAAAACTAGACCATCATGCTATTTCCTTAATTTTCTTTACCCATCTTCAACGACGCTCCGAATGACATGAACATGTTGCAGACGTATGTATGTAGCTATCAATGATGGCTTAGTCGAGATATCAAAGCATTTTAACCACAGGTAGTTTACCGAGTAGTCAACAAAGCTGGCAATGAACTAATTAAACATTTGAATTCGTCTCATAAGTAATTATATTACACACTTTAAACAGAAAATTAAATTAATTGCTCATTTCTTATACCAGGTGAAGGAGACGACTCTCCAGCGCCAGACGGCGGGCCGACGCCGGACGAGTTAGTCCGCCTGCTCTCAGCGTGTGACCTCGACGCGACCCCCGTGCCGGGCGTGCCGCAGTCCCCCAACAGACCTATACAGGCACCATGAAACAGGGCCACACACCTCTGCGCTAGGATACTCAACCTATATTCTCTACTCGCCAATGCCTGACATCATCGTAACGACGCTAGCCGAAACCTGGGACTGTGAAAAAGGAACTTTAATTTCAAGTACTTGATTATTCGAACTTTAGTGTGCTTGATGGTTAAACTCAATCAAAACAAGGTAAATAATACATTTGTGCATCTTCCTATGGTTACAAAGGCCAGTGTCACCACTTCTTAATAAGTAACGGTTAACTTATCAAGTGAAAAAACTCATATTTTTTCAAACTTGCTGTCACTTTGTCTCTCAGATAGCCGATTTAAAAGTTGTGTAAAGCTGGCCCCGAGTATCTAATACATAAGCGACTAACGACGCAAGCGATGTTAGTAACCGACCTACCTTATAACAAAATACTTATGTAATAATACGTTGCCGTCAGTGAAAAGGTTCTTCGTATTATGAGTTATAACATACATTTGAGACACGCGTCACATTGCGTCGTGTTCGTCGATTAAGTTGGTCCGACAAAAACTTTGCGTAGAATTCAGTGTTCATACTTCAGATAATAGATTCGCTAGTTGCCTTTATAAAGGTATACATATCTTTTGTCATCAATGTATATGTGTGGATTTTATTACTAAAAATACATTGGACAGCAATTTTATTGTCACCTTTTCAATGCTTTATAAAGTACAGTAAAAATATTAAAATATTGGGTCAAGTAAACAAGGTTCTAATCGCAATAACTCGTTAGTAACGAGTTAAATTACTCTTAAGCCTGATTTCCACCGAGAGCAGAAAGGGCTCATTAGTGACTTCGTTAAACTCGCAAGCGCAAACTGCATACTTGTATTTCCACCAAAATGTAATACCAAACTATGCAGTTACGCTCGCGGTGGAAACCGGGCTTAATAAAGCATAATCAACATAATCATACTGTTCTATCAATGTGCTTTCAGTGTCTTATACCGAACGATGTATGTACCTATATTCATTGTGTGTAAATATGAAATATATAGTTTGGCGGCTAGTTAGACGACTAGACTAGAACAAAAGACCTATATTTGTAAATTTTGATGTCTTAAAAATATTGCCAATTTTTGCCTTATATGCTCGGAATTTGAATGAATTATAATCGAATTTGTTTTTATTAGGCTTGCTACACACATTGAGGTCGCCATTAATCGGATCGGTCGAATTAAAATTGAACAAGTATCAGTGGCGAAGGGTGAGTTTTGTTAAAAGGCAAGCCGGAGCTAAAACTGCTAAAGCTAAAGTTAAGCAACTCTTGGTGCGGTCATTCCATAGGTGGGTGACCGACGCGATGGCGGGCGGCGGCTTGAACAAATTTGACACTAGGTTGACCACTAACCATAAGTTAACAGAACAGAATCGTTGTATTGCGATCCGATTTACCAAACTACTTTCATAGTAGGTAAGAACTAAGTAGGTACCTACCTACCTATGAACGAAATTATTGATGAGGAATGATTTTATCCTATTACTTCAAATTTCATGTTAAAATAAGTGTTTTAATTTTTAAATACAACTTTGACTCCAAATGCTATCTACTAGAAACAATCGGAGAAATAATAAAAACACTTTACAGCTAGGTACCAATAAGCCATTGATAAATACCTATATAAAGTTATATCGTAGCGAATAACTTAAGGGAATGTTTAAAATACTAATTACCTATATCCTTTGCATTCTGTATTATTTATTTTGGTAGATAGGTACATGTTGGCACTAGGAGCATTTTGAAAACAATGTCACAGAATAATAAGTACTAAAGTAACAATGTCATATATATACTAATACAATACTAAAGTGACAATGTCTACACTCTACAACATTAATTTACTGATTAATAACTAATTTAACGATATTTATTGCTTCTACTTCTACCTACTTGTTGTCCCTGATCGCAATACTCAAACAATAACAATGAAAGTAATAAGTACTTACAAATACATGTAAGATACGACCAGTACATTCACACAATCACCACGATTTCACTAAATTCATAGATAATTTAACACAATTTAACTCATCCAAATATAATAAACATAATAATCCAAAATAACCTAAAATAGGCGCGCAAAATGAAAACAAAACTAAATCTTAAATCACAAATGTCATCACAACAATTGCATTCATTGTCTCTCTCTCATCAAATATCATTGCATCCCACTCACACATTCGCTAGTTGCCGCGCCGCCCGCGCCGCTGCGCCTGTTGTACCTACTAGTCGCCCAATAAGCCGATGAATTCCGGGTTACCTCGCCGGTAAAACGCGCCATAGAAAAGTACGTCCGCGTGACGTCATCGACATCTTTTTCGCTTTACGCGATTCCTGCGCGCGCCGTCGAGTTGTTTGACGGCAATTTTCGGTATGCAACTTTTGCAATGACAAATAGAACAGGCGTTTATTCATTTATTTATTTTTAATTAGTCGTATTGAAAATATTGATGAATGTCGTAATAAATATAGAATTTAATTTAAATAAACGATCTTTTCTTGAGAATAATACACATTTATGTGACGCATTTTAAGGAGTGTTCCGAAGGTAAAGCCGGTAGGAATCGGGTTATAGGGAGCCTTCGCCACTGACAAGTATAGATGAATGTTCGGACGGGATACCACTCGGCAACGGCTCTCCCGAATATTTTAACCAAATCTTCGGACCTAAAAGAACTAAACAATTGGCACAAGCCGAGCAAGTGCAGTAAATGCTTCGAGTCGGTTTTGTTGTTCGATAAATATTGCCGAACCAAACGTACCGACCCGAATATGTGTGTAACAAGCCTTACACTATTTGAACAATGTAAATAAATTGCAAATTAGATAAATCAATGTCCGCCTAGACATGTTTCACGTTGTTTTTCATTGCACGGTAACTTTATTCAAATTACTAAATATCAATGCCAATCAGTTTGAAAGTACCTCAGTTTCTTTTGTTTAAATGAAGATGGCAGGACAATCACACAGAATCTGTTTATTAAGTAATTTCATGCTTAAAAATGAATGTTTGATGACGCCATTCAAATGTTTTAATCAATAAGCTACCGTAACACAGGGTTCGGTTACAGTTTCACAAGAGAGTAGTTTTACAAAGACTATAATAATATTCTTTCCCCGACTGCAATGAGGATAATATTTTCATCTTTACCTTTGATAATGTTTTCTAAAGTTACTGTCGAGTGCAAAGTTTAATGGCGTAAAGACTGATTTGATTCACAAGCTCAATCACGATCAAAATTTTTCACTATGATTCTCTTGATATAATTATTTTTGAAATATAATATTTTGTATATTTAAGTATAATAATTTAATGTTATAGATGTGTGTACGCATATGTTAATGAATTGAATATAAATTAGATAGATGTGATGGATTTATGCAATTGTTTCCTGTTAATTTAAGTGCGTATGTAAAATATTTATACTAGATGCATTTATGAACGTGGTGTTGACAATTGACATTGTAACTAACTGACAAATCTCTATTCTACTACAACTTTGCGAAATAATCTCAAAATGCTCCTACATGTCGGGCGAATAAGCTCGTACGTATACGTGCACGTTGGCTACGAATAAGTAGTAGGTACGAGTTATAATTGTACTTCATTTCACACGAGATTGTTACAAAAAACTACGAAGAAAAATATCGAGGTTACGGCCGCTGTGTTAAAAATCTCGGACGCAAATTCAGTTCAATTCAATATTTAAGAAACCTGCGTAAATTGATAAGCCTTTTGTCTCACTTAATTGTTAATGTTATCTTTGAAATTGAATGTCTATTTTTGAAATAATTTACATAATTGGCTAAAACATCGTCATATCAATTTATATAATTAGTATTAATGCTTGTAGACAGATCGTGTATCAAAAGGCTATAGAGACGTGGCTTGTTATAATGGAAAGTAAATGAAAGAATAATATATTTTCTTATTGCATAATAGCTAGTTGAAAGTGAAGTAGATTTTTGTCTCTACTTAAGTTTTATATTTGTGCATCTTCAAATGAGTGTATGCTATTTGTGATGTAATATAGATGGAAATTAGACTTGTTTCTAGATATTACAAAATTATGTATATATTATGAAGTAAATAAAATATTATTTACACATTATCTGCCTTTTAATTTATTGTACCAACTGTTTTATATATGTTTGAATGCTAAAATCAAACTAAAAACTATAAGACCGTCGAATACAGCAACAACCAGATTTTAAGTTAATTTTTCGTGTTTATATTTTAAGTAAGTACACGTCAAGGTAAGCCCATTACCCACAGTTTAAAAAAAGATTAAGAGCAGGTATTTATGTATATTTAAAAATACACAGTAATTCATCAAAATGTATATTTATTTGTTGACAAGTAATATCGTTGTTTTACAAACACACCCACACGTCACAAATTATTATAATTAGTATTAAAATTAAGAACAATACATCAAATTGACTAGTGAGGCATTTTATTAGTGTACCCATGCGTTCAACAACAAATTATGATTAATAAAACTTACATGGCACAAACATAACAGAAATATTATTCTTACTTTAGTAGGGTTTCTTTTTAAGAAAATAATACATAAATTGAACACCAGTTTGAAGACTTTAGATGTAACTATACAGGTTACAGATAGCGGAAGATACAGATAACAAACAAAATTTTATAAAGTTATGGATAGACGAAAAATAAAGTAATCAACAATAATTTAAAAAACAGCAAACAAAAAATAATAACTAGAATATAACCAACCTAAATCATAAGGTTCACATACTGGATGTATTTCAGGTGCGTTAATTAAGCTTGTTATTGTTGTACTCTGATCATCAGTATCTCGCAACACAATAAATGAAATCATGTGATGTATAGGCGTCTAAGCGCGTATAATAAGTACGTCAGAAGGTATAAGCGAAACAACCGGTGTGCAAACCTATTCGTCAATAATAAAATATATTCACGGTGAGCAAGTCAACAATTCTTAGCCACCTTACGCACAAGCGCTCAATCGTGGAAGCCGCTAGCCGTTCGGTTACAGTTTAAAATGCCTGGAAATTCACGACGGTTAAGTGCAGTCACAGGCATATTAAACTGTAAAAAAGGATAGCAGCGCGGTTTACCGCTAGTGTGTAAAGGGCTTACAACGTTTGGCTACTAAAACCATAATTACGGAAAGGGTTGTAAAACCAAATATCACTGACGACCGCTCTGAGAAAGGGATGTCAGCATGACTCTTAGATCAAACAATTTCGTTGAAGACATTCGTGAATGAACGAGGTAACGCAATCGTATAAAATTAGTCATTTTGAATCATAGAGGTAAGTAAAAATCGCTTAAAACAGGGCTTACTTAAATTAAGCTATCTTATTATATTGATATTTTTAGTTCGAGCTATTATGGTAATAAAGAAACGTGCCGATTTGTTGTGTCCAGGCTCTGATCCATAGATATTGAGTAGACTAGTCTTTGACAGAAAATAAAACTGATAGAAATGTGAAATGTTACCAAAATATATTAATTTAATATTGATAGATGGAAAGTAAAAAAAAAGAGTAAATAATAGTGGCGAAATTGAAAAGAGTAAGGTAAATTACAGGAGGAACTCGTGGCTATGTAACAGCCGTGCTGGTCGATCTCTAAGGTTAAGTTTCACTTGCCGAGTTTGGACTGCAAATGGGTGTCCATATTTTACATACAGAGTTTCTTCATGTTTAGGAAGGCACGTTAAATTTTGGTACCCGGCTATCATTTTAAAGACCTTTGACAGACTTAAGTTGTACTTGTAACCATTCTTACCGAGGGTCATCGTGTTATATCCCAGGTAACTGGGTTGTGTAGATCTGGCCTACTCAATATCTATGCTCTGAACCTTATTCTAGTGTTTCTAACTAATGATTATGCTTACACACGCTTATATTAGTCGAGTCGTTATAATATGTATTGATAATAATTGATAAATCGTTAGGATCAGTATCCACGTAATAGACTTTCAACACTTATTGCAAATAAAACGGGTATTACGCGATATTTATCTTTGTGTCTCTGAATGTAGCAACAAGCGGATGCGCAGGAGACGAAGAACAAAAATAAAAAAGAAGGCAAGTGTGGGTATTAGAGACGTAACATCGTCGGATTTTTTCCGTTCAGGCACTCCTTTATTACCTCTTACTTCTCTTGTTTTTATTATTCGCCTCCTGCACAGTAGATTGTTACAAAATTCAGACGTACCTATAACATTAGATGGTGCCTGGAAAGGAAACACCGACCTTAATACGAAACAATTGACCTGTTAAGACCAGTTTTACTTGCAATAAGTGTACAAGTCGCGATAGTTTAAAATCGTTAATTCACTGTAACACTATTAATTCTACTTATTATTTAGATGGACAGAATCACAGAAGACGATGTTTAAAACTGTTTAAGGCTTTTTTACTGATATTCTTTAAAATAATTGAATTCGCAATTTCGAAAAGGCACATCTCACATTACAGAGGCATACGAAATGAGTCCTTTTGGAAGCTGCATATTCAAAAATGTTAAATTAATTATTTATTTACAAATAGTGGAGTAGCTAGGTAGTCTGAGGCTCTGGTGCAAAATATAAACTATGGCCCTCTTCACCTAATCTACAAGACACGATAAAAAAATGATTTATAGATCGCGGGCCGGTGTGCGGTACCGCCTAGCCATACCGGTATATTCCCAGTTGTCCCCTCAAACACTGTCCCCCGGGGTTACTACTGAGAAACAACGAAGGAAAAAAAATCGTAGTGGTCACCCCGGGGTGACAGCGTAGAGGGGACAACTGGGAATATACCGCCATACCCGTAGCTACGCCACGAAAAAGCATGCTTTTTGGTTTTGGAGTGTCGATTTTTTCTATTCTAACATACTAATGAGTGTAACGAGTCATATAATCGTGAATGCAGTAACTATTCTAAATTAATACAAATCTTATTCTGTGATTAGAATTCAGAGGTATATAACTTGTTAAAAATTATTGATGAGCAATACTGTCATGTCGTTATTCATACAAGTATACTCTAGAGAACACTTGGAAATAAAATTATTATTTACCTACTGTTAATATGTTTTACGTATGGTAGTCAAAAGTAGTCATTGAATGTCACCCGACGACATTTAGGACCCATTTCACGAGTAACCGTTAAGACGAGTGTCAGGAGAGGTTAAAATCTTTAAAATTCCGTTGATAAGCTGAGCAATACTTATTCAGAGGTGGTGAAACTGACCGCTTATAAAGGACGACGCGTTAAAGATTCAATTGCACATAACTCTTGTAATCACTATTATTAACCTGTTGGTGACAAAAATCAGAATGCTCTATTATTTTTGTAACAACGGGTGGCAATGTCATATCTTTAAATAGGGACTGGGATTGTCTTCTTACTAAACAATCGATATCTCAATATATGATATTAGCACCAGCTGTGTCTAATGCTTTGCAAGGCTTTGTATAAATAACTAACCTATTTTCAGACAAATTGGTGACGTCAAAATCCTATCGTGCTTTACCTTAATACGTTATCACTTAATACTTAATAGGCGAGTAAACACAGAAAGAGTAACTTCGCGAAGCACTCACTGCGCGATGGACTTGTACTTAACTCTCTTGCCCGCGATTTTCCCGGTCGAGACTAGTTTAAGATAGACCGAGTGGCCTCAACAAATGGCTCGCAAAGCAACTCGCTCTGTATGGACCTATGTACCTATTTAAATTTCACAAACTTTTTTTGTAGATTGGATACTGAATGATACCTAGCTGACTTTATTTTATTCCTGTATCATGAAATGCAACGTCAATAACTTAATATTTAACCATATAATATAACTGTGATCAAATTCCTAAGCAGTGTTCGTTCTTCGTCCTATAAATACTCGAGTATCTTCTACAAAAATGTGGGACAGTGGATTACAAAAAAGCTCGACAGAATTCTGTCTCACATAATGGTAGAAGAACTTATAGCAAGATGTTAAAGCCATTGGTTTATAAGAAGATATTCAAGTTTCCCAGTGTAATCTGTTGTCGTATATTTCTGGATTAGTGAGAGGGACTAGTAGTAGGCACCATAGACCGAGGCCTAATAGGAAACAGCAGGCAATCACTACTCGTTGTAAAGGCGGAAACTCCCGAATCTCCCCGAAGTTTGGAAAGCCCATGTGATTGCAGAACATGTGGACGACGAGGGGAGCGACGAAATGACCTGGAAAATAATATTTAAAGATAAGCTTGGCTTACTCCCGACATAATAACCATATGAAGTAGACGAATTTGAGTCAATTTTAGTTATCCATATAGGCTGATATTTCTAATGCTAAAAATCTCTGTTGTATCAATAAAGATGTACAATTTTTAGTACTTATTGATTTTAGTTTTGAGGATAATTTGGTAATATTTGAGTGTAAAATGGTTGACCTCACAACAATTCTGTTTTCTGTGGTTTCTTTTCTCAAGGTTGAAAATTATAGGATGTAACTTTGAATAATATAAATCAAACAAAACCCACCTGTTCTAAGAAACAAATATGCAGAATAAGCACCAAACATACTTGTGTATGTAAACTGGAATGCTGGAAATAAATAAAAATAAGTTAAAATATAGTCAGTGAAAGAAATGTTTCTAAAATCGATTTAGATTTTCGTAAATTGATATAACATGTATTACAAAAAAAAATATATCACTAAAAATAAAAACACTGAAAAAGCACCAAAATAATAGTTTTGGGTTCAGTTATTATTGACTCAAATATGCATGCATTATTGGTGTGTATTTTTACCACCGTTATGCCATGTGTATCACAAATGATTAATATTCAATTATGTTGGAACAATTGGCTATGAATACTGAATAGCTGCCAACATTATTCATTATCTAGATGATTATAAATTCATTAAATTTTAAATATAGATATGTGCTATATGTATACAAACTTACATGACACCAACAGGGCTGTTTTGAATTGAAGTCCTGCTTTCATTTGCTCAAGCATATGGTGGAAGTGAGCTGAAACACAAAATACATAAATATAACAAACCAGCCAAACATAATAATATATTAAATGTTATCACTAATTATATAATTTATTTTTATGCTTGGCACTTTAATTTGTTATTCATAGCTAAAACTTTTTTCACAATGTTCTTCCTTCCTTCTTTGTTACAAACATAGGTTAAACTTATGATTATTATGATATGCATCCAGGTAATTTAAAAATACATTTGCAGTAGACCGTTAAATTAGTTAATCACACTTTATATTTGATAGCAAATCACACAAGGTGCCAACTGAAGGTCTTATACCATTGAGATGGTAAGATTAGTTATGATATCACAAGGTCAGATCAATATCTTTGTTTCTTATTTAATTTACTGTAGATTACTGGCATGTTATACATCAGAAGATAAAGGCAAATACAGGCTGCAAAGAAAGCATAAACTGATTCCAACAGCCACATAACCAGAAAAAAACTATAAATTGTGTAAATACCAAATCCAAAAAGTAATGGTCCAACAAATACAGCTGTCATAGGCTCCAAACACTGCAGCAGCAGGGGTGTCATACAAGCTCTGAACACCCATTCTTCACTCAGTGGTGCCATAACATGATTCCTCACCCACACTAAGTCTTGCCAGCTTGAAAACCAATATAGTGGTTCTGAATACAAAAAATAAATTAATACAGACTGTGTTTATAATTTAATTGTTTGAATCAATGTTATATGTTCTTTTTAAGGACTACATAATGGTAAATAATATTTATTTAGCTTCTCTATCTTACCTGTATAGAGCTTCCAAATTCCTGAATAAAACTGCATTGATAATGGTCCCAAAAACAGTACAGCAGTCAAAAATAGAGGTACAAAAGCAGCAGGTATGATACCAGCCCAACGTAATCCCATTTGTGTAAACAAGTCGCCTTTACTTAAAGTTTCTGGGGTGAAAAAACATTGAATAAAGAATGGGGCCAATAACATCATGACTGATACACTAAAAAATCTTCTTTTTATTGTAGAAGGGTGGTCTCTGAAATATAAATTGTGTGTGAATTGAAGACATAAAGTTAAGTTATCTATATTATGAATCAAAACACACGCAGTAAGATTTACCTGCTTAATTTTGACCTCCACACATATAAGCTAGAAACGTACGAAAATGTAAGAAAAATGCAGGCTACCACAGAAAAACTGCATTTATATTCGTCCATATATTCTGTTATGGTCATCTTTGTGAAGAAGTCTTAACCAAAAGTTATGACAAATTAAACTATATCAGTGAAAAATTATAACAGATTGCTCTGCATCAGTTTACTTTGCTTCGTGTGTTTTTGACAGTCTTCGCTCACTAAACTTTACTTCATATGTGACACTGACAGTTGTCAGACAAAATTATCTTCACAGATAAAAAACCCAGGTAGGGATGCCTATTATAGATGGTCATTCAGGCAAATAAATATAAATTGATTCAGTGAACAATTTCTTTGATCTACTTAGAAAAGCAACGTGTAATGGTACCTAATCGGCTAATCTATAAATCTAAGTAATGATCAACAAATATAATATCAAGCATTCGATTAAATCTAATTAAACCAATCTGAATATAATTCATCTCGCTGCGTAGACAAATAAAATTCCGGTTAGGTAATTCTATTCCGTTCTCGTTGTTGAGTTGAAAAATAAAATAGGTAGGTACTTTTTATGCTTACAGTCAGCGTGACTTTAAAAAATATCCAATAAATTTGAAAATATAGGCTACCTATGTTTTCATCACAGGTTTCACAATTTATCATGTTTCTCCTGAAACGGGTTGATAATGTTTTCTGCAGATGTAGGTATACGAAATAGGTATAACTGAGAAAGCCGAAGGTGAAGGCAGAACTTTTGATTATATAACTTACTGACTAGTTAGACTAGACTAAAATTATACAAAATTGCAACGATTTACATTTTGAACGCAGTAATAAATAAAAAAAAAACATCGTGTTATTTTGTAGATGGCGCTGCGCACGCCGTCGCCATGTTAATCCGAAATCCGCCATATTTGCTGAGAGTCGCCCGTCGTTTTGTAGGGTAGTGTGGATTTTCATCATAATTTATTCAGATAATGATTATTATCAGTTTAATATCGTAATTTTAGTGTCAGTGATTAGTGTGATATTTATATAACAATAGAATTCGCATCTACCTACAACTAATGTGGTATAATCTCGGTTTCCCGTTTTGCCTACCCAATCTAATCTAAACAGAAAATGGCCGACGGTGTTGGTGCGGGTGTCTCCTTTGTTTAGGGCTGAATTCTAGTGAAAATAAGTGTTAAAAGAAATAATGCCTAGTGCCTCGTTTTCCTCTTCGCGTTCTTACGTCCGTAGATCGCGGAGAAAAGGCGGACATCGAATACCACTACCTTCTAGGACACAATCGAGTAAGTAATCCGGGTCGGCCGAAGTCGCCCCGATCTATAGAAATGATTAGTTATTACTATTTCCTCGCTCATGTAATTATGAGATACTCGTAAATCCATTTTCAAGACGTATAGCGTTATAGTAATGGTTAATTTATGCAGCTGGTATATAAGTTTGACATCCCCATTTTATGTGAAAATGTTGAGCTTGCTATTGAATTTTGAATTCGTTGATCATTGTTCCTTGAACGATGATTGACATGTAAATTCTCTTTTCGTTACATTTACCGATTCATGATGGTATCGTATAGCGCATTTCAGTGACATTTTGCGCAATATGGGTATTGATTTGCTAGATGAAAACTTATTTTACACAGAATGACGAAACAGCTGTTCTGATACAAGCCCGAATAGCCGATGTGTATTTGTGTGCAGTTACGAAACTTTTTTCATTTCAGTTCACACACATTGGTACAATCATTGGTGCTTGTTTGTTTTTTTTTTGTGTCATACATTTTTTATGTCTCTTTTGTACATAAAATATGTGTATCTTATGACATTGAATCTTATTGAAAATTAGAATGGGTACCTGAGATGGAGGAATGTTTCAACAAAATTAATTATGATTTGACATTTGATTATTCTTATCCACATTTATAATTATTCATACTTCCTTATGTGTTTCTGGCCTGCAGAGGAAACTTACTTCCTGATTATACATTTTAATCCCTGCAAGTGTTATCTTCTCTTTGTTATGCACCAAATTTCAAGAAATTGTAATCTTAAATCACATGTGCTTTTAGAATCTGAAAGATGTAGGTAGTTGTGAAAAAAGTAAAATTTAATACAGATAGAAATTTAATTACACTTTTTTTTGTCTATTCTATGCATGTAGTTCTAATTGATATATAACATGTATGCAGTAGACACATTATTACCAAAAACCTTGAAAGAAAACATTGTACCTATTTTAAAAAAGTTGAAGGTAGTTTTATAATTATTTTCCTGATGACTATAAACATAGCAAATAATGAATATTTCATACACAAACCCATGGACATACAAATATAAAGATATGAGGAAGTGGATTTCTATCAATATTTTAACATATTATTATGACTAGTCAAAAAAAATATTAATTGAAATGTACCATGTAACACCTACCCCCAAAAGTTAAAAAACCAAATTTTGATCAAATGGGATTCATTTTGAGCTGACGGACACTGAATTTAGACACTTCAGACTAGCAATAAGCAATTTATTTTAACATATCAGTTATTAGTCTGGCATAAATGTGATTTATCTAATTATAATACAGGCATGGGTGTCAACACATTTGATGTAGGTACCTTAGTATTCTTTGTTTTCATATAATAATTTCAATAAATATTTTTATTCAATGACTCCTAATATACATTCATTCATGGTTATGATTCACCTGAAGGAAATGTATCATCCTTGGGACATATCAAAATAACTGTTTATATACAATTAAAGCAGTAATTTTAAACACCTATATTTACACATTATATATGAAACATTTATATCTGAAATGGGTCACAAGTTTGGCAACACATCAAAACTACTTAAACTACTTTCTATTAAATATCTGTTACAAAGCAGTAATGAGGCCTTATACTTTATTGTATTTCACTTTTTTCTATGCTACCTTCAAAAGTGTAGAAATTATCATTAACAATGATTAAATGGCACATGTTCTCCTCCAAAATGGATGCAAATTGTTTCTCCTGTTCTTCTTGTAGGCATTATTGGTTGTATATTGTTATCAGTAAAGACTTACTAATCTGTTAACTTATATTTACTAACAAAACTGTTAGAATATTGTGATTATTATTGGTTTGAAATGTGATAACCTTTATATTAGTAAACAAAGAGTTTTAATGAAGACTCAACATATCATATATATTTATGAAAGTGATCAGTGAATATAATATAATATGTGGAAGGCCATCCTTATACATATATCATTTACTTTCTGCTTCTGTTTTACGGATATAATTTATTGATTTTCTAAATGCCCTGCAGACTAAAAAAAAAATGTAATTTCTGACGTTTTTAAGTATATCCTTGTTTGTTTACTGAGCTTGCTCTGTTTTCACAGTACAACCTTCCAAGAGGGTTATGCAGTGTTCAGTAAGTTTAATCCATCTTCAATAACCTTAACAAAATATTTAAATTAGATTGATTGTTGATGTTTCAGGTGAGCCATGTGAATCAGTCCCAATCCCCAACAACAACGTGACGGGAAGCGCGATGGCGGCGACTGCGGCGTGCGCCGGTGCGAGCGGTAGTGGTGGTGGTGGCGGGTCCCCGCCGGTGCCAGCGGCTGCGCCCGCCACCACAGCTGGACACCACAGCCCGTACGACTTACGTCGCAAGTCGCCGCCTGCCTACCACGAGCCCGGACCCTCGGGCGCTTGCTCTCTACCAGCCAGGAAGAGGCCCAGAACGTAAGTACACCCATTACTTAATACCTACTTTCAATATTAGTCTGGTCAATTCTGATGTAAACAGGTATTTATTCGGTATGGGCGCACCATATTATAAAAGAGACGTCATATCCTAATTTTTATGACAAAGTTTTGCAGAATTAATTTAAAACAATTGAAAGCAATGTGCTTGGTTTAAGTATGAGGACAAGATTATAACTTCTTGTAATTATAACTTATGTGTTTTTTGTCCACTTAGATCTTTATCTCAAGGAGTGGATGTGTGCAATGTATCACAATATCTGCAGTATGAGCTGCCTGATGAAGTGTTATTGTGTATTTTATCACATCTTACCGAACGGGATCTGTGTCGCGTCGCACAAGTCTGCAAGAGATTTAACACTATTGCCAATGATACTGAATTATGGTAAGATCATCATTGTCGTATGCATCATTAAAAAGTCACAGAAGAAAGCGTTACAAGTGTGTACTAAATTAATTATTGCAATTTAATCTTCAGGAAAAGTTTGTATCAGTCGGTATTCGAATACGATATGCCGCTGATGCACCCGGCGCCCTGCCAGTTCGAATTCGTGGCTCCGGACGAATGCGACGCGGACAACCCTTGGAAGGAAAGCTTTAGGCAGCTATATTACGGATTACACGTGCGGCCCAATTATATCCCCAAAACGGACTCTCGGATCAAACATTTCGCTACAATAAGGGTAAGTCCAGTTCGATACGTGTATAGTATTTAGACGAGAGACGGTTTCAAATAGAATATTTCTTAAGGTTTAGTGATAGTTTTCCCGTCCCACTCGTTGAAATATCGGCATACAAATAGACGTAAATAAGCTTAATCATGCGTTAACAAATGACCGTTGGGTTAGTTGGCTCTCGAGAACGTGGAGGAGCGCAACGCGGCGGCGGGCGGCTCGGCGGCGGGCTCGGCCGCCAGCCCGGGCGCCGGCGCGGCGGCGTCGTGCGGCGCGGCGGGCGGCAGCGGCGCGGCGGCCGCGCTGTGCGCGTGCGGCTCGTCGCCCTGCACGTGCCGCCGCGCCTCCAGCGCCGCGCCCGCGCTCGTGTTCGTGCACACCGGCCTGTACCAGGAGGAGTGCCTCGCCATCGACAGCGACGTGCAGCTCATTGGTGAGACTAGATCGGCTTATACTAGCGCTCCCGTCACCCACGCCGCGGCTGCTCACGGACGCGGCGACACTGCACGGAACTAACTAACACCTCGTGAATCATTCGGATCGTTCTTATGTGCTATTTGTATAATATCTGAATCGATAGTATCACCTGTGGTTGGTCTAGTGCCTGGGCTCTATATTCCGCGACACAAAATGCAATATGTGGGTAGACGAATGATTTCAATGTAGATTTTGCTTTTGTGGAGTCTATATGGCTCAAATTTCTGTTGCTAAACTCTTTCTCTTTTTTTTTGGCATGCTCATGTTGTCTTTCCTGTAATACACCAAGCAGTTATTTTCTTCTCTCATTCTCAAGCTTTAAAAGATAGTTTTGTCCCATGGGCCTAACCTACTCATATTTTTTCGTGATAATATTAAAGCACATACCAGAACTTAATTAATGGTAAGTGAGATTAGTTAATCAAAGTAATGTAAAAATCGTCATTAACTACATTTTGATTTATTTACGAAGATAAACAACCGAGTAATCAAAGAAATAAGTAACTAAACAGTATATTTGTGATTAGGTTGTGCCCCAGGCAACGTGGCCGAGTCCGTGGTGTTAGAGC
The DNA here is from genome assembly GCF_050436995.1 of Anticarsia gemmatalis. Classification (NCBI taxonomy): domain Eukaryota; kingdom Metazoa; phylum Arthropoda; class Insecta; order Lepidoptera; family Erebidae; genus Anticarsia; species Anticarsia gemmatalis. The sequence continues at coordinate 3,975,717 of NC_134763.1, read as the reverse complement.
GCGAGGCGGAGTCGACGTTGACGTTCGCGGAGGGCGCCAACCGCGCCTACGCCGGACACATGACGTTGAAGTTCTCGCCCGACGCGACCAGCACCATGCAGCACCACAAGCACTACTGCCTCGAGGTGTCCGACAACTGCTCGCCCACCGTCGACCACTGTATCATACGTAGTGCTAGTGTCGGTGAGTTATATCACAATGTACATTATTCACATACCGAAATATATTGACGGCGCCGTAGGTTCTATTTGTACTTTGTGTTTGTCATCTGAATGAAGATTTGTAATTATATTCACTGCTTTAGTCACAGAGTTTATTCCCCTTTGAACAACATAAGGTTTACCATTGTAGTCATATAAAGAAGTTATCAAAATGGAAATAATTATATACTACATGAGTGGAAATGTGAGCGCATCTAAGTAAGGTATGGTCCCTCGGTACAGTGGGCGCGGCGGTGTGCGTGAGCGGCGCGGGCGCCAACCCCGTGATCAAGCACTGCGACATCAGCGACTGCGAGAACGTGGGGCTGTACGTCACGGACTACGCGCAGGGCGCATACCAGGACAACGAGATCTCACGCAACGCGCTCGCCGGGATCTGGGTCAAGAACTTCGCCAACCCCATCATGCGCCGCAACCACATACACCACGGCAGGGATGTCGGCATCTTCACCTTTGAAAATGGTTTGGTGAGTTTCTCATCTGTAGAATTTCGATCAGTCAAATCTCAAAAAAACATACACAAATTATGATTGTTTTTCTTATTACTTTATCTATTTCGAAGGAAATGCTTAAAATTCATATTACGTTTTGTCCTTGCAATTTTGCTAAATTGCGATAATATGTTCCTCCAGGGCTATTTCGAAGCGAACGACATCCACAACAACAGAATCGCCGGTTTCGAGGTGAAAGCTGGCGCTAATCCCACCGTAGTTCATTGCGAGATTCATCACGGTCAGACTGGTGGCATTTACGTCCACGAGTCTGGTCTAGGCCAGTTTATAGATAACAAAATACACTCAAACAACTTCGCCGGAGTATGGATAACGTCAAACAGCAACCCCACAATAAGACGTAATGAAATATACAACGGGCATCAGGGTGGCGTCTACATATTTGGTGAAGGACGCGGATTAATTGAGCACAATAATATTTACGGCAACGCTTTAGCTGGTATACAGGTAAGCAAATATTAACTAGAATTTTACATTCATGTTACAGGAAAATTTACGCGTTCAATATAATGTTGAATGACTACTTTTTAATTGGGTTAAATTGTAACTAACCTTTGGATTCTACTATGAAAGTGTTTTTTAATTTAATCGTAGTTATTTTTCATCGCTTCATTTATTGACGTTCGTCGCGAGCATATTAATCTAAATATATCGAAGAGTTTGCAACTGTCCTAAAGAGAACATAAGTTTACTTCAATACAATGACACACCTGACTGACCTTTGTGATATTTTTATATTTGGCACGATGAGTCGAACCAAAATTGCATTTCGAATAAATCTCTAAATTTGGGGTGAGAAACGGCTTCAGTAGTATTATAAATAGAGCTATAATATTACTGAATAGGAAACAGCATTCAGACTGATTTAAAATAAACTAATGATTAATGTTCGAACGTGTATGTGAGAAAGCTAACATAGGGAGGGAACTTAGTGAATTAGGATTTTTTAAAAGCGTTAGATCTGTATGGTTTGTATGTTTGCAAAGAACTCAGATGACGCGACGCGGGAAACATTTTTAGTTTCGGAGTAAACAAAACTAAATTATAAACAGTAGAAAGTTGTTGATAATCCAAGCATATAGAGAACTTTTGCAAAGAATCTCATGTGCAAACAGGAAGCAGTCCTTGTCTGTTAATAAGCGAGTGTTTGTTCACTGGTATATTAATAAAATAATAGGTAGTCCGTACAGGATACGCTCTGGTAGAGCGTGCCTTCCCTAGCTATTGTGTTTATAGTGGAAAGTAACATGCGCTCGGGACATTCTCAATGATACCGCAATTTATTGTGCACTCCGCATTCCACTTAATCTCACTTATACTATAAGCTAGTCACTCATATTCTATTCCATCCACGTTATTTTTAAAAGAAGCTGTTATAACTCCTTTTTCTTGTCATTTCAATATTTTTGATGCTCGAACTAATCACTCAGAATTTCATCTAATTGCTAACCAATTACTGTTCGAAAAACGATTTTGGATGGCACTTTCTCTTCTGAACTTTGTCAAAAATTACGTTAATAATGTTTGTGATGGAAACAAACCGGTATCGTATCAAATTGTTATTTAGAAAAAAAAAGATGTAGCATGCAAATTGCACGAAATTTTCGATATCCATTTCAATCATCTTATTTTTGTTTTCCTTAATATTTTGCATATTTGCGTACCTACACGTTCTTTCATATAAAACTTCGTCATCGAAATCTTCTGACATACTGTTGGCTTTTAATCTGACTCATCGGACTACGACGAATAATATTATTTCATTTTACGCTATACGGTATCTTCAGTTTCGTCTAAACTGAAGCAATAACAAACTCACCTCTCGGTTATTGTGTGGTTAGTAATTTCTCAATAGGTATGGAGAAAAGTCACATGATTTCAATAGAATTTGTCTTTCCAGTAATTTAGGCATAAAAGCGGTTATAGACTGGTGACAAAGATACATTCAATTAATTTTTCGTTAGGACGTATGGTATGTTCGAAGAACGCGAGAGATAGAAATGCTAAGTTGATTACAATTTTTTATAGGGCAAATGCAATATATAACCAGAAACCTTATTCACGATACAGTGTTCTTTTCGCCACAACAATGAATTGTATTATTGTAATTGTTATTTCAGATCCGTACAAATAGCGATCCAATAGTAAGGCACAACAAGATCCATCACGGGCAGCACGGCGGCATCTACGTTCACGAGAAGGGCCAGGGGCTCATCGAGGAGAACGAGGTGTTCGCCAACACGCTCGCCGGTGTATGGATCACTACTGGCTCCACACCTGTGCTTCGACGCAATCGTATACATTCGGGGAAACAGGTACAGTCTACTTTAAGTTCTGTGATGGAATCTTAAATTCTGTGGTGAAAACTGATAATCTACATTGAGATGTATCAGTAAACATTAAACATTGTATCTCTTATTCAATGCGTGTAAAATGTGCACGGGATTCAATGTTTATTATTAAGATCTTTCTGTACCTTATTTCAATGACTATTATATATATTTTTAACATGACATAAAAACGGTATCATTTGATGTTTATTTATTTAATGGTTTTACAGGTTGGAGTGTATTTTTACGATAATGGCCATGGAAAATTAGAAGATAATGATATTTTCAACCACTTGTACTCCGGCGTTCAGATCAGGACAGGTAGCAATCCTGTCATTAGGGGTAACAAAATATGGGGAGGGCAAAATGGCGGCGTCCTCGTGTATAACGGAGGCCTAGGGCTTCTAGAACAAAACGAGATTTTTGATAACGCCATGGCCGGAGTATGGATAAAGACTGACTCCAACCCAACGCTCAAAAGAAATAAGATATTCGATGGGCGTGATGGAGGAATTTGTATTTTTAATGGAGGAAAGGTAAGTTTCACAGTAATACTACGTTGATAAATAAATACTGTCTTATCACAGCAGATTCCGTCAACCATATCTACAAATCTATACTAGAAAGTCATGATTATCAAAAGTAAAATCTTATTAACAAGAGAGACTTCGTGCGTGACTTGAATGTTGGTTATCCTTATTATACATGAGAGTAACGAAACTATGTTTTCAGGGAGTTTTGGAGGAGAATGATATCTTCCGCAACGCTCAGGCGGGTGTGCTGATCTCGACGCAGAGCCACCCAGTGCTGCGGCGCAATAGGATCTTCGACGGCCTCGCGGCTGGCGTCGAGATCACCAATAACGCCACTGCCACGCTTGAACACAATCAAATATTTAATAACAGATTTGGAGGCAAGTCAAAGAAAACATCATTTTTAGAAATTTTCTGGTGTCGAAAGAGGCGCCATGTGTAACGCTTTTTTTCGCATAATCGGGGTGTTCGAAATGCTTCTCACTTTTCTTTAAACTGTAATTTTACTCATCTTGGATGAACTTGTTTGATATGATTGTTCCGCCAACAGGTCTATGTCTAGCGTCCGGAGTTTCGCCCCTTGTGAGGGGTAACAAAATATTCAGCAATCAAGATGCTGTGGAGAAAGCTGTCGGTGGAGGCCAGTGCCTGTACAAAATCTCATCGTACACATCGTTTCCGATGCACGATTTCTATAGGTAAATTCATATGAATGCTATATTTATAAATAAGAGTTGATGGGTCATAATTTGTGTGCCATATTTCAACCAAATCCGTTCAATAGTATTAAACTACAATGTGACTATAATACAATAAAACTAACATCTATTTACAATGTAAATTTCCAGGTGCCAGACCTGCAACACGACAGACCGCAATGCAATCTGTGTTAATTGCATCAAAACGTGCCATTCCGGACACGACGTAGAATTTATCCGTCATGACAGGTAAACATCAAGTGATAAATCTCTCTCAGAAATATACACCTAATAAATACCGAATCTATTTTGAATTCTTAAGAACGAGTATATAAGTGTGTGTATTGTGTTCAGATTCTTCTGCGACTGCGGCGCGGGGACGCTGTCGAACCAGTGCCAGCTGCAGGGCGAGCCCACGCAGGACACGGACACGCTGTACGACTCGGCGGCGCCCATGGAGTCGCACACGCTCATGGTGAACTGAGCGCCCGCCGCCGCCGCCGCCCCGCCATACCGCCCACCCGCCACACACGCGTCGGATGTCAGTATTCGTCGGAAACCTACTATATTTGTTTCTATTTATTTTTAGGTGTTATTCGCCGCCAACGTTATATTGTAGTTATGTGTCGCGCGACTCGCCCGTCCGCCGCGCCCGCGCCGGGCGGCTCGCGCTCTAGTTCAATTATTTTTATTATCTAAAACTTGATATTGTGTATCGTCGTTAGGAGTCGCTGCCGAGTGTTACCTCTCGCACACGTGTGACCGGCTGATATGACGTATTTTCATCTTTGTACTTTATAGTTGACGAAACTAATTATATTTCGGACATTGTTACGCTATCTGTATATGTAGGGAGTTTTTTTAATCATCGGTACTTAATAATTATTGTATTTTGTCGAGTAGTATCATGCATTCCCAAATTGTAATCGTAAACCATAATATCGAGAGATCACATTGATATTTAGAATAATGTTATTCGTTTTATAAGATGTACTGGTAGTAGCTTATATATTATAGTATCTACTAGTTTCATAATCATGGGGAAGTAAATTAGTTTTTGTTTCTCAAAAAAAAAATCTTAAATATTTTAGTTATGTAATAATTCTCGATCCAGCGACTGTGACAGTCAGGATAACTTTGTTGTAATATAAATGAATCCATATAATTTTAACATTTTGACTATACGTTTTCATTTTATTTTGGGGCATTTATTCCTTAGCTCTCCTGACAATAAAGTTAATTGGTCAGATGTTTTAGTTAATAAAGATACTTGTACGAGTAATGATATGTTTAGTTCGTGGAGCGGAGCAGTCGAGCGTCGAGCCGGGTGCGGCGCCAGTCCGCCCGTGTCGTGTCGTGTCTGACGATAGCTAGTGGACGCTAGGCGCGGCGCATTTATTAATCTCTCGTTTAGGAGTCTGCCTCGCCTAACTATTTTGGCGCTCCTAATGCGCTTTGTAAATATTTATGTCACACAATAATCGAAATGTAGTAATTAATGTATTTGTATCATTATATTTTTATTATTGATCACAACATGTATGTTTAATTATGGAATTACGTACGTTTATGGTCAGACGGATGGACCGTCGCCGCGGGAGACGTCTGGCGGCGGTCGCTTGTGTGAGAAGCACGATTGCCTGTGAGCCAGTAGATAGTTCGGAGATATCATTAGCCGCCGTAGCGGCCCGTTAGTGTATATTAAGATGCAAATTAAGAACGAATGTGCGTATTTAATTGGAAAAGATCTTAGGTACAATTGATATTTTATTATATTGTTAATTTAAATTTGGTATTGATATCGATCGAGAAGCAATGTTAGGAACAGGATGAGCCGTGCGTGAGCGGCCAGAGTGCTGATAGTGATAAGTTAGCCAATAAGCTATAATGAAACCTAAATTACTCAGTAATCACTATTGCAAGTTTCGAAATGTTAAATCGTCTCTCCATAGCACGGTATGTTCTGAATCTGCTTTTTTATAATCCTCAAATCTGTGATCATCGCTAAATGTATAAGTGAAAATATTTTAGTTGAACCCCACGTACAGAAAGAATAAGACTATTGTGTTATTATTGTTCATACAAATTCGAAAACGTTAATCAATTTTTATTGTCAAATATAATAACAGGAAATTTATCGTGGCGCCCATGCTTTATATATTTGAATGTGAAAATTGTTATTTATTGAATCGTAAGTCTTTAATTTATTGAATTGAAATCTGGATATTTTGTTTATACACGAAAATACCACTGTAAAATCCGTGATATACATCATATAATATTATAATTGGAATTTTATTTTTACCCTTGAGAACAAATCCCATATAGGTACTGGTATATAGCATGATTTTGCTAAGACGCTCATCGCTAGCGCTCCCTTTTTTTTAGATTCCGACTGTTTATCAAAGTTTGGAAAGGCATCAGTCTATTAAATTGAAGTTTATCCAGCTCGAACATTTCGGTCTATGGATAATATTCTAATTATTGTACTAATGTTTTGAAACTCCAATATCTACACATCGGGGGAGGCAGGCGGTGGCGGTGGCAGCGGCGGTGGTGACACAGCGCTACGATTGACAACGTTAATCCGAATGCCTAGTATAATACCTACATAAAAATTATTACGCTTACCGGTAACAGGCACCAACACCGCAATTACTTTTTGTGTGAAGCGATGATATGACATACCATGCTTATGGATTATTTGTTAGGCATCCCTTACCGCATACATTACAAAGTATGCAAGGAATGCTACCTTTCATGGGGGACTAACAGTTAACGATTTACAATGTTAATCCACAACAAAGTTACTGCGGTGCAGATGGGTGCGTCATAAAGACTGCTACCGCTTATAAACTTAATAAAAAAATGATTTGCTTGAAGCTTTTCTTTTATAAGGCACCTATGTGATAGAGACCTTACAACTCACTGCATTACTACATTACATTACTAAGCGACAACTGAAACGCCGTATTCGCTCTCTGGTATAAGTTTAGCAAGCTGTTTGCATCATTTGTTTCTCATGCCCACGCCGCTACGTCGACGGCTTTTCTTTTCAGAATAAGATCTAGGGGGTAGAGCTGTGAAATAATAAAACAATGATGCGATCATTTAATATAATCATGACTAATAAAATTAGATTTCTATTTACACATGGCCACTTGTTACTTTTACTTATACCTAAATTGAAGTGTTTTAACAACATAACAAAATCAAGTTATTCATAGGTACATAAATACATATTATAATCAACTGGATTGATTTACTTATTCCCTATACACGCTGCTTTTGCCGTGGAGATCGTCTTCTCGGGGAAATATGAACGGCTTTTAATGGCGTGTTAGTCTTTCTGAGATCATGGTTTAACGCTGGCAGGCGGGAACTCTTAGGAGTAATTAAAGGCTTCTTCAAAACTGGTATTTGAGGCGTTTTCATCAGCATGCTATGTGGCGAAACAACCTTTTTTACAAGAGGCGTCGTATTTCTGCTTAAATTTACATTTCGCCAAGATTCACCGTCATCTTTGCTCGGAGTATTCAAGCGATATGGTCTTGAAGGAATGTTTGAAGGTGCTTCAGTATTTCTGGCTACTCTGGTTGGAATATTGTGTGTTAAATTGTCACTTGTGTGCACCTTAGGCTTCACCAGCGCCACATTTTTTTGCGGTTTAGTCTGCTGGCCGCTTATCCTCGGTTTCCTAGCAAATCCAGTGTGATTGACTTTATCATTTCTTTCAGATGATTTGTCGGAACTCGATTCGAACAACTTTGCTTTAGCGAGAACCGCGCCAGCGTTCTGTCGTCGCAATTTATTTACTGACGGTCTACCAGTTTGACTAGTATTCTCCAATTCTCCAGTCTTATCCATGAAAAAGGCAGCAGCGCTTCGCCATTTATGTTGAGAGTGTGGAGGACTTGGCTTACGATTGATTAAATTTCTGTTAGGAACATTTTGGTAGCACCTAGATTTATCTAAGTTGTTCGATTTTCCGCTGGAATTTAACGTGTTGTTCATTGAATTTTCCGATACTGTGTTGTCCCAACTATTGTTAACAGTGATGTTTAAGGATCTGCGTGCTGGAATTCTACTGATCGGTTTTTCGGCACTGTAGTCTGGTATTAGACTCATTCGTTTTCGCTGTCTGTACTTTTGTCTGGAATCCGACGTGTTATTGATGGAGGTTTCGGATATAGAGACATCCCAATCATTCACTATTGAAGTTTGTAATTTCTGTGCTTCTGATTCAGGCTTTGCTGTGCTAGTTCTTTCTCTACGATTCATTCCTGGATACGGATAAAACCTGTCTGTATTATGACTAGATTGCGACTGTGATGATACATTCCAGGATTTGTGTCTTACAATTTTAGTGATGTTTTCTTTAGAACGTCTTCGTATTGAGCCGATTTTTCTAGCGCTGGGCGAGCGAATTATTTTCGCTTCTTCGTTAGGTCGTATCTTTAGTTCCTTGCTGAGTCGTCGCGCTAGATGATCTGAGGTGGGGCAGTTCAACATGGCTACTTCTTCTAACGTTTGTTCATAGACATTTTGTACTTGTTGTAATGGTTGTACTCTCGGTATGACGTCGGTAAATTCTCTAGACAGGCGGTTCTCTATCGCTGATACTCTGCTTTTAATTTCCTCATATTCCTGTTTAGAGATTCTGACGTAATCTTTGTCAGATTGTTTCATATCGGGAGACAAGTCAATCGTGTCGTGAGCACTGAACAAATGTTCAGAGGAAGTCAACAAATCTTCACTGCTAATACTTGTTTCAGAGTTTTTGTGTGAACTAAAGTCTCTGTTTATAATAGGAGTACTTCTAGCATCCATGAGACTCAGCCGTAGTCTTTTTCGCTCGAGGCCCCTGAAAACAAATGTGTCGATATTGTTTATTTATTTTAAACAACATTTTAATAGAACATAAGAAATAGAATATTTTTTTCAACTAATCATAATGGATTTTAGTATACTTACATTTTCATGGGTGTAAATGAAAATTCTTTCTGCGGAAGGACTTTCGTAATTTCTTTCCTGTAAAAAAACATTACGTTAATGACAAAGTTTGAAGTTCCTCACTGTTTTTTTGCAAGAATCTTTGCAAAAAAACATGATCTTAGTTGTTACAAAAGTGCAGTAAACACAAATTGTTTAAAGACAATGTCAGAGTTCATGTACATAATGAAATAGATTTCAAAATAAAATACTGAAATACGAAGATTGTTACCAACCTAGTTTTTGCGGAAAGGCCTTCGTAAGTATCGAACTTCCTTTTGGCAGCAGATTTGCTCAGGATTGGAGTTTTGCCATTCTCGTTGACGGTTGCAGGCGTGTTTACACTTCCAGACACCATTTTGCGAAGCCCATTTAGAACTCCTACAAAACAAAACATTGGCTTTAATTTGATATAATATTAGACAAAAATAGAGACGTAAATATGTAATCCAAATCGAAAGAGCTGCAACTATTACGAAACTATGGAAAATAATGTGACAAGACGAGACTCTCGTAGGTCTCTTATCGAAGAATTCGTAGCTAAAACGTTAAAATATAATGCTACTTCAGTAAAACTTTTTATTTAAACATTAAAACTTACTGTTAAGTGAGCCACTGCGTCGTTTCTTTCTCCTTGCGAGATGAACATCGGAATCATCGTCGAGTTTCGTCATGAGCTCTTCTGTCAGTAAACCAATATGTTTCGAGTTTTCGATGAACATCTGATAAAGACAAACTATTTTATTAAAGAATAATAAGCAATTACTTTTATAGAAATCTTAAGAGGTCTTATAAATAAGTATGCCATAATTGGAGTCGAGATTTTTGTATCAAAACCTATTCCAATGTAAGGCAAAAGTGTCACTTCAAAACTATTACTATGCTTTATCTGCCATATATGTACATCTTAAAAAAACTTTGAACAATTCTTAAATAAGATTAGTCAATCACTACATACTATAAAACATAGTCGCTTTCCACTGGCGATATATGCTTTAGGTGTTTAAAACTACACAATAGATTATGTTTCAGTTTTTTATAGATGGAGTAGTTCAAGAGCAAAGTTTATGTGTAAAAATTATAAAGGTTTGTTTGTAATATAATTATTTAAATGATGCAAAGCCAGGGTGGGATGCTAGAAAATAAACAAAACAAACATAACTACACTAGAAATTAAAATCCAAAATATTCTTTAATACCTTAACAAGTGCAACATGGTGTTCCAGTCTCTGTGCAGATGCTGCTGCAGGCAAAGGCATGATGCTTGGAGCCATCACTATGGCCAGGTTGGATGAGTCCATCAAATTGTCTTTATGTCTGGATGCTATGAAGTTTAGCAACTGAAATACAAGTAAACATATAGCCATAACATTAGTATTTCATAGAAATTCTTGTTACTTAATAAGAAATATTTATTTTTTTATTTTGCTTACTTATTACACAAAAATACATGTTAATAAATGCAATTGACATAAGAGTCAATTGCATTAATTAACATGTACACATGTCTGTTGAAAGAATGAATAACACCTATGATACACTTAACTTCTACACTATGTAATAAGAACAAAAACTTTCACACTCAATTTAATTTCAGCATCCAAACATACATATTATTTTTCAAAATAACTATACCTTACATATTATGTAGTTTAATTCTGTTAGTATGTTAATACTATAAAATTTCCCATTTCAAAAATCATAACACAAAATTCATAGCATCTTTTAACTATGGCCAAGCATCCTCACCTCCATTATATAGTGTAAAAGATGAACATGTAATACTGGTAGTAACAATAAAGTGTGCAGGATAGGCTTCAGTGCATCTTCTCCCGCAGTCAGTCGACATCGTAACAGCAAGTCCTGCACTTCCGCACTGATCAATGGCTCCGGCAGACATCTTAAGTACAGTTTTAATACACTCGCTACATCTATGGGGTGATGCCCTTCTGAGACACAGCCACCAGCATCTAATAATCTCTGTAAAATTAAAAAATGATTGTTTAATATTTATTATTGAAATTTATCAATAGATAAAAACATATCAAGAGAAAGATTTAACATGCACATGTAATTACTCATGAATTAAGTGAAAACAAAAACGAATAATTGGATTTTTTTACTATAATCAATCAAAACTAGTAAGCTCTGGTGCCCTGTGTAGCACAAACAGTTTCATGTCAAAATATTGTTTGTAACTTACTTTGATGTCTTTTTGGCGGTTTTGTGAGCCAGCTTTACGAAACAGTCCTTCAACATGGGCGTTAGATCGAAGCACCGAAGACATTTCAGTCACAATCATAGGAACACTCAATGTACTGCCACAACAAATAACACTACATGATGGAACTTTAACTAAAGGTGCTCCAAATACTGTTTTATGGTCCTGCAAACAAATATACACACTTAATCAGGCTCCAAATCAAAAGCAAAGTCAATTAATACAACAGGAAATAGGAGGACACTCACTTTAACACTTTTTAGAATTATCTTCTTTAAACGGTGCTTTAAACCTGCTTTCTTTAATTCTCCAACGATTATCGATTGTAGTTTACTATGGTTTATTCCGTCTGATATTAACATTTTGTTTATTTTCCTAATTGCTATTTCAAGATAAGACTTGAGCGACGTTTGAAATCCGCCATCCGTAAATTCGTTAAATTTAACATTCCGTTACATGCTTGGTAAAGTGATTAAAGCGGGCTGACCTAAAAATCCTTAAAAACTAAACTATACTATAAAAAAGTATTTAATTTATCAACTATATAAACAAATAACTAATCCTTTTGATAACTAAAATTAATTTATTTTGCATATAATACGAATGCAATAGTAGTAATATTCCGATTATTATTATTGTTGAAGTAATTAAAACGGAGCGACAATTCGTCCAAAAACTCGGACTAAGTGAATATTATGCGTACCTACATTGCTTACAAAGATACAATACGGTATTTAACAGAAGTAATTGATGTCTAGAGTATTTTCAATACGAAATAGATGACCAAAATTCAATGACACCATATTTTTATATTATCGTAATCATTAGTAATGGGCTGGCATTGGACCATCAGACAAGCCCAGAATGGACCAGAATGCAAATTCTTACGACTAGAAGGTAGAAATACCACATCATTTAAAAAATTAAATACCTGTTTAAAAGTAGCAATATACTTTTTAATTTGTGATAAAAGTTGAAAGCTTAATTATTTGTTAAATTTCTAAACAAACTTATACATGTCACATTGCCGCGTTCCAGATAGAGAATGAGGTAAAGTGACATAAATATGTTTAGACAGAGCCAGAAAACCACTTTTTAAAACGTGCCAGTTGATTGAGTAAAGAGTTAACACTATAATCTAATGCTCTAAATCTAAACATTAGTACTATAGTCGATGTGAGTGGCAATCCTAATGTAACGTTGTTGTTGTCGTTGTCAAATAGTGGAGTTATTTTGTTATTTCTTGATTAACAGAGCGTTTAATGTTTGCCTTGATGATTATCTCAATTTAGTTCTGTACCTTTGTATCCATTAAAGTCCTGTTGTAACTGTTGGTCAAGCTCATTATAAAGTAAACGATTCCCTGTGCTCTCTAACAATGATTGAACTATCAGCAAAATTAACTACTGGTACTGTTTACTTAGCTGGTGAAGCCTTAGAATGCTGCATATCTTTTTGTTACACCACACAGCCCGAGCACAGAAATTCTCAAAGCCACTGGTAAAGTTCTCATAAGAATATTTTGAAATAAATGCTAATATGTCACACTTAAACATTTACTTCATAAGATGTACTGTTTTCAGCGATGCCTTAGAGAACTTAGCATGGGCATCAGCACAGATCCACTGTTTCTACTCAACTTCAAAGAACACAGGTGACAAAACTCCTACAATTGGCAAGACCACCTCTCTAGAAGTGACTTCGAGTGATATTGGGGATGTCATATTTTATACTAAGCCCAAAATACTGTTCTGTGATTTGACTATACCATTGGGTGAGACTAAAACTTGTAAGTATCTACTGCATGTTATTTTTGGTAAATTTATAATGCTATGAACTGCCTCTTGTCAATAATTATTACTGACAGAATAAAAAGGAAACCATAAGATAGAGTTATTATGACTTTAAGAAAACTAGCTAGTCTACTTATCTTAGCTTTAGGACTCAAATTATAATACATAGAAAAATAATCTTGATGACAAATTTTTTAAATATTTCAGTCTGGTATAGAGAATCCCTACCAATAGAAGCACCTCCATCTTACAGAGGTACATCAGTGAAGTACTCATACAAAATCAGTATAGCCACCCAGAAAGTTGGCTCCCATATCAAGATGGTCAGAATACCATTCCGAGTGCTCCCCATTAGTCCAATCATGAACATGCAGGATCTAGCAGCACTTTGTGGTAATGAGACTACTGAAGAACTGCAACCAACTAACCCATTCTCTGAAGAAAGAAAAGTTGAAACTCCTTTGACAATGGCTTTGCAGGTTTTACAGGTAAGAGTAGAGATGAGTGAACTGTACACATTTTTATTAATTTGTGTTAGTAAAACTCTAACAAAATTTAATTTATATTAATTTGAACTGTCTTATAAGAATTTAGTGTATGGTATAACCTTGTGTAGTGTTGTTTAATAATCAAAATTTTCAGAATCTCACAGCAAGGAGAAGTCCTAACTCTTACATGATAACAAACACTAGAGGGAAAGTTGGCCGTTTCTGTTTATTCAAATCTGCTTACAAACTAGGAGAGGATATTGTTGGTACATTTGATTTCTCAGTTGGAACTGTCACATGTATGCAGGTAAGGAATAACAACATATTTAGTTTGCTATTTAATTTAACAAGACAGTATAAACTGATTTCTATCACTTTATACTGTCTTATATCAGGTTATACTACTTCAGAAGAATGTTGAAATTAAAATGCTTATGTACTGTTCCCTAAACTTCTCTGCTGTATATTCATTTGGCTGATATTTTTCTCCTTTGTAAACAATAAATTACATACCACAAAATAATATGAAGGATTGACTTCTTGGTTTTAAGCTCAACAGTATATACCTAAGAATATTTAAAAGAATAAACATTATAAACTAATAGCAGTTTTTCCACATATCAAACATAATTACTTTTTCCAGGTGTCAGTATCATTACAGCCAGAAGAAGTGATAAAATCAAAGTCTCCTGCCAAGAATATGAACAAGGACACAAGCAGTAGGTCTATGACAGTGGCCAGGTATCATGAGGTCACATTAGGCCTCACACAGTCACAGCTTATACTGCCCATACCTCTGCACATTACTCCTGCATTTGAAGTTGATGATGGTAATATTTATTCAGATTCTTATTTATTATTGAGTAAAATTTTAGGTTTCCAATTATTTAAATAAGAAAAAATATGCTTACACGAAAAGTGTGTTAACAAACTCTAAACTCATGGAACTTGGGATATTATAATTCAAAATGGTACATACACTACTTAATTAACTTGATACTCAAGAACTAGTCATCAGTTAATCAGTATTACTTTTGAAACCTTTGGACTTTTCACAATGTAAACTTATTCCATATCTATTAATAGAAACCAATTTACTTTCTTCTAGTGTCACTAAGTTGGCGCCTCCACTTTGAATTCGTGACAACAAATGAGAAGCTACTACCAAACCCAGAAGACAAAGACTGGACTGCTCCCCTCAATGTTCCCATTGAGACTATGGTGTGGAACCTGCCTGTCAAGATATACTCCACATTACCCAAGCAGATAACACAGCACTCTATCGGCAATGACGCGTATACTCTGTTTATAAAATAATTTGTAGCTCAATTCTTCCATTAGGTTAGTAGTCATATTCTAGGTATTGTGAGATATTTTAAATGTGAATAGACAGCTAATAAAAAAAACCTCTCTTTACTTAATTAAAATTGTAGCATGACTGTATTTTATTTTGTAATTGTTAAGTTGTATATTATGTTGGATATAATGGTATGTAATTGACTTAAAATGTAAATTATTAATGTTATGATATAAGTTAATGTGTAAATGATTCAGAATATTTAATGAATTTAATAATTAATAAACATAATTATATTTACAATTATTTATTAAAATTATGCATAAAGATAACATGTTTCATTCATCTACTGATTCTCTGTCCCAATCTTTCATTTTGGCACCCATCATGAAGTCATCCCTGAAAAATAAATATTCCATTATTAATATAGCACTTACTTCTTATTAACTATAATTTAACTGTCCAGTTGTCATAAAAAGGCACAAGTAATATCACTTTCTCCAAGTAAAGAATGTGTAGAAAAAAGAAAATATAAGATAGTGTATTTTGCCACAGATTTTTGATAATAGAAATTCGCATTCGCAAAATAGACTGCTTACCTCAGTGCACTCCATTTAGTGTTACTCTCATCCTTGACTTCACTCTTTGCCACTTTAGCTTCCTCATCAACAACAACAGACTTGCTCTGACCCATAAGTGTATCCAAAAATGCTCTCTTATCAAACTTCTTCAATATTTTCTCTTTCTTATGTTCAGATAAATCATTCCTGTCTATTTCTTTTTCCAAAGTCTTCTGTTGATTTCTCACTGCATTGAATAACTGTACTACACCCTTTGTGGCTATTTTTGATAGTACTCTTTCCCTGTCTTTTTCTAATACATTTGGTTTGACTCTTATTGATGGTTTATCATGTTTCTGGAACAAGAATAAAAACATTAACTTAGAAGAGATCTCAACAAGCTGTTTATTTTAACACAGATACAACATTTTGAACATTACTTTACCCTTAAAATAATAACCTTTTCAACCTCCTCAGCACCTTTAAAGAAGATTAATAAAGATTACTATGAGCTAAAATAATAAGAAGAATACTTACCACTTTCTTAGCAGGTGGTTCTGATGAATCTGGGTCTTCTTTTTTAACTGAAGGTTTTTCTTCTACCTCATCCCCTATAACTTCAAATGCGGGCTTTTCTTCTTTTACAGCCTTCACTATTTCGGAATGTTTCTTCGCTCTAGACAATACTAAAGATTTTTTGTTTTTGGGTTTATTGGAACCTAGAATCTTTGCTATAGAGTCTGCCCAGCCTTCGTTAGTCATGAGAGAATCCTTTTTGTCTTCATCGTCGTCACTCGAGCCGGCACTTTCCGCATCTGCATCTATTCCATCATCAGCATCTTCACTTTCGCCAGCCTCTGCATCACCGTCGGCATCTGAACCATCTTCTGCTTCTTCATCACTTTCACCTTCTTCAGCATCGTCAACCTCATCATCCTCGTCGTCGCCATTATCTTCAGGGTCACCCACTTGTTCTTCTAATTCATTGTCAGACTCCGCTGACTCTTCGACACTTGAGGAATCTTCTGAATCTGAGTCCACTGAGGACATAAAAATATTGGACCTATTAGCTCATAGTATTCATTCATAAAGGTTATGGGTAATTTAAGTGCAATATACTTATTTTATACAATATAATAACTTAAAATAGTAAGTATCTCCAGTTGTAAACATAGAAATAACCAATAAACTTACTTGAAACTTTAAGCACAGGTTTATTCATGATTTCTGCTACTACCATATTTTTTATTCAATACAAAAATCACTCTTGCTTATATTGAGTTTATATATATTTGCTTTAGATTTTACGTGGTTTAAATATTCACGTGTTTACTGATTGTTAACAAAATAACATTTATTTTTGACAAGTGCGAACTGCCAATGCGGCGCGGCGCACATGTGCAACGTTCCATGATTACCATTTAATATGAATGCATTTTACAAAAATAATCTTGCCGTTTTTAATTTTCTTACTATAGATTTTTTATTGATAATGAATAAAACGTTAATCAAATGTCCAATTCATTAATTAGTAAATCTATAAACTGTCACGTCATATTTATAAAGTGTTTGGAAATTAAACAGTAGCATCGTGGAACGGATCGTAAAACTGTTTTTAAAAATAAAATACAGCTGATCGACAAGGCAGAAGTAGTTTTGTTTCACTCGGTCAGAAAATGGTGGTTTTGATCTAAATATGGCGAATATTGCGAGCCCCATAACTTATCTAAATAAAAGAGAATATGGTCTTTTACCGAATTTGAAATCAGAGTTTTTTAAAAAACGTTTGGATGCAGCGAAAAATTTATATCGCCGGGATTTAGTGTGCCATTTTGGATGTGTAAATGCTATTGAGTTTTCCAGTAATGGCGAATTACTTGTATCAGGTATTGTATTTACGTATTCTTATCAGGCGTCCTACTAGATATATTTTATTTAAACCTGCCCTATTTACTCGAACTGCGGAGTAAATCATTTGGAATACAAAATAATAAATCACGTAAATAATGAGTGTACCACATAAAACGCAGTAGGTATTTTGATTGATTTCAAAATAACAACACAGGCTATATAAAAATAAGGCGTTTTCGGTATCATAATACTTGTTTACATATATTAAAACTCCTTTTTGAGCTTAATTAAAAAAATATTTCATGTAATAACACCATTTTGCTTCTGGGTACTGTTTTCAGTATCGTATTATTTAGAAAATAATTAGTTTCCTTTTATTTATTTTATATTTTTGATACCCTAACACAATATAATAGTTACCATCAACATAGATAACGGTCTTATCATCTATGTTGGTGGTAGGTAACTATTATATTGTTCTATCAGCACGACAAAACTTTGTCTGAAAATTTTGTCATGGCTTTTTTCATAAACATGTGTAAGTAGTTATATTATTATCAGCTCTGTTTGTCCTGAAAATTAACTAGCTAAAAAAGAAACTAGCAACTCTCACTAAAATGTTTACATACTATATTTATTGTTCAAGAAACATTAATGATTTGTAATAAAGACATTGGCATACTATAGTTTATCAACTTTCCCCGTTTTCTGTGCTGGGCTATTATGGGTTATAGGCTAATAACAAGTCATATTGTTTTTCTCTTATTTCTTTCACTATTGTATTATATTTGAATGTTTTCACTCAATAATTCAACAAATATGGAGAATAATACCATTCATGCTATATCAAGAGCTGTATTATCTATTGATAAGTGAAACTAGATATTAAACCTGATGATTCTCTTCATAAACAAATATATGCAACTGAATTACCATCCTTTTTGTTAATTATCTTAAAACAGGTGCAATTAAAATCATCTGTCTATCTTTACTTATGAGACTAATTTAAACATTATTTTAAGTCAATAATCATTGTAGCTATGACCATAGAGAGGCTAAGTATTCACAATTTATTTAAATACTAATTAATTATCTATGTATTATAATATGTATAATAATTAATAATTAATTATCTATGTATTTTCAAAATAAAGTAGCTCTCTACATAACTATCTGAGTTACTAACTGAGTTCTAAGTTCAGCATTTTTTGCTCCTCCAGACTTAAAACTGGCATATAAGGTGCTTTACTAAGTTTTGGACTGTGTTGTTTAAGTACTTAGCTGTTATAACATTAAAATGTGGAAGAAAGACTCACATAGGAATTATCTCTACTAATTGTAAGATAATAAATACAATCTAGATATTATATCCACTGTATAACTCATGCCAAGCAATTTGTTTAATGGCTTACTGCTTTATGTTTATGTATAATGTTGAGTTATAAATACATGTATCTTATTTCAGTAGTGTAGTCAACTGTTTCTTTATTACAGCTATAAACATTATATTATGTTACACACTATACTTTGTGGGAAGACAATACATAGTGTTTGTTTGATTTCAAGGTTTTAATTTGACTTACTAATGTATTTTTTTTTTTAAAGTGAACACAGTTTATCACCCCTTTACATTGTAGGCAGTATGAGGGCTAAGGTCAAATGATAAATAACAAAACAATTTGAAATTTGTATTATCACTACTATGCAAAGACAGCACTAGAAAATTGCTCTTTTCCTGTAAAGTGGGCAGCAGTCCATTAGATTTTAAGAACCTATGGACTATGTGTATTTATATTTTCACAAAATTCTGAACAGTACACGCCTCACTGGTTCCTGGAGGACCCACTTCCTTCAGTAGGAACAAAATATTTTTTTTATTTATTTAAGAATATATTTCTACAGGTGGAGATGACCGCAGGGTGATGCTATGGCAGTTCGGGGAAGCCATCTTAGACCGAGGCAAGCCCGAGCCCATGAAAGCAGTGCACCAGTCAAACATCTTCTGCCTGGGTATAACAAGTGACAACCAGAGAATATATTCTGGAGGAAATGATGATATTGTAAGTTACCTTATTATGGAGTTGAATGTATTTATCAGAGGTATAAAGAAATATTTTATTTCATTGTTTAGTCTTACTAGTATTTAAGTAAATTTTTTTATGGGCACCCATTATCATAGACGTCGTATTTTCCTTAAGATCTGATTTAGGGTTACTTGTTTTGTGTACAGAAGATTTCAGCTAGTTAATTAATAGTGTTGAAATACATACAGAAGTCTCCATACCAATATGTTTTAGATTTGTAGAACAATTAAAAGTGCAGTGCTATAAAACCAGGTGATACTTCATGACCTGGAAAGTAAGAGACCGATGGAGGTGCTGCAGCATCAGCGCGCGGTGTGTAGTCTCAGCATCGACCCGTACAACGAGCGAGTGGTCAGCACTGCGGGCAATGATGGCAGATTGCTGCTGTTTGATACCAGACAGTCTGTGCATGGTGAGCCTATAGTTATTACATTTTGAGACAAGATAATCCGTGTCTAAAACACTAATTTTGTGATCGCGAGTTGGGGGTTGCATATTCCTAGTGATTAACATGAACCTTAATATAAGCCTTCGAATTTAGCTGGAAGGATTAAATATATAGAAGTAACTAGCTGACCCGCGCAACTTCGATTGCGTCACATAAGAGAGAATGGGTCAAATTTTTCCCCGTATTTGTAACATTTTTTACTGGTAGTCTGCTCATATTAGTCTATATAGCCTATAGCCTTCCTTAATAAATGGGCTATCTAACACTAAAAAAAATTTTCAAATCAGATCAGTAGTTCCTGAGATTAGCGCGTTCAAACAAACAAACAAACTCTTCAGCTTTATAATATTAGTATAGATGTTACAAGCAATATAATTCAAAAGCTACTGTATATTTTTTTATAAGTCAAATTTCTTTCCTCTTCTGAAATTTCTTGTGGTATTCATTAGACTGTTGGTATGTGCAGAGTCGTTGGTGATAGCGCGCAGTAGAAAGGCGTTCCATGGCGTGATGTTCCACCCAACACAGGAAGACATGCTGGTATCCGCTAATGCACGCGATGGAATTGCACTGTGGGACTTGCGTAACCCTAAAGTGTAAGTAACTATACACTTTTTTTAAATAATACGAAAGAAATGAAATAAAAACGGATTTAGCGTTATTATTACGGAAAATCCAAAGGTCAAATCCTAAATGTATCGTTTACGTACGTAGACGTTTACTATCATTTTTGAAGGTCAGTCGATGGACTGAGTATTTGAGGTACCTACAAGTACATATAAGGCTTCTCTTATGCGCAAAATAAATCAGAAACATTTTTACTATTGTAATGGAGTTATTTTTTTGTCTCCAGGCCAGCTCTCCGTTACGCGGGCTACAGCGGCACAAGTCAGAACAGTATGAGCGTACGTTTCAACTCATCAGGCACGCACATATTGGCGCTTCGTCGTCGCCTGGCTCCAATCCTATACGCCATACATTCTCCCGAGCCAGTGGCCGAGTTCTATCATCAAGATTACTACAACTCTTGTACTATGAAGAGCTGCTCGTTCGCGGGAGAAAATGATGAGTTCGTGCTGTCCGGATCTGATGATTTTAATCTGTATATGTGGAAGATACCTGAGATTGGTGAAGGCTATGGTAAGTGTTGAAAATTGTCCTTATGTTTTTTTAACCATTACGAGTTAACTGGTTTCTAGTTCTTAGTTGGGCACAAGTTTTTTGACCTCCATATCTATGTTTTAAAAAAATGAATCGCCAAATGTATTGCTAAGCGCTAAACTCAAGAACGGCTGAACCGATTCACTAATTATTTAATATAATTTCACTAATTTTATAAATAATATTCCTTGTGAGTTAGGAGTATGAGATAAGTTGTGGTTTTTACGGAAACATTTAGACAACGCGCCAAAGAGTCACCATTATTTGTTTTGTATTACAGATGTGTTAGTAGAACCGCCACACATAGTGCTGTACGGACACAGGTCTATCGTCAATCAAGTGCGTTATAACCCGCACTACTGTCTCATCGCTTCATCTGGCGTCGAGAAAATAATAAAGGTATTTATACCGTATTTAAAGAAAATTATCACTCTAATTCCTGTGTCATGTTAGATATTATTCTATGCAAAAGGTCTGAAAGTTGTGCATTAAAAATGTTCTCTTTTTGTTCTAGGTGTGGTCAGCAGTAGAGTTCCCTAAAATGACAGGCGCATTACTCAAAGAGGCTCAAGGTTCAGACAATCCTCGCGAGCTATACAGTCACGAGGATTATGTATCTCTCGTACATCACAGTGGACAAGTAAGTCAATAACAACTATAACTTTGGAAAATATGTTTAGTTCTTCATGTGGTTATTTATTAAATTTTGTTTAACAAGTGAAAACGACCTGAATTTTACTAATGTCTTATGTTCTGATAAAAATTGTTATCATGAACTTAAACTAATGTTCGTAGCGAAAGTACACTTTGGAGCACGCACGCAGATGTACGAGCACGTGCGTATACGCATTATTACTTCATCTCATCTATCTACTACATTACATACATTTACATTGTCTAGCAAATGTAAGTAAAATTGTATAATCGTTTGTGGCAGTACATCTCGCACAACTACGCGGAGCAGTCGACGCGCGAGGACCCGCGCATGATGGCGTTCTTCGACTCGCTGGTGCAGCGCGAGCTCGAGTGTCTCGCCGACGAGACGGACTCGCGCGACTCCAGCTCCGCGTCCGCGCAGCGACACGACTCGGACTCCTCCGACACTGACCAGATCGTCGTCGACTTTCTACCACTCCCGCCTAAACGATGTAAGTTCGACACACAATTAGAGCCCTGCCTCACTACGACGCCATGACGGCGTCGGTGGCTACGTATCCAAGCAGTTAATATAGAGGCAGGGCTCTTAACCTTGACTAAACTTTAGCCTCGATTTTTGGGTAAATCATATTATCTTTCCCAATGTTACTACACTCTACTGTCTAGTATTTGATTCTGGTTAATAGTTTAGCCATGAAAGTTATCTTTACAGTGTCGTTGTTATTTTTGCATTTATAGTGTTAGTATGCATGATATAAATGAAAATCAAATATTATCTCTTTATGGTTTTAGCTAACGCCAATGGAAGCCGCAGCCAACGGTGTCCAAACAGATTAGCACGTCTCGTCGCATCGCGCTATTCGAAGAATTTACGCTCACAGAAACGAGGATCTCTCAGGTAATTTACAGAAATCTTTCAAATGTATGAAACGTACCTTAAAAATAATTCATAATCTTAACTTATTCGTGTATGTCGTACATTGCAGACGCAACAAGCAGTCTCGTACGTCACACAGCAAGTCAAGCAGCAAGGGTGTGGGGGGCAGCAGTGCCAAGGGCAAGCGCGCGCCGGTGCGCCGGCCCCGCGGTCCGCGCCGCGCCACGCGCCACCACGCGCACTCACACACGCACACGCACACACACGCGCAAGCGCACACCAGCACGCACACACACTCGCGCATCTCTGCTCCCTCCAGCGAGAGAACAGACTCCGACGAGCCCGCTCATTGTCTCTTCAGAAATTCCGAAAGAGTAAGCTATATTAAACAATCTCTTATCTTCAAGAATCAATTTATTCGTGTACTTTTTTATGTGTAATTTTGTAATGTTTATTATTCCAGATCATACGCCCACTACGACGACGGATGAATCTTACGAGAAGCGCAAAAAGAAAAAGTAAAGTCACTAGTTATAGGAAAACGCTTAATTTAAGGAGTAATGGTGAGTTTAGCTGTGTCTGCAGTTTTTTATATTTAATACTTTAATTTAGTACTTTTTTATTCTAATATACCGTTTGTTTCAGGTGCAGCCATAGCACAAGACAGTAGTGATAATAACAATTTTAATAACTTCGACAATTACGAAGATAATTTAGCTCAACCCAGCACTAGTACAGGTATTATTATTGGTTTTATAAAATTCTTTTTGCCTTTTAGTATATAAACTAATGTTGTCGTAAATTTAGGTTACAGGGGCCAGAACACATCAGCACTGTTCCGAATAGCGGAGGTAGATTCTGACGACGACCAATCTGTAGGCAGTCGGCCTTTATCACCCAGAAATCAAAACGGTAATCAGAGCATTCCTCCAAATCTTGTCAGCATCATCCCGACTCCCATCAACGGCTCCCGTGACTCGTTGGGAGAATCTCTACGCGTTGAACCACCTGAATCGGAAAGTAATAACTCTTCGCCGCCTCCACCGCCAGAAAACAGGCTACGAATGAATTTAAGGCGAGTGCGACGTAACGGACGAGTCAGTCTGCAACATTCAGATTCTAGTGAATCTCCTCCACCGAAGGATCCTGGTGAACGAGCCAGCACCTCCAACGAACATCACTCACCCAAGGTGGGATACAACAGAACTGTTGCTAGGCTTATGAACGAAACAAATGAGAGTGAACTAGAGAGCAGTTGCAGTACAGAAAGCAGCATGTGGCCAGCTCCTGACGGGACCCCAGACAGCGGAGTGGGCACTGTTGTCGGTAGTAGCACACGTAATTCGCAACCTCGAGCCGACGATGTATCGGATGACCCGGACTATCAAGCCCTTAAATTCCGACAACGAGTTAAAAAGGCCCGTCGCAACTACAGAAATCACTTGGACTCAGATTCTAACTGACTACTGAGTAGATAGTTATAAAAATTGTGTTCCATAATATATTGTAGTTGTTCTGTAAATGGGCTATCTATCAACGACTGCAACTTGTACTACTATTGTTAATATTGCTAAGATACTTTACATTTATCGGTGATACTTTGTAAATGTGTGTAATATTATAGTATCGATCCCACCATGATGTACTAATATTATTATAATGGATCGATATTACGATTAAGGAAGCTGAAGGAAGGTGGAAGCCATGGCGGTGTATGGATGGAGATGGGCGCATGGCAACATAAGCTATCTATAAACTCCCAATAAATGCATATTTTTTGGTTATTAAATATCCCTCACAGGGTAAGCAGGTTAGCTGCCAGTGCCAAAGTGCTTACATGAATTACAGAAATCCTGTTTGATAGTCATTATATAACGCCTATGCAGTACAGTTAGCCTATAATATTGTTTTCATATGGGAATATCTTTAGATCATTTACAACATACTCTACATGTTTACAGTTAGTATGTGTTGCTTTGTGAATGAATTGGTTTTGCTTTTGTATAGTTTATTATTATAAAGATATATGTGATTTAATTATTATCGAGTAACTTAACTAGTGTTTAAGAACCATCAATGTTCCCTGATAAAGGTTGTTAGCATAAATCCATGCGATATAAATACATTGACTTTAAAGTATTGTGCATTTTATTTGTATCCTATACCTACAAAATTCTTGAGTTAGGTTTATTTACGTTCTATCCAATTTTACCATCCTGCCTGGCCGATTATGCCGACCCGAATATGAAAGTAGCAGGCCCTACTTTTGCTCAAATGTTCACTGAGAGCCCCAAAGTTGGTGAACCACACTCAGTCACATTTTGTTGCACGTTCAGAAACCCATTGTTATAAATATAAATGTGGTTGTACGATTAGTAAGTTATAAACTTTACTTTCATGTTATATGCTATTTACATATAAGACTGAAAAATGATTTACCATAATTTTTTGAATATTTTACACAGTTATGAATTATTTATTCATCGTTCGTTCAAAAATAATGAAGTTTATGCCACAGTCAGATTATTGATCCAATGTTTTGAGGCTTTTGACATTGACAGAAACCGGCTGATCAATAGAGGATTATAACCTCTGCTAATCTCATTTCCTTTTTTGCCTTTTCGTGAGTTAAACGACGAAGTCATGGACGGGATATCAACTTACAATAATTTCTTAGCTTTACACAAACCTCAGTTAGTGCTATCTGGTGTGCCCGAGCATTTTTGGCCGTCTTTATGTAAGAAAATTAATGATCAAATGTTCGATGCTGGGTTATCGTTTCAACTTGTACAAATTGACTATGAAGGTACAGATAAAATGCCTTACGATCCCTTGTGGAGCGTGATTGCTATTAAAGACATAGAAAAATCGGATCCCAGTAACATATATCTGATTGACCACGCATGGACTTTTAAAGCGAACAGCATTAAGAATAACCTAAGAAATGTGCCGGGACTTCTACAAAGAATGTGCAATTTGATGCAAGTATCAGCCAAAACTACGGAAGCGCAAATAGAAGGAGTTGCTGAAAACGTGTGGAAGTATGCACATACTTACGCTATTGGAGGAGACGAATTTTCTGTTGAAGATAGAGTTCCATTGTGGTATGTATTAGATGAGTTAGGTTCAGGTGTAACACATTCGGACAATCCCAATTTTCGCGCTGTGCCTTTTATATATGTGCCTGAACAATTAACTTATACATTATTGTTCCCAATTGATGATGTTGAAGAAGGAGAAATGGTCACAAGAAATTTTGTAGAAGGGCTGTTTCATAATTCCCAGCAAAGAGAAGCAATGCTTATCCCATGGAAGCATTATGAACATTTTGGGGATGATTATGAACAGGAAGAACCAAGTATGAAATATTTCCTAGAAGGCCACATGGTTGAAACTTTGCCTCAATTAGATTTATTAAAAGATAGAGAAGTAAGTTCTAAAAAGCTCAAAGTATTCTCTGAGTATAGATATATAAATGATTATTTGACATCTCCAGATTTTGAGATTGTTGACAATGAAAATGATGCAGATATTTTATGGTATATCCATCACTTCAAAGAATTTGAAGATTTTAGTGTTAACTCACCACATAAATTTATAAACCAATTTCCATATGAATACATTACAACTATCAAAGATCTCTTGGCTGTCATTGCTAGAAGAGCTTCAGATAAGTATAATAATGACAATGACTCTCTTGAGACAAGTCCTGCATGGCTGCCTACTACATTCAACATGAAAACTGAATTACCAAAATTAGTGGCCTATTACATGAGGAGGAAGAAGGCTGGATTAGATAACCACTGGATTTGTAAACCATATAATCTTGCAAGAGGACTGGATACCTACATCAGTGACAATTTAGACTTCTTGTGCAGATTACCATTGACCGGACCTAAAGTAGCACAAAAATACATTGATAACCCAGTCTTGTTTGAGAGACCAGATGTTGGACAAGTAAAATTTGATGTACGCTATGTAATCATGCTAACTTCTGTTAACCCAACTGAAGTTTACATTTATAACAACTTCTTCCTTAGATTTGCTAATAAATCATACTCTCTGGATAATTTTGAAGATTATGAAAAACATTTTACAGTCATGAATTACACTGAAGGTGCACCACTTTTCAAGATGTTGTGTGCTGATTTCAAAGAGGCGTGGTCCAGGCAGTTTGCCAATTATGACTGGGAAGATGTGGAAAAATCAATATTTAAGATGGTATCAGAGTTGTTTACTGCTGCCACTGCTAAAGACGCTCCCCGAGGCATAGCAAAGAGCCCACAGTCTAGGGCTCTTTATGCAGCTGATATTATGTTAAGTTGGCGAGATTCCAAAAAGGAAAAGGTCATTCAACCTATCTTACTAGAGATGAACTGGATGCCAGATTGTCGGCGAGCTTGCGAGTACTATCCCGATTTCTACAATGACATTTTCTCAGTTATGTTCTTGAATAAGGAAGTTGAAACCTGCACCAAAATTTTGTAAGCTGCCAGAATATGAAGCAATTAAGCTTTGCTTTTCCATACCTTACTGAAATTCGTCTACATTTATTATTCATACGGAAATAAATGAGTTGCGCCCAAATGTGAACTGACTAGAGTTCGTGTAAATGACGCAACAGTTTTATCGACACAACCCTCGAGTTTTTATTAAGACGTGCGTGCCCTAAATGCCAAAGTTAAATGTCACAAATTATTGAGAGAGGCACATATAAGGATGGTCTATCCAGGTATAATCATTACCTGAAATCTAAACTGATCCTTTTCTAAATAAAATGTGTGACTATTGATATTGAATAGAAGCTTGTCAAAAAAATATGAGAAGAGAGCTGCTGCTTAGCTTAGATAAAGCTCAAACATTCATGTTTATTGTATTATTAAAATTTATAAATGTTTTTCAAATTAAATTGGCTTTAATTATTAATTATTGTAACATTTACATCATGTTTGTATAATAAGCATATAAATAAATAAAACTATTGCTAGCTTGAGTTGAAACTTTATTTAACATCTTATTTTGTATTTAAGGAATTATTAATTTAACACATTATCAAGAAATAATAATAATTATATAATACAATGCTAATAGGTTTATATATCACTTAAATTGCTTGATTTCATGAATAAATATGATTTTTAATTTTTCTGAAGTATCCTCTTGTCATCATCTTGAATGAAACCGAAGGGGTTTTCCTCGTCGACGTCTCTACGACTGAGCAGCACTAGGACTACAACCACTGCTATAAAAATAAATAGCATGACCCAGTAACGCCTGTAGATACCTCCGGCTCTTCGCACTCGAGAAGATGGGAGTGAATTCCTGTAAAAATATTTCCAGTATTAAATATAAGTAAAGATTATAGATAGATCTAGATTTGGCATGTTAACTAGCTGATAATATCACTTACTTCCACCATCTGCTGATCCAAGCAAATGTTGACTTTTGTTTGTACTTATTCTCATCATGATCGAAATTAGTTGTCAATTTGGGTGGATCATTTGATTTGAAGCTTTTTCTAGGAGCTTGACCACCTGAAAATCAGAAATAATTCGATTAGTCCCGAAATTTGTACATAAAGTTTATAATCTGGATATTCTATTTATACTTGAGTCTGCTTGAGTATTCTACTTGAACACCAAATAAAATTAAATCAAAATAAATATTCCTAATTTAGATATAGAATTTAAAATACCTTGTAAACTGTCAGTCCTCTTAATGGAAGTGTTGTCATAAATATTGACCGGCTCATCAGCAATTTGAACAATGGAATGTGGTGTGCCATTAGCAGAGCGGCTGGTAGATTCATCATCACTGGCACCGACTGGGGTGCCTCGCTGGCTGTCTACTGTGTTTGTGTAGTAGTGCGAGTGGTCGATTGGAGACTGACTGCGGCGACCAACTGCACCTTTCATGTCTTGGTCTTCAGATAGCTGTTGGCGTAATTGCGAATTTTTTGTACTGGATGAGATGTGCAATGGAAACAGGAAATGTAATCTAGTAAAATAAGAAATGCCCAAAAGAATAATCCAAATTAATAATTAATTTTTCAATTAGCCTACTTTATCATGTATTCAAGGGTGACAGCGCGTCATGAAGTGTCGTGAATAAAAGTTAAGAATATTCAAATCAAGCCCATGTTAAGTAATTACTCTTTGTCATGCAAAGACAATAAATTAAGATCTTGCAACAGTAATAACAAAAAACATTGTGCTGTAGTGTATTAGTTTCTTTTGCATTCAGTTATTCATCAGAAATCATCGATCTTTATAATTATTGTACTGAAAATATTATCCTTCTACTTAAGCTATAAATGGCAAACCTTACCAATGGTAGGCCAAGACCAGCTCTGGCCCAGTTGACTCCAGCCAACTTTTCTCTAAGTTCCTCAGCCACCGGGGAGACTAGGTTGGGAGGAGGGAACACAGGAGTGGCACAAGAAGGGCACTGGTAGCCAGCAGGTGCTGTGGTGCGAGGCAGAGCCCTGTATCGAGCCTCCGCACAAGTCCAATGGAAAACATCTGTGGAGTGTAACTTGTTGATACATTTTGGAATATAGATTTTTGATAATTACTGTAACTACCACTTAAATGTATATACAATGTTCTTATGAGTTTTTATTAAGAAATATTGTTTGTATTTTCAGAATAACAAGATGTGAAAAACCTATTTGTGCTGTACTGTATATAAACAAAATACGAGTCAGATAATTAGCTAATATTCTATTCTGGTCAATTTCTACTATCTAATCAAACCAATTTCCTTCCTGTCCATGTTACTGTTATAAATTACTCTAGTGTTGTAGTTTATTATCAACGTTTTGATACTCACGATAACAAGTAAGACGAATACATTCGCCTTCGCTCAGGCTTTTGGTGCAGATCTCACATATGGGGTTGTAGTCACTGTCTTGTAGCCATTGAAGATACGATTGTATTATACACTGAAACACCAAAATGTAATCTACTAATTAAATTTTTCAGTACTCTCATTACACGGTAGTTAATTATCGATTTATATACAAACCTTTGGGTGATTCGTCACCATACAATATTCACAAACATTAACTCTGTGCTCGAAGCAAAACTGATTTGTAACACGTCTCTTTGGACACTTACACAGCCCCATTGTTATGAATTAATAAGAATATACAAGGGTATAATTTATTTCACAAGTTATAAATTAAAAATATTAAAGTATATAGAGAAAAATCTCTAATACAATCGGATTCTCGGAGACAAACAAAAGTGGCAGTGGGGATGCGGTCAGCCACGTAAAGAAACTGTCAAATTAAGACGCGTTCAGAATAATCAGAATTGTTCACTTTTCTGAAATTACATATGAATGAAGTACTTACATAAATAAAACAAAAAAATAGTTTTTTGCCAAAATAACGTACATACATAAAAGACTATATTTACATCAATAACTTATAACAATCAATAATTTTAATTAGTGTTCTTCGAAAAGCGCGTATCTGTAGAAACTTTTTATATCAGTTTCAATTTCAAAACGATTTCGTAAGTGTCAAATTAAAAATGAACTAAACCAGCTGAAGACTATTTTATTGTAAATACGAACTAGATATTTAAGTAAAACAGAGCTAAACCTCTGTTTTACAATCAAAATGAGTACAAAGATACTGTCGCTCGGTAACTTTCTTAGCAGACCTATAAACATACTGCTGAAGCAAAACAATGTAACACCTAACCTCAAAACCAATTTCAGTACTACAACTGTTGCTTGTGTGAATTTCTTTAATAAACGTAAGTAAATCTGTCTTATCTGCTACTGAAAATATTTCTCTTTATTGAGGGATTTTGATTTATTCGACATTTTTGTTATCAGTACCTGCTGATAAGCTATGGAAGTCGGTAACTTCTGTAAGTAATGCTGGTGCTAAGAAGGGTCGTGGTAAGGGAGCTGGGCGTATTCGAATCCGTGACCTGAACCGTGGGCAGGTGATTGGCGTCGGCAGAATCAATATGCTGTGGCCTGGTTTATCTGCCCCTGTGATAAGAGGCAGGGAACTGTTGAAACAGCAACGCTTACCTGATGACCCAGACAGGTGAGTCAGCTGTGATATACAACAGAGAAAAGTAATGTTATTAATACAGTTAAATACTTATCCTTATCTCTATTGTAGGACAGAAAAGTTGATCAAAATCCGAGACTCAATGACAAGGTTCAGACGTTTAAAATTAAGCCCCATAGAAAGAGGTTGGTCAGGGGCTAAAATGCCTGGACGTAGTATTGGACCTCCTGATCCAGTTGGAGAAGGTATCATACAATTTACTTTTCTTATTATTTCTCTACAATTTTAGAAGTATAAACTCACCAGTGATTTGTTTCCAGATGAGTTTGTTGGTTTTGACACAAAAATTTTGCAACTGAAATCTTTGCTCTTGATGAAGGGAAGTCTTGGACGTACCAGGAATTACAAGGCTATGGTAAGACTACTTTATCAGCAGACTGCATAAAGCATTTTACAGTCTGTATTTTTTAAAATAATAAATCTAATAAATTATTATTTTTAAGGTGGTCACAGGGAATGGGCAAGGTCTAGCTGGATTTGGGTTTGGAAAAGCTAAAGAAGCACCAGCTGCTCTTAGAAAAGCTAAAAACAGAGCTGGACAGAAACTCATGTCTTTTGAGATATACAATGGTCATACAAGTAAGTATGGTTTAAAACTTAAGAATATGATTCCCACATTTCAAATGACATTATGAAGCTAATATTTGTTTTATCTTTGTTTTGCAGTCAATCATGATTTCTACACAGCCTTTGGTAAAACAAAAATATTTGTTCAGAAAAAGAATGAGGGTCATGGTCTGGTGTGCCACAGAGCTATCAAGGAAATCTGTCAAGCCATTGGTATCAAAGACTTGAGAGCAAAAGTTGAGGGGTCTAACAACTTGCCACATCTTGTTAAAGCATTCTTCATTGGCCTTTTGCAACAAGTAAGTCAGTTTCTTTGGAGTATGTCCTTATTGTCCTTCTTAGAATAAACAAAATTGCTAATAATTCTCTTGCTTTTTTTTTACAGAGAACACCTCAACAACTGGCTGAAGAGAAGAAACTTCACCTAGTTGAATACAAATCAGAGAATGCTTATTACCCCAAAGTCATTGCCAGCCCTAAAGAAGTTAGGACAAAGGAACAGATCCCCAAGGATGAGACCCTCGACTTCACTCAGTATGTCATGAATGACAAAGTTATATTGAAGAAGAAGAAGTTCCGACCATTCTATGAATCAATGCCTAGTTACAAATATTACCTTAAAAAATACGAGAAGTACCGTAATCATGAAAGGATTCGCCTAAACTTGAAGGTTGAGTATGGTGATGTCAAGAGCTTCTTAACTGATAAATATCCCGAAAAAGCAGAAAAAGATGCTTAGATTTACGTGTATTAATAGTTTTAGAAATTAGTTAAATAAATAATACCAAAATATGCTTCTTTTTTCAATTGTTTATTGATTTCAAATTATCAAAAGGATTATTTTCTTTGTATGAATAAAAACAATAATGGAATAGTCTTACTAGTCTATTAAATATCAAGGAATCACGCATTAAATGAAAAATAAACTGCTTTCTACTTTGAGTAAAATATAATAGCGTCAAAACCTTTACACCATCAATTAAACTGTATCATGTAGTCCACTACCTGCTATCACTTGATAAGGATCAATTAATTGAATTTTCTTTTGAAGTCAGTTGTCTTTATGCGATATTTAAAATAATATTAAATTAGCCTGCATTATAAATGATTATTCCAATGAATGTAATAATATAACAAAAACCCAATTCAAATAATTACAATAACATTCCACGATGATGTAAATAAAATCTATGTACAGACGCCAATGTTCCTATCTGGATATTGGCATAATAAAGCAAGAAATTATAATATTTATAACTTTCTGTCATGGCACCCGACATCCGTCCCAGTACGTACATTATATACATGAACGTTATAAAGCCTAGAGGAGCCATCTAAATGCTCTAAAATGCTAGACTGTTCAACTCAAGCACCACAGTCTTACAGCGTTTGTTTTTTTTGTTTAATTTTATTTTAGCAAGTATAGTTGCATTAGCGACTGAAATAAATCGAACAACAAAAAAACATTTCAAGGATTTCATAAGAAAGAAAGTGATCTAATTCACTGATGCAACTATTTCACTGTCAATTTTTTATGTTACA
The DNA here is from genome assembly GCF_050436995.1 of Anticarsia gemmatalis. Lineage (NCBI taxonomy): Eukaryota > Metazoa > Arthropoda > Insecta > Lepidoptera > Erebidae > Anticarsia > Anticarsia gemmatalis. The sequence goes on along the minus strand of NC_134763.1, from coordinate 3,942,790 downwards.
TCTACGAAGTCCAGCTTGTGATATCAATTTTAAAAACATGTGATTTCGAGTGCGTTTATATTATTCTAAAATGCTAGATGTTTTACATCTTCATATTAATACTAGAAAATCATACAACAAAGAAATTTATTATACCATGCACTCGAAATCACATAAAAATCAAATAGATACAAAATAATTAACTAAATCTATAAACTATCATAAGATTACAATGAGTTACGTAGCCAACGCTCCTTTATATTGCAACATTGTCCTGCCGAAATATAAAAAAAATAATTTAATATCAAAACGAGAAATTATTTTTGTACCTCGATTGTGTAATTTGTAACTCTGTATAAAAATACATCACATATTATGATCACTACCTATGCGTGGTTGATATCAATCACATTTTTCATTCACACATGATGAACACTTTAGTATAAAAATATCATGTGTGACGTAGAATTTTTCATTTATTCCAAATGGGGCAAGTACATTATTTTTATTAAGCCGCTTCCTCATACATCACACTTCTTAAAAGCTATACAATTAGCATAAAAATATTGAAAAATAGCGTTTTTTATGAACGAAATGTGAACATAAATGGCAGTCGACGGACGAGCCTCGTGTTGAACTGAGCAAAGGGGGTTGGACGAATTGCACATCTAACAATGATATTTTATGACGTATGACGGTCGGACCTAGCTTCACCAAACATATGACCAAAAAAAAAAAATACCAACTTTTTCTAAAATCCTTACCCATCTTATCAACAATGAACAACCTTGTGACTGTTTGATATGTATATTTTTTTAATGATTGAGAATATAACATGAGTATACTTAGCGATGAGATAGTTAGAGCCTCTATTAATGCTGTTTTATATGTACGTATAAATGGTTTGTATTTGTCAGAGAACAACCATTTAAATGTTTATAATATTTATTCATTTGGATAGATAAAGTTAATATTCTATGAAAATGTGGGGGAATGTATGGAGACAACGTGTGTATGTACTTTAATGTAGGTATTTACTACTGTAACTTTTAATCAACTACTTAGTGCAATTCGTCCTTCGTAGTAATTGATACACGAGAGTAAGTTGTGTGAGAGAGATCATCGTACAAATAATGAAACAGGATATCTCCTTAATCTATAGAATCTGAAACAAAAGAAAAATAAGTTCAATAAATGTCATGATATGAACGCGCTAGATAGTCAACGAGTAAGTCGTACTAGGTCGCTAAATATTTTCGTGAAATTGAGTAAAAATTACATCACCGCTGCCGACCTCTTTATATTTAATTTTATTGACGTTCGTTAAAAGAGGTGGTGCACTTTTTCATCGATTACATAAAACATTTATTGCTGAATTTTCGTATCAATAGCACTGGTAATGGTCAGTATTACGTATTAGAAGTTTTAAGCTACTAGTATCGGATCGGGGGAGGGGTAACGTAGGCGGGTGGAGGAAGCGCTTTGTACCCGTGGAGGCGTGGTCGGGGTGGCGGCCGCGCCACTTGTGCGCGTGGTCGCGCGGCGCGTGCGGCGCCAGCGAGGCGCGCACGCCGCCCAGCACGTCGGCGGCGCCCGCGGCCGCCAGCGCCAGCGGCGCCACGGCCGCGCCCGGCAGGTGCCGCAGCACGCCCACGCCGTGCTGCCAGCGCGCCGCCGCCGCCATCGTGGCCGCCGTGTCCGCGAACCCCTGCGCACACCGTATTAGTCGTATTAGCGGCACCATGGACCCGACATGGCTTGTGGTTTAGTAACGTAACACACTATTTACATTTATAGTATTCTAGTAAGCTTTGCGTTTTCTATACATTATGAGGGAAAGAAAAAGGCTAGAACACTGAAAACTAGTACAACACAACGCGAAGGCAAATCATAATACAACTCACACTAAGGCTAGAGATATAAATACTGACCTCCTTGACAGTCTGGTAGGCACTGGCGACTCCCTCCCGGATGTCGGCGGGGTGTCGCGCGGGGTCGTGACGACGTCGTCGACGACGCTCGCGGCGTGCATACGCATCCTGCAGCTGTAGCGTCGGACCGGGAGTCAACATGTCGAACGCAGTCTCTGCTGTTGCCTGCATATTTTATAATATTTAAAATAGGAATGTGTCCTACTTTCTTTAACAGATTCGCTACCCTAGAAACATGCCTGTCATCAATCAACAACCAATTTAAAGATAAAGATAAAGACTTGCCTGAATAAGCTGCAGTAATCTGGTAGTGATGTCGAGCGCGGCGACAGCGGTCCTAGCGGTGAAGGAAGCCGCACCTCTCCGTAGACCGTGCAACAGTCTACCGTCACGTCTGATTTGTTCCACCGGCAACCACAATAGGTCGCGAATACCGGTTACTAAGATGACAAAATAAAAAAGGGATTAATATCCGCGATAAGGATAAATGAAAAATTTCGTGCTGTGCTGTGCTCTTGAATAATACTTAGTTGTAGTGATTGAAAGATACTTTACTTCTAGAATAAAGTTCTACAGCGCTATGTATGTTGTAGTATATTTTTAAATACAGCTCGGATTATATGATAGATGATAACCAATCTATTGATCCGGTCAGTATTTTGTATATGGGATGGGGCTGCACGAGCACTGCTATGTCCAATTTCGCTTGATACAAATTAGGAAAGTTTAGAAAAAAATACTCACTGAGTTGTAATAAAGAGTGCATAGGTCCAATGCCGCTGAGCAGTCCGGGTAACTGGTGTCGTTTGATGTCTGACAGCCATTCGTGCAGAGCCCATTGAATTAGCTTGTCTAAGCCCAACAAACCCAACCTGTGGAAGAAAAAAATTGAAAAACAGACGTATTATAAGAAATAATCTATTATGCTATTTCCTAGCCCTCATGGTAAAATCGTTAGAAACCCTGTTGCAACTATTTATTGTGGGTTAGCCCGGGTTAGTATTTGAGGAAGAATACTCAAAATTATTCTCCGAGTCTCCTATGGCAGTCTCCAGCGTGGTGGCCTAAACGCTTGCTCATTTGGGAAGAGATCCTTGCCCAGCAGTGACACAGTCATGGGGTAGAAAAATTGAATAGATTTTATAATACTTACTTATAGTCGAGTCTCTTGAGGGTTAGCTCTGAGCAGTTGAGCTGACCGAGGCCCATGAGCAGTCCGGCGACGGGTCCAGCCGATAAGTCTACGCGCTTGCCCACGTAGTCCAAGCGAATTGGCACCTCCGGAGAAAATACTACACGTCTGCAACATAAAATTATACTGACCATTAAACATACCAGTATAGTGTAGTGAGTGTAGCGTGATATTTTACTTGGTACTATTGTGCCTAGAGTGCATTGACATAAAATTTAAAAAAAGAAAAAATCAATCAATTTTTCGATACTTCTCTATGCAAAATGTCCCATCGTCCACATTCGTTTAGGTGTCTGCCTACTAACTAAATTCTCTTCATTAAAAGCCTCTTCATTTTTAGACAAACTTTGGGGATATTAATGAAACTAAGCATTATTGTTATGAAAAACACTGCTAGAACGTACCTAAAGTAAATGGGCGAGTCATCTATTGGTTCCGTATCAACGGGTAACTTAGCTACCGGTTTCTCTTGAATGCCAAGTTTATTAAAGTCTTCCTCCAGTTGTATTAAGTTTTCTGAAACCAGCCGCTCAGCCTCGTACGTCTCCATCAAAGGCTCGTCGTTGCGAATTACTGGAATTTCAACTATATGTGTTAAATATTAAGATTCATTTCAATATTCACTAGTAACAAATTGTAATTTGGTTACTACGGCAATATTTTTAAGCATCGCGTATTTTTTTTAATACGCGTGGATTACGCGACAAATACAATAAATGATTTTTATTGGCTACATTTGTTAATGTCGCCAAATTACACCAAACGTAAGAATTATACAAATTTATAAGTAATCGGTATTTCACTACGAAAAAAAAATAGTTACAATAGGTAGATTTTTAAACATTATTAAATGGTACCTATGACAAACTGCCAAGACGCAGGAAATAAACCAATAAGTTGTGATACTCACCAGTTTCGTTGAGTGAGAGCGAGTCGGCGTCTCCTAGCGAGGTGGGCGTGGGCGGCGGGTCCCGCAGGTGGCTGGCGATGCTCATGACGGGCGGCCGGTGCGTGGGCGTGGTCTGCCGGGACCCACTCGACTCGCTTGATAAACCACCCACGCTCTTCGAGTCTTCCTCTATACAACATACAAACATAATATGACGCCTTTTCCCAAAAGTTTAGGCAGAGACCAAAGAAGATAGTGTAAAGTGCTGGCGGATATAGAATTTGGTTTGGAGGAGGGAAGAGCTTTTTGATTTAAAATTAATAGAACTAGAAGCAGGTCGTATGAGAAACATGAATTCCGATGTTCACGTGTGAGTGATGAATTCCGTTTTTTTAGGTAAGCTAGATTACATTATCTTTTGTCACTTAAACAAAAGTAGCGCGTGATGAGCGTTGGGTACTGCAATACTGTCGCCAGATATCATGTGATAAAAGTTGAAATAGAATTCAGGAGTTTGGTCCGTAGATGTCGCTAGATGTAATGTAAAAGTACCATTAGATTCATCGGTGCCCAGTTTAGAGAAGTATCCAACAAGGAAGGCGAGCGTGTCCTGGTCGAGGTTGAACCACAGCGGCAGTAGCGACACCTTCAGGCAGCACTCCTGAGCTGACAGCGCCGGGTCCGGACGGAGGTGCACCGCTTTCACTATCAACTGTGTAGTACAAATAAATACATATATATTAATATTCCGCTAGTTTAACAACAACAAGAGTCCGTTAAGTTTCGTATTGAATAATTTAACTTTTTTAATATAATTGTACTGTGTCGCTACATATGCAGCTAGTTACAACTTTGGATTCATGTATATTTGGGAAAACAGCCATATCATAAAAATACATAGAAATTTTATAAGTTTAAAACATCGTACAGCGTGGAGGGCATAGACCCACCACTTTGATGACGTCACGTACACGTATTCACGTTAAACGTGCAGCAGTGTGCATGAAGCAGTCATACTCAAATATTCTAAAAGAAAGAAGAAATTATATATCCTTACCATATGCGCGTTCTTTCTTTCCGGTTCATCCTTAAGTTTGTATTGGCTGAGTAGTTTGTTGATGTCGCTACAAACTAACTGGTCTAGCACTTCGATCTTGCTGATGGCCAGTGTCTGCCGGGACGCGTGGATACCACCCGGTGGGTAGATCTCGTATTGGAATTTGACCTGTGAAAGTAAAAGAGTTGTTAGAGCTTTGAAAAATATGAGTTAGAATGGATTTACCCTGTTTCGAATATTTTTTACAAATTATAGATGTTAATCAAGCATCTAATTTGTATAAAATTCCATACGTGTAGAATGTTTTACATGCTCAATATTAACGATAACAGTAGACACCTGTGATTTATTGGTAACATACTAGCTTCACATGTTTTTTACAAATTAACTAGGAAATGTTTTTTTTAGGAGTTCGTGGCTTAGTTTACAACAGCCGCACGGATCGATCTCTGAGGTTAAGCTACGCTTGCCGAGGTTGTTCCGTGGATGGGTGACCACCTTATACATATCGAGTTCCTCCGTGTTTCGCAAGGCACGTTAAATTGTGGGTCCCGGCTGACATTTTCGAAGATCTTTGACAGTCGTTAACAGTAGTCAAAAGCTTGAAAGTTTGACAACCAGTCTTACCGAAGGATATCGTGTTAATACCTAAGTAATTGGGTTGTGGAGGTCAGATAGGCAGTCGCTCCATGTAAAACACTGGTATCCAGCTGCATCAGGTGAGACTGAAAGCCGACTCCAACATAGTTTGGAACAAAGGCTAAGCGAATATATAAGTAGGAAATGATTTTGACTCGACTCGCAATCTTCGAGCATATAGGAAAATTACTCTCGGCTTTTTTATAGCGAAAAAGCTTTATGTACTGATACAGTAATGAGTTATGTTAGATATTTTACCTTAGAAAGGCACAGTTTGACCCTAGTGTGATGGTCTCTCTGCGGTCCTCCTCTGGCCCGCAAGTCTCGTGCAGCAGGAGCCCGCGCGGCGCGGACCCGCTCGGCGCCGGGCGCCCAGCGCACGCCACCCGAACGGTAGGCTGCCGCCACCGCGCGACCACTGTCGTACGGCTCGTACTCTTTGTTACGTCTGAAGGTATAATACGTTGTTTTATTATACTGATTACGATTCTTTCTTCAGGGCCGTTTTTTCTTTCGATAGATAACATATAATGAGAATATAGATAAGAAGAATAATGATAATGTTTGTACCTATGAAACCTATGGTACCTATGAGAAATATCAAAGCTATTCCACAGATTTAAGGCCAAAGCTAACAGTCGACTTCAGAGTAATGAAAAAATAAAATGTTTATTAATTAGCTATAAAGAATATAAATGCATACTAGAAATGACGATTGTTTAAGAGTGCGCGAAATTAGCTTTGCAATTTTTCAGAATAATGGAAGTAGTCTAAATAAAGGTATGGTTCATACTTGGCAGTAGTAGGCGAGCCCTGTTTTCGTCCGTCGCCCTCTATAGTGACAGTCTTTTTAGCGGGCGGCGCGTCGCTCGCCGGACGGAAGTCGTTGCCGCCGTACATGTTCCACGTCACGCTCATCTCACATAGTGTGTACCTACGAATAACAATCCTTATTACATATATTCATATAGCAATATACTTTAGTCATTGAACTTACTGATAGAGTTACACAACTGAACTATAGTAAAGAAACGTTGTACTGTACAGTTAAGATCTCTCAATAACAGGATACAGTATTCCATTTATTTATTGCCCATAATAGCAAAACTACTTGTTAATTCGTACATTACATAGAACAACGAACGTCTGTTTTATCCTCGAATTTAAATTGTTATTCCATAAAACTTTGTAATCATCCTAAAAGTTCACGTATTCGTGCGAATATTTACAGTAACAAGAATAAAATCATCATCACTTCATAAACCAAGTGCGTACCTCAACATAGGCAACGGGAAGCTCTTGGGTGCCTTCAGTACATCCGTCCTAGCTGCAGGTACAGTGAAGTGATTATCACACATATACACTGGACCGGGCCCGATCCAGTTCACCACTGGCTCGTCCAGGTCATTGTCCTGAGTTGACACTTGAGTCTCTACGAAGCAGTACTCGTCGTCTGTGTTGCCGCCGTCACTGTTGGACTTTGTCTGAAAGAATGAGACCTATTTAATATGGATTAAAGATGTAATTGTGACCGTTTTGTTTCTAAATTATGTAGATGACTATTGTTAAATTGACCATTGTATTCCTATAAAGGACGTTCATACAACCTATAAATCATTAGTAGTTAGTGTTCATCACACATCATTGACAACTTATAGAATGTCGTACATATCAAGGTACGGTGTTACTGGCATATGTTGTAGAGGAGATATCAAATGACTGCTACTTACGGCGCTACTATATGCGAAAGTCTGTTTGTTACAAATTAATGTTTCTAGTCAGTACTAAATAGGACCAGTATAGAGTCAGTACCAAATACAAAAAAGAATTATCATTTGTTTTGTTTACTAATTTAGTATTCCTACATACCGTTTTTCTTTTAGGTTTCCGTGGCGTGGCCTTCGGCGTAGACGTAGGATCACCTAACTCTTTCACAACATTCACATTAGTCGGTTTAGCTTCTTGTGCCTTTTCAAACAAGACCGGAGGCAGGTCATCGGCTTCCAAAGACTTAGGTTCGGAATCCTCTAAGGGTTCCGATGGTAGTCTCTGTTTCATATTCGATTCGTCTGGGAAGAAGAATATTTCCACTCCTTCCTTCTCTGTTGAACTGTTTAGTTCGTCTTCTTCTACTGAAAGATAGCAATGCATTATTATTTATAAGTTAAATATGTTTAAGAACCGGTTACGGCTTAGGGACTACTGTCGGATAACCTATCTGATACATAGTTATAGTTAATGTATGAAAACATACAGAAGTGAATCTAGGGCTTAGAAGATAAAGAATGCAATAGACACGTGAGTATGACACGCCAAGTTATACGAAATTTAGCGAGTAAAGTATAATTTATTATGTACAGTCACCAGAACGTACTTAGTTCTTTCTTGTTCGCATGTCTGTATGTGTATCGCCCACTTTACTCCATACCTTTGTTAATTAAAGTGTTAGTAATAATAAATGTGATCTCACGAGTAGTGTTGGGGCTCTCCTTCATAGCTTCGGCCATTAGATCGTTGAATTGTTGACTTTCATTTGGTGATAGTTCTCTTATTTCTTCTATCGGTCTATCTTCTAAACCTGTAAAGTATATAAAATAAGGGTTTGTTATTCAATGCACATATTCGATAACTGGCTATAGGGTAAATAATATTGAATTGTCACAAGACACAAAATTTCAATAAGTTGAATTTTAAAGATCCGCACTTTTAGTCGTTAGTCGTCTAAGTTGTCCCTAAAAGTGCGTGTCTATTTTTGTGCACTTATTATAAAAATTATCTTGCTAGTTTATTTTAACTATTTAGAGTTTTAGTTACTTGTTGGAGGATGGTTTATAAGAAGACGTTAAAAAAAAAAAAAATCACGTCAGTACACGTAAATACCGTATAAATAAAATGTAGAGAAAAGTAGTTTATCATTCGACTTACCTACGAGCTGTTCAAGCGGCTGATCGGAGCAGATGCTAGTATGTCTTGAGGAGGGGTCGAAGGGCGGCTGCGAGTCTCCATCACACGCCGCGTACGTCAGCAAGCGACACAGAGCCGACGCGGAGTCCCAGCACGTGTATAGCGTTACCATGTTGTTTGATGCGCTCAAGTCTACTTGAGGCTGGTCGTTTGACTGAAAATAACATCAAATAAATTACGAACAGCTAACAATGAGGTAAGTATGGAAACTGTGAAACGTTCATCTAAATTGAGATGTTAAGAATGAGTCGAGAAAATAGGTTGCAAAATTTTTTGGCACACAAGTACGAGGTGACCATACTTTGCTCAATAAACGAGCACTATTTAAATAAGAACCGTAAATTTACAAATCTTGTAATAATAATTAATGATTATTACGATACCGTCATAGTATTCAATTGGGTTTACAACTATATACTTAGACAGATAAAAGCTCCATCTCTTACCGGGCTCTCAATCATAACGATCATCAGCTCATCTCTCTTCATAATATCGGCTTTTAATATAGGAAGCCACTGACATCAAGTCCACTAAATGCGTCGGTTAGTCGTCGAATTTGATGTAACTATTATGATTTAATTTGTAGATGAGATCATTAAAAAGATTGCTTTTACTTACGCAATTAGTCTTATCCTCCATCCTCAGCGATAATTCAAACAGTCCAACATCGACCACACAAACGTAGTCTTTCATAACATCAGGAGTTTTGTCATCGTCCTGCGGTACCGCGACATTCGGCTTGGTAGCGTGCAAGTGCATGAGGAACAACGTGCACTCTTGCGCTAAGAACCGCAAGCAGGAGGTATTTGTTGCTGCTATTAAGTTGCTTGATACGCTGAAGTTGCCTAGGACGAGTACGGTACGGATGGGTAGGTACAGCGGTCTGTGAAAAAATAAAATATTTTAGAAGAAATTACGGGTATCGTCGTACATAAGATTGCATAGTTACTTTTAAATTGATCTTTAAGTAAGACTAGTGCCCGGTTTTTGAGATACATTTAGCGGTAGTTTCTCTATTCAATAGCGATTAAGGTGATATAAACATGACAGATTGAATTTATAAACTACCGCTGAATTTTAATGTGTCTCAAAAACCGGACATAAGAGCCTGTGAACACGTTTAGCAACGTGCACTATCTCGCATATGTACCGCGAGTATGTATACGTGTATTCTTAGGATTATAAATTAAGTAATACGAGTGCTTATGAGTATGCCGATGAGACATTCGTACAAGACAGACAAGTAATAATTGTTCCAAAATTATAATACTCCTTCGAACATATAAAATTATACTACAGAGTAACGACCATACCATATGGCAATACAATAATCTCGTTTATATAGACATACGATATTTATTGTACTGAACAATAATGATACAATAGAAAGCCTTAGTTACCTGTAATCAACAGCACAGTCTTGCACATGCACGTGTAACTCTGAGAGTACAGTAGACGGTGTGTAACCAGGGACTGGGTAGTCGATGACGTCGATCACATCCATTAGCTGAGTTAACCACGCGATGCCTTTGTCACCGCGGTGACGTAAAGTGGCCTGCTCTATGCCAAGTGCTATGCAGATTGTCTGGCGGCAAAGAAAATGTGTTATTTAGCAGAATAGACGAAATACATGTGTAATTGGTTCAAATAAGATAGTATTTCTATACTAAAGCCAGTAATTTCTAATAGGCCTACTAATGTATTGTAAATCAAGACTTATGCATTTTGATGCTTGAGCGCATTTTAATAAAGAAGGTTTTTCGTTACGTATACGAGTACGATACGAAGTCACTTATCAGTCATCGCTAGAATTTCATACTTTAAAAGTATACATAAACAAGAATAAATCAAATAAATTACCTTCAAATTAGGTGTATCAGAATCAGGGTCGACTTTGAGCGCGAGCGTGAACATGTCTTTCTTGAGTAGTCGATCTTTTATGATAACTCCTTTGCCCGAAGGATAGATGGTACTCTTCAGGTGTGAGGGGAGAATACACCCGTACTGACGCAGTGGGGGCTTCTCTGATGGTATTGTTAGGAGAGCTGAAAATATATACAATGTTAAAATTATATTCAAGACAGGTTTTGCTTTAAAATAAATATTAATAAGTACACCTTTAAACGAAAGTGAATTTCCCCTGTTTTCAATGACAAAATAAGTTATATGGGCGATGATGATATTGATTGGTCTGTCAATTGACATGCGACATCTACTATTCGGCCATTATTATATTTTCCGTCATCATAATGACTGATTGATTTATTATTTTAATTGTTGAATAAATAATTAACAAACAACATTTCGAGTAATGTATCATAAGGCCAAAATTAAATTGTATGATTCGGCGATGGACAAAATTGATTTTCAATAGACTTTGAAGATAAGACTTACAGTCATGATACAAGGTAGTCTTCTCAGCTCGTAGACATAGTTGTGCAGTCTTGGGTTTACCGTTGAGTCCGCTCACTTGACACATAGACAGGTTGTACGCTTCCAACACAAGCTCGCCCATTTGTCCCGGCACTACGCGTTTATTGCTGTCCTGTTAGACAATAAAATACAAATAATTTACATTCCAATATACAATGTAATTTTGGGGTTTTTTAGCTGGTACATTCTGTAATGTACCATCTATAAAACTGCAAAGCTATGTTCTTATATAAGGGTTTTGTACCCTAAGTAAAGCGAGACCCTATTACTGAGATTCGGCTGTCCATCTGTCTGCTAGTCGGCTTTATCACACGTAACATAATAAATAATGTATTTAAGTTGCTGCTATAGCTAAATATTATTGTTTACTAAAACCATGTCTTAGTTTTTTAAATTGTATTCATAGTATTTAGTGTTAATACTCACTCTAACAGGCGTGTAGATAGTAAGCAGTCCCTTGCCAACTTTGAGCGTGAGACAGAAGTTGTGTGTGTCACTGGGCTCGTGCGCCGGCTTGCTGTTGCCGATACCGCGGCGCAGCTTGTTGTCGTACGTCGAGTAGTACAAGTTGTTCTCTTCCTCCGATGATGAGCTGTCTGAGTCCGAATCTAAACAAATACAATTTAGACTAAAAGCTGTTCCAATTAAGACAATATCTATACTAATATTATAAAGCTGAAGAGTTTGTTTGTTTGAACGCGCTAATCTCAGGAACTACTGGTCCGATTTGAAAAATATAATAAATATATAATCTTTCACTGTTAGATAGCCCATTTATCGAGGAAGGTTATAGGCTATATATCATTACGCTATAACCAATAGGAGCAGAATACCAGTAAAAAATGTTACAAAAACGGGGAAAATTTTGACCCATTCTCTTATGTGACGCAAGCGAAGTTGCGCGGGTCAGCTAGTTGAGAATAATTCGTTTATACAATGGACGTATACGTTTGAAGTACGTTTGAGCGTATACGTGCGTATACTAATTTAATATTTATGACATCCGAAAATATTTTTATTTTGTCACTCACTGTAGCAATTTACCGCTTATGTTACTGGTTTGTAAAAATTTAATATCTCTACTGTAAACTGAATAGGAAAGGTACAAAAAACAATTTAAAAAATATAAGTACAATGGTAATAATACAAGGGTATTTCATGCAGTGGTCTCTTACAGCCATTGAGACTATCATTTATCTCACCACATCTTAAGTATGTTTGTGTAAACTCACCATATCCCTTACACATGCCAAACGCTGGATTTAGAGGGGCACAGACTAGCGGACTGATGTCAAACTGTTCCGCTAGCTGGGGCTCCCACAACAACAGGTCCGAGTTGATGCGATTATATATAATTTCGTACAGCTGTTTTGATCTGAAAGTATTTATGAAATTGAGTTATATAATCAAGACTGGTATTAACATTTTACATTACGTTAAGGTCCCAAGAAAGACATTCAAATATACTCCGAAAACTCTATCGGTATGTGGGAACAAAAACATCAGTTTAGTGAAATTCAACTTACTCAAGTTGCAAGCTCAGTATAGGTAGTATAAACTCAAGGTGTATAGATGAGAGTTCTATGGAGCTGCTTGTAAACTCCGACATTTCTTCGTCGTTGCCCGGCACTATTATTTCTTCTTCTTGACCTGCAAACATAACAAGGTATTACAATAATAATGCCATTGTATTGATCCATTTCGTTGACCACAAACTTAGTGTAATCAAGAAGATTTTTTCATAGTAACGGTTGATAACTATTCTACACTAAGCTTAGTGCACTTATAAAAATGTATAGTCGTAGATATAATGGTAGTAAATTCATGCAATTAGGAAAGTCAGTCAGGATACATAAGACAAAAGTTTAACAAATGTTCAGTAACGTTTTCGAAATGTGACTACACGGAAATGAACGGTACCAATATCATATCTCCGATGGCAATTGAGATAAGAATTACAAAAGAAAAAAACAAAAAGTGAACAGAAATGTAAAGGCAAATACGGTTGGTTTTGTTCAGACCTATCCTTTAAGATATGATATTAACACAGTTGTACATTAAAATGAATGTAAATGGAACTATTACGCACTGTTGTTTTTTTTCTCTCTACCTTGGTGAGGGCTACTCTCATGTTTGGTCACACTCTGATGCGCCTGCTTCTTGCCGCTGAAGGGGCTGGGGTGGTTCGTGCGCAAGTTGTTCATGATGTACATGGATGTGGTCATGGGGTTCACGAGAGCCGGCTCGAAGCTTGCCGAGTCGTCGGTTAGAGAGTCGAAAGGACCCTTCGGCGTTGAACGCGGCTTGAACGTGATTGAGATTCTGGAAACAAAATATTGACCGTTGTGTGTTTTGCTGTTCTTTTTTGATAGATACATCGATTTTTATCATTTTTTTAGTAAAGGGGTCATAATATTTTAATGTAAACTTACGTAGGCAAGGCAGTTGAAGTGACGTTCCCGCTGAGTATGTTGCCTTCATGAACGTTATCGTCCATTGTGGTACGTGCTATGTGAGTGCCCGGGAACGTGTCATTTTCCTACAATTGAAAAAAGAATAAAAAATATTATTTAGAGAACAAAAGATACAAAATTCGCCTCTAAGACGACTAAACTACTAGGCTACGATTTTAGAACATCAGCACCATTTTTTTTTCCAAATTTTATGTAAACCGAGCCGCACGAGTTATTAGAATGAATAATAATAAATACAGTACAGCGAAAATTAACTGTATGTCTGGCAAGACACTTCTCTGTTAAAGTAATATATTTTTCTTTGTTCATTAATAATATTATTTACTCACATAGTAGTACAAGTCGAGCATTGTACATCTAACGTTGACAGTGGTAGGCAGTGGGCGCACACTCGGTGTTTGTTGCGAGCTGACCGTGGCGTTGTGGAACTTGAACATCAGGTAGTCGGGCCGGACGCGACGGGTCTCGCGGTTCACGCCCGGACGAAGGTCTGCTATTGGGAACCTAATAAAGAAGTAAGAACTAAGTAAAGTAAGAATTTTTCGCCATTAATCGTCTTTGCTTGTCTTCGTCATGAGAAAATAGCTTTTGAATTTTAAATATATTAGAAAAAATACTATAAAATCTATTAAGATAACAGGGACAGTCTGACCGATTGTTATAAGTACAAAGTGAGGCATTTATAACTATCGTACTTTTCAGTAAACTAAGCAACACTGGACGTGATTAGACAACAGATTCGTTAGCTTCAGAATTACTTCACTGCTACGGACAAAGTTCCAAAAAATTTGATACGTTTGTTTTCCCTTTACATACATTTAACGTTAAGTCAATTAATTACTAAACAAATCTAAGAGTTACTCACCGTAGTACAGCGTTAAGGTTAGGACAGTGTACTGCAATGCTGAGCTGGTTCTGCGAGGAGACGGGCGCGGTGGGCGTGCGGCCCGGCGCCGCCGACCCGCCGAAGAACGTCGCCGACATGCGCTCGATCAACGTCAGTTCTACGTCCACGTAGAACGGCGTGCATTTTACACTGAACACATAAATATAAGCATATTAGGAGCCGTAAATTATAATATATTGCTTTGCGTGACTAATAGATATCATTAAAAGGAATCGACGTCGTCGACTGCCTCCGTGGCGCAGAAGTTTAGGTCGCCACGCCAATACCGTTGCGTCGGGAGGTCGTGGGTTCGATTCCCACACGGAGCAATTAATTGTGCGATACATAAATAATTGCTTCGGGTCTGGTTGTGCCTTGTGTCCGTTATTTGTATGTTTGTAAAAGTCCCCGCGACACAAGAGCAATTCTTAATGCGGGAGTTGTCTTTTTTTAAAAGAAAAAAAAATAATTAATTTCCAAATTCGCAATCATGCATTTGATTTTGCTTGACGTTTCGGCACAGTTTACATTGGTCGTGGTTGCAAACCGAATGTGACACTAAACAGATTTGAGGCATTAGTAGTTTTAATAGGCACCCAGCATAGTATTTTACCATATCATTCCTAAATAATAAAGAGAATCTTATATGACGCAAATGTTCGTAATGGATAAGACGAAACAGAATGGTCTGATAAGCGGTTCAATCAAAAGCTAGTGGTGAATAAAATAGTAGTGTAAGTGTTTGTATACTTACACAATATCTGTAGTAGGGTATACGAGTTTCTTCTCGCCCGACATACGGACATACTTGGACGTTTGCTTGAAGTTCACTCTTATGTTCGCGCGGGAACATACTGACCCGTGTTGACTAGATGCATCATCGTCCTCTGTAGTAAACAGAATTATTAATAATAAGGCTACATTTAGGTAAGGTTTATAGTGACATTAGGTACACTATCAACGTCAACACTAAATCAATTGATAGCGTTATTAAATATTGTACACTTAACTAAATTATTTGAGGTCTCTCACCACAGTGTCAACATTCGCTGAACATTAATTAAAAGCTATAAGAGACACGTCGTGATGCAAACTCGATCATAAAACCGAGACATAATAAGAAATGGCCAGTGTAGTGGGTCTAAACCAAGGCCTAAACTCCTCCCTCATTCCGGGAGAAGTCTCTTACTCATGGGACATTAAGGGGTTAACTTTATTTAGTGTGTAAATAAGATAGTGTGTGTTTTTAAGTCGTGTCTAACATACCTTTGTTGTCGAAGCGTATGAGGTCATACCCGTGCGGCTCGGGGTCGGCGTTGTTGCTGAAGTACAGGCACTCGCGCAGTAGCACGTGGCGTATTGACGCTTCACACACTGTCTGACTGCCGTGTGACGTCTCCTTCTCACTACCGTCCACTGAGATCTCCGATGTTAACAATCTGCAAGTTCGCAACGATTTTGTTGAATCCAGTAACCGATTTTTACAACGAAAATTCGATTACTAGATAACATCGTATTGGTAGTATTCGTTATTGCAGTGCCGCAAGGTTGGCCAAAAATACACCCAGTTCCAACTTCTGTTACTTAAACATTATTGGAATAATCCATCAGAAAGATTAAGTCGAATCTATGCAAAAAATATATATTTTTTTTAAACAAAGGTTATATTTTGCAATAGTATCAGAGTCATCAATAAGTTCCCTTTTACCCCGTTCAAGCTAAATAATGCTTAGAATAAAGAAAAATCTTAGGTTTTTTCATCATCATCATCAAAAGGGACCTGAAATTACCTTATATGGTTCTTCCCAGTAGCTCTATCAAGTGCTTCATTAGCGGCACTGAAGTCATCTATAATGGAGAATGGTTCCAGACTCTGATAGAATTTAGTAGACACCTCCTGCATTTTTGCAGTACTTGCCGGTGATATGCAGTCGGAACCAATCAATGTTGGGACTAGGATATCCTGTGAACATAAAGTATTAAAGAAATAAGTTATAATAAAATAAATTGTCCACTAAACAATGTACTATTGTTGTGTTGCCTTGAATGCCGTCATACCAGACAGTAAATAACTCTTTTTTTGTACTGATCAGTGCTTAGGCAATAGTAAGCCCCACAATATGCAGACTAAAATCCTAAATTCCGTCAATTTAATGTTATTTCGGGGTTAAATTTTATCAACGAAAGGGTATTTCAATTCTGAAGTTTATATCTTTCTATTTTATCTTTTAGTATTAAAAAGCCGGCCTCTTATATACCTTATGTAACAAGACGCATGACACAGAGGCTATTCGCAGGCTGACGTGAGACGCCTCCGCTGTAGGGTCTCCGTCGATGTGAGGAACTGGAACACATATTATTATATCATTTATTTTACCTTTAACCAAGTCTTTATTAAGACCTGTAGTAAATTCCAGAAATATTTGTGGGAGCGAAAAGCTTTTTTACAGTCTCATAACATGTTTAGTTAGTTGTTTGTCAAAATCAAAATACAAGATTATATGTAGCAGATGTCTTCAAAAAATAAAACTATGTTACCTTTCTTATTTCGTTTGATTCTAGGCGCAGCAGTAGGCATGTTGACGCTGGACGTCATGCTGGTACTCATTGAGCTCACGGACGAAGAGAAACTCTCTGACATCTGGTTGCCCAGTGACGTCATCGGAAGAAACCTCTCATTGTCTGCTTCGGAGTCTTCTGTACATAGAAAAGTAATGTTATATTATTGATGGAGAATAATCCGGCAATGATTCTTGAAATATTTACATAAAAATCGTTTTTAAGCAGTATATTTCTTAGAAAGTACTTCAGTTTGTCTATGTTTTTGCTTGATACACTAGCATGGTTAAATTACTGAATTAATTTAGATTAAAAATAAATAAAATAAATTTAACCCATTAATGTCCCACTGCTGGGCAAGGGTCTCCTCCCGTAATGAGGGAGGGGTTAGGCCTTGAGTCCACCGCGCTGGCCAAGTGCGGGTTGGGGACTTTGCATGCCCGCAATTAATGTATTAAACAAATTTTAGGCATGCAAGGTTTCCTCACGATGTTTTCCTTCACCGTTGGAGCATGTGATAATTATTTCTAGTACACACATTACTTCGAAAAGTCATTGGTGTGTTGCCTCGAGTTCGAACCTGCGACCACTTGCGTGGGAGGTGTCAACTTATACCACTCGGCTATCACTGCTCAAGTTAAACTTGGATTATAATAATATTTGTGCCAAATTTAGATTAAGTAAAGTAAAATGTTTGGCTTATTTTCACAAGGAAGGAATGATTTAAAATTCACGCTCATGCAGTCTTTAGTCTTTACTGTTGAAATAATTATATCTTACCGTAACTAGGTCCCGACCAGCCGTACATGCCGCCGGCGGGCTTAGTAGTCTGCTTTTCTATATTACCGAGCAGTTGAGCCTCTATCAGCTGGAAGTCTGAGGGCCTCATAGGCTTACAGTGCATGTTCATGCCCGTTGGACGAATCGGTATGTTACTGTTGGAACAAGTATAACTTAATATAAATTTTGAGTTCAATTTCTATTTCGTACTTTCTGTAACACAAGGCGACCCTGTAACCGTTTACTAGGCAGCACTGTCTATCAAAACTTTGCTAGATTAATGATTCTAAATGGTGACCTTTTGTTTTAGTACGCGATGGCACTTAAACTTATCTCAGAAAGTCGTGTTCTGCGGTTACAGTTATTAAGATTTATGGTCTATTTATTTAACAAAATCAGTAAAGATGGCCTTACCTAGTATCTTCCAAATGTGGTTGATTCAAAGCGTCAACCAGTTCAAGCAAAGTATGCAGTTGCCTCGGCGATATAAACACTATGAACGAGCCGAACAACATCTTCACTTCTACTCTAGGACCCTCTACCTCTTCCGTATGCTTTAACTTTAACGTCAATTCTTGCTGGCCAGTTAACTTAGCAAATAGTATCGGATCAGGCTGATTGAGCTTCTCATCCGGAGTCAATTCCCGAGACTCTGTCCTACTCTTCGCTTCAGCTATGATATCTTTCACTGGGTCCGGTTCAATAGTAGAAATCACACTCCTTGTTTCATAAAACACGTCTGATAATGTACTCTGATAGTTCATGTCCGGTGTTTCCACTTGACTGTCAGTCTTACCCCCCTGCGATGACATAGACTTCTCCATAATAAGACTCCGCGCCATAGTTCGTAGTTTTGAAGGGAATTCATCCGTGTACAGCGTGACTCCTTCGAATTTGATCTTTTTGTTTGTGTAGGTGGCTACTATGTAGGTTTTGGGTTTCTCGGGGTCGGTGACATCTGGTGTGGGTTCTGAGCCGGCTTCATCGAAGTAGTCGATGCTAGAACAGGCAGAAATATTTGTACTTTTATAAAAGTTTATTCCAAGTAAAATTAAGCTGAAGAAAGACTTTTCTCTCTTTATCCAGACAGTAACAGTTATCAGTTGCACCATCATAATTGCAACAAAACTAAAAAAGCAGTATAATAGTATAACAGCATAGACATAACATGATTAACAGACTGTTTAAAAAGCCTAAACCGCAAACCATTTTGTATTTTATTTCCTTGTAATAATGACTATATTCATTTACACATATAGATAGGGTCATAAATAATTCAAAGATGAACAGCCTTGAGAGCCGTTACAATTAGGATTGGAATGTACGCAATGAGATCGAATGCTTTAGATAACATAAAACAGCAATTGCAATACATTTTTAACACTATGTGTAAGTATGTGTTATTTTCTTCATCATCTATTCTTGAATAATAGTAAAGAAGCTTTGTATGCTACATTTACTGAAATAATTAATTCAAACAATACATTTACGACATGTGTGCGATAAAATCAAGGCCAATGAATTGTCGCTCTAAGATTATTCTAATCAGCCGCTCAATTAGAGGTCAAATGTTGAGGAAGTACTTACTTCTTTATATGGACCTCCAGTGCGATGCCTCGGTCACCGTTTTTGGGTACATGTTCTATTCTTATTTTCGTGTTTTCGAATTTTACTTTAACTCGGCTCAAAACTGAAATATATTAAAAATAAATGTTAAGAGAAGTATGAAACAAATTTTAAGTCAATAGTTTGTATTGTCATTGTTATATGGGAGATATTTCGGTATTAAAAAGACATCTATGTTAAATTGTTAATGGATATGTCTAGTTGTTTTTAAAATAATGTTAACTAGATATTGTTTCTATAATTAGCTCTAATAACTGTAATATAACAGTAGTTTGGTTGCATAGTATTCAAAAAGAAGGAACATAATTTTAAATCGGATTCAACCATTATTGTACCAATAAATTATATTTTTGCTACATGCATTATAAAAATGTAATGTCTTTAGGCATCAACGAAACTAGGACAAAGACCTGATTATATAAAAATATGAGATAACATCCTTTATTATGACTACAATACTGTAGCGAATAAGTAAATTTGCATAAAAATGTTACATAGAATGGAAAGGTGTGTAACAGAAATTGCTGAATCATTATTTTGCAACAAGCAAACTAGCACTTGTTCAAATATTATTCCGTTACATAGTACCAAATTTTAAAAGGATTTGAGTAATTTGTGACTAAACTAAATTTCCTTATGCTAAATGTTGGCAAAGTTAGACATAATAATGTTAATCTTAAGAATTTAGGAATATCTTCACATTAATTGTTTAAAAATTCCAAATATTTTCCTTATTCATATTTAGTTAAGTCACATATTGCATACTTACTTGAATCTATGGCATGTGCAAACATTTCTATGCCTTCTACGGGGTGTGACTCATCCCGCGGGCCGTCCTCCTCTCTGAGGCATTCCGCTGCAAGCTGCATGGACGATGACATGGATGACCACATCGACTCCAGCATTGAAGACACTACAATGTAAAATCATTATATAAAGTTGACAAATTGCACTACAATTATAAACATATAATTCAAAGCCAGAATCGACAACGTCGCCTCACTTCCTTCACACGATGTCGACACTTTTCGCAGAACGTTTGTCCCTAGTGTATATTAGTAGTTAGTAGAGCATCTTTATGCTTCAATTGCGACAAGGCTCATAATAAGCATTGAATTTAAATTTTACTGGTAAACTAACTAAGATATCTTTATCTTTACCCCACAGCTATTACAATGTTTTTTTAAAACAGGTCTCAACATGTCTTATCACACCTAGTTTACTAGTTTCTTTCAAGCTAGGGTATATTAAAACTAAAAAAGATATTAAATTAATTAACAAACCTGGTTCTGCCCGTACTTTAGGCTGCACCGTGAGTGACAGGCCATTGACTTTGACAATAGAGTCATCTTTGAACAGAGTAGACCATGGAATAGTAACCGTGATCTCTTTCATATGTCCGTCCACTATCTCCAAAGGCCAGTTCTGTGCATCTCCCAGTTCATTGAGTGCCTAGAACAATATGTTTTTATTATTGTATTGATGACTCATCACTGTGAACTATAAAGAGTGTATATTGTCTTGTAAAATGTATCTATTTGAATAACGTAAATTAACAAACAATAATAATTACGGACTATTTATACAAATGAATGCCTTTTAGCGCTTTGAACACTATTGCAGGGAAATATTGCATCAGATGGTTAAAGCAATTTATGTCTTGTAGGCAATAGCACATTCAGAACTATCCTAATGCAGCTGGCTGTAAAAATATCAGCCAAATCCCTAGACAGCATGTTTTTGGGAAACAATACAAACAGTGACCACCTCAATAAAGAGGACTGGGACCAAGACAAGGAAGAGATTTCATGTAATGTTATCCCAAATTTATTATTATTAGTTGTTTCATGCCATAAATTGAAAAGACATAATTATGTAAAACATTCTACAATACTATATTTTACTATGTATTGTTTTTCTATTTGTGAACTGTTGTTATTGTACAAATAATAGTAGACTAATCAGTGCTAATGACGATGATAGTAATATTTTGTTTACAATGAGTTTGCTTAAGTGATTTCAATAGTTTTGGTGCAAAAGATATTGAAATTGTTATTCGCTTAACTACATTTTAGCAATACCATTCACTTAGATTTCACTCTTAATAAAGTATATTGCTAAAATGTACAATAAGATCACTAAACTGAACTTGTTTATGTCAACAACACATATTTTTATGTTTGTAAGCAGGTCTATGTTTCATGTATCATACTAAACTCCCTTGCCAGACTCATAAGTTCATGTTTATAGTCAGTTCTTAGTAGTAGAGGTATGTAGTGACATTCAAATCATGAAAAAGGTTCAATAAAACAATATACGTTTACTGGAAACCTACAGTGCTAGATATTGATTGAGTGGGTTGAATTGTAAGCATGTGGTATTATCTGAGTGCATTTTGAAGTGCTTTCAAAGGTTTATGTATCTATGTGTTTCTAATTTTTCATGTAAACATGTCACTTTTGCACTGTGATAAGAAATTTATAAATTTGTTGTATTTTAACAGTCTGAAGTTGGTTTGAATACATTTATTCAAATCATCATAAACATTACAGTTGATTTCGAAGTATGATACAGACTTCTTTGCGTAAGAATACTAGTTATTTTATAAGTACGTGTTCATTTTTATGCATTGATAAGAGTTAATATCCATATAGTGCACACCATAGTGACGAAATGCAATCACGATCTAAGGTGTCCTTTGTTTGAAATTCATGAATAACACGTGTTGTTTCGTATTGCGCATATTGTATTGGCAAGTATGTCCAGACGTTTACAAGGTAATATACACTGACGAAGCACTTACTATTCGTTATATTCTAAAGGAAATAGGGCAATATAATAAAATAAACTCACATCGCAGTCAAGGCTAACATCGCAAACCGTTCCAGTACCATTGTACAGATCCACACTCAGCTGATCCAAAGTCAGTTTTTCTTCAAGGAAATTACCGAGATAGCGTTGCAGTAGATACCTGCAGGCTCTTTTTTTAATACTTTCAGACCATGGTAGATACCACAACATCTTCAGAACTTTTTAATGAGCATCACACTGAGAATTTTTATTTTTGTGCGTAATGACTATTGTGATTTGCGTGCGATTGACTCGCGAACGTAAATAAACATAACGTTTCATTACACTCAAACGTCTGTCAACTAGCAAATTTTCATTGTTCTGATCTCAGCGCGTATGATATGTTGACAGCAGGATGGACATATACAGAATAATGTAAGAGTGAGTGAGAGCTAAACTTTTGTTCGGAAACGTTGCCATGCTTGATCAGATGATACAAATTTTAATTTTCATTACATTCTAGTAAATCTTAACAATATATCATAATCTTTGTATGTATACTAGAATAAAATATACTGTTGAAAAGTCATGAAAAACTGTTTAATCCTAAGTACGTAAGTCTTGGATTAGTAGGTTGAAATCGGTTTTACGCCTAAGCATAAGAGCGAGTGAAAATAAACTAAAATATCTTTCAATATACCTACGGATAAGCTTTCTAATCCGATAATTAATTCCATTTTATCCTTCTTTGTGTTTGGAAAACCAAAGTTCTTTTTTTTATGGATACAGTGGATTTGTTGGTATAGTCATAAACATTCCAATGTATGCAGTCATTGCATTAAATTTGGTAATTCCAGTTAAAAGCAAAAATTAATTTAAAATGTTATATTTTCATCATCATGATCCATGGCTAATGTTTTTATTGTTTATTTAAGCCGGAGTAGGGTAATTGAACTTCTTGAGTGACACGAGCAGGTCAAACTAATGTAGTCCGAGAACAGATTTTCTAACTGGTTTATAATTAATAATATTGTGTATTTCCAAAATACCTAAATAAGTTGTATCAAAAAAGTTATCGCCACCTGTATAAGCCTGCGCATAACTAATGTTCCAAATTCTGAATTTTTTATACATTCTTCAGCTGCAAACCTAAAATTTATCTCTAGGAAAACCTAGTTTTAAGTTTGACCGGACACAGCTGGACATAAGATTATATTGGCTCAAGCCTCCCTTATTTCATCTCAGATCCAGATGGTTTTCAAGGTACAAGTGTTCAATATATTGCGGTTTCCTACAGCCTTCAACTGTCATTAACGGCGAGCCCCCAAAACGAACAATAAAATTAATTATTGTGGACGTACCTAGTAAGACGCCTACTCATATCTTGTTACAAGTGAAACAGCAGGTCAGAGGCCAACTGTAAATAGGTATTTATAACTTAAGAATGTTTCGACGTATGTAAAAAAACTCAGAGTAAAAATGATGTTCAGATGTTTTTATTATATTAATGGAATTGCCATGTCGGTTATTAAGTGAGTAATGTTTGAGTAGTTAAGTAAGATTTTTTAGATGTCCAGCAGATGACGTCGAAGATTTGACGCTATGTTTTTGATAGGTACGGCCATTAAATAGGTACATACATCGACGTAGGCGTACTTACTTTCAAATAAAAAACTAGACAAGTTTCCAGATTTTGAGCTAAAGTGATTTTTCTGTTCTGCTGTTACTTTTAGTATCTGCCTCCTACATATTAGATAGACCTGATAATTTGTTTATTGTATTTGCATTCTACGAATTTGTCTGGCTGGACTCTGAACCTTAGTGAGTACTTATTAGATTTTAAATGAAGGAAAGAAACAACGTAGGTAACTTTAATATTTATTCGTTTTCATACATACATACAATTACGCCTTCTTACCATAAGGGTTGGCAGAGACCTAAGAACGCCACTT
Source organism: Anticarsia gemmatalis (assembly GCF_050436995.1). Taxonomy (NCBI): domain Eukaryota; kingdom Metazoa; phylum Arthropoda; class Insecta; order Lepidoptera; family Erebidae; genus Anticarsia; species Anticarsia gemmatalis. The sequence goes on along the minus strand of NC_134763.1, from coordinate 3,918,639 downwards.
GGTACGATCCTTAGAAACTTCCTCCTTAGTTTTCTTTTAAGTTTTATTTAGAAACAATGATTGGCTTGTCGTCGAGATAAAAAGGTAAATATCTATGACCACTATCAGTTGCAGAATCAGTGTCAGTATCGGTAGAGGGACTAGATCGTGCGATTGAAGGCTCTCGATTCGGTTGGCAATTAAAAATGGCTAGCTGATAAACAATAAAGCCGACATTCATGGGTAAATACAATGCACCAGTGAACTCATCGTATCCAACACCAGCTTCGGAATATCCGATAACATTCGTATTGTTGAGCACGAGGAGGATTTCTACTCTTGTTACGGAAATACCAGCTGAAAGAAAAAAAGTAAGACTTATATTTCTTTATCTGGTACCTACTACTTATCTATAGGATCACTATGTAGGTATTCCAGGGAAATGTAAGCTTTAATCGTATTGATTTTCCGGAATTACTAAATTCTCAAACCTTTCTTGTTATTAGTCCCTGTATTTATGGAGTCACAGGTGCTTTCGCAGGTAAGGTCTTATCGTACCACTTGGCTTTATTCATCAGGAGACAATTGAAACATGTTAACTAACTATAAGTTGCAAGTAAGTATAACTCAAACTCCGGAACTAATTTTACTCACAGTCGCCGCTCTTATAGTAAATATCCAAGACCCTGTTTAGTGGTACTTTTCCCCATATTTTCTGGTCTGTAAATATCAAATCTTGAGTGGCATCTGCAAGGAAAACCAAATAGTTTTAGTAATTTATTTTTAAAATTGTCACAGTTATCTTAATACCAATGTTTGTGTCCACACAAACCTTATAAAAAAACACAGATCAGCCTTTGTTTCCTTTCGTAAGCGCTTAAATTCATAATTCACCTAGTTCTTTAGAGAATTTGATACATGATGATTTGAGATAAGTGTTGATCTTCAGATTTTAAAAACAAACAATCCTACTTACATGTGGCTGCGTTACTCTAAAACGAATGTGATGTACATATACACTAGTCCCAAAAATTAAAGGATATAAAAAAAGAATCCAAATTTTTGGGTGATTTTCAACAAGCTGTAACTCCGAGGGAAATGGTCGTACAGAAAAAATTAAAAAAACAAATTGTAGCTCCAAGTGTCTAGTTTTTAGATATGACCATGAAAATTTTTTGTCATGGCCAGGTCTGGAGAAATCCTACGAAAACTACCAAAAAAAAATTTTACCAAATTTTTTCCCTCCTAAAAAAAGGTCCACGGGCTTCAAAAATTTTTTTTTGATTCTTTCGTTCTAAAGTTCTTTTAGAGAATTTAATCCTCTTTAATTTGCCGTATTCAAAAAGCCTGTACGACGATTTGCCACGGAGTTATTGTCAATCAAAGCAAAAAAGTTATTTTTGACTTTGATATTCAATAACTCCGGAAATAATGATCGTACAGGAAATCAAAGGAGGGTTTTGAAAACTGCACAATATTCTCTATAAGAAAATGTAAACATCTTTTAAGAAAAAAAAATTTTTTGAATTGAAACCTCGGACTGAAAAAGAGACAAAAATTCGCGAAATTAAGGATATTTGGATAACTTGGTATAACTTTGGATAAAATGGATGAACGAAGGATATCGTCGGTAATTTTTCAACCTCAAAGTGTCCCCTAAAATCCCTCAAAAATTCAAAGCGCTGCGATTTTTTTTTCATTGTGCCCCGAAGCTTCAAATTCTTTGTTGTTGCAAAAATCACCATTGTGAGCAATTTTGTGGTTTTTATTCATTTTAAAAAAAAATAATTTTTTTTCTCTCTAAAATCTTTATTTTTTCGATTAAAAAGCAAATTGCGTGCCTATGCTCACTCCACGACATCGTCGAGCCCGATTGGCTTATGCGCATGACCATCACGATTGGGGTCGTAGACAGTGGACCAGTGTCTTATGGAATGACGAATCTCGATTTTGACTTCATGGCAGCGATAGACGATCTCTCGTTTTGCGATTTGCTTTTTAATCGAAAAAATAAAGATTTTAGAGAGAAAAAAAAATATTTTTTTAAAAAATGAATAAAAAACACAAAATTGCTCACAATGGTGATTTTTGCAACAACAAAGAATTTGACGCTTCGGGGCACAATGAAAAAAAAATCGCAGCGCTTTGAATTTTTGAGGGATTTTAGGGGACACTTTGAGGTTGAAAAATTACCGACGATATCCTTCGTTCATCCATTTTATCCAAAGTTATACCAAATTATCCAAATATCCTTAATTTCGCGAATTTTTGTCTCTTTTTCAGTCCGAGGTTTCAATTCAAAAAAAAATTTTTTCTTAAAAGATGTTTACATTTTCTTATAGAGAATATTGTGCAGTTTTCAAAACCCTCCTTTGATTTCCTGTACGATCATTATTTCCGGAGTTATTGAATATCAAAGTCAAAAATAACTTTTTTGCTTTGATTGACGATAACTCCGTGGCAAATCGTCGTACACGCTTTTTGAATACGGCAAATTAAAGAAAATTAAATTTTCTAAAAGAATTTTAGAACGAAAGAATCAAAAAAAAATTTTTGAAGCCCGTGGACCTTTTTTTAGGAGGGAAAAAATTTGGTAAAATTTTTTTTTGGTAGTTTTCGTAGGATTTCTCCAGACCTGGCCATGACAAAAAATTTTCATGGTCATATCTAAAAACTAGACACTTGGAGCTACAATTTGTTTTTTTTATTTTTTCTGTACGACCATTTTCCTTGGAGTTACAGCTTGTTGAAAATCACCCAAAAATTTGGATTCTTTTTTTATATCCCTTAATTTTTGGGACTAGTTTATAAGGTATAAAACCTAGTTACTCCATCTTTGTCGTGGTGGTTAAAATAATTATATTAAGATTTAATATACACAATATATGTATGTAGGCAGTAGTAGGATTTCCGCTACTCACAGCACAAATTAGTAACGCAAATATTTTGTTGCTGCGTATCGTTTGACCTTATGACTGAAATAATATTTATTTTAGAATATCACAACACGTAATATTCTGAATTCCCTTAGTTGCTAACATCCAAAAAGCAGAACTCTAATAATTTGACGGTCAATAGTCAATGGGTTCATTATGATCTAAAAATGAGTTTTATGTAATAAACTGTATACAGAGACATAGCTTATCTTTCTCTTGGCTCAACCGTGATTCAATACGTTACTCTAAAAAATATCTGCAACCAAAGCGATCTCAATTTTTTTTACGTTTATAAATAAAAATTGAATCATTTACCTTTACAAGTTCCCAAGCTCATCAAAATTTTATAATACGGGTATCCTACGTGCAGAATCGTTCTATAAAATCTGTATCCAACTGAATCTGAATATTGACACAGAATTAGTACCAAGATTAATCTTAGTTTAATACTTGCAAGAAACATTTTAATTCTAACTTTATATCTAACTGGAAACTGAATAAACAAAAGGTCCTACACGGGTAGACTTATGGAAATGCTGTAGTTTAGCTGAGCGTTCACAGTTTCGAGTCTCAGCTTGCTGTGTACATCTAAGTCTAAGTACATTCTAAATAGATATCTTCGAGGAAGCTTTGAAATCAGATCAACTAACGACGCATTCAAGTTACCCACTACGATGCAGCTAGGTAAATAGCTATGATATATCATTATGACGGGGTAAACATTTTCAATTGTTTCTCATCTTCGGTTACAACGAAGGAGACTAGACATGACGATGACATAGCAGCAGTTAAGGGGCGGTGTTTAATAAAAACGATACAAGATTAAACAAAATACTTTATTGCTACCTTTAATACTTACTGTTACATACTTAGGTACTGTTTTGTTTTACCAAGTGCTCAAAACATATTTGGCTCCTTCGGCAATTCCGGCCCATGTTTCAGTGACAATTTGTTTAACATAACTGGGAGGCACGAGGAAGTTGTATTCGTAGCCGGGAAGCTCCAAGGTGTAAGTGAGGGGGATGCCCACAGCCCTGGTCCAGTCTCTGGATGTGCCAGTTGTGAAGTACAGAACTTGGGCAGCGTTGCCTACTACGTATCTGTCAGCTTTGTCCAAGGCGAGTTCGTCGATAGCTGTAGCCATTCTGATGCCGGCAAGGTGGAGGATAAGACCGTTTGCAGGCAGTGTCGCTGTAGATAAATAAATATTTGTTTAGTTTCACAGTACACGTTTGCCTAGATTCCTATCCATTTCAATTGTAATATACCTACGTAAGCATGCAAAAATGAAAATAGTAAAAATAGAAAATAATCTAACCGTTGTTTCCCCATGCATACAGGAACATGTTTCCATAACTGTGCAACGAAATATACAGTGCTGTTCTCTCCAAATTAGAAAGCACAGCGCTTCTGATGATCCTGATTTCAGGCTCCGAGAAGGCAGAAGGACCCTCGTAGATGATCGAGCAAGGGTCAGCGCTGGAAGGCGAGGTGCCCCAGTAGTGGTCAAAGTTGCGGTTACCGTCTACACCAGGACATTCATCAGCGCCTTCGTGGTTCTTGGAGCGAGTCTTACGCCACATACGATCCTGCAAATATTAAAAATAATATTAACTTGCTTAGTTTCACCTTTTATTTAAAATGACCCATAACGCCACACAACATGACACATAACGTCACATAAGAGAGAGTGGGTCATAATTTTTCCCGTTTTTGTATTATTTTTTAATGGTACTCTGCTCCTATTGGTCGTAGCGTGATGATATATAGCCTAACAAACAAACAAACAAACTCTTCAGCTTTATAATATTAGTATAGATTGCTATGTTATATGTCGGATTTAATAACCATAGTAATAAAAATACTCATAATTACCTCATCAATGGAGTACTCGTATCCATCAGGGTTCGCCAGAGGGATGATGATCCAATCAATATATTCAGTCAGACTTCTGTCAACAATATCTACCACGAGTTGGTTGATAATGTACATAGCAACAGGAGTGGTGACCCATTCTCTGGCGTGGACCATAGCGTCGATAACGATGACTGGCTTGCGAAGGTTCTCGAAGCGCGTGGTAGAGATCCTCACGTATTTGATCTGACGACCTTCGTAACTGAGCCCTGCGTTGATGACGGTCACGAGTTCAGGATAAGTGGCAGCGAGCTCGTCCAAATAGTCATTGATCTATAAAATAATTATGTTGTAAGTTCTCCATCATATTTACTTAAGGCTTTCCTCATTCTGTCCAAGAGTAACACAGTAATAAATGATTTAAATTTGTATAGAATTAAATGGTATAGAGCAAATAAGTTATGTAATTTTTCTGTAACTGCTTATTTCGTTATCTGAATGTTTTCTATTATTTGATAGCTAGTTATCTAGTTATCCTCGTATATTTAGACTGATTAGGCTAGAGCTAAGTTCAACAGTAGCATTGATACCGACCTCGTCATGTCTGTAATAGGTGTCCCATGACATAGACTTGCCACTTCGTTTTACTGTCGCTCTGGACATTTGAATTGAAGCTTCTTCTTCACGGAGGATGCTAAAGAAAATGTAAAAAACGTTTTAAACTTATTTTTCTACTTCTTTACATATTTATATTTGGCTGTCTGAAGCACTATTTCATACTATAGCAAATCAACTTACTCAGCCAAATTATCAGCTATCTTCGTGTAGGTCATGCTCTTGCTGTCGAAGAGCGAGAGCCATTGCGCCTTCTCTTCCGGAGACAGTCTCACTACAGCTTCCAGCTTGCCAGATGTAGTGCGAGCAGCAGGCGTCATAGACAGAAGGTCTAAGTGTGCTTCGAGAGCCGCGATGTCTGCATTAGCACCGGAGACGCGATACAACTGGTGACTGTAATAACCAAACGAATGATGATCTAAATACTAAACCGTTATTTTGTGTCATAAAGTCGAAATGGAATAAGTATAAAAAAACTATGTTTAGTTCTGAGTAAGCGTAATTTATTGGTCAGAACAGTTTTCCGGTACACAAAAATCATCATAGCAACCTGGGAACGATGTGGGAAAATATATGTTTGATCTGAATCTTTCTGTGATATTGTTCAACTCTAAACAAATATAGTAGATAATAATTAAAGAGAACAAAAGAATAGATACATACCCTTCATATTTTTCATGACCTCCGAGTACCGCGGAGGCACACAGGAGCACGCAAATGACCAACCGCGTCATCTTAAGACCACGCTACGTCGGTTTACCTAAAACTGGACCTCGCCACATAAACCCCCTATCTTATAAACTTCGATTAGGAGTAATCCATAAGATAATAAAAGACATTATAATTATCATAGAGTTCAGCTTATAATTTATATTATTGTTTATTGAAATGAATTGGCATAAGATATCGGTGGGATTTGATATTTTCGTCATATCTTCGTTTCTTAATTCTGTAATTGTACCTAGATAGTAAATGTAAAGCTCGATGATTAACAGAATAAGTAACGATTCCATTGCTAGAATCTTCCAATGCTATTATCTATGCTGGAATAAAAATTTCCATTCTTTTACGCTCTATATCCTAATCCATATTCAATTATTTCTATTCAATTGGAACGGATGCTAAGAACTAGTCAGAAATAATAAAAAACAAACTTTTCATTTCGTCATCGGACCGTTTTCCCCTTATCGTTTAGACTAATTTTATGAAACGCTAGCAAAGGATTGTTGTTATCTTGCAGTATTGATTTGGTTTGGATTAAAAACGACTTTTGTTTCCTTAAATACTTTACTTATAATAATATTAGGTATCTTTTACATTTATCACCAAGTACTTAATACATAATTTGCACCTTCGACAATACCGGCCCACGTTTCTTTCACAATTTGGTTTACATAGGTCGGTGGTACTAGGAAACCGTATTCGTAGCCAGGGAGCTCTAAGGTGTAAGTGAGTGGGATGCCAATAGCCCTTGTCCAATCTCTGGACGTGCCTGTTGTGAAATAGAGGACATGGGCGGCGTTGCCCACGACGTATCGGTCGGCTTTGTCCAGAGCTAGAGCATCAATGGCTGTGGCCATTCTGACACCAGCGAGGTGAAGAACCAGACCGTTGGCGGGAAGAGTTCCTGGTGGAAATAACATAAGTTAATTATCAGGTAATCGAACTCTTTCTAGATTTAAACTATAGGGTAGAACATATAGGTTATTTAGTTACCGTAGGTACTTATATGTATATAAATATATTTTGGGTTAAATCATTAGATAAGAAAATATCAAGGTTCTTACCATTTTGTCCCCAGGCGTATAGAATCATATTTCCCCAACTGTGTACAGAAATGTAAAGTGGAGTTCGCTGCAGATGTGCGAGCACAGCATTTCTGATTACTCGGATCTCGGGTTCGGAGAAAACGGAGGGGCCATGGTAGTTGTTGGAGCAGGGATCGGCGCTCAGCTCACTGGTGCCCCAGTAATGATCGAAGTTGCGGTTACCGTCTACACCAGGACATTCTTCACCAAATTCATGGTTCTTGGAGCGAGTTTTGCGCCATAAACGATCCTGTTTACAACCAAAGGCTGGTTAGTAATGGAATAGTTATGTATGTTCAAATGAATCTCGAAATCAGAAGAAGGATAAACATAAACTGTGTTGGGATTTTGTGAATTTTACAAACTGCTATGTTTTTTCTTGGAATAACTAACATATTTAAATATCAACATTTCCTTCACTTAACTTACACTTATTATCTTGAACAGATCCTCCAAAATAAGACCATGACCTCATGTTTCTAGTAGTCTTTGTGCTATCATAAAAATAACAAGCCGCATTGCATTTTGTTTTCACTAACTAGGCTTACGTTTGAATCGCTTGCCGTGAATACTGATGAGGTCTATAAGGGGTTTGATTTAAGTATGTTTATTCATTTGTCCAATTAAATGTACGGAAATCATAAAGTAGGTCGCAATACACGTGATATCGGTCACGTACGACTTATAAGAAAATTATTTCCAAAAAAAACTAAAACACTAAGATGTTTCTTGTTTGTTCAATATGCATTCTTAAGAAACCCAAAACAATAGGGTTTGGTCTGAGTTATGACCTGGCTTTTTGTCTTGACGTCCCTGGATTTCTTTTTAGCAAAATTAGTGTAAGGTTACACCGATATGAAACACTTACCTCCTCCCAAGAATACTCGTAGCCATCAGGATTTGCGAGAGGAATAATGACCCAATCTATTTGTTCTGTCAGTCTTCTGTCTACAATGTCTACGACAAGCTGGTTGATGATGTACAGGGCTACTGGAGTGGTGACCCATTCGTTAGAGTGGACCATAGCGTCGATAACGATGACGGGCTTGCGAAGGTTCTCGAAGCGCGTGGTGGAGATCCTGACGTATTTGATCTGGCGACCTTCGTAACTGAGCCCTGCGTTGATGACGGTCACGAGTTCAGGATAAGTGGCAGCGAGCTCGTCTAAGTAATCATTAACCTGTAATGGTAGCACATTGTAAGATTATCTAACAGATAGCTCTCTATAGATCTATCTATGATTGCCTCCGTGGCGCAGTGGTTAAGGTCATTTATCGGAAGGTCGTTGGTTCGATTCCCACAAGGAACAATTATTTGTGCGATCCACAAATAATTGTTACGGGTCTGGTTGTATTTTGTGTCCGTTGTTTGCATGTTTTTAAAAGTCCCCGCGACACAAGATCAATTCTTAGTGCGAGAGTTAAAATAGTAAAAGAAAAAGATCATTCAAGTTATTTAGGCTTATAGTGTTAGGTTAATATGGTTTAGTTTTAAAGTAAATACGAATAATTAAATAAACTATATTTACCACTGACCTCTTTATATCTGTAGTAAGTGTCCCATGTCATAGACTTGCCGGCTCGTCTAGCAGCAGACCTGGCCGCTTCAATTTGGATTTCGTCTTGACGAAGGATACTAAAAATTGTTGTAAATTAATTAAAATTTATTCTCAAGTAAGAAGGTAATTAAAATTAGGGAATATCTGAAAATTAATTGCTAATTACTCAGCCAAATTGTCAGCAATCTTTCTGTAGCTTATATTTTTATCGTTGAAGTGTTGAAGCCACTGTCCTTTATCCTTCGGGGACAGTCTCACCAGTGCTTCAATTTTGCCAGACGAAGTGCGAGCAGCTGGAGTCATGGATAGAAGATCTAAATATGCTTCTAGGTACGCGATTTCTTCCGTAGTACACGAGATACGGTACAACTGATGCCTGGAAAAAAATGTCACATTAGCTGTGCACGATATATGGCCAGAATTTGAATAGATGCATGAAAACGGCAACCTACCCTTCATATTTCTCATGCCCTCCGTAGACCACGGTGGCACAAAATAATACAGTGACACATACGAGTAATCGCGTCATTCTGTTACCCACAGATGCTAACAGACTGGGCTCCGGTTCTCAAATCATGTCACCTTATAAACTTCGATTAGAGCGCGTTTAATCCTTCCGATAATCCTATTAAGCCAACTTAAACATCACATCCTCATAATGCGAATGTTTTTTTAAACAGTCTCGTGTTTGTCACTGTTATCAATAATCCATCAACATCAGTGGTAGGCATGTTTTTATATTGATACCTAGTCAGTAAACACAAAAAATTTATCTCCTAGTGGTTTGTGCGTTAGTTGCACTTGAGGACCGATCATGCGCCGTTATTGATTGACGTTGTATATAAACAAGTAAAAGAAAATCATCTTTCTTTTTTTTTAACTTTCAAATATCCGGATTTTCTCGGGGTAAAGTAAAGTTATGTGGTAACCTTCTTTTAATGTGTGAATGGAGGAGATCAGAATCTAGGGCCTAAACATCTCACCTTTATCTTGCCTTATTGAGTGAGACTTATGCGGAGATGGCTCTCTCCTTTATTCGGTTTGACAAGTGACACCGTTGGCTACTTAGGGTCCCACAAAAACACCATTTTTTATCTAATAAACATTTGCTGCGAAGGCAATTTACAATAGTGTATATCCCGCTAATTAATTCTAAAGATGCAAACTTATCTGACAAAGATTGTAAGTAAGTACTTGTTGATTTCCCGTCACTCAAGCTACTTTTTGTTGAAGCTATTGATTGATATCGATGTGCCAAAAAATAGAGTCGATTGTCACTTACTTAGATATTTATTGACTTCTACGTGAATAAGAGGTTTCGTGCTATATTGATTGTTGTTAATCAGGTATGAAGCGGGTATAAATAAAATGCCGATAAAATGTCAATATTTTAATTAACATAAATATTTTAACAAAATGCTTGTTTCTCTTATCATATAAGTACAATTTACGACTAAAATAATTATGCTAACTTAACTAATTATAAACATCTAGTCATCACATCTTAGGTTTACATATATATTTTCTATATAGTCTCTTTAGATTCCTCTTAAAACCTGAATGTCTCCAGGCATATATCAACGGATCGCACAGGCTATTGCAACACCCCAGCAAATACAGTGGACCTAAGGTTATTACTTCTAGGGGCACGCATTCATAGCCGTTCTTCATGATATCACATTTCACATACATTATTACAGACACAAAGTAAGGTGCCCAGGTGCACAAGAAACACATGGTAACTAAAAGTACGGTTTTCACTGCTTTCAATTTGCTCGGATGGTTAGCTGGTCGCAGCCAGCAACACCCAACTCGTCTCCCTTCTCTTGTAACATTAGAATCAGTTCTATGAATTTCTTTCTCCAATTTTGTCATTTCCATACTTTCAGCATATTCGGATATGGAAACGATGGTCGCTGAGGAGGATAAGTCATCGAGATATCCTTTGTTCGTGTAGCTATTTTCTTTAAATTCTCTGATTTTGTCGACAGTTTTTACAGCACTACGTAGAATTAAGATGTATAGAAGACAAACTATGATAATGACTGAGAGTACAACGATGGATATAACGAGGAGTAGGGCGGAGGGGAATACGGCGATGTACCAGCATCTGAAGTCTCTAAAGCTGCGCCCGGTCCAACCCATCGCTGGCAATGTAGATATAAATATACCTGTATGAACCACAAATAAATCTATTAAGGTCTCTGCAAAAATATACAGTACTTTGCTATTTATGTCCGCGTTCGTGTTGTTAATTGGTGTGTAAAGTCTAGCCATAGGTCAGGCATTCTCGTCAGTATCAATAAAGTGTTGAGTGCTTCATGTTTACAACAATTAGATTTTATTAAAGGCACGTTGTATCTTTTACTTAGCTCATCTGCTTTAAATACTAAATCAATAAAGTATTTTAAATTAAACTGGTATCTACAGAATTACAAAGGTTGAACATCGAGACGACTTTTTCTGAAGTAGCAAAAAAAGTTCGTAAGTCTCTTAGCTTGTTTGTATTCAAGTTTGGTATTAAATATATTAGCGCATTTAGAATCTAGTTGTAACAAAGCATAAAAGAATGCGCATATTTTTCAATCTAATACTTTACCAAAAACTGATTTATTTTTTTAATAACGTATAAGTAATACTAATAGCACACCTGGTACCTAATTTCAACTTGTTTTAAACTTATTTGTTTTAAAAATATGGTAAAGAGCTGAAACAGAACATTAAATCTTCTGTAGATAAAATGAATAAATTAAAATACAATCATGTATAAACAGCATAAAAACTAGGTCGCAAGTAGCTGGGTGTAAAACAATTGATTATCAGGACATAGGTACAATTATACTGTGTAAATTACCAGAAAGATAACTGTTATTTCGATATTACACATATAAATGTATTTTCAAGAGAAGTGCCTACTTGTCTTCAATATGTCAGTCACTATGTTTACGTAAAATTGTTCTAATAATCGTGAAATATGTAAAATGATTACAGCAATGAAAACAATACAGGTGGATTAAATTCATTGGCATTTTCCAATTTCTAGACTTTCTTCTTATTGCTCTACATGTGTGTGAAAAATTTACAACTTAATGAGAAAACGTGACCATAATGACAAAGTATCTCGTTAGAAAGGAAATATGCCAATGAAAAAACAACAGTCTTTCTGTATAAACAGAGATAATCTTAGATTAACTTATCGTTAAATACACATAGTAACAATATTACTGTACAAATAATCTACAATTGTGTTTAGGTTAACATTTACAAAGCATAGCGTGTTCAGTCGGCGGAGTTAGTCAAATATCGGTAAATATGTTATACAAATTACATTTTTGTTATAACAACAATAGAAAGCTGATACTAACAAAACATTATTATAAGTACTTGAGGGTGTTTCACGACTTATTGATAAGTGTCGAATAACTTAACTGAAAGTTAAAGTGAAAGCGAATTTACAAAATATCTGTTAATATTCCATTGGTTTAGGTAAACGATAATTATCAAGAAGTGGTGCCACCAGACATAATTACTCTATAATTTCGTTTGATAAGAATAAAGCATAATATAGTATTATATATTATGTATTCTGATAAGGGCATCTTTACAATAAGTGCATTTTTGGAATGTCAACATTAATGCACACACAATTCAGTTCAACTTTATAAGCTTCTACATACTTACATAATAAAAAAATCACATTCAATTGTCATGGATAAGTTACAGTTACTGTCGGACTTAGATTTAATACATAATGTACAATTTAAACCAATTAATAAGAGTTATAGCTCTATCTGACTTTCCAACAGGTATATTTCTCCTGAAAATATTTTCTGAGGTAAGCCTTAACTGACTTCTGGAATCCTTTATGCCACCATGCGTATATTACAGGGTTGATCAAACTGTTCATAAACGACACGGTAGGCAGCGGACCTCCTAGCAAATACCTTATGTACGAACATCTGGGGTTCGTCATTTTGTCTTCGCAGAAAACAAAGAAGGTTACAGCAATAAAGAAAGGCAGCCACGTTATTATAACACTGCCAGTTGTCAACATAACTATCGTAATAGCTCGCCATTTGTTTGGTTCCTTCGTTTTACGAGTTAACTTGTTCATGTTACATATTTTTTTGACTTGTGCAGAGAGTTTACACGTTTTTAGTTCATTGGGAGCGACTGTGCGGTCGGAAATGTAAGAGTCTGTAGTGCAAATGCTAAAAACAGAATCATGTGTTCCTATACTCTCAGTGCTTGCATTTATATTATTATTTGTACTGTCTTTATGACGCGCCAGGTCATTCGCACTTTTATATTTAGGCGGTGCTACGGGTTGTATAATAATTTCTTCCCCACCAAGGTAACTAACATTAAAGGTAGCACTTCTAATCAGTTTAGGAGATGATGGTTTTTTGGGGTGCTTGACTGATTGAGTACTTATCTGTGAGTCAGTTTTACTTCCGCGGTAAATTCTCATTTTTGTGTTGCCTTCTGCTTTTGGACTCGTATTTATGTTGTTACAGCTTTTCGTATTTAGACTCTTAACGGTTTTTAAAGCTTGCACTAAAATAATGGAGTAGATAACTGCGACGGCAACGAGAGGTACGACGCTTAGGAAAGAGTTGATCAATATAAGGGGTCCGGGGAAGAGAGCGACGTAGTAACATCGGGTTTGTATCAGTTCTGTATTAACCCAACCTGTCACTGGCATGAATCCAAGTGTTATACCTGGAATAAGCGTTAACACAAACATAGTTAATACTACACATTTACTACAGGTTAATCTAAGTACAAAATATTGTCGTCGAATGCAATGAGCCATAGAAGTTAAAACAAAAAATTAAACATCGGTATTATCACTGGAAATAATGTTACTTTAAAGTAAAGAAAACCATAGTTTTTAGGCTATTCAATTTATCTAGGCTCATGGTAATCGAGTATCGACAGTATTAATTATTCACAAAACAAATAAAGGGATATTTCTTACCGATCATCCAGATGATCAATATGCCAATTCTCACTCTGGTTGTATTGAACCACCTCTGGTAGTAGAGACCATGGAGAATGTAAATATACCGGTCCACTGCGATGAGACCCACGCTGAATATGGACACCATCGCTGGACACACAAGCATACCTGTGGAAATTGACAAACATCTTTACATTTTTATTTATTTTGTCATATTTACATACAAGTATTAACTAAACCTCATATAAGTATCTAATTGACAATCATTTCTGTTACCGCTGTGAAAATAGGTTTTTCCATCGAAGTACGTTAATATGTGCAGTTCCGTTTTGTAATAATGTCTGGCGAGTATTGAATAATAAAACCAGTATAATATGGCACGGCACGTGTATCTTGATGTGTTATTCATCCAATTTTTTTGAACAACAAGCTATTTTGTTTCTGGAAATCGTATACCAAAGAAACTACTTTCCTCAAGCTTTCCAAGCGTATTTACCTACCTACGAGTTTTTGTGCAGCTGTTAAAAAAGTGAATTTGTGTTCCATTTTAATTGATTTATTTCCTTTAGTATAGCAAAATGATTCAGCAGGTATAAATGGAGGTAAGTTTTATTATTATGCGGAGATAAAAAAAGCATATTACAAGTTATTTAGGATTTTTTGCGTCTATAGTGACCGGTTTTTGTTATCCAGTTAGTAGTATGACATGTTCTTAGTTGCTCCAGTGAGTAGGAATAGCTGTCTGCTAATATCATTGACATTTATTTGCTAATATACGATCGATGGTGTCATAATTAATTGAAAAGCTCTTTTTTTAAAGTGGATTTCATAACAATACTCTAAGTTCTGTTGAACGTCATTTGTTATGAGTAACGGAACAACAAAAAAGATCTCTTAATAGGTATTTGACGCTGATTAAATTGATGTTTTATTAATATACTCATTACTCATAGTAAAAACAGCAAAATGTCTACTAAAGGAATATTCATTGCAGGAATCTTATTTTTTTTACTTTTTTTCATTTATATATTAAATGTTGGTAATAAAAAAAAGATTGTTGTGGCTGAATAGACTTACCCATTTGGAATACACATATTGGATTTGAACTGACAGAGCTGTCTACTGCGACTCCGAATATGAGGCCGATTCCTATAATGGTGTCCGCCAGGGAGACGTTGCCGAGGAGTAAATACGTGCTCTTGGGCTGTTGACCTGTAACAGGTTGTTGTTTATTTTTATTTATTTATTACTTATACCACATGAAATAATATCAAAAGTATTGAATAACAATATTTTGAAGTTATACGTGTATCTTAAAGGTAGTCTTTCAAGCTTGCGTCTACTGCGTCGGAATCAGAGCGTACGGACTGGATCTGGATCTGTCACTTTGTATTAATTTCTATGACACCGGAATGCCGATCCAGTGGACGCGGTAACATAGAAATTCATACAAAGCAACAAATATGTACGGTTCATTCGCACCGATGCCGACGCAGTGGACTCAGCTTATGAGTACATTTACCAGTATACTGTGGTGTGTCACAAAAACTTCATCGTAAAGCGACCGGACAACTTGTCAACCCGTGATTTCTAATTTATTTCATGCATTAAAATATGCCACATATTGTGTCCTTGATAGGTATGATAGATTTACTTTAGTTTAATTAATCTATAGAAAAACTTAATTAATATCGAATTTTATGTTCTCAAAAAAAGCTTTTTATTCATAATTGAAAAGTACTATTGCATAATAATTATAGTAGACTAGTTTTAATAAAAATACTATACGATATTTAGTTGACCGGTCGTCTAGAGGATAAAATGGGTAGGGCACAGTAATAAATCCTGAACTGGTTATATTTTTAGATATTGACTTGGTATTAGTATTTTAAATTCTACGTAAACATACATACCCAAAATAGATTTGAATATTAAGTATATATTGTGTAAACGGACTGGTTGATCGAAACGAGTAAGGTGGCTGATACTGAGCTTTGCACATAAATGTACTGACTAGTTATTAAGTTCTGTATTTGTGATGTTTCTTTATGTGTTACAAAAATAAATGGCTTAAATGGTAGTCATTGTGGTCAAAGATCTCAATTCCATTTTGGATCCCTATACTTTTTAAAAAAGCATTCATAAGCTATTTAGATTCTAGCAAAATATCTCGAGGAAAACAGATTTAAGCTTAAATTGACAGGTGTAAAAAAATACCAGTTTGCTGCTCTTTTTATTTTTTTCTAACAAGCCGGATCCTGATGAGTCAACATAAGTAATTGGGTTAAATTTTACTTTTAGAATGAAGACCAAAAGAAAACGTCTATGGTTTTATCGAACAATTTCCTTCCTTCGACTTTGGTGAAGTGTTATAAGACAGTTATTAAGAATATTTTGTCTTGGCTTTTTCTGATCACAATGCATATAGAACGGTATCATCACTTATCAGTATCCGTTTTCATACAACAGATTTGGAAAATAGCCGGTTGTCGATGTAGAGAAACGCGCTACTACTCTCCCTCAAAATGTGCTCGCAAATGGTCTCTCTAAGTACTGTGAAAGAAGCTTTTCTTTACGTTGACTACCTTAGTGCTCAAACATAGTGTTTTAAATTCCCACGGTCGATTACATTTCACCCCCATGGAGTACAAAGGGTGATAGTTTGCGGCTGGGGGTGATACTAAATTGAGAATTTAGAAAATGGGTGACCTGCGTCTTTTGCAGCTGACGTAGGCCTGTTTGATGTAATTTCTTTATTTTGTAAATATTAGGTCGGGGAAAAAGTCTTTACGCATGATATATAATTCTTCTGTAAGTGTGTATGTCACTTCTCTTAAACGACGGGACCGATTTTGATGAAATTTTTTGTGTGTGTTCAAGGGGATCTGAGAATGGTTTAGATTCACAATTTTGACCGCTGGACAATGTTTTTTTAATTAATTTTTGCAAATTAAAGACAGGACGACGTCTGTCGGGTCCGCTAGTAGTATGTAGGTATAAACTTGTAATAAAATCTTTTCTCTACACATTTGTGATTCTTGAAGCCAAAGAGATTTTATTACAAGTTCATACATACTATAATGCGAAAAGACTTTTTCCCCGACCTAATTTACAAAATAATGGATTATAATTTAGACAAAATGTGTACCAAGGCTCTCTACTAAGTTGTCAGACTATAATACGTTGTACGTCATTGGAGCCACGTGTGTCAGTTGCTTTAGAACTCGTTAGAACACCTATTACGTACTTTATGCCTATCTAATCAACATATTATTTTGTTAGTAAAAAACATAAATAACAAGCAGTTTTGGTTTATGATAAAACGTTTTTTCTGTGTGCCTAAACAACTGAGCAAATAATAATCAATTTACTTTAATTATTAACGTAGCTCGTGTCGCGAGCGTCCCTCACGACTATTCTTTATGAATACTATTTACGATACTATTTGTACGTTATTTCAAGGAATTCTGAATCATACGTATTATAGTTCAGTATGTGGAATGAGACGATAAATATACATATCTACTTACATCCATTATTATCACTTCAGGAAGCAAATCTATATGTTTCGGCGGATTGCGGTTTGTACTTACCTATGTAGCAGTAGATTATGTATTCTGCTAATAGTTACCTGTATATTTTATATCTCTTTATATGGCATGGCAAAAATACACTCAAAACTGAAACTTACTTTTCAAACATAGGCTACGTTAACATACTCAAGCCGATTCATAGGCTATAGAGTAGTCCTTCTAGCACTTTCTCCGGGGTGACAACTGGGAAAGTAATATTCAACATAATTGAGAGTTGAGGTTTTCCTCTACCTTACTAATAAAATATTTTGACCTTTATGCTAACACGTGTGCTTGTGTATTTATAACTAAGAATGGTTTCATAAGATAGCACATACATATGATTAAATCTTTGGCATGTAATCTTAAAGTTATCAAGGCTAAACTTTCGAACTTTAGACAGGTGTCTTATTCGTTTAATTAAAATACCAATCCCTATGCAGGTATTCAATAAAGCTGTAAATTTAAATATCAAAACTAAAATATCAAGCAATTTATACTCTTGTTATTGTTGATGAGTGTTGTCCTTGCTAGTTTAATAACTTATGAAATTTCATGAATAATTAATAAATTTCTTCACGAGTATAATTACATGCATAGGCACACACATTGATTTAAATTTAAATAAGGCAGAATGATACTGTTGTGGATTCAAAACTGATTAAATTATATATTACTAGCTGACCCGCGCAACTTCGCTTGCGTCCAATAAGAGAGAATGGGTGAAATTTTTCCCCGTTTTTGTAACATTTTTTACTGGTTCTCTGCTCCTTTTGGTCGTAGCGTGATGATATATAACCTATGTCCTTTCTATCAAAGTATCTCCATACCAAATTTCATGCAAATTGGTTCAGTAGTTTAGGCGTGAATGAGTAGCAGACAGACAGACAGACAGACAGAGAGACAGACAGAGTTACTTTCGCATTTATAATATTAGTATGGATTTCTACCAAAGAGTGGAATAGTGACTTCTTTGTTTTGTCAAGCTTTATTTACAAGTAGGTATTCCTCATTGCGGTGGAGTCGGAGGATAAATTCTTACTAAATTTTAGAACGTTTTGTGATGAGATGTGTCAGAAAGTTCATTCGCCATATCTAAAAGGAGCTGCAGAATGCAGTTCTAAAAAGTCAATACCGGCTGCATCTGACAAGATTGACGTCATCTTTGATATCCACAAGTTCGGACAATGGAGAATGTTAACAAATTTGGATTATTAGCTCTCCATATTCTCTGTTAAAAATAAAAAATACTAGTGAAAGAATTACTTTGATGCGTCAATTAGCGATTTATAAGTAAAACAAGTTGTAACCGCGCGAGTCGGCGTGACGTCATTGTACATTACGCTAAATCTGGCTCACATAGTCTTTTTTAATAATATTTACTATTATTACAATTTAAATGTAATAAGCAGACGAAAACACAACAAAATACTGCATAAGCTATTACATCTACGGCTGGAGACTTGATATTAAGCGGGACGCGACCCGCGCGGCATGGTGTACTATGACGTCACGCTGTTAGCGGGACTCGATATTTTTTGAAACTTCGAATGCTTGTAAAATCAAAACTACTTGGTATTTTTGACTAAAACAAAAACTAGTTTTCATGTACATGTACAGGCTTTACTGAGCCGAAATTTCAAGCGATTTGGCATACCTAGTAACATTCTCCATTGAGGTGAAATTTTTCTTAAACCATTTTTTTATCGCTGTTCTAAAACTAGTAGCTATTCTTGTTTTATAATCACTTGCTTTGTTTAATCGACCCGCCGCCTGGACCCCTCACCCCTCAATGATCTAGGCGTTTTAAGCGCTTTATCATCGTGTCCTCGTATCAGTGAGAAATAAAAATAAAATGATGACCGGACTCGTAAACAAGCCCGATATTTTTAATTTAAATTTACGTAAACACTATTGAGCAACTTTCTAAATTAATGCAGCGTTGTCGAAAGACGTCAGTTGTATGTAAATTTACTACCGATTGGTAGGAATATAGGAATTCCGATTGCGATAGTTAGTAAATACGCGGCCTAGAGTTCTCTTAATCCGAATATTGAAACTGTAGCTGAAGGATCAGCAGGATAAAATCTCCCGAACGATAAATCAGTGACAAGTTCATTAGTTCAAGTTTTTTTCAATCTATCCAACTAGTTGTACTAAACGGCCCTTTGTTGTTTTCTATCTGGCTAAGCACTCATATATTCTCTTTCATAAGCTACAGTGTAACAGAAATGTACCTAATTCATGAAAGTAAACTGTTTCAATCGAGAAGGGTTAGCAAGTAAATAACGTTTTGGCAGAAACTGATATCAAACCTCAGAAATAAAATTTTCCTTGACCCAGGGTGCGAACTTAAAACACAGCAGTCGCATTCGCAACTGTTGCGAAACAGAGGAAGCTGAGGAAATCAGTCACTAGGAGGACACGACTCTACAAAATATATGTGAGCGGTGTGGCTTGATGCGGATTCTGCTTATGTTATTACAACCATAGGTCAAGGAAAGGGAAAGAGCAACGTATGTGCTGGTGCAAATAAGTGGATAGAACGTATGGCATCTCGGCTGACCAATTACCGTTAAAGGTTTTCCCCGCACAAAAATAAGCAAGCATTGCATAGCATAGTTATGCGTAAGCAAAGTTTTGAAATATTATTAAACAAGTTGAAGGTATGGCTTTAATTAATCTCGAGGCCGTCATTGACATTGTAAGTTCAAATTTCCCAATAGGGAATCAACATTGTGGCCGAGAGTATCGTCGTGCGTCTATCAAAACTAGCCAGCGAAGGCACTGGGCTCTACCTATCTTTAGTGTTTTGTAAAATTTCTGCAGGCCATCACAGATTTTACCCAAACCAAGGAAAGTTATTAGGGTACACAAAAATCAAAATAACTGGGTATGTAGTAGACGTGCCAAGCAATCATTGCCGGCGGCAACTCACTGACCTTCGTTATAGAAGTAGAGGCGCCGCGCCGGCGTGCACTTTGTCTACTTTCGTAATTTCATATTTGGCTAAACTCTGCTTATAAATAAGTTCTTGTGAGTGAAGTGAATGACTTAAATTTTAGAGGGAATCGTTTACAATGTAAACTGCGAAATGTACAACTGCACATGTACAAATGAATAGCTTCTCAAAGCAATTCTCACGCCGTTGCAACACCGTCTTTCACCATCTTAAAGTCCTAGTAAAACTTATGAAGAGCTAAGCTCCAACGTTACAGAAGTATTTACACTCCATCATCCTTATAGTCCATGTGTGAACTTATTTAAAATGCAAGAATTCTATGTTCGTCTTGGTAGTTTTAATTTTAACTTATGTACACTTATATTATTGTTTACATTACCTATCTATCTAACACTCATCTTAAGAAGTGACTAACTGCTATATTCTAGCCTCCAGTTTTCAAAAAGTAAATGTATGAGACAAGGGACAAGTTGTCCCCTTGTAATTTAAGATAGTAGTTAATGTAGTTCATGTAAGAAAGCCTGAGATTGTGCTACTTTTCTAACTCAATTTGTAATGAGGTAGGTAGGTATGTATCGATAAAAGCTGTATCTACATTGGAAGAATTGATATGCCTTAAGCTAAAAGTATCGAACATTGAATGATTTCTAAGTTGCTTACTCTGTTATGTACTACGTGTATGTTTTGTATACAAAAAAGTGTCACGTGGCTTTCGTAGTGGGATTCAAAATGGTGCCTTTCAGTTTATTTTTTTCTTGAATTAAGTAATTATAATTGAATGTATTATACTATAAGCCTGTTAGCTAAGATTAGTTCATCGCTACCTTAGAGACACTATATTTACCAAACAACCGGTTAGCTGTTTGCTAATATGTATATTCGATTGACTCATGCGTTCAAATAAACAGATCATTGCCAGAATTTCATGGAATTTCGAACTTTGGCTCACATAATTTGAGAAAACATAAAATTTCAACGTGTAAACGTAAGCGTGGGACATAGAAGTTAGTTTGTTGTCAGGTGTCATAAACCTGTACATAGATTTTATGATGGGTTTTTAAATGTACTTGATGGTGGCATCTAGTAAATCAATATTACAATCATCAAGAGCTAACACGACATACCTAAGTAATAATCACTTAAGTAAACATTGCACAGTTAATCGCTTACATTATAGTAAAGAATTGTGTGTAGTGCCTAGTACCGTAAGTGAATTCCGTAAAATATAGTTTCTGTGAAATCAAATTTTCCTTAACAGTGTAACCTTAACAACCACATAAAGTTAACAATCCGGGCATTCATCACTAATGAACTCACCCTAGGAAAAGTATAATATAAATACTAACGACCACTATTATTAAAAGAGTATAATTACCTAGTACCTATCCATTAGTGAGGAATTTCCGATTTCAACGATATCTATCTCTACAAAGCTTCATTTAAATAAAAATGGGCGATAATACATTTTCCCTGTCCGCCGTCGATATGTTATTAATTACTCACTCATGAACAGAAATGAGACAAGTAAAATTTGTATGATAAATCAAATTACCTTTTTTGAGTATGAGTCCACTGGATATGACAACCGTTAAATTGCTTAAAATAATGACCGTCCCAAGAATATATGACACAAACTTGTACATCATCAATTGTTCCTTTTCTATTGCTCTGTACGCCTCATATAAGTCGAACAAATGTACCTGATTCACATCACTTTTGTTCACATTTGAAATGTTCAAATTAAAATAGTCTATCACTTGATCTAATGTAACGTTTTCTTTCAAATCTGTTGAATTGAAATCCATATTTTCGTCTGCTTCGCACCATTGATCGCGTGTAATAAATAAATGAACGTCGAAAATTCACCGTTGGCACATGTCAAAGGCGTCGGTCGTCGGCTAAGAATGATGCCAAACATACACAGCATCTGAGGATGAGCCTTAACTGCTAGTTTTGTTTAATATAATGAGACAATTTGCATGTTTTATGGTTCCCTACAGAAGTTTTATGTGGTTACAAGATATTAGGCTTTATGTTTTGCTATAGATGATGTTTTTATGTTTAGATCCGTTATTTTTTATATAGGTCAGTAAATGCGTCGTTTTTCATAGTAACTAGTATTCAATCAGGTTATGCTTTTGTAGATGTTTTTGTTACATAAACAAACTTGTTAATTTAAACATGGGTAGGTTTTATAAATATACGGAACCTGTTCAAATTGGGCAGATTTTTAGTTTCCTCGTTAAATAGGACTATGTTCATGAGAGGCCGTTATTGCCAATTAAGTTCATTACAGCGCTCAGTGCTTCGTTTTGAATACAGATTCTTTCAATGAGGATGTTGAACAAAGGAAAAGTATTTCAGGTAGTTTGAGGCTTCTAAAATAATGATGCATGTTGATCTCATGAAGTCTTGTTTGTCGGTATGGGACACGTACACTCTAGAGAAAAGGAAAACAGTTTTGGTAATAATTTTTAAAACAACAAACGTATAGAAATATTTGTTCCCAAATAGAACATGGGATTTACCAATTCAAAAGTTACTGATGATACAACGGGCTTCGTAGTAATTTTTAAGGTAAACCGTAGAATAATTATTTTATCAATGTTTTTAGGGAATACATCAGAAGTAACAGGGTAAACATACATACAAACCAATTCACGGCTTTTTTCCATAAGGGTAGGCTGAGACCAATCAGGATAAACTGTTACAAACTGTTTCACTGTTGATAAGTCATAGGGACTTCTTGATATCTTTTTATTAACTACATAAGTAGTTAATGTCAGGTTTATAACAATACATACCTGTGTACCTAGTTGTTACCGTTGATATCTACTCAACCTTCGCCTCGCAACCTCTTAAACACCATGTAGGAAATGTATCCGTAATTTTGACTGACAAGTCTCTTACACTGCCATTACAGCCGTAATTTGAAGGAATTGTTTTGATTACAAGGTCATTACTGAACGGAATAACTTCTATTATTTTCTTAAGTAATGATGATTGTTTGAAAATGGTCAGATGATTCCCATCTAGAAACAGGTGACGTCATCTTGAAAGTATACTGAAACCGCCAGTACAAAATAGGTACTAGAGAAAAGCTGCTTACTTTGATACTTACCTATCTTCTTTTGTTGTGTGATTCTGCTGTGGCTGAACTATATACTATTTCTGACAATTACAGTAATCATTATAATAATTTAATATAGGTATTATCTGTGATCACATTAATTGACTAACTTTGTAAAAGTATTAAAGGTCTATTTTATTTTCTTTGGTATTTAGCTGGCTGAAAATAATATACCTAATTTAAAATAATGCACAGATTTAGATAAATATTATTATATTCATTCATCCGCTTTTGACTGGAAAAAACCAGTGACGCTACAGAAGGAAATTTATTCCAAATGCTCTAAGTATTATTATTTACGCGTGATCGCATGAGTAAAAATAGCATTTTGAATTTTATCAATTTCTAAACGCAATTATTAAGAAAAAATAGATTTCTAATATGATGATGAAGGTGTGTCTTTGTAAGTGTGATATGCCTTTGTTCTGTCTGTACGCCAATGCGGCGGACGGTGACAAAAAATGAGGTAGTCCATGTCCATCTAGAGATCCATCTAGAAATCAACAAAATAAAAAGGAAAGAATGAAATGAAAAACAAAATTTGTGTCATCTTTCATATTTTGTTTTACTAAATTAAAAATATTTTAATTATTGAAAAATAACGCATTCAAAATGTAGTTGTGTTACCCTAGATTTCTTATTTAACTAGCTAAATAATAATTTATTTATAATCCTCTGTGCTTTGTTGAGCTTCTAGCTGTTTGAGTTCCGCTTTGCTAACAGCTTCATGTAAATCCATTTTAATTCGTATTTGATCTAACCTCGGCAGTCTTTTCACCATCTTACTCATACTTAAGAAGAAGTAATCTATTTCATCCAATTCATCATTTCTTTGGCTGATATTTGGAGAACTCATTAAATTCATCATATTAGCAAAATGAGTAAAATCTCCTTCAGGGACTGCTTTTCTTTTGTAGGAAATATTTGATGAGGGAGGAGGGGTTGTAGAACGATCGCTTTCAGGACTCTCCATTGCTTCTGGTAGTAGAATACATTTAGGAGAAGGAATATTCTCGTATGAATCTTCTTCAAGATCACTGCTGAAAGAACCCCCCTGTAAGAATGGCTTTAGGAACGACATTTGCCGTTCAAAGCGCCATGGTGCCATTATTTTTGATTTGTTTCTACGCCTCTTCAAGGCATTGTTATAACAATTTCGTAACTTATTCCAGTCTTCTTTACATTCGTTCACTGAAAGGAAAATAAACAATAACAGGTCTTTCAATGTTACTCCTTTTTTTATTTTACATGTAAGTCTTTAAATGATGATTGCCTAAATCATGTCTTTAAAATTTAAGACATGAAAGAATTGATATTCTGCCCTTCTCTCTCACGTAATTGTGTAGGCCACTAATCCACAAGTAAGAACGCCTTTCAACATGAAACATGCAATCTTGTTTAAAACCAATGTAAGCAAGGTCTGGGAACACTATATGCCCATGTCAGGCGCTATTTTGATAAAATAAAGAATACCATTCTTGTCAAAATAATTATAGCGCAAAACTTTTGATTGAATATTTTTATTAATTATACACTAACTAGCTGACCCGCGCAACTTCGTTTGCGTGTATCCCGCTACTTCGACAAATACAGTCAACGCACCAACACATATTGGATACTAATTTTCAATTCACAATAACTTCTCTTTCCCTTAACCGCGTTTAAAATATTAAAATGTTTTTTGGTTTCTGTGACTCTTCTTTGATCGCCCCCCCTATCAGTTTTTGGAAAAAATATTTAAATAATGTACAGATTTTTTTTTGTCTTATATGTATAGATCAAAGTCGTAGTACCTACCTTTTAGTATTATTTATTTTTTATGTACCGTTTTTTTATATTTTTTGTTTTTTTTTTATGTACTTACCTACTTTTGTTATATACATCTAACTATTATTTTCTTGTTTACTTTTTAAATTATTTACATTCTACATTTTATTACTTTTACTTATTTTTTATTTACATTTATTTTTAGAAGATTAACTTTGTCTCCATTTTTTGAAATATAATATAAGGTATACATACATTTTCATTTTAACGATGAGAAAGGTTTCCCATATATAGGGACGCTGCCCCCGCCGCCGCGGCCGGCCCGTACCGTGCCGCAATACTAATATCGTGATATCTCCTAAACTATATGTCTAAATAACACACTGTAAACTGCAAAAATAATCTAAATTAAATGCTCGTGATGATGAACTTACTTATTTTGATAAGGATATATGTATTATTGGTTATATCACCAGTTAAACATCACCCAACGAATTAAATGTTTTTTTAATACAGAAAAGTAGTTTTTGTGACTTAAATAAAAAAGCTGGATATATGTCATCGCAGACTTTTTTGTAGAACTAATAAAGACCAATGTTTTTGCTATACATTGTTCTTACTTGTATCCAACGGTATAAGCGGCGCACGCACAAATGCAATCTTCAATTAGATTTTTTTTCTGACTTCTTGGACATAAATCGCTATAACTCAGCTAATATAGTTTCAATGTATTTCAATTATATATAAAAACCTGTCGGAGAAAATACTCTTTCTATTAGTGAAAACCGCATCAAAATCCGTTGCGTAGTTTTAAAGTTTTATGCATACGAAGGGACTACAGACAAATTGGGCGACTTTGTTTTATACTATGTAGTGATTATTATTATTAAGTAATTCGTTATAATCAATGGCTGCCAATTACGTTTAACTTATAATTTTGGTCATTCAATCAACCTGAAGTTGAGTACAGACCGCGGAACAAGATGGCGCTGCTCCGCCCCACTCAGGGCTTATTGGCTCCGTAGTCAGTATTGTAGTGGCTATACGTGTAGCAAGTAGAACGCACGTGCAATGTTAAGGCGAGATTCTAAAGTTTTATACGACGTTATCATTTTACGGCAATGTAGATTTTCTTACAGTTCCTACGTATTAAAACAATAATGTTTTAATTACTTACCAGTCTTACCGTGCGATTTAGCTACTTCTTCCCACGCTGAATTACGAAGTGTAACATCGCGATATTCGTCACATTTAGTATTGTAAATTGGTTCATATTGTTTTACTAACTCTATAAGTTGTCCATCACCCATTTTTGATCAAAACATTATTTTATGCAGCTAGCAAGGCACAATAGAATTATGGTTTTGTAAGGAAATATTACGTGGTAATTATAATTTCTAGAAACACAACACAACGCGTCAGACGCCTGTGACACACTCCTCCCCTCTCCTTCACACGCGACATACGCCACGCCATACGATGCTGAAGGGATGTGCGCTGCATCTCTAAAAATCGATGTTTTGTAGCATTATTCAGCTAAACTAGACCTAGGTTTCAAAACGTTGTAAAAGCACTATTTTATTACAGCTAATAAATCATTATCTCCTTATGCAGAAAAGTACTTATTTTAATTTATGTCTTATTGGACTGGTAATAATCTTGCAACTTAGGTACAGGTAGGTACACATCATTAAGATAATACCAAAGTATTAGGTATTTAGCAGTCGTGTAGTCTGCAGGTCTCGATTTCAAACAATTATGTATATTATAATTAGGATTTTTTTAATGTCTCTTGAGAATCGAACCTGTGAATAGGTATCCCGTATCGTCCATGCGTAGGAATTTGAAGAGTAGTAGCATACAAGGTATTTAGGAATTTACCTGATCCTTAGGGCCACTATCACTTATTTTAAGGCGTCGGATAACTGAAGAGAATGAATAACAGTTTTTTACAAGTTTGCCGTCACTTTATCTGTCGAATATATTAACTGCGACTTATCTATAAGCGGATAAACTGGCTATTGCTCTAGCAAATTAGCAGCAACGCGATCATGACTTCTTGAATAATAAATAATAATAATAAAAAAATATTTGTTTCTCTTCAAAGGTAAGTACAATTTTTCAGTGTTACAATGAATATACACAATAGAAAATAAACCTTTGAGAGACTTGGAGCCCGTACTAGGGTAGCCCTGTGTTACAGTTCTCCAGGCTCTCTCACTCTAGACCATTACAATGAATACAAATAACATTAAAGCTTTGTAGTTGGTAAATAAAGAATATTTACATAAACCTCAGAAATTATACCCAGCAGTGCAGTGGGACACTGATGAAGGCTAAGTAAAATGGAACGTAGCTCTAATACGATCTGATAGTCGACGACTTGTCAGAGCGAATACGAAGTGTCAAGTGTCATTTTGAATATAATCGAGTCCATATTTTGCATTATTACGTGATTTAATCAAGTTTAAAGGCATTTAGGTGTAATTATTGTTACAAACATGTTTAATTTGTCTTTATTAAGACAGTTTACCAGGTACGTACAACGAGCTTGTAAAAAGTCAACATAACCTCCAATCTATTTGTGGTGTATGTGCAAACTGAAATGTTATGTATACTACGATATAATTTAGTGCAAATTCATATATTTTTCAGATTATCTATATGTCCTACAGTAAATAATCCTCTGATCAGTAGAAATGTTTCTACAACAGCAGCTTTGCAGTTCAAAATAACAGATCAACTTTGGTGAGTTTCATAAACCATATACAATTAGATACCTATGTTATTGTTTTTTAAATTTTATACAAATATGTATCAAGTCATGTGTTCTACGTATTTTAGGATCCCTCTAAGAAGTTATAAGTTTTACATGCTGTAAAGTCAATGCAAAGTTATATTAATTGCTTCCAAAATAATAATTTCTAGGGCCGAGCCAATGAAGAAGAAGAAGAAAATAGATCCAGCTATTGTGAAAGCCCGTGAGGAGAGGCGTCGTAAGAAACTAGAGAAACAAATCAGAAGGCTGGAGAAGAATGCACAACAACTGAAACCAATTGATGAAATGGAAGTACCACTTGATCTTATTGATAATTTCAAGTAAGTAACACAATATATTTTTACCTTTAATGTTTGTTAAATGACAGTTTTTTTATTGATAATAAATATTCTTAGCTTAGGACTGTTTGTGAGCTGTTTTTCCTCTGAAAAATTGTCTCCATTTATATCATTATCTTAGTGTTAAAAATATTCTTGAAAAAAAGTCATCAGTAAATGGAAAAATTACCGTTGATCTAACAGCCATCTGGTTGTTATATTATATATTATGTATATAATATATGTTATGTTATATATTAGTAGCTACTTCGCTCTTGGCCTGTAATTTTCTTTGATCAAAACAATAGAATCTGTTTCATTCATTGTCTCTCCCTTTTGAACTAAAACTAAACTTTTGTTTAGCCATAAATTCAGATAGACAAACAAAACCTGATTTGTAATAAGAATATATTATTTACAATAATATTCCAAAACTTTACTTTCAGCAAAAGAAAGAGGCCACAGCCTAAACTGTCAGCAGAGGTAATAGAAGCTCGTGCTTTACTTCAGAAAGAATGGACCCGGTACAAGAGAGAGGAGTACATGGCCAATGTGGCACAAATAGACCGCATCATGGCCGCACAAAAGAGAGCACTGGATAAACTTTATGAAGAGTCAGAAGATTTGTACAATGAGGCTATTATGGTAGGTTTTATTACTACTAGATTTTACCAGCAAACTCGTCTCCCTTTAATTTTGTCAAAATCTATTCTGTTATTTTAGAGTGATTGAATTAAAAACATTCAAACTTTCACAGTTATTATATAAGTACAGTAGTATATATAGTTTTGAATGTTATCATTAATTATAAAGAGCCTATTTATATTCATAGATGTAAAAAATATTTATTCAGTTTTTTTGTTTTTTATGAGAATGCTAAACAATAATTTAAGTGGTGGGTTACATTAACTGTTCAAAGGAATCTAATGCAAGTTCTTCTTATTATGTATATCATGACTGAAACAACTTACTTTGGTTGTCTGTGCTCTCAGCCACTTGCATTAGAAGCAAATACACAGCTTATGATTATAACATTTCGTTTTCTAATACTACATTATTATTTTTTCTTCGTTCACAGCCTGACTTGTCATTGATACCGTACGAGATCCGCGGCACAGTAGCGACGCCACCGATCAAGAACTATGAATCACCGGACGGCGAGTACATCGACGTGTCTAAGAAGTGGAATAACTAGTGTGCACACGAACTTAGTTAATTTTATTAGTTGTAAATAAATTAATGTTGTTTCAAAAATTTACTCATTTTATTCTTGTGTTACTCCTCAAAAGAACCTCTAAAGCACTTATGTATTACAAATACTTACTTATTGCAAGAGTGTATAAATAGACCTCAAATCTTGATAAATATGTATACGTGCTCTGCAGTAGCGCGATTTTTTATAACTTTCGACTATCGACAAACGACTATAGAGCTATTTTCTATGGAAACTTGATCAGCGCCTCGTACGTAGATTTTAAACTTCATACTATCAATTATTCCGTACTCTCAATACTCATTAGTACTGTAGAGAATCCCGCTGAATTATCTGAAAGCTGACTTATCCAATTGCTGAAGAATTTACGACGACACGACTTTAAGCACTATTATTTCGAACATGACACTATTGATTTCGAATCACAGAATTCGATTCTAAATCTAGACCTTCTTTTAATGTCAGATATGGTCAACAAAATTGACTTATTAATAAAGAATTAATTTTCTAGCTTTTTATTGTGGTGGTTTCGGTCACGCTGCGAATCTATCTCGCGATTTGACGAAAGTGGCGGCATACGCTCCCATGAAATCTGATCATTAAATAAAATATGATTAATCATTTTCATTTTTGAAAAGCGTTAAAAATTCTATTCGCCTGGGGTAACGCAGGAGAAGATACATACATGAATAGACAGGAACACAAGAGATTTTCTTAGAAATTAGTTCCTTTTTCTATTTTCCTTTAATACTAAAAGAGCAAGGGGAAAAGAATAATGCATTTTTACGCAACGCGCTACGTCATGTTTACTATATTGTTGTAAAATTGCAGTTATTGTAAATCGGATCGTTTACTAGGGGTGGTAAGTTTAGAAAACAGTATAATAATCATTTTAGTTTTCAAAGCAGCATGACTGACTATTTTAAAAGAATTTAAGAGATTTTTGATTTTTTTGCCGGTTGGTTCTTCAAAATAAAGGTAAGATTAAAGTTTTATGTTACAATTTAGGGGCAGGGTCTTAATGACGCCTACAATAAACGTACATACATAATTAAGCGGCCACTCGCTGCTGGTAGGTACTTGGGTATGTTTCGAATATACCTAAGTAGGTACCTAATAATAATAGTATTCGTATTTAAAAACAAGGAATTAAGCCCCTTTTAGGAAAGTTTGTTTTCCTGAATATCATCCCAACACCAAAATGTGTTGTTGCAGTCATGATAAGATTTTAATTTTCTCAGATATTTCAATTCGATCAAATTATTTTATTATCATGGTTTGTGTAAACAAGTAGTTCTAGTACCGACCGATATGTCTGACGTTGGTATGTGCCTACTAGAAAAATATAGTCATAATGATGCACGCAATCACGAACAGTTTGCACAAAAACAATATTATTATGGAAAACAAACACGGTCAAGTTCACTATTTGTAATGTACATAGAGTAAGTATACACGTGTAGAGTTAACGATTTATTCAGTGTAGAGCCGATTGTTACTGTTCAATGTTGACATGTTATTAAAATAATGATGTGCAAATGCACGCAACGTCCATTGTGTTTAAATAAAATGTTTTTTTCGTGTAAAAGGGAAAATGATAGCACTGTGTCTGTTGGATGGAAAAATACGCAGGTGTGAAGTAAGGAACTGTCATACCTTAGGCATAGGTACATTATATATAAAAAAGTAATAGTAGCGTTAGTACCTTACTCCCTAAAGCACACGCTTTTCTAATACGTAGTCTATAATAATTAAGCTGTATTCAAATATAATCATT
Source organism: Anticarsia gemmatalis (assembly GCF_050436995.1). Taxonomy (NCBI): domain Eukaryota; kingdom Metazoa; phylum Arthropoda; class Insecta; order Lepidoptera; family Erebidae; genus Anticarsia; species Anticarsia gemmatalis. The sequence continues at coordinate 3,887,409 of NC_134763.1, read as the reverse complement.
ACAAATGAAAGCCCCTTCTGTTGAAAACATTAAAGTGCTTTATAATATTCCGCAGCTGCCTCTTCAACCGCAATTATCGGGCTAAGAATGATTGCGTCACGATCCCCTTCAAAAGAGCGACGCTTTTCATTCCGAACATCATAATGATAAAACTTGTGACTTATATTTAATTTTCAACTTCATAACTCTAGTAGTAAAGTCGAATATCGTGTAAATAAGTTTTAAATCTGATCTGAATTGAGGAGTTGAGACTCGAGTGTCAACATTGAGGTGATTTTAAAAAGATCCGCGTTCCACCTCGTCGTTTCATGAAATGTTTATAGCGGCACCCTTTGAGGTGAGCCTCGGGTCTAAACGAGCCACGATCTGAATGTCCCTAGTTTACTGGGTCAAGTGATGTCTATTGATGGCGAGGCTAAGACGTAACACTGCGAGCCCTAGTTTCTTGTAGACGTATCCTAAGGAACGTAAATTGTCTTTAGGTGTGACCTAAAATGTTGCTTTTTGTGTATCTGTTTAGCCAGGTCATACAAATCTCGACGACCTAACTAGGGACTAAGAAGGATAGAATTTCTATTGAAAGCGTATGTAGCTATTGTTTTCTAATGTATTTATATTCAGTTAAGGGTTACGTGATCGCTTTAGTGAATATTAGGGCGCGTGGTTAAACCTACCAACTTTCAAACAACATACACGCGCCGTAGAACGAAACTATTTAGCAAACCTCCATTATTATCTACTTTGGTACACACAAATAGTTGTACACCACAACGAATATTTACATTTAATAATTATTACTTTAACTTTTAATGAGTTTGTGAAACTATTTCGATATACAAACCTAATGGCTCTAATTTGGATATGTTATTATTTACTATGTTTTAAACAATGCTAAGCACTTACTATGTTACATGAATACAGGCAAGGCTTGATAGTACCTATAGCCCGTTAGGTTCAAAAAACGTTTTATTGTCACAAATACATTATTTTCTTAAGTAAGCTTCTTGAGTCATTCAAAATAAGAACTTAGAGGTAAGTTACCGCTTAGTGAGTCAATTTCTGCTTAGTTAGTTAGCTCTACTACTTATGCAATGATAACAATATTTTAGGATGCAAAGCTAACAAAAGCACATAGTTGCCAGTTGGACAGTTGAAACTTAACGTGCAATTACGAGGTGCCTGCAGTTCACTACTAAATCCCTCAACTATTTCCCAAGCACAATTTTATTTTTTCTGCGATACTGAGCCTTATGTCCGTGTTTAAAGTGACCAAAATCGTATACCCAAAATTCCAACTAACTTGTTCTCCAAACTAGGTACCCGTCTCATTAAACTGTTCGGTCTTTAACCCATTTTTATAGCCAAAAGGTCTAAAGCCAGTTTTGTATGGAATTTGAATTTCTAAGAGTATTTTTTATGCGCCATATATTTTTCGCATTTGTGAGACAGCTTTATCTTTACGCCTGAAAATAAACTGGAAAATCCTGAACCTTCTCTCTCCACGAGGCGACGTAAGCACTTGATAGATGTAAAGAGATTGTGCGTAGGTAATTCCTTTTCCCCGGAGGGTGAAAAAGTGAATTATGGCGAGAAGCTCGCATATATTCAGCCTTTTTTACGAAAAAGCCTGTAACATCAAAAAATAATTTAACCTTTTAGAATATTAGCCTATCAATACTTCCCTACTGGGTACAACTGATACTGAGACAATGGCTTAGGAGAACAAAAATAGGCCATCAATCCATCAGTTTGAATCTATTATGGTTTCTTGTTAATATTGCATTCATCAAGATAAAACACTTATTCTAAGACCACACCTTTACCTATACAAAAAAACTTCAGAGCATAGGAATAACTTTAATAAATCTGACTGAATTACTTTTTGCAATTATTGTAATTTATGATTTCCTGGCAGACTATACCTCTACAGACCTACAGTATCTTCTACGTAGTCAAAGATTTTTCTTACATCACAAGTTTGCCGAACGCCTCACAACCTTTCATAGCGCAAGATGTAACATTAGCTGTGATTAATAGTCTTTTTGTGCTCGTAATACAAGTATTAGCGAAGGGGTGTAAATGAGTGATTACCGTTTCTTTACAATCGTGATTTTTTTCTTTGCATTATTGGTGTAATCCTCGTTGAAGAACATTGTGTTCTGTTCACAATGACTAGCAGTTTCATTGTTTGAAGTCTTATTTTAGATTAAACGTAACAAAACATATTTTCTATGAGTTTTTCAAACCATTGAATAAGAACTTCAGAGGGCGACCTAGGGGATATGCGCTATACAGATAATACTCGATTTCTTCTTCACACAACTTCTATTGAATTTTATTCAGATAATTAATTAAGAATTCCCTTAGAGATTTATAATTATTATCTTTATCAAATTATGAAACGCTCATTTCAACTCAATGTTGTTCTTTTGCGAAAAAAATAGGATTATAGCCAAAGTTAAATAATGTTTTAATGTAGACGTAGATAGATTTTTGGCTTCGTGTAATAGGTAATAAGAGGGATGGAATAAACGTGTAAAATTATAATGAGGGTTTTATATTATTATGTCTTAAAGCCTGAGAATGTAAGCGTGAAAGGTAGACTACTTAATACCATAGCAGACGTCAAATAAATATTTTAATTAGCGTGTTGGAGCGCGAGAGAATTTCAGTAAAAGCTCTTGAGAACCTACATTCTTGTGTACCTACTTAGGTATTATTATTCTGTCTGTGCTGACTTATACAGAATTTATTTATTACTCACCTCCTTAATAACAAGGTAGAGCTTGTATATTATTTAGTTACCTTTAAGTATTTATTAGGAGAGATTTCTATAACGTGTATGAAACTACTCTTTTATAACATCCGGTTATTCACTAAATCCTAAAAAAAGATGGTATATAATGGGCACCAGAGAAAAATAAGGTAGTCAAAAAGCTAAGCTAAATGAGCATAACTTTGGACATCCGATCTCAATCCGCTCGATCTCCATTTTGTTGTTCAGTCTTACGAGTACACCAGATCGTACGCGCCGAATCTTCCTGATATAACACATACTAGAGGTATACATCTCTAATGAATCATTCTGATTACCTCAATGCTGGGCTACCACTAGAGACGAGAGGAGCGAAGCTTATAATTTACTTATCTATACATACTAATATTATAAAGCCGAAGAGTTTGTCCATTAGAAGGCGCTTATCTCAGGAACTGCTGGTTCGAAATCAAAAATGTTTATTTTGAATTCGAATCAGTAGTTCCTGTGTTTATGTTAAATAGTCCACGCTATAAAGTCACCACACTCCTATTTAAGGAGAGGCCACAAAAATATTTTGAAAACGAGAAAACTAAAGTCCACGCGGACGAAGTCGCGGGCTCGTATCAAATATGTAAGTTGCGCGTGGTTACTATGCAATCCTTTTGGTAATATTGGCATTGCTCCGCTCTTTTCCAATCCAGTGTGCACGAAGCTTAAAGCTGTATGTCCTTCAGCATTACCAGTATTACCAGTAAAATTGACACTTCAAATTCCGTGTCGAGTGTCCATTAGTTCGGTAATGTGTGTGAGGCGCATTAGTAATGTGTTGCTAAAGGATTCAGGTGAACTAGAAATGATTTCGGACATTGGTTCATGTCCCTTACCCTCCGCTAGACGTGATGTGCTTGCTCAATGATAAAAATCTTGCTGTTAAATCGTTATGTAACTTGTTCCGACATTTGGAGGTAATTTTCCTTATTTTGTTTTGTAAGGTTTATTCAGCATTATGTACCTACATACGTAAGACATACTAGCACTAAAATTATATTCACGGGGATTTGACTAAAACTCAATCTTTTTATGGATAACTACAGTCGCATATTGAGATCAAAATTTTTGTACTTACGTGTTTGCACGAGATTATTACTTTTTGTGAAAACTCTTACACAACTTCTCTGATGTAGTGGCTATTGTTGGTTAAGTTGTATGACTGACACATGTATCTAACTCGTTTTAACGAATGCAACACAGACTAGTCCAGTCTTCAGTTTATTAGGGAAGTCAAAAGTCGTAATGTACGTAAGATTCGTATACAGGGAAGTCATTATTTAGAACCACATCAAAAGGCAAAAGGGAATCGATGTGAAATGGCGAAATAAAGCGATTAGTTTGCAACCCGGATGTTCTGTTACTGCACAGGATAAATATACGAGTGGGTCGGTCACATTCCGCCTTCCGGCGCGGATATTTCTGAGTGACATTGATTGAGTTATTTTTCTAATACGAATTCTATTTGGGTCCGCGAAAGGGTCTCTGGGGTCAAATAGTTAGGAGACATCAGTCGAATCGTAGATGTGTTATGTGTATGGATCAGTCGTCAATGGGCTGAACATATTGAGCCTTTTTTGTTCTCACAATTTCCGAGTATTTCTTCCAGTTTCTGTTTTGTTTTTAATGTAGATTTTGGTATGAATTAATTGTTGCAAATAAATAAAAATCCTTTTTAAATAATCTTGGCCTGTTATAGTTAAAAATTTACCTCCGCAACATGTGACGAAACCGATGACTTTATTCATTTAGAGATTTGAATTAGTTTATTATGGTTTTCTACTAGTTATATTTAGGTACGAAATACATTTGCTGTAAGTACTGTAATAATCGTCGCAATTTGGCAAACTGAAAGAAAGCAAAAAGGTTAACAACAGGTGACATTAAATTGTTCTACACAGCACATTTTTATTCTTTGATATAAAATAAAATACGGGGAGTGATGTCGGCCATTTTTTAGTCGCAAGCCCTTATCGCTACCTAAAATAATAGTGTAGCAATTTGTACCAGCCGGTCAACTAGAATAACATCATTTGTTAGAATTGTTCCAAGTATTTTTAGAAATTGCGTTTTTATTTGCAGACCACATTGTAACAAATTGGATAGCACTTTGTCAAAGCTTCACTAATGGTTCTTGTGTAAAGAGGTTATTGTTTTGAAGACTAAAACGTCTCGTCGTCTTAATCACTTGGAGAAAGGAAGGGCATAGGGTCAGCGTTACGTCAATAGGCTTGGCTGGTGAATGAGAATTTTCTCAAATATTTTAGTGTTGTAAAAGCTTAAAGACTTTTCTGTATATGTCTTAAAATAAGTACTTAGTTGCAATTACTTTTCGAAGAATTAAGTAGGCGTTAACGTAACAATTTAATGATGACATTTGTGGTTATTTTTGAAATATCCCACAGTTATTACATTTGCCTATATATTGGTTATCGTTCGTACAAAATCAGTTTCTGGTTTTAAAGAGAGCCTCTTAAAGCAACGGTGTTAAGGAAGCATACCGACTATTTGTCTGAAGAAGTGCAATCGTTTTTAAAACAGAATATTGACTGCTATTCGAAAATACGAATACAAAGAGAGAGTCCAATAAAATAAAATGTTGTTGCGTAAACCTACAGTATTCTAGAACAATAGAGCTTCGTAGATAAGATTACTTACAGGATATCCGTCACGTTTGTACGATTCTGCTTGTTTCTCAGAATATTGCCCACGGATAACCTTTAGAAGGCTTTATTACATAAACTCCGCTGTTTGTATATTCTACAACAAACAAGAGGATTAGTTATCGCAATAAGTTTACCATCCCTATACTTTGTTTATATTTCATTAACATAATGTTCAAAACCTACAATCTAAAGAAATATTGGTCTTAAAGTTTCACCTTCAAGAATGTTAGTTTTTCATTCTAGAAAGAATTGGTTAAATATTGGGGAGAGGTAGAATAGAATTTCGTTTCATTTTTATAAGTAGCCACGTTAAAAAAAAAAGGTAACTTAAATTTCTTGCTTCCACATTCTTTATCTACTTAAAAGTTGAAATACCAATATTTTAGTGTGTGGTATAGTTATCTGTAGCGCGATTCTCTACTTGTATTAGTAGTATCGACAATCGGATATAATTATCTAATGAAAATCTGATCAGCGCCTCTAGCAGGAGTCGAAGTAACGATAAAATAAAGGTCTCGATACTTAAATGTATCGACTTCACAGAATCGCGCTACAGTAGTCAACAAGTCTATTGCGGAACATCTCTGGGCTTAAAAACACTCACAAACTTGTGAGAATTTGTAAAAGCAGTATTTTATCAAATATTGGTATACAGTATAATGAAAAACAGTACTAAAATGTACAGTTATTTGTAAGTGTTGCAGAAACCATTGTTTTAGCGATGGCATAATTAGTCTAGAATACCTAGATTCAATCAGCTGTGAATGCTAATTAGGACAAAGTAGTGAACAATTTTACAGAATCCGCAACAATTTAGCGCAAATGTTGAAGATAATTGTTCATGACAATACATTTAATTGGCACACTTATTGAAGAATGCACACTGCGCTGATTTATTCAGATTGAGGCATAGTTCCTGCATTCATTACCTTGATAAATGGCTGCATCAGAATCTTGTGTGACCGCATTTATTTAGATTGGCCTGATTAATATTGATTGGTAAGTATAATTGAAATAGAGTAGCAAATTAAATGTTTCTTACGAAGTATTAAAAAAATATTTTGTGCCATAATTTGTATGTCTGAATTAATAAGAGTGGCAGGGGAAGCTATCAGGGGCCTCTGAAGTATGAGCAGATTTTGCGACCGTTCATCACGAGTTCTCGGGTTTGATTACCGGAGCGGACAAAACACAGGGAAAACTAACAACAATCCTGGATTACTTAGTTCAGGAGCGTTTTGATAATAGTTTACCATTTACTAGTTTCAGCATAAATCGTTGATGATTTATGAAAATTATTTATGTGATTGTGCCCTTAACCCAAGATTATCGCACTTTAATTGTTTGAGATCATTAATGAATCATTATGAATATTCAATTCCGTATCTGTGCTATCAGCACAATCTATTAATTTAGCATTAGTAACTATATAAGTCTTTTATATTCATTTCTGTACTCGTATTTGTGCTGTTTCTCTAAATCCACATATACAGATACATAAATACATTTTCACGAAAATTTTAATATTATATTCAAAATGCCCACATCTTGGGACTGAAAAGATTAATTGGACGCTTGCATCTCGGCACTGCGTTCTTGGCTAGTACAAAGTAGCACTTCTAAATTATATGCAGGCGCAATTTGAACGTGCTGTCATAGCTAACGAAAATTAGTAGGTCATTTTGAAGAACAACGCTTGCTATGTTCGCATGGTTCGCGTTAAGTGTGAGCGGTGAGTTGCGGGCGTTAAGTGATGTTACGCAAAGAGGAGGGGAAAACCGGGTGAGTTTTCCCTCTAGATTTAAGCGCCGAGACTTCAGTAAAGTTCAGTACCCCGGTATCTGCCGGAGCGAGCACACATCGCGTCTGTGTCCGTGGGTGTCGTGAACGCGAGTGCACGTTACGATGTCGTATGTAGTGAGTGGTCTAATGATCCGAGCTCATCGCTGTGATCTGTTGTTGTGGTGACAGTGTGTGCTGTGAACAAGTTCTGTCAGCAGCAGGGATTTACTCTGCAGTTCAAAATGTGAGTAAAAATTAGATTTTTTTTAGAAATTTATAAAAATATACACGCACACAGAAATAGTTAATTATGACTCTGGCCATTGATTACCACTTACTTTGACAATAAACAATATAAACATACATAATCAATCTATAATTAATGTTCATGTCTACTTATTTACATAAATTACCTGAATAGTTGTTTATTTTTAAAAACAATGATTATTTGTAATAATTAATATGTAGGTATTTGTCAAGCCCTTAAAGGTTAAAGTAATTAAAAGAAACATTCTACGTGTTAACAATTCACGGTCGATTTTTCCATTGTCGTTTAATTATTAATCAAGGAATTGTTTTAACCTTTCATGCGGAAAAGCTGTCAAAATTATTTTTTAAATATAATTATCTAGCAATGGAAAATTGGTGCATAATAAGAATATTTATTTATTTATGGTAGGTACCTAGTATTTATGGTAGTTTAAAAGTTGAGTTTGATTTTATAAAATACTCGTCAAATTGGACCACTAATTGCTGTGGTACTGGGACAATGGTATCTTCTGAAGACAGAATCAAGTACAGCATCGGACCTAAATATGGACATTAAATATATCCCTCAAAAAAAATTTATTTTATTTATCAATTTTTGATATTTTTTTTAAACCTTGTCATGACTGGAAAAGCAGCACTATACGCAACTTGATATTATGTAGCTGATGTATCATGGGTGAAATAATTTTAATAATTAGTCAATAGTTTTCGAAATTACCTTCTACAATCATTAAACGAATTATCTTGCTTTTTATCTGCCTCAAAAAAATAAGACTTCTTTCCTGCCCTGCCATAAGCCAAAAAATAATTATGACGACGATAGAAATAATTTACCTATTAAATTACAACATACTCGTCGTGAGATATTTCTCGTTCTTTAATTGCAACTGCTAATAAAATCTATTATCTGTTAAAAAAGTCCGTCATACGCTACACATGTGTGTGATATCGTAAACAAAAGAGTAGGAATGACGACCTTTATAAATATTCACAATCGCATTACACGTGTATGCACTCGTATGAGCTGTGCAAATGATGCATTTATCTTGTTTACTACATAGAAACTGGTATGCGGTACTACCTTACTTTGTACCTGTTACTCACGATTTTCCTTATCAAATGGAGAAATTTCTATGATCTCTCACCTTTGAATTTTCTTATTGATGGACCAAAGATATATGCTTGTTTAGATGTGCTCATTTCTGGATGATAAATAGTATCACATTTCAATCAAGCGTCTGATAAAGTACAAAGCTTTTTTTTACGATAATAAATACACAGACACTCCAAGGGACTTTGTTTACAACAGACTGCAGACATACATAGTTAATAATAGTATAGCAAGGGGAACCTTGAAAGTGCATGTCGTAGCAATGTACCCATCAACTCGAAAACACAACACAATACGAAACTTTACGAGATGGCGCGCGTACAATGCAGGTTTTGTTAGCAGACGATAACATCGTTGGAAACCGAACACGCTTTGAACTGAAACAACGTCGAATCGTCGAGTCGATTGATGCAGACAACTCATGACACAGATACCTAGTTATAAATTATAATGGATTGATCTGGCGTGTTGACTGATGATGTTATTCGCGTTTGTGAACTTGTAAATATTTGATATTGGTATATTGTATTATTGCACGCATGAGCTTTGAAATAACATGTGCACGAAAACAAAACGGACGCATATTTTTTTACATATTATCATTAACGCGTTTATGAAACAGGTGCATACCAAATGTCAGAAGATTGTCGCGTTTTTTTGGACGGAAGAAGTCTCTATAAACTAGAATCGCAAGTTTTTATCGAACGATTGTGCTCGAGCACTCTTTGCTCTACTCATTGATATTGTGGATGAAGTGGTGAATGGTCAAGAATCTCTCGAGATGTCGAGTGCTCAGCTTTAGAAACTACTTCGTAAAAGTGAAATATGAAATCGTTTTATTAAAGAATGCAGACGTTCGGAATGAAAAATGGAAAGACACTTTAAATCTTTACGAGAACGTCTGACATTTCATAAATTACAATGTATTTTACGTCATGGATGAAATAATGTTTATGGCTCCGCAATTATCAACGTATTAGTGACTCAGTTGGTCTTACAGAAAGGTAAATTAATAGTTTTACATAGTTTGTAATAAATATAAGCATATTTTTCACACGGTTTATGAGTTACGAGAATGCCAGGATTTATTGTGCATGATTTTTACTTGATTTTTTAATAAACATGTATGAAATTCGGTATTTATATGACATACACCTACATCAAGAGGTAATAAATCGGCTCTATGTATGAAAGTACTATATGGCTAAGGTAATAAAATATTTTGAGTGCACATGGCGGTAGTAGTATAGCCAAGTAGTCATTTCAATATAACTATCAAGTATCGTGATTGTTGAACTTAAAACCGGTTTTGAACTTATCAGCCGACAAAATAATCCTTAACGCTACAACGGCAGCTTTAAACTCGTAACTAGTAATATTATACAGTATGTTTACCAGCATCTGTCCTTATCACCTTCAACAACAAATGTCTGTATAATATTAGCATAGATAGATACATAGATTTAGATCATTGGTACCTGTGTAAACAAGCCTAGACGATAAATAAAACGTAACCTACAATAACATGTCCTACACGTCAGAACGAGTTACATTCTCTCGATTTAATGCAGCGCGGGCGAATTGTAAGGGAATTAACGTGGAATGAACTCGCCGTTTATATTTAGAATGTTTTAGACCTAGGCATCAATGTACTGAGATAATCTGCGTGAAATAACGCACTAAATTGTAAATACCTTCTGCGCAAATGCGTGTGTTTACATCAGGTATTTATTTTCAGTATCAATCTTTACACTAATACAATATAACTGAGGACTTTTTTGTTTGTTTAAGCTTGCTAATCTCTGAACCAACAAGTCGGTAAAAAATCTTGTCTATGATATCAAAATGCATGAGGAATAAACAGGCTATCTAACGTTACGTTACGATCTACGGAAGTAAATTAATCTACTTCAAAGCGAACAGAACTACATTGTACAGCTAGTGTATAAATAAAGATTGGTAGAGTGAAGTGGACTGTATCGCAATGGTGGCGGCTCCAACTAATTGTTTAATAGTGATGCATCGTCGTTTGCCAAGTTGAGCGTGACACTCATCAATAGTTCAATAGTTCTTGTCATTGAAATTGATATCAAGGTAAAATTACACAGTTGCTTTTGAGGAACGATCACGAACCATTCGCAATTCTATTATCGAGTTTTAGTCACGAAAGCGTGACAATAGTATCGAATAATCCCACTCCAATATTGTTCCCAGGACCTTGTACAAAGAACCACTTTTTTGTTAATGCTTTTTTGCCGCCGCATTGCTCGGCATCTCCTTTAGCTTAAAAAGGACTTGACTCGTTTTATTAAGCTCATCACTCTGGTTGAGTGCGTGTTGGTATTCACATTCTTAGAATAGCCTAGAATAGCTTTTAGAACCTGTATGGCAATAATCAATCGTCCGCGGTCGTAACATTGTCTATTCTAACCCATAGAGCTAATAAATTCGTGTTTTACCTTTCTATTTTGTTTCCCTTAGACATTTGATTCCAAGCTAATATAAGTAGAGCTTGTTATATCAAAACCAGAATATGTATTGGTAAATCTATATATGTATGTATACGGTTTTAGAATCATTCAATTGTAGATCAAATTACATACTGATCCAGAACAGATATTTGTGTTCGTCACTCAACATTTTGGCCTGAGGGAGATTTACACGGTGCTGCGTTATCCTCCAAAACTGGAGTAAAAATGTGCCCATTCAATATGTAGCTAATATGATATCTTAATTACAGCATGCAGACATAACTGACCATTACAATCTACACCTGGTTTATGTAAACGTGTTATTGTTCCATCAATTTTGTGCGCTCGGCGTTGAAGGGCGCGAACTTGGCAGAAACAAAATAGCTCGTCAGTGACAGCGAGTTCCGGCATTTGTTTCCGCATACGTGTAACATTTTGCTTCGTTTACTGATGGACTGTTCTGTAAATAAAACGGAGCTTAGAGAGGTGGTGAAATGAAGGTATCTTAATTAGGGCCGATTTCTCTAAAGTTTAAAAATTTTGTTAAGGAATAATTAGAATAAGTTCCTATAGATAAAGTGTTAAAAACCCCGAAAGTTAAGATGCCATATTAGAAATAATCGTTGTCAATAGAAATTAACAAAAACTAAGAATACTCAACACCGAATAAAACTTTAATCTTGAATCTTTTGAAACATAAAGAAACACAGCAACGCAGCCTGCATACCGTTCATATAACCTTTAACCAATGTGTTAAGTGCTCTTAGTTAGTGGGTACAAGCGAACCTGTGAAAACCGAACCAAGTGGTACTGTGCCTACTTGTAAAATGGGTCAATGATTCCGATGACAGTACCGAACACAACCAGCGCCATCTGTGTAAAACTTTCGTCATTCCACAAAGTTACACAATTACACTGTCAAACAATGAAAGTACAAATAATGATTTAGTCGACAACGTAATGAAAGCTTACTTGGCATCTGTTCCAACACTTATAACTAGTAAAGATTAATGTTTAACATCGTTAGTCGGTTATTGTGTATTAATGCGATAAGTTGTGCCGTTAATATAACACATTGCCGTCCGGGAGATGGTCGGCGATAGGGCGCGAATACACTAGATACGACAGATAATGATTGCGAATAGCCTCGTTGTGACGACATATCCGCTTGTAACGAGGTAAATAGTCGCCTCTATGGCCGTTGATAAGTCGGACTACATGTACTTGTCAAGACCACACGACTTCTTGATACATTCAATCTTAACGGTACGCCTTATATGGAATTAGGTTAGATTCGCTAGAACTTTGCAGCACAATATTGCTCTACATGATTTTCGTTTAAAAATATTAGTAACGACATCAAACCAATCGTATTACTATGTTTAAAATGTTATTGATCTCGTAGATAGCAATATTGTACATAGCACTTAATTTTTCATCCCTGAATGAATCCTACCCACAACGCACATGTAGTATTTGAATAGTGACTACCTCAGAAACTTGGAGTTTTTTACTTCAGCACAATAATGTCTTAATTAGCCACTTGCTCTCCCGACTCTTGAATCAATGATCGATCATTAAGTGACGTAAACGAAGCTACTCATGAATTGATCACAAGACATTCATGACCAATAATATTTTATAATAGGTATCTTACATTACCAGCTAATTTATATCGTTGGCGCACGTCCAGATCGATTTGCGTGCTCTTGCGAGACGGCGACAACTATTATAGACAAGACAATGTAACGGAATAAAATAATCATAATATACCTTGTGTATAGACTCGCAGGTATTCTAGGTATGTTAATCTATCTAGGCTCTCAGCATCACTTATGTATTTTACTTCCCGTCATCTTGTTATCTTAGAGTTGCGATAGGCTCGTTTTCATTATTTACGATACATTAATAATAAAGCTGACTCTACTATGATTCTCCAATATTTAGTTACTTAATATTGCACAGTTAGATGTGCTTTCAAGTATACCGAGCTAATGTGCAGACCTAACTGTCATGAGAATAGCTTATTCCTCGCTCTTTATAAACAAATACGGTACTAAATACCCTTTAAATATAAAGGAGTACCATCATCTCAGTTTCGAAGGAGTAGCGTAATGTAAATTGTGCGTCCAAGACGAGATTGCCTGGCCCGAGGCGATAACATAAATTATGCATTGAGTGGATACTCGAGTTTTCAGTTGCGAGAACTTTACAAGCGGTAGTTTCATGACCGCCCAACTAAATGAAACATTATTACGTAGGGAAATGAGTAGTGTTTATATACAGATCGTCCATCGTTTAGGAGTGCTGCTTTTTCCAAAAAGTTTTAATAGTGGCACAAGATGAGCCACAGGCCTTGGTTCTTGGCTCTCAATTACACATTTGAATTAATTGCCAACATATTCAGCCTTTATTATTTGTTTAAACAAATTAAGTATATGACCTTAATTAAAGGGGTGTCAAAAATTAAGCCAAATACCTGCGTTCCAAATAATGTGGTATTAAAATTCATTCGCATATTATCCGTATACACTAGTAGGTTAGTGTGAAACATTCACTGATTCTTCGCACAATTAAGTTCATGAAAGTTATCACACAGTCGCTCGACAAAGCCGGCAGAAACACATTGTTCCTTTGGCTGGCAATAGTCAGCTGCGTGTAGCCTTGAGGGAGAATGCTCCAAACTTGGTGAAAGTTGCGCCCATTCTAAGTAACGAGCCGAGTAAGCACCAACAATAACAGTTAGGGTAGGTACACAACTGTGACATCTGTATGTGACGCAGGTTGAGTACATCCGAGTCATTACCATATCTGAAGGGCAGCTGAATCGCTGTATCGTGTGTATCTCCCCGAGATATCGACTAATATGCGTCTGAGTGGAATTACATTTCGGTTGCTCTGACTTTGAATACGGTAATAAATTGTGCTATTTTGGGATTGAATTGATATTACATTACACTGTTTGTTATGGATCTTGAGGTTCATTGTATGTTAGAGTTTAACATAATTTTGTCCGTCTATATTCCTTGAATGAGATAGTGCTTTTAGGTGTTCACGATGTTCATAATAGGTATGGAAGATATTGACAGGAAGTTATTGTGTTAAAGCTGTTGTGTTACAGCTGGAAATATGTATGTTTCTGCGGCAATTCAGTGATAGTACTGACATTTTTGTTAAAGTTTTGACCTTTGTTTTCTTACTAAATCTATAAGCATGAATAGTAAGTAGGATCCCTATGTAAATCGGTAGGTTTTCCTATCAACTAAAACAAACAGGCAGACGGAGGCAGACGCCCGTATTATAAACCATGCGTGAGATGACGACGGTCGACAGTGCTGCCCTCTCACGGGATAATGCTTTATGCGAACATTTACCCAAAAAGATTAACCTGTTCCCCCACAACACACTTAATCCTAATTAAGGCAACACGAGTTTTACAGTGTAAACCGTTTTAACAGAAGTTTATTTTGTAAGAGAAGAGTAAACATACTGTATTATTAAATAGGTTTGCTTAACGCTAGGTTAAAAATGCTCGTGAAAATTGTAGAGCGGTAGACCTCTACATTGACTCGTCTAGTTCATACGAAATTGTCGTGTTTTTATTGCAGAGTTGAGTATTAATTAACAAAGTAGAAAGCACCGCTTGGCTGGTGGTCCCCGCTTATTAGTAAGTTAATTACAGAATTGATCGTAAAGTGTATGGAATACGACATAATTACCAAGTTCCATACTATTGCTTGCATTCAAGTTCGGGCTTTGTAATATGTAATTTGGTCTTTTGATATAATTACGCATAAAGGCACTAGTATTTTTTTCTACATCATTGTGTATAACTGGTCGGACCAGAAGCTTTCGATTCATGACCGCTTCAAAGAACAATTTAAAATGCTATGAAAAGGCAAGTGCTCATTTTTATAAAACGTCTGGCGAATATTGAAAAACGCAGTTATGATTCTTTTATTAGTCGCTTTCCGGAAATGGCATTCTGTAGACGTAATATTACGAAATTCCATTGAAGGAATTTATTCAGGATGCATTCAAGTGAACGGTAGTAAATGCCAAGTGTATTAATTTATTACTTGTTCGCTTATCCAAGTAAACTGGTCGATCTCCATGCAATATTTCATTCAAAGTTTGCATGATTTATGCTAGTTGTTGTACCGTTCAAAGTTTATTTGAGGTCATCTGTATCAGGCCGTTAGTGATAGTATCTCACTTTACAAAGGGTGTTTACAAACGCTACTTGTTTTCTCTGTTTTTTTGTAGAAAATGTATAGGGATTCTTTCTGTCAAGTGTGTGATAGATATAAAAGGTGGTACGAAAAAAGTGTTACCTTTGCGATGGATATGGATATTTCGGATGACAAAAAAAGTAAGCAGAAATGATGGACAGTGTTATACGTCACAAATGCTATGTAGCTAACCAATACCTAGGTTCGCGTCAGGCTGAGTGATGATATCATGAGTGTTTTATAGTAAATAGCACTTTGACTATTTAGCGGTAATGACTCAAAGAATCCTGACTAACATATCAATAATTTTTGTTATTTATTACTTGGGTAAATGATATTATGTAGTAGCTACTCGTAGTAATCGTAATTGGGGCGATCTGAATGTGAATAAAAGTAATAAAAAGTTCCTCGGCATTGTAGGAAGAAGTTTTCATTGGCCTTTCTACCCACCCTTATGCGATAAAGGATGTGATTTTGTATATACAAATACTGTTTTTAGGAGGATAAAGTCATCGAAACTTATTTAATTGTGTATAAATCACACAGATTATAATGAACTCCATATTAATCAATTATAGTTTATGTGCGATTAGGAATTGATTGTTATCTTAAATCCTATAAACTAAGATTCAATCGCTCCCACTATTGAAGATAATACCTAATATGACTAATGATTTATGAATATTCAGTTATTTGCGACACTGTAGGTAGCTGCGTCGAGTCATCGTTGGATGTGGTCATCATATCAATAGCACGTTTTCTACACTCGGTACTATTAGGTCGGGGAAAAAGTCTTTTCGCATTATGGTATGTAAGAACTTGTAATAAAATCTTTCCTCTGCACAAAAAAGTGATATTTGGGTACCTTACGAGCTCACTGAAAGAACTTAATGAACCGTGTACTCATTTGTGATTCCTGAAGCCAAAGTGATTTTATTACAAGTTCATACATACTATAATGCGAAAAGACTTTTTCCCCGACCTAATATTAAATGTCGAGAATTTGACATTTAAAATGTACTTAAAATAGTTCACTCGGATCGCGCTAGGGGTGCAGTTTGTCGCACAGCATCTCTTAATAGCTTTGCACTGCCAAATCGATCAATGCGAAATAGGCCGAGCTCCTATATGACAAATTGCTATGCTTTTGACAAAACAACTAGTTTCTAAGGACTGACAGGTGCCAAGTTCCAAGCTCAAGCGACCGCTAGGAGGCACTGTCATGATGCACGTAGCGAATACAATTGCAGACTTGTCGATAATAATCGATGGTGGTAGGAAATCAACCATCAGTTAATTGCATGTGACTCTTCATCTTAGTTGTTGTTGCAGAAATAATATAATTTGCAACCTGTTTTACTACCGCCAATTAAGTTTGTATGCCAGTATTGTTGGAACTAATTTGCCAGCTGTTTTCATTCATTGAGTTTATTTTTATTGACAGTATAGATAACTTAGCAGTTTTAATATTGGAAAATAGCGAAACGGGTTCTTAACATATATTTTTTTAATTTATTATCTTTTATTTTAATCGAATGTGTACGTTAAATAACCAATGCTTTGTTTTGTTTCAGGTATGAATGATTTTTAACCGCTTAGAAGACAACAAGTAACAAAAATCGTAAAAATATTCTTAACAATATAATATTATATTTTTGGACTCAATAATATTTACATGGTCGGGACAAATTTACTATTAAACATAAATTCATTAATGTAAAAGCTATATTTAATACAAGAACGTATTAATAGAGTCATTTAGATGACGCATAAAATGACTTCACGCATTTCCAGTATCAAATAAACAAAGAAGCGACGTTTCTGAGTTCAACTTGCGTTGTCGGACACCGTGTTGCTGGACTCCTGCCAATCCGATATTTATAGTGTTACTACTACTTTGCTCAATACAATATTATTAGTATAGCAACTGCAAAATATATATAGTGTTAAGATCATTGTAATGTATTGGATAGAGCAATTAAACAATACATAAAAATACACCTTTGAAAATGTCAACGTTAGTGTCTTTGAGTGCCGATAGATGGCGGTGTAAGATTAGATTGTTCGAATTGTAACGCAAATGTTTGATGGAGACACTTTACTTGGTATATTTTGTTTGTGTGTTTATTGTGTAATTTCGGTTATGGCGATAATATATGGAAAAAACTATAAATACGAAGATTGCTTAAACACAAATAATAATAATTAAATGTAGAGTCACATAATGTATAGGCATGTAATTTATGTACTTATCTTTATCATCATTTAACAAGTAAGAAGAAAGACATTGAATCGATTACAATGCAGTAATAAATTGAAAAAAATGTGACATACCTAAAACCTTACATGAAGAATTAGTTCGTTCACCATCCGCTAGAGGCGCTGTTTAGTTTTCCATACATATGGAGCGTAATGACTTATCATTTGTGATTGTTGTTGTATTTACTGAACGTTGTTAATAATCGACTATTAATCCGTTCGTTAATCCTCTAACTTATTGTTCTACTAGTTTCTGTTTACGACTACGTCCCCGTGAATAGATTTCCGGAAGTAAAAGTCCTATGTTTAAATTCGGATTACAAACTATCCGTGTACCCTTCATCTGAATCCTATCAGTAGTTTTTGCTGAAAGTGGAACAAACAAACAGACATCCTTTCAAATCAATCTTTACAATTTTTTCCTGTAAATAACGTAAGTAGGATTCGCAAGGTAAGAAAGTAAGACTTGTCCTATAACGTCAACAACACGCGTACATTTGTTCCATTTCGTCAAAGATAGAGAACGTTAGAGAACGGCTGAATGGTTGTGATCAATGAATGTTAACTTCACACGGCGTACAAACGCGGCTCAAATAACAGATCGTAGTTCGTTTGATCTCTCACAACAATACTTATAGGGGTGAAGCTTTGTACGTGTGTTGTTCAAGGAGTTTGACCGTTATTTGGCCATTGATGACGTGTTTTGTACAACTTTTTGGTCAATATTGTATCTCTAATACAAAAAAAGAGCGTTTTCTTGAAAACCTTTCATGTTTATGTTTCAAACGCCTGTGAGTTTTGTGATAAAGCACGCGATTTGATAAATTTCACAAAGCGGTAATAGTTAATACAGGCTCGCGTCGTTATTAACATAATCGCTCTTCTGAACAATAGCTTTCGATATATCGATATCGTTTGGATACTGCGTTTAATACTTATTACAAAATATAAAAATCATTATAACATTCGCAAGTATTTACTTATAAGTGGTTATACGCGAAAGGCACAGCTCTTATTTTAAAACATAGGTAAATAATACTAATTCAAATTGACTTGATAAGATTATTCGCGATCTTTGTTGAGGCGGCAAACCAAAATGATCGTATGCACCTGTTAAACCAATTCTATGTTAGTAAGTAAACTGTCGTATCTGATTCCCGTAGTATCCAAGACGACGCAAAGCGGATTAAAATTCTGATAGCGACGTTTACGTTTGCAAACATTTACTCATGCTCGTTAGCATGTCGATATAACAATATAAATAAATCTTATTTACGATTTAGCCACTATAAAAACCGTTTTCCATCCTCAGCATCCACGGCAGCAGCGGGACCATTTTCACCAAAAGTACACACGTGGCAATGACGAACGACGCCATTACAGTCATTACACGGTATTAATAAATTCAAACGCACGTATTTTAACGTTATGCAAATTGTACTCGCTGCGTATTTCACGGCGCGTGAGGGGGTCAGCAGAACGTCCGCTATTTATAACACCGACACACAAATATTGTCCATAAAATCGACGAGTTGGTGACTTTGCTTTTTATGTGGAGCGCGGAAAATTATTGTTCAAACACAATTTTTTCACAATCTACAATTCTGGACTAATAAATCATAAATACAGTTTTTACGACGCAAGCAAATTTTTCACACAGAAAAATGTTTAGATTTTTTCGCGGGTATATTTATCTAGTTAAATGTGTAAAATATAAAATGTTTATTTTACTAGGCGTTGAAAGAAAGTACAATATCATCTACTTCGGTTATTCTAGTAGGTTGTATGCGGTTGGGTCCGAAACTAATTGCAAATTCCTGAACCCATACGTGAGTGCTCGATAGAACACAGAGACCTACATGTTTGTATTTTTCTACACAAATATTCGAGAGAGCAACGTTTCTTTTATTCATGTACGTAAATGGGACCACTACTATGATGATACCTATTTGGTGCCTTTGGGAGAATATACAAAAAAACTTAGGTAACGAAGGTACTTACCATAAGAGTTTCAATGGAGGCAAATTATATACTTAAATAGAAATTATTTAGTAGATATGGACTTTTCTTGTCATTAGGTATAAATATACAAGATTTGATCAAACGTCGAAAGTTATAAGAAGATGGGCAAAGTTGCGAACGTACACGAGCGAATATTATGATAATGATGGAGTCACTTGGCGTATTTAATTGATTCTCTTTTATGTGCACGTGACTCGAAAATACTCCGAAGTTTCTACTGGATAATATTATTGGCTATACTTTTACTTAATAAAATTGTTCTTTAAGTATGTTTCACGAATATCTATTAAGATAGTGGTTTCTTTTTAAACTAAAACGTCTACTCGCGCTTAAAGAAAAGTAACAATCTGCTTTTCGTTCAAATGAGATTTTAAGTCAACATAAAATCCATTTCGCCTACTTTCATTTGATTATATTTAACTATAGCATGAGTTACTTGATATATTCTTATCTAAAACTAGTGTGTTAGATTACAATCTTCAACTGGATGTAGTGTTCATCTCTATACGTCGTGACCGTAACTCGTAGATTAGTCACCGTCTCTGAGGTTATACTTGTTCCGCATAGAATTTACTTGGAAGTTCCTAGATACGCTTTTAGCTCTCAGTCGTCTTTACTAATGTTACCAATTGATTTATTGTTCTGAGAATAATGTTCTAGCATCAAATACATAATATGTCCCCATCTATCTAATCAGTTAAGGAAACATTGTAAGGAAGTCTGTTGCTAATGCTTTTACTGCTAAATCCCAAAGTGTCTGAGCAAATCGCAATTTTGATGTAATAGTACCTATTTACGTACTTTATTACGTACGGCCGAAGCCGTAGTTTTCGATATGTTGTCGTGAATTAAAAAAGTGCCACCGTTTGCTAACTTTTCTAGTTCAACCATGAATCAAGCGAAAACCCAAGAGACGTAGCTGCGAAATTTTGCTAAATGTACTTCTAAAAGTAGAATTATAGTCGAAGCGTACTCCTGGAAATACTTCCTTCGCAAAAAGACTAAGCTTATTAAGTACTATGCCTGTTTCTGAGCAGTTTTACAGAAAGGGACGATGAAACCTCGCCATAAGTATAATTTTACAGTTCTTTTGACGATCATTTTGTCCAATTGAAAAGGATTATGCGTTCTTTGAAGTGGCAATTGGATCCAGTGGGGAACGGATTAAATTGGTCCAAGCTTAAAATTAAGTTTATTATAGACTTACTTACATTGCGTGTCACGATTTTCTTTGACTGGTGATTTTAGAAATCTTTTAAGACAGTTTTAAGTCAATTATGTAATTTGATGGTGATTAAGATAATGGTTTAAGAAAGTTTCATGGAAATAAGCACGGATCAATGGAGAAAGAAAATATATTTTCTTTGTTTTTCGATAGAAAAATATAATCGTAAGATAGGTAAGGAAAAATACAGAGTAATTTTAAGACAATTATTTTGATACTTTCAACATTGTTTTTTGTTGAGTTTAATTAGGAGCTTTGAACGTCTGGTTCTTGTACTAAGAATTGCGAACTTCAGTACCTTTATAATTGCTTTTATTTGCGTTTACCTTCCAATGTTTATACTTTTACTTAAATTAGGCGAATAACCTGAGCTCAAGTATACTAATCTGTTTCAATTTTCATTTAATTAATTAGAAAAATCCAGGAGCTTATTCGAAGGTATTTCCAATTATCTATCTTCAAAGATGCCGTGGATTTTTGTGTCGGGTCTCAAAGAACCTTTCAAGCCGATTAGTTTTATAAGAAGCGTAGTAAAATTTAAATGGCGCACTTAGACGCTGGCTTCCATTTTGGCAACCCTCCAGTGCTGCAGGGATGATAATACGTGTGGTGGTGTGTTACGTTTCTGTCTCAAGAACAATTGTCGTGAGTGGATTTCTAATTGATTACGAGTATGGGAGAAAGGATTGAAAAGCCGACTTCTGATCGAACGGCCTTATACACAAATAACAATGTATAAATACGGCAATATCTTTAAAACACTGACATTCTTAAAAATATTTATCGAGATTTATATTGAATTCACAAAAAAGCTTCCGTTTTCCGCTCAAATATTTGCATCACCCTCGAGTTAACTGAAGTTAATTCAGCATTGACTCGAATTAAATTTCCTTTGTGACTTGTGCATCATAAAGAATAACAGGATTCGCGGAATAATTTATCGCATTGATTGATTCCGACAATGGATTTTGGTGCGGACGACGGTACTGGTATTTATTCAAGACCGTATCGTTATTTAAATATGAAAAGGCTTTGGAGTCACCGCGTTCGTCCACGCGGACATTTCAGATGATGAAATTCCCAAATTAGAGCCTTTATTTGGACGTTTTGATTGATCGTATTGTGGACGTGTTAATTTGGGATTCAAGTGAAGTAGATTGAGGTTGAATCAACACGCTTTTCCGTTTAGACCGGGGTTGACATTTTATAATTTTAAAACCCTTACCCAATTCGGTTTTAGGCTTTCAATTGTTTTTATTTTTGCTGAGTAAAATTTAGGTCAGACTGCCTGCTGTAGTGATACTTGGGCTATTGATCGTCGCACAATATTTTTGTTCTAATTTATCTTGACGACTCTTGATGAGTAACAAATATTGAATAGAAGGCCCTATGGAATAAGGCGTAATATTATGTAATTAACTACATGTGTACGTAGGTAACTTTCTACATATTTTATTCAGAACATGCCGTAACCGAACCAGCACTTTTGTATATTTGGCTAAATATATTATTCTCGTTATCACGTTTTATCGATTTCACTGATGTAATATTTTTCACTGATCCTTTGTTCCAATTAAGCATTTATAGATTTCGCTCACATCTGCCTCCAGCGCAATAAATCGTATGATACGTGACTGAATTCTGTAAAAAAGTCGTAAAAATAATATGAGAGTCATATAGCTTTGATGCGTGGTAGGGCTGCCATTGAGAGAAATATTGATAAAATATGCGTGTCGCGTGTGTGATTGAAGAAGTTTAGAATTCAGCTGATACTGAAATATTATGCAAAAGCGGTGATACATAGGAAAGTTAAGGCTTGGTAATAAAATAAATAAGTTAGACTAGTGTTAGCAGCCCTGGCCGGGCGGCACGTGCTCACGCTCGGCTGGTCACAAATCTTTAGTTATAGCGATTTGCGGCGCGCGCTTTTCGTCGCTAGTGATCCGTGAACATCGTCTAAATGGAATGTTCGTCGATACATACGCGCTCATGTTCTGGATCGTTTCATTAAGTCAACTAATTGCGAAATGACTGGCCTTTGCTAAACTTCGTAATTGATTTTGCTTATATCATGCTTTTAGCCGCTACAAAAAATAGGCTAACGAAATCTGAAGCTTACTGATGGAGCCGATATGATTGATTACAGGGTCATATAATATATTTGATAAGCTTACACAAGGACCATTTATAAGTTACCTGTGTCTCTAGGCACATTCAGAACTAAAAGAGGTGTTAAGTGGCCATCAAAGCAATATTCTTTCCGATATTCAATAACAGAGCGCTATAAACCTTGTAGTGTGTGTAGTGTAGGAGCGGGTGCGTGTGATAAGTGTGAGGTACATTTGTCAAGTGTCGCGTCGTGCGTGTGCGAGGATACTTTACGTCTTCATATAATCGAAATATAGCGGCTACGAGGGGTTTATAGACAAACCCGGCACACCAAAGTGCCCATAATTTATTTTTATGGTACAACGGAAGCAGTGATTATTTTAGCAAGCGAATTCAATACAGTGTCTGTTTCAACAGGATTACTCAATGTAATTGGATTCAAAAGGAAATAAAAGATAAGAAAAAATATCAAATTACCTGATTATAAGCTGGAATAATTTTAAAAAGTTGGGTAGTGCTTAGCTTGTTGGTATTACATAAAAATCTTGACGTTAATAGTAAAGAACTGATGTAAAAGAAACGAGATTTAATTCGCCCTAAAGCCCTATCCGTTTCTCTTATAAAAATTCATAAACTTAATGGGCCGGCTGGAGCTGGGCTGTTTTCCTAACAATTAATTTAATGGTTGTTATAAGGACGGATGATCAGACACGTTGTTTCCACCATCTTATCCCCTGAGCGTCTGTACACGCCTCATTGCACTGATTGATGGTTACTTTATGTATATTTTTAGTTAAACATTTTTCGTTTGAGGATATCTGCAATTTGCGGGTTTGTATTCCTTCAGGAAACGATTAGAGAACTCTAAGTCGTGTGAAAGTTATCATATCACAGACATAGAGTGTTGCTATTTTTAAAATATCTAAAGGACCATTACAGCAACAGGGAAAGAACGGGTTAGTAATCTTCTTATTATTCCGCTTTATCGTGGTCAAATAGAAGATAAACCATGCGGAAGACACAAGCTGGAAACAAAGCGATTTTTAACCTACGGGGAATAAACTTGGTGTAATGTAAATTTCCATGACTGATTATACAGTAGCAGTTTATGGATACGAACGGTACAGTGGACTCTCAGAGGTACATTTTATTGGGGTCTTTTTATGTGGAACCCTAACAATGAAATAAATAAAACTTTTCCGCTTTTTACATCACGCCTGTAAATTCCTGATTAGGGTGCTGCGACTGTAATTTGATAGTTTAAAATAAATAGCCGAAAGCTTTACCAATCTTAGTATCTGTATTCGCATAGCCGTTCAGCATTTTGAGTCAGATAACATAATTAAAATATTAACAGAAAAAGCATATATATTTTATACGTATTTCCTCGAGATCAAAAAGTGTGAACCAGCAATTAGTAGTTGACCTTGTGACTTCAGTGGAAAAATCTGACGTTATTTTACTGTCCAGACGGTGTCTGGTTTCTTCATAAAGTGTGAAGTATGTGTCGTTTGTTGCCAAGTGGTTTATAGGGCACAACAAAAACATGCCCAGGAAATATTTTTTTGTAAATTCACAAGAATTTTATCGATAGGTAGTCCCCGTTGTTGACTGTCTGTTACGTGTCATAAACTGTTGGGTTCTGCGATAAGCGAACCTTTTAGAGGTTGCCTTCTTCAACGCGACTCCCGGAGGTGTCATACGACGACACGTAAGAGCTGTAAAGTGACTTGTGTTCTATGTTAAACAAAAGTTCTAGATATTAATGTCTTTTTATTTAAGGAAGAAACCGTAGCACAATTTTCGGAAAATACGTTACAATAACATAATTAACATAAGTGGTTTGTCCATTTTGTGAAAAAAAGCCTTTTTTATGTACATCTCTTATAATCTACACGCGAGGCTAAGTATTGAGAAGTAACAGAAACGTACGTTGTAACCACAATAGCATTATTAACTCGTAAAATAATTTACATACACGTCCATAATAATCATCTCATTGTGAGTGACTCTTTCATGACTTCTAAAGAAAGCAAAATTACTTGAACAGTTCACAAAACTTGATCGCCATAACAACAGCTAGAAACTCCATCATATTTGCCGACAAGTACGATATGTTTGTTTTACGAGATTTGCTCCCAAATACGAAGCGATACTTGTACATGTATTGAGATGTAGCCTTCCACGTTATGCAGAGTTTTGCCATCATTTCATGGTTCGAAGGATGTTTGTACTTGATCAGTACCTTGTTCGTAACTATGTGGTGATGTAAGTATCTATACTATAGATTTCAAGAACATAGTGTAGATTATATACTAAAAAATAAGCTAGGTGAACGTAGGTTAGAAATAATATATGTGGTTATTACAGCAAATAAAAGTTTCCTCATATACCTTCGTCTGAAATATGTTTAAGATACTGTCCTCAAAATGAAACCCAAGGTTCTAAACCTTTCAATTGTTTTATTGCTTTTGCTTCGAACTATCTTAGCAATTACTAATGAGCTTATACATTTTTAAAACTGCACCGTTTTTTAAGTCATAACTGTCGCACTGGCTGGCACTCCTCTCAGTGCCAGTAGGTACTTTTTCTTTATAATAAAGTAGCGAGGACGAGGCGTTAATAAATACGTCCCGGCAGGTCTGTGAATATTCTCAGCACATTTCAGGGCTATTTACGAGCGTTGTTTTAAATTTAACAAAAACTGCCATCAAAACTGGAGAGGAAAGTAATAAAACTGTAATTCAACAGTTTATGAGCTAAGGTTTCGGAAGAAACAGATAAAAAAGCTTTGATGCCTTAACTTTTTAGGTTCAAGGACGATCGTAAAGTGTAGCGGACACTGAAGATACGGTGATCGTATCGACGCTGAATCTCGTTTGCATGACATTAAACATAGTTTTTCTTTTTCCTTATTCATTCGATTCCACTTCATTGAGTATAATTTACTGTAACATTAATATTAATGTAGAATCTGGTTGTCTCGAAAATAAAAACGAAAAGTGGTCGATGTATTTTCAAATAACTTGATCCATTTTCAAAGATCGCTGAAATACCTTTTAATTTTGCATTCCAATCAGGAATTTTTAATTAAACTTTGCCAAATTGCTTAATTCATTTTTACGAGTTGAATAATTTGAATATTTTAATTTTCTTTGAGTTAAGTCATGACAACAATTAAGTTTTGAAATGAGTGTCAATTTTCTCAAAAAAGTATTACTTAACTTAAATAAACATTTAATAATTCAATATTATGAATAGCGCGCATCTCGCCACTTTAGTATGATGAATTAAATTAAAAGTCTTATTAAGAATCACTAATAAAACGTATCTTATCTTTGAATTAGTCTGTTTTATCTTAAAATATAGAAAAGTAAGCGACTTTGTAAGTATATAAAATCTTGTTTAAAATGAAGGCGTATTGAAACATTCCGATCAAACTTTTAAAATGTGATTAAATAGTAAGAAGGGGTCATCGGCGCGTCTGCTGAAATCTTATAATGTTATTATTAATATTAATGAGCAGCGGGAGGGTTGAGGGTGTCGACGAAGGATTTATTTCCTGATTTTATTATTAATTGCCTGCAGTAGGGCTTCATGATTCTCTCGTTTAGTATAAGAAGGATTTCTTTCCTTTTAATCCCATTTTAATAGGGCATTTTTTGTACGCCTTTATATCCCTTATTTCCTCGAAATGTTTAAATTTAGTAGCTTCATTGGTGGGAGTTGGATATATAATATAATCGTGTATTAATAATTAGTTTTCTAAGCACTCAACAGATATACTTACAAATTAATGATAATTTAATTTTACTGCTTTATGTAAGTACTTAAGTTATGTTTTGAAGTAGTAGTTACGTTTTATGGTAATCTGAAAATGGGTCCCCAAATATGACGACGTCGAGTAGTCTCACATATCTACGCCGTAGCCGCAAATGCTACGAAACGCGCGTAAACCATTATTACGTAGCCCTTTATTTAAAGCGTCTATTTGTAGCGCTTTAAATTACTTTCTACTTTCATTCGAAGATAAAACTGCAATAAATATTCCAATACTATTTTAATTAGGGATGGAGGCGCACCTGCATCGGCATGCGTTATGTAGAGAGCGGTGGAGGCTCGCGTCTGTGAGAAATACGTGCAATATCGAGCTAAGCTTGCGATAAATTATTGTACGTTTTATGCGTAATGTGTCGTGTGTTGCCATTTGTCAAAATAATTGCGCATTTTATTGTTGTGGAAGTATTACGGTTGAAATTAATATCGCCGCACAATTTTGTGCAATTACAAAAACCATTTGCTAACTTTTATGTCCGAGCTACAACTCACCATCGATTCATAATTATTAATTTATATCTTCAATTGTGGATTGTCCTGGATTTTCTAAGAAACAATAGCTGTAATTTTACACACCTCCTCGTCATTAATTGAATTGATCGTTCTGTCGAATTTTTCTTTTAACTTCTTTGAATAACGAAGAAACGAGTAAATTTTAAAATATTAAGGTACATTGTATCTTTATACAATTTGCGATTACGACGATTTATGCTAGCACTTGTTGTTTGTTTGTCGTATGGTTAGTGGTCAACCTAGTGTCAAAGTTGTTCAAGCCGCCCGGAAAGCCTTTGACGTGGCTTAACGACTGTTATCTTAATAGACCACAACCGGGACCGACTTTTAACGTGCCCTCCGAAGCACGGAGACGCCCAGTTCAAATACCACTATGCGGTCACCCATCTATGGAATGATCGCGCCAATAGTTGCTTAACCCACAGATCGTTTACCGACCGGTGAGCGCAACTGGCTATGGGCGCCTCAATGCTAGCACTAAGGATCGATATTAACATACAAATAATAAGCGGAAATTTATGTTACAAAGTCATCGATTTGCAAAATAGGAAACATCGTAATACGAAAGGAATACTCAAATGGTCCGTACATTGTTGATTTATCTGTAAGGTTGCGTGGCTATAAATCTGAAGCTCTGTTTGTACCTCCTTCGACAGAAGATGTTCACAAAAAATACGAACCTCGTAAATAATGAATTGGAACAAATAGCTAGTCCCTCTCGCAATATTTCTACTGGTACTTAGGTATTAGTGTGTTGCTTCCAGATATTTTTTGAAGAACTAATAATACAATCAATAAGTAGCCACCTTACTTATTAAGTCGCTATTCTATTTTTTTAAATTCTTGTACATCGTTTTAACATTTCAATGGATATTTTTTAACACTTGCTCGTCTGTCTATAGACTTGTATGGTAGTCATAACTCCAGCAGGTAGCTTGTAGAGAGTACTTACCGTTAATAATCTGTATATTTTGTTTATCTGCGCCTAACGAGACCTCACTAATGAGACCAGCCACTCGTAAATAACGTTTAGTGTTGGGAGATGTTGAATATTTTATGACTTTAGGACTACTAGCACTTTGAGCCTACATAATTGCTCGTATGAGACTGTACCGGCTGACATTAAGAGTAGATAGTTTAGGTTTTACTGTGATAAACAATAAAACTGATCGGTGAGACTCAACAGCTTACGGATATTTCGTTTTACGTTCGAGTTTACGATCGGAACGTTATTATTACATGCTATTTGCTTCTATAGAAACAGAGATTTGAGTTTTCAATACAAAGATTCGGCTGTGAAAACATCATAAAAGTTAATTGATATACCAAAATCACAGCCTTGATACCATTTAGAACGAAGTAAAGGTGTTTATTCTCTTAAATTTCTCACGTTATGAAAATAGTGGAGTACTTTTGTCGTCAACTGGGCACAAATCCAGGCACGTGTATAATTCAGACAAATGAACGACTGAGAACTGTCAGAATTGCTAAAATGCATTTCTAGATTGCACATTTGAAATGTAAACAGTATTCTAATAATATGTTTATTGGGGTTAATAGCATTGTAAAACATATTTATATTTAAACATAAAGTCGGTATGGCGCAGTGATTTAAGTGGTCACCTCGCCGCAATAACCGTAGCGCCGCGTGTAGCGGGTTCGAATCCCACCTGGGACAAATATTTGTGTGATGAGCACGACTATTTGGTCTGAGCCTAGATGTTAATTTATCTATATAAGTATGTATTTAGAAGTATATATGTATGTTTACCAGTTGACTAGTTACCATAGTACAAGCTTTGCTTGGTTTGGAATCAGTTAACCATGTGTGAGTTGTCCAAAAATATTTATTTATTTATTTACAAAGTGGTCGGGAACGTGTTATAGCGGTTTCAATGACTGGGTTAATAACCGATGGGGTAAGAGCAGTCAGTATTGTCTCATTTGGTATTTAATGGTATCTTGTTTAATTCATGAGGCTTCCGATCACGAGATTGATAGTTACGGGTCGAAGGTGAAATCCCAAGTGTTAACTGTTGTTACTTTCTTGCCGATAGCTATTCAATAAAACATTTTTTACGCATATTCTTGGTCACGAGTTCTTTTGTGTGAACCCACAGTTTAAGGATTAAAGATATATTCTGTATACTTATATGAGCATACATGTAAATAACTCTTAATATAAGTGTATGTAACACTTATTTTATTAACATCTCCCTCATACTTCACGCATTCAATTAATTACTAATTCTCGTTAGATTCCTTTATGTCCACGTAGTCCGGAAACGTGCCTAGAAGGCTAGCGGTATAGTCATCAAATATGTTGAGCTAGTCTCGTAATAATAAATTGTAATTACTTTTATAAGACGTGAAGACAAGAATTTACCTTTGACACAGTAACATGAGTTTATAGTTTACGATAGGAGCTCTTAGGAGCAGGGCCTTAATAACTAGGAGATGTGAGTGTAATCTAGCCGACAGTAGGTACCCTCCAAGCTAACCCTTCGTACGTAAATATGTCTAACATTTGAGCATAAAATTGTCATCATCGATATTTATGTTATGATTTTGGGTCATACTGTGAAATTACTTCCGGGACCTGCCCTCTGTTCACAATATTTGATGTTCGATGTTTATCGACACGAAGTTTTCAACGGACCCTTTTCTTTATGATGTGAATTTAAGAGAATATAATATAAATTCACTAAATATAATTAAACTTTCTAGCTAGTACTAAGAGGGCGCTATTGTTAAACGAACGTATTTTCTCGAAGTAGTAACCTAGTAAGTATATAAATACAGAAATATGTATTTAGTTATCAAAACATTTGCTCTACACATATTTCCTATGCCTTAACCATATAAGGCTATTTAAAAAAAATCACATCAAAAGAGGCAACCCCAACATTTTTTTGGGTGTACAAGTTCATAAACATCCGAAGCAGGTCTCGATGTATTTATAAGCGAAGTGACACAGTAACCTTTTGCCGAGTGGTCGTTATAGGTCGTGTCTCAGAGCACAAGTACTTATAGCACAGTATTTATAGCCCGCATGCGACGTACTCGGCAAATAATAACACTCATTCACAGTTTGTTAACAACTTTAATGTGCTATGTTTTGGCACTTCGGTTTGACCACTGTTCTAGTTTCATTGCGACGTTTATTTGAAAGTTTAAGGGCTTGGATATAATGGAATTACACAGTAATAAATAAAGATAAACATACATTTAGAGATATTTAAGCTAGATGTAGAAAAAAACTTAAGAGCAATCGATAATCGCTGTTTGTTCTAATAGGTAGAGGGAAATAATATTGTGCGTACAAGTACCAGTTGTTTGTAAGTTTTTGTAACTTCTATAAATAGATGATACAAAACGAAATCAATTACCTGTTTTTGTAAGTAAATAAAAACCACATCATTTGCGGAAGTGGGTATAAAAAAGTGACGGGTTCGTGCTCTGGTTTAAAATAATAAGTATATAATATCTGCTTGGTTCCTAAACTATACATCTCTACTCATTAATAACTATAAATATTATATAATATAACTCAAAATTGCGTAAGTTATCAATCTGATAAATGTATAGAAAGAAACAATTGCTTCATATAATGTGTGAATTGGTATGATATACGGCGACATGGCGCAGTTTTCGGCGCTTTACTGCGCTTCTGCTAGAGTGAGTTAACAACCACAGTTATTTATAAGTTATTCTCACGGAATATTCACTTTTATGTAGTCTGTGTTATGTGCTATTATTTGTAGTTCGTTGGTTCCAGAATAACTCTTTTCTGTTTGGATAACTTTAAACTGCAATATAAAATGTTGAACGTATGCATTTTTCATTGGAAATAGCTGTTTTGATGGTGCAGAATGAACAAATGCGTCTGCTGTGAAATTTTAGTCTTAATATCCTTACCTAATAACATCAATATGACTAAGATTTTACGAAGTATGTAAAGGTATGAACCTACATACATAAGAATTATTACTTTCTACTAAGGACATGACCGGGTTCTAAGTTCATACAATAAGAATAGAGATAACAATTGTTGTAAGCTAAAGATTGTTATGAGAATGTAAGGGATGTGGAAAAGTTTGACGAAATATGTTTGTATACCTGTGCCTACTTCTTCTCGTATAACAAGCGTGATGTAATGTTAAACAAAACAGTTTTCTCATACACCAGACTCTTCATTTGTTTATTTGATAGGATATGAAGCATCAACATGTCGGTCGAATCACTCGTGGTGACGTGTAATAATTTCTCGATTAATTGGATTCCTTCTGTTAGCTCGCGAGGCTGGTGGTGTAAAGGTCAAGCGGTGTGATTAATTTTCTGCACGATCCCGAACAACAATACATATTCATATTATTTGATTTTGATCTGATCTAGGTGTTTTTCCTTGTAGAAAATAATGACTCAACGCAATTAAAGATGTTTATGACGAACAAAATAATCTAAATTATATTACTGTGGAAATTATGGTTACATTTATAGTATAAATTGAGCGAGGATGGTGCTTAGCGTGTTAACCAAAATGAATCACCAAACACAAATCTTGAATAATAATCTTTTTTTCTGTTTTGTCTGTCACGATAATTGGACACGTAAGTCATTAAAGAATACCTTAAAGTAGACGAGGCGCGAGGACACAATCATCTCATGGCTGCATCACATCATCAAGGAAACTTAAGAAAACATAGTTAACGAGTTGTGCGATCTCATTTTAGATTTATTGCGGGAACTAGTAAATTGGCTTCGCTAGTTAACTTTATGACGGATATCAAACGTTAACAATTTCGTGTTAGTTTACGTTCATTGTAGTTAACCTATTTTGATTAATTTCAAAGCGTGTGTCATCTAGATTATTGTTATGTTGAACTGTAGAGTATTAAACAGGTCATTGTATCTGTCGTTTATTTAGTCCTACTACATCAAAGTATAACTTGCAGTCATAATATAAAAAGTTTATCAATATGAGACACTGTTAGCTTGTGATCATTGTCAGCTGACTGATATCTAAACAATTAGAATGGTTTAATGTGTATAGTATAATAATATCTTTAAAGTATAGTCGATATGGTCTATCGTGTCGCCACCAGTGACAGTATCTGTAATTAAGTACCCGTGAATAAAACTACAACGCACAACACTTCTGCAACTAAATTAATAACTTATAAAACTATACATTCCTTGTTCATAACAATGCCGATATAAAGCTTTAATAGTGGAGCATTTCTCTTTCCGAAAAAATATTAACACAAAATTTCCAAAAGAACCCATCTCACGTTACAAAAACATGAAACATAGACTCTTTTTGAAATTGCGAACTTATTCAATTGTTGAAGACTATGCGTTTTACAACGTAAACATTGATAAATAACAATCGACCTAGACAGTATTCTTCGGTAAGCTGACAAAGATGAGTTGGTCATTACGATAAGCTATACATTTAGTGCGCGATACGGCGGCACACAATGTTCCGCTGACTCACACAACAGATTTACTATCACAACAGATCTACTACATTTGTCCTGAACTTGTCTCGTAAATATAAAGACTGCTATTCTTCAAGACGATAGCGTCTTTACAGAATGCAATGCGAACTTAGATGTTAGGAAATCCTGAGACAGTTAACAATTTAACTTATATACTGTATTTTGAAAGTTAGTACCGATTTATGATGATATACTGCAAAGTAGGGGTAACGAAGAAAGGCACCTTCTTGCATAGCTGCGAGTTTCGCAGGCCGAGTGTTATATTCTTTTGTTTGAGCCAGTTATAGATAACTTAGAAGTAGGCTGATAATAAGTGAAAATTAACGGCTTTTAGTTAACCATTGTGTTTAAGGCAGACACTACACCGCTACAACTGAAAATGGTGTTAGTTCAAGGGTTTGATTTTTACAGAGCACAAATTTCATGTTAATTTCTTTATAATTGTTACAGACCCCGCTGCATAAAATTACTTTAATGCGTTAGTTGACTTTTCAAAGAAAAATATTTTTAAGAAATAGTGATTTAACTACGACTAATTTACCGTGGGCTAGGATGATAGATAACCTTGTCGATGCAGAGACAATGTAATAGAAACATAGAGAACAATATGTGCAACAGCCCAGTGAAACGAGATTATCTAACAACGTTGGCCTAGTGACCAGTACAAGGAACTAGAACAAAACCACTAACTTCCTTTACACGCTCTTAATTACCGAACAGACAACATTTGTTTCATTAACTATTACTAAACGGCTTTGAGAATTTTGTGCGTTTTCTATTTGTAGAGCTTAATATAGAATCAGTGAACTTATTTGAATTTTACTTTCGTAGGAAAGGTACATTATTTCCGATGGACATTATCTGTATTATAGTGCGTATGTATGTATTCCGAGTATTCAAATAATTTGATATTAATCGGTATAATTTGATATTAATCGGTATAATTTGAAATTAATCGGTATAATCTATACTAATTTTATAAAGCTGAAGAGTTTGTTTGTTTGAACGCGCTAATCCCAGGAACTACTGGTCCGATTTGAAAAATAATTTCAGTGTTAGATAGTCTATTTATCGAGGAAGGCTATAGGCTATATATCATCACGCTACGACCAATAGGAGCAGACTACCAGTAAAAAATGTTACAAAAACGGGGAAAATTTTGACCCATTCTCTCTTATGTGACGCAAGCGAAGTTGCGCGGGTCAGCTAGTTTGATAATAAATGTGCTGCTTTGCAAAATAAATGATACTTATATACTACTACACCGTAGAATATCGGAAAACGAGACACTAGGAAAATGACGACATCCAATGAATTAATTTATAAGTGTATTTATACTACTTTCATGTTTCTACAAAAAACGTTATGTATTTAGTAGGTGCGAGGTTTCACGAGATCTCTATTTATTTCCTAGAACTTTACACACAATACTACAACGCTACTAACAATTTATGTACGAAACTTTCTTTACTTCAAATTCTTCTCTGAATATTTCTATTAGTACTTAGTTGCATAGCTATTACTGGGTGGTTTCTTGTATTTAAAAGTTATCGTTATTTTCTTAATAACAATGATGTAACATGTAATTAAAATAAGATCGTTGTCTATCATAAATTATTTTGCACAGGTACGAGTCACGACTGCATTGATTTATAGATATATTTTATTCAGAGACGTCAACAGACTGTTATAGTAGCATACTTAACATACGTTTATACGTCAGTTAACATGGCGAAACGCATGCTATTTTTTTTATAAAGGTAGGCTAACTTTGCTGTCCAAAGCGTAGAGAAATTTAGCTTTAAAACCACCAAACGAAAGAAAGACCACCAGGAGAAAAGAAAATGCTACAGATTGCTTAACATGAACTAATTATAAAAACCTTTAGATAACGAAATCATATCATTTAAAGATATAAAACAGTGTGAGACAAATAACGATCATATTGTTTCGTAATAACGTTTATAAATTATCACTCAATGATGATCCTTTTCCGAGTCATATTAATATAAATGGTACCGACACGTTTTGTTGTCAAGTCGTTAGCAATAAAGCGATGGCTACTGTTACGTTTTACGGCTATTTTATAGGTTTTCGATATTGCCGCGCTAACAGTATTCCCGACGTTTATTGTGTTTATCTTTTACAAACTATTATATAACATTGATTGCGGTCGTTAAATTTATTCTGATATTTTCTTGTAATTTTACGAGCCGCGCGTGTAAGACTTTACAATGTTATGTGCTTTTAATATGCTTATACTAATAATAACTGACTGTTTAGCTGTTGGAAGTAATATAAGCGTGAAAGAAAGTGACTATATAATATAATTACAGAGGTTTGTCTACCCGTTGCGTTTTTACGGATAAAACGCTAAACGGATTTTGATTAAAATTTTGCGTACAGCTCGTTTTGTTTCAGGTTAAAAATCGGATGAAACTTGTATAAGCCGAAACATAGCTGGTGATGGAAAAATCAAATAAGTACTTTTAGACATAGACATTGCATACATTTTGGAGTGAATTACTCTAATAATTTTTTTTATACATATAAGTAAGTTAAAATTCAACTAATGATCATAATCTGGAATACATTAAAACACATTTACATTAGTAATATTACCAAGGAGGATGTCATAAACAAACTTCTGGAGCACCGACACTCGCGTTATTTAGCTTTCAGTTACGAAATTCATCCAATTAGGAACACAACACACTCATGTAAATATGGGTTAACATTCTCAGTTAATAATTATACAGAATTATTATTAAACATCTAAGATTATTCTTGCCGGATAAGTAATATTTTCTAAAGTTTTAATTTATTCAAGAAAACTGAACACCTACAGCTTCATATTATCGTATTAAATAGGATTCTAGATGATAATTGATTTATTTTCAGAGTAAATACGTAATACATTTTCATCGTTTTTAAGCTTATTTCTGCAATAACTGAATTAAGCAGCCCTATGCTACAATAGCTTATAAGCCTATGCAGTTATACATAAAAAAGACATATTACTTGCTTTTACATACATGTTTACACAAAATCGTTCCTATAAAGTAGTGACTGATATCATAATCTATGCCACTTGCACCGCTCAATGATTTCCACGAGGAATGCTATAAAATGCAAATGTGTTCCCACTCTATACCGTTATGTGACGTCATCACTATTCGATCCCTCGCCGAAGTATTTTACACTCTTTCAGTGATAATATTGCGCTTCATTGAACACCAGATTGATTGATTTATTAGAAAAATGTTATGGTATTTTTTATTGAGGGGATATCCTGTTACATTTTTAGTTTGGCGTCATAATAGCGGCATGTATTTTATATCGTTAACTTTTATAAAAAAACATTATTATGTTGAAAAACTTTTTGTCGCTTTGGTATATGGTTTGATAAAATCAGCATCGACATTATCATATTTGAAACTATGTATAAAAGCCATTGTTAAGAAAAAAAGCTACTTATAAAAGTTATAGAAACTGTATCTTTTAAAGTGATATCAAAGTATTGACTAGAGGTATATTCCAAAGTTCTGATTGCTTATGTATGATGTGTAATACGATTTCAGAGATCAAAGTGAATAAAATAAATACATTTCTGTGACTCAAGAAATCAGCTTTTGATATATTTCGTAAGATATATTCTACGATATGAATAGTTATTCTAAACAGGAGCTCAATATACAAAGTGAGACATATCACATCGTCAGCGTGTTGCATTATGCAAGGAAATTATATTATCAGTTCATACAGTCGTCCCCATCTGGGAAACGGTGAGACGTGCTTGAATTATCTGAAGCTGAAACTAAATTGCTTAGTGTTGAGTTTGTATTGGTTGCGTGCTAACATGTAAAGCTATTCTCAAGTACACAAGTTTGTCGCAATCAGATGCAGAACTTAGAAATTAGTTTGTATTTCTCAACCTTTGCTTGATTGCGAATGTCCTCTGAAATATGTACTTTCAAAATATCTAAGTTCAGCTATAATTTTCTTTTTTGAATTATAGAGTGTCTTTGAATTCGTAAATAATCTTGTTTTGTGATAAAACTAATAAACAAGAACTTTATTTCTCGTCGAACACAACAATCGAATTGATCACAGCTGACGATAGCAATTGAGAACTCAAGCAGTTTCTAACTTTAAATATAGAGTTTGTGAAGTACAACAAAACTGATTTAAATAACGCGTAAACTTAGAATTTCTCTCGATCCTCAGCGCTCGGTACAAAGCGTCTCCCTGGCCATTGTAATTCAACTATGTTTGCTTACAAGCTTGTAGATCAAGTTTTTAATTGAATATTGAGCGGCTACTACTTCTATTAACTCCTTTGTTCCGATATCGACATTATTTTCTAAATGTTACTAAACATTCGCTCGGGCTTATGATAGAAACTTCGGGTTGGATTTAAAATTATGTGTAATGATTTATAGTTAATATTGTAAGTTTTAAATATGTGTAAGCTTATTTTCTTTAACAATCAAATATTTTAACAAAGAGATGATATGTCAATTTATTCAGAAGATAACACTTTAACTACGAAACTGTAATGAAATCGTGGCAAATATTTATGAATAGATTTTCCACTCCATTTCCATATGCAAACTACAAACCCCAGTGGCCAGTAGTTGTCCCGTTCTCGGCGTCTTGTCGGCCATGAATCAGATCCCGCATTTTACGAGTACCCGCAACTTGTAGACAATTAGCTAGGCCGGAAATTAAACACAGGCTTGACCGCACTGCGGGACCAACGTTTATTACTACTCACCGACTACGGATGTCTATGCCGAAACACACCATGTAATGAATTTGAATCATTTATCTACTTTGCATCTGCCGTCTGACCCTCTTGGAAGAAAATTACGCTGTAGTTAACTTGTTATGTTCAATTTTCGATGTCCCATGATGCAATAAAATCCATAACACAAATTCCGGGAATTCCCTGTTGCCTTGAAAGGTTTCTTATTTACAAATTAAATTTTCCCACGATCATAGGGCGGGGAAACATGTATTGTACCGAACCCTCTGCCATATTTTGCACGACTCGAGGGAATAAAAAGGTATCGGGTATGGCTCTTTTGTTATTCTTTTGTTGTTGACATGGTAATCAGTGATATTTGCACACAGAGCACTCTAGTTTCTGATTTAAGAATAGTTTGTTTGTACGATAAAATTGTATTGTCTTTCTATTTCAGTAAAATAAAATTGGCTTGGAATTAGATTTCAGTTTCATTGGTCTACGCGTTGTTACGTTTCTACTGATTGTATGGGCTGGGAGCAATCACAGTACTGAAGAAACAATTCTGATCGGTAATACTTGCTACCAGTGTTATGTCTCTATCTAATGGGCTTTTGTAGAAATAACTAGCTAGCTACCTAAAGAAAACGTTACCTAAACCAGTGCCTAACATTGTTATTGCAAGGGTAAGTAAATTAATTAAATAATTGTATGAAACCCATTCGTATAGCCATTTAGTATTCAGTATGTTAACGTATTCTGAACTATTGTATGATATATTTTAGTATCCAATTCAAACTGTTTATAATAATTTGTACCATTTTCAATAGAAATCAATTTAGTTACTAACTACAGTCTGAACAATAACTGCCGATTTAATTAAGTCCCGAAGGGTGTCTTGTGCTTGTTTAAGCTAATTATATATAGAAGTTTTTGTTTACGAAACAGGTGAGCTAATATGTTAACTAATATTATGATGTTTTGATTTATGAATTATTGAAGTATAATATTAGTTATATCAGACAAGATCTTGTTACTGTTGCCTACGCGCTGTGCCCGTTACGTGTGAGGAATAGTAAACAATAGTGAGTACAACACAAACACGATTATAAAGGATTAGCGCCTGCTTGTTGCTAATCTGACAAAATCAACGCGAACATAATTAATATTTGTTATGCTTTAGTACTTTGAAGTGGTGAAACTAAATTACTTACAATCGTAATTGCGTTAAGTTGACGTGAAACCGACGCATTTGTCGCATGAGATGTGACATACATGAGGGTTTGACATAATATTTTGAGAAGTAAATTTTGTGATTTAATCCAAATTAAGTTATGTATCTAAAAAAATTGAGGATGGATGACGCGGATAATAAACGGAAGTTCTATCGAGTATCTCAAATATCTGATGATAGAAAAAGTGACTAATCCTTAACAAACAACTAAACAAATATAACTGTGAAGTTAAACATTTTATATATGTTATTAACATCATTACAAACACTATTATTTGACAAAGCTTCGCACCGAGCATTACAACTATTTTGTTAAAATTTCCTTTGGTGGAATGAAAATCGATGAAAATAGGTTCCACAAACAATTTCTAAGCACAGTTGTACAGAAACCTCAGAGCACCAGTCTAGATCGTGTACTAATGGGAATTATTCAAATAAGGGCCGACCTTCTATTAGCAGGACGCTCAAATATCGGCCAGAGAATTCGATGCGGACTGCGGAATATGAGGTTAGGGACAGTTTACATTGTACGAGCGAAGCTATTCGATGTTTTCAACAAAGTAAGAATACGCTGTTTGTTTTCTGTTTAATTTTTATTCCCTAGACATGATTTTTTGTCAGTTTTTACACAGTAAGCTACTGGTAATTATATGACTGGTCAGTAAATGTATAAAATAGGTATGTTTAAATATTCTGATCTTTTGGTAAACATCTCTTCTGAATTTTAAATCAAAACATATAAAATTTATTTTCAACTGAAAACTTTAGGTGCTTTTACGATATCGTCTCTGTGCTTGCAAATGCACAACTTGTAAAAACCGCGTATTTGCAGCGCGATGATTGTACAGGAAAAAAACTGAATACATCGGCGATTTCAATTATTATCACCGTCCAATAAGATGTAAAGAACTGTTAAGATACTTTAAGCTGTTAAGTCCAGTAGCTAATGGTAATTGAATTCATCGAGACATTAAGTCTTTATATTTTCGTAAAATGATCAAAAAGAAAATACGTGGTTTATTCAAGTTGCTCTTACGTGGATTCGCCAGCCGCGACGACAAAATACATGTCATAAATAGTGAATACATTTCAATTAATTTAATGTAATAACGATAATGGGGTAATAGAGTGGCCGGTGCTAAAGTGATGATCAAACACTGCATAAATTGGTAGCGGTAATGGACGAATGAGTGGCCCACGCGATCTGTACGGGAGGGTTCATATTGACGAGTTGAAGAGTATTTGCACGCACCAAAAATATTTTTACTGAAATAATGCACTAACTAGGTGAAATATATAAAGCTAAAATAATTATGGAATGACTCAACATTTATACAATGTCATGATACATAATATCATTATACATTAATAATTCGTACACATCACAAAGATTTGTCCCGGGTGGGATTCGAACCCACTACACGCGGTGAGCTGACCACCGTTTCGACAGCTTAACCACTACGCCAAACGTGCAGTTATATGGGACATTTTCTATACAAATCAAAATAATCCGAGCATGTATTTTTTGGTGTGTACTTTTTCGATAAGTATACAAGTGAGATGATGTTTCATAGTCACGTTATTAAACTCTGCGTCACTAAAAACTTAAGATAGAGTAGGCCCATTGTACAACCTAAGTAACTGTGTCAAGAGACTAACAAGTTTTTTATTGGACGGGTACATTAACTTCACACAACAACAGCAAGCTTTCTGCGAATCAGAATTGCATAATATTCAGTGGTAATGCAACATTAAGTACTGTAAACACAGCCTAGCGTACCGTACAAATTGGTTTCGTCGCACGGAACCTATTTTTGGCATCATGCATTTTAACTATTTTCGTAGAAATCACAGCTGTTTATAAATCTACTGAGAAATTGTGAATTACAGAGAAGTTTATCAGCAACCTCTAGTGAAATGATTTCTAGGTACTGAATATTGGGATAATTTTGAAGAGTAAACTAACTTTGCCTGCTTTGAAATCGGTTTCAGGGCAAATTTCAGCATTAGGTCTAACTTAGTGTTGGTTTTTGAATATGTGTCGGATATGTCGACATACAGATAAATTGACGGGAAATATAAGAAAAAATCCTTCGCTGAGCTAACGATATAAGTTGTGAAAACGATCGTAAATCATTTTAATCGGAGTTCAGTGCTAGTTATTCCATTGAGCTCTGAAAGCAAATCCGCAAAGATGCCTAATAGATTACATGTTTTTCGTACATTCTCGGAACATTACACAACTTTTTGTATTAGGCTCTCTGCAGATAAGTTTTGATGTTTTTATGAAACTTATGCAAACATAATACTTCTGTGTAATGAGAAAGTAAGAAGTCGTGACGAATACGGAACAAATAACTAAAGTTAAACAATTTCCTCTTTGAAGTCAGTTGTTAGTTGAAGATTGTTATCTGCTTACATGAGCATTCTTAAATATCACAGCTAACTAAAAAATTAAGTATTTACCAAAACAAAAAACTTTAATGTTTTACAACTTCGTTTTCATGTCAGTTTGGGAATATCGTAGAAAATATATAATTTATGTTGAACAGCAATATCACGAGACAAAATACATTTGCATGACTTAAAAAATAGTACTTACATATCCTACTACTAATAACTACAGAACATCAACTTGAAAGTGTTTTTTGATTGTCCTCGAGTACTTACCATCGCATTCAAAAGGCACGGCTCGTTCTAGAACACCGATTGCTGATGACGCAATTTCACTTTGGTTATTATGGTTAACAATTAACCATTATTATACAATATTGACATAATCGAAAGGTTATTTGTAGTTCAATTGAGCAAATCCAAACGCGATTATTATTCGATTATCCAATACAATACGAAATTGCTTCTCGCACAAATTGAAATTATTAGCAAAGTGGGTTCTAAATGGACTCGAATATTGGTAATAATTGTCAGATTAGCTTCGAAATATTAATGTTGGGCTGGAAAGATATTGAAATATTTTTTACCGACAGAGATAATGGATGTACAAGGGATCAATGTGGCTAATATTTCACGTAGCGGATAATACATCAAGGGCAGATGTAGGCGGTGCTGGTTTTAATTAAGTCACCCTTAGGGACCTAGATTCGAGGCCGCAGTCGGCGACAAGCTTCTTGGTTCGAGCATTAATTTAGAAAAGGTTAGGTGATTTCCTACAGTATTTTGCGGTGCTATATGCCTACTAACGTAG
Source organism: Anticarsia gemmatalis (assembly GCF_050436995.1). Lineage (NCBI taxonomy): Eukaryota > Metazoa > Arthropoda > Insecta > Lepidoptera > Erebidae > Anticarsia > Anticarsia gemmatalis. The sequence goes on along the minus strand of NC_134763.1, from coordinate 3,845,419 downwards.
TGCTCATATAGGTTAGTATTAAATTTGTGTGCAAGAATGGGCACAGGAAGCATTCCATGACATAATGACAAAGTTGGTCTAATGGATAATACAGTTTGTTGCCAAGCCTGAATATGAGAGGCTGAATTTTGCAATGAATAAAAGCTGTGAATAAACAAACTAATCGTATTGAAATTAATGTTATAAACAAGTAAGATTATTATTCAAATCAACCAATGTTTATTAAGCAGAGAGTACAAACTCACGTACTTGTTTTAGATTTGTATGCATATCTCTATAAGTATCTGACAGTGGGTTCATTATTCGCGCCGTGCCTTCTGTTTTTGTGTAATGCGATACAATAATCACGATTCATCATTGTTGCCAAAACAGGTTAGCTGGCGGGGGGAGGGACCCCTCTCGGAACTCGTTAGCACCACAATAGACGTAATCATATAACAATACGCTTATTAAACCCGTGCGTCTTATATAATTAAAGGAAAATCAAATGGTTGAAGGGTCCCTTTACGGTGCTGTATAGACGTGGGTGAATAGCGGGTTGTCTTCTTTATTTTATAAAAATCCGACGATACTACGTCTCTCGCGACTTTCAATGATCGATTCCAATACATTAATATTAGTTATTGCTTGATGTGTGATATTGATATAATATGTTTAAATTATTTATTTGCAATGTAAATACAAAACTTTGAAGACAACCGATGTGTTAAGGTCATCAAGCTAGTGCGCTTACCAATTTGTATGATACAAATTATGGTGAGTGATTGTGCCAAATCTTCTGGCAAGTGTGTGCTTGTATATTTGTGCATCGTTGCATACCTTTTCGGAGAAAACGTCTATTACTATGTGTCCGTTTGTATGTCCTGTGAAGACTGATGATACACAAAGGAATCCTTTGAACGTTGTCTAGTAATACATTCCCAAATGCACTCGTATTCAGTTCACTGATTATCGAATTCCTCGAAACAGCCCTATCGCTTGTGCTGTATTTAATGTGGAAAAGCCAAATATAGTCGTTTTAATGCTGTTCAAGGAAATAGGTATGACTGATATGTAACTACACGTGTGCTTAACTAAAACTGTGTTATTATGTTCTTATAATTCCCATAACAGATATACATATTTTATGTTGTTAAATGTCTCTAATACAGGTTGTCAGTAAAAGTTGAGTTTTAATTGGTGACAAGTAGGTAAGCCAAAGCTTCTTGCTTTTTGTGTGATTTTACGTTAAACGCGGTTCTTTTCAAGGACATAGTAGTTTTTCCCTGAAATCTATCAACATCTAAACGTTTATCATAATGGGGTTTTCAATTAAAATAATTATTTTCGATAGTTCTAACATACCAGTTTGAATATTCGAAAAACATTTTGTATAATGACGTATTATGGTTCGCATAATGATTGTAACACTGATGTATTGTGAATATTTAATTTATGCGTGAACACGAATAAAACCGCCGCCGTTGATGAATAATAACATTTTATACTTAATGTTTGCTGGTGATAGTGCATAATTTAATTGTACACCTGATTGCACTTTGTATCAATTTGTGGCGTCAGATCATGATTGATGGTGAATTTATAATAACGGATTATGAATTATTTATACAAATTATTTAGTGTAATGACCATGTTTGTAGATTTATTCTTTTCGTGTTTGTTACATGTTATTTCACCGAGATAATCTATGTTTGCGGGTCATATTTATTTCACTTTCGTATTCACACTTATTAAAAAGTGTTACACAAAATTTGGCATTACTCAATCATGTCAAAAATATTTGACAAATTATTGGTCGTAATTCGCTACTATTTAACTTAATTGTAATTGACTATCAAGTTGCTGCTAACATCTCAATGGAAAGGTTGCTTTAACCAGTGTTTCTTCTATCGTTAACTTGAGACTCAGCTCTCTTGGCAACTGCTGTCCGCTAACTTCGTGCAAATTAGCGAATCTAGTGAGAGTTTGTAAAGGGGTGGTTATTTACGAGGTCCGGTATAGTCGACGTGCAGAGAGGGAAGGAGGGGAGGGAGTGCGCGCTCAGATAACCGCTACTTGTAAATTTCTTATCTGTTTACGAAGTTTGCGGCTCGTTTTGTATGTAGTTCAGATTGTTTGAGCTCCTTTGACAAGCACTTGTTGATGGTGTTTGAGAATCATTTGGTTAAGCGTCGTTTTGAAATCAGGCCAGCAGTGGAAACAACATAATTAATTCTTGTTATATACTTGACTGTATAACCATCGGTCAGTGTTGGGTCACAACGGAAGTTAAGCGTAAATTTATAAAGCTTATGTCGTCGCCCGCATCCCCCGGGAAGTGGTTGCGATTGTCGGGATTACTCCGTCACGCCTTGCCAATTTGTCTCACCTCTGCATTAAATTATGTGTCCTCAGAGCCGAGCTGAGCTTGCTATATTGACACTGCCAAAATGTTAATGAAAACATAAATGCTTTATTGATTTATAGTGAGGAGGTAATTAACTAATTAATGACGATGGTGTCTTATTAGTTTATTAAAGGCAGTATGTAAAAATTTTGTAGAGATAAGCGATAAACAGCTATTCTTTGACAAGACTTGCCTATCACGGAGACCATTAGCAATAGGGTTTTGCTCACGCAAACTATGTATCGCTACACATAATGTCATCATTGAACTTGTATGTATAAGTATACCTTTTTTAAATAATAATTTGTCAAAAATAACGCGTAACAAAGATACGACACAAAGCACTACAAATCGCATTACCGTATGCTATTGTATCTAAAGCAACATAGTTTGTACAATAATACTTATAAAGCCCTTTCTAAAAGTGGACCCAAATACAATTTATTTTATGGGAAACAAGCAATTGTGAGCGCGCAGGATAACGCACACAAAACGTGTTATCGCACTCAACTGTCACGCAACATTGTTTTTCACGGGAATAGTATCCACTACAGGACAATGGCGGACAGGGGACTTCGTAATAATCACCGTTAACTTTGTCCGAACTGTGTTGTTACCAGCAAGGGACTGATAATAGCGTGTCCTTTAAAATTCAATGATAACAATAGAATGCAATGTTCTCTAAGAATTTCGATATAGTGTAATTGAAGTAGTCATAAGTAAAAAAAATATTCAAACGCTTTATAAATTACGAAATTCTTCTACGAACAATACAATTTTACAGCGATGTTCAGTTTTGTTATAAGTAAATTGTAATAAACGCAACTCAAAACTAAACTCATAAATAATTTGATCTAACTAACTTTCAAAACGCAAGAATCTGATACTTTACACTGCAGTGTATTGACGAGCTACATCTTAATTTACTTAAGAGCTATTTTAAATGAAAAGAAATGGAGCGGACGGTTTCTTGTACCTAATTTAAGAATTCAGTACAAAGTTTCCGGGTATTTTCGTTTGAGTTGACCTGACTGAATACTTTACAAGTTCGGAAGGGACCGGCGCTCTCACTAATGAATGGGATTAATTGAGGGCTTTGAATACTTCGGGCACAACGCAAATGTACAAATGCAAGTATTTGCCCTCATCATTATACATATAAGGCTGTGTACAGCCTGAGAACAACCAACTTGAATTCTTGAAGTAAGATACTTCAAGTAAGATACTTCAAGTAAATGTAAGATCATTAATATCAGGGAATCACGCTAATCTACTTAAAAAGTAAACTTTTATGAATGGGCACGCGTAAGTTTCAAGATGACAAGCGTCAGATTTCCTCAAAGAGTCTCAACTTCAATTCAGTGCCAGATATAATGAAAGTTTTCAATTGGATTAAGTTGGATAAGAAGGAAACTTGAATGTTTGTAAGTTGAGCGGCGGACGCGCACAGATCTGACTAGTTCTCTACTTAGAACAAATAGAATGAATGAGAATTTTTAACGATAAAAGTTAAGTTTGTGTTACTTTGACTTTCAAATTACCGAGAAGTCCTAGTTGTGTAATTCTGTGAATTCAAAATTCTTCACAAACTGTATTTGTGAATTTGAGATAATATGGAGAAAAGGAAAATTTGAAAGTTTTAAATACTTCTAATTTAAGATGGTCGTTACTAATAATGTAAAGGTTTACGCAATATGTATCTTCTATGACTTTTTGTATTTTAAACTAGTTAATTACCTTATATTTCCTAAATGTTTAGACAGAAAAATATCGTAAAAGAACCCTTATAATACCTTCATAACTTACTAATTTGTAGACAACATAATACTTTTCTCGCCAACTTTGATTTATGTCAGTTACAAAACTTCGGAACGAAGATAAAACTGTTTTTCAAGAGACGAAATTTTTCAGGTAGAGATTAAAGAGCCTTTTAACGACTTCAAATATAAAAGTTGATGTACACTCATTAACTGATAATGGAGCTGTGAGAAATAACAAACTTAGGTAATTATGTACATTGTTCAGATAGATGTGCTTTTAGTTGATTCGAGATTAGACAGGATTATCAAAAGTTTTTCTGTTTGTCAAAGTCATATTTGATTAAAATAGTATGTTGTAAAGTATTATATGCTATGTATGTTCTAAAGGCACCAAATAACTACTACCCACCTGTAATTTTGAAAAACAAAATGCTACGATGTTTTTGCTTCTATTTAAAACTAGTATCAACCGCCATTGAACGTACGACCTGTCGACACAATTTCAGTGGCTCATTGTGAAATTCTTGTGACATTTTTTCACATCTTCCAGTCTGATTTATGTCGCTGCGGTCTACTGACGTTTGTGAATTGCTCTCTGTATTTCACTCACAACATACACTGCTGCATCTTTTAGTGATATTGCTTTAGCATGTTGGCGTTCGTTGCGAAAGGAAAATAGAAAAATGTTTAAATAATTTGGAAGCGTAGAATGTCATGTAGCTTAGAATGTTTTTATATTTTAGATAAACGCACGTGCTGTCATGAGTTTGATTTATACACTCTTATTTGTCCTCTGGCAAGAAATAGGTGTCATTGAAGCAGATTTTTGGATGACACATTTTGCGTCATTGATACAGAAAATAAACGTTTACCAATATCATTCCTGCGCTTAGATATTGTTTAAGCTGATTCGTAAAAGCTTTAGTGTTTTATTTAGGGCTCGGCAACGTTTAATACAGGTAACCTAGAATCGCCTCAGTCATTCAGTTTCCAAGCGAGTGAACAGTCACGCTTGCAAGCTATCGCTTCCGCTAAATTTGTTGAGCAGTGAAGCTGTTTTTGCACCAGATGGCGCTAAAGCTATCAATGAACGCTTCACCAAACACGGTCACTAGAAAATTAAACAGCCTGTATACAAGAGAGAATAAGGAAAAACCCGTAAAACCGTACATCAATCGGAAAATTAGATTTTAAAGTAGCCTCTCGAATAACTTTAATATAAAATAAAATCTGTAAAAAACAATCTTCTGTTTATCTATTGTTTGCTCCACTTTTGTTTTCCATTTCTAAAACATTTTTTGACTATTAAAGTTGAATGCGGAACGGCAACAACGCCTTTGTTCTTTCACTCTTAGATAACATTGTCGTGTTTTTTGTAAAATATGGCTATAAAGGGTTGTTATGAATTTAAAAGATTAACTAAACCGTGGTACAAAAAATGGTTTTGATATTATAAATGTATACTTTTACTAGCGTCTCTACAGTGATTATATTAGCACTGAGGATAGTGTTATTAATTGTATTTTTTCTTTTGTTACAGGTATGTATTGGCGTTAACTACAAATATGATGGATTCCACTCAACTCTCATCAACACACGTTTATACTTATGAAGCAAAGGCTGTTAACTTGGATGCAGGTGGTAATAACTAGTCTAAGTTAACGTCCGATTGCCGGTTTTCCCATTTCCGATCCGGCTGTCATTCAAAAACCCTGACAGTCGTTACCAGTATTCAGAAGCATGAAAGTCTGACAACCAGTCTTAACGAGGAGCATCGCGTTATAACCCAGGTAACTGGGTTGTGGAGGTCCAATAAGCAAAGTCGTTCCATGTAAAATACTTGTATTCAGCTGCAACCAGTGAGACTAAGCCAACTTCAACATAGTTGGAAGAAAAGCTAGGATGATATAGTTAAGGTCAGATTAAATAATTATATTTCTATTTAAAAGTTTTCTCCTTGAGAATTGTACGGTCCTAACAAGCTGATGACGTCATGGTCAAAGGCTTATTATTCATTAAAATGTAAAAGAAACCAGTTGTAAATTACGATGTTTTCATTAACGAAATATACATGTCTAATATTTCGCAACCGTCCATTATTTAACCTGTGGGTACAAAAGCTTACAACATGGCTGAATTATGTTCATTTCGGATTTAATTAAAACGAAACGGACAGATTATAAACGTAAGGCAGGTAGATATTGTTGAGACAAGGGTCAAAGTACGTACCTCATTACCTACTTATACATAATGAGTCTACATTATATTGTACTGCAGTGACACAAAAATTCATAAGTGATAATAATACTAACACTAAGTGCGTGTGAAATTTAAAATTAACGTAATCTGTGTTCTCTAGAACAGGTTTTTTAGTTTAAAAATAACACATGTTATATATTTAATTTTGCCGTGTTCCCATGTGTATAACAGTATACCTAGTGATGAAAGTTTCGTTTGAAAATGAATGTTAAATGGCTAGTGCTTTCTTATCATAATACAACTGAGTGTAATAAAGAATCATTATTTTAAAATTTCCTTTCCATATTTCAATAGAATGCTCGTAGCGTTTCCTTGCGGAGGGAAATGTAAGCAATACTTAAAGCCTTTGAGAGGTCTCAGAGCAAGCTGCGCTTAAAGTGACCACTTTGTAGGTAAAATATTTGAATACCTAAATATATCTCCGTTGTGAGGACACAGGCCAGAGCAAAACCACTTTATTAAACGTAGAATATTGCTTAAAAAAATGTTTGTAAAGTCAACATTTTGTTTTTCAGCGTATAAAATTCAACGGTACTTTTTGTAGGCGGTTTATCAATATCAAATAAATAATCGATAGAACCTATACCATAAAATTTACGACACGTGTTTGCCATTAACCTAGTTTCAAATAGCCATAATTGCTATTTTGTTTAACTTATACTTTAGTTCATTATGGGATCCAATCAATGTTTGGGGCACTTCTGCTACTTTATTGTTTCGAGCAATACAAATAATCATTATTTGTTTCAAGCAATTAATACTCTTCAAATAAAATAAGGTTATTTCGTTATTATTTGGATTAAAGTGTCACTATCAATTTGTTAACTGCCACTTGAAATAAAAAAATAGCTTAAAAAAAATAGCAAAAATTGTTACATTGATCGATGTTCCAGCTTAATTGCGACCGTAAATGCGGGTTGTAATCGTCTCTTCATCGACCTTTGACCAATAGTCTAAAGTAAAAAAATATACGTGGAATTTTAAGCCCACATTTGTAATTCTTTTGAAATAATCTGCACGTGTAAAGCGTTTTATTCAGACGTATAAATACGTGTCTGTGTAAACCGTTATTATCTGTTCAAGCGAATTCTGAAACGCAAACCGAGTTAAGCTGAAAATAAACATGTTGTAACGTAGGGCTGTCACACCAAAAGAATGATTGCCAATTTTTGCACTAATGAACCACGACCACGCCTAGGGACGTCGCGCTGATAAAACCCTTTTAATTATCTCTAAGATTTTATGTTAAGAGTTATTAATTACCAATTTATAAGTTAATTTAAAGACAAAATGAACCCTCTCCCTAAATATGAATTATTAATTATCATAATTAGTAACAGCCATTTGTTTATTTTTTTCCCTCGCTGAGGTGCTTGCCCTTTAAAAGAATAAAAAGAAGGTAACCAATTTTGGGAAGGAAAAAAAAAATCTTTGTTTTTTTTCACATATGAATTACAAAATACAAGTCAGTACGCCCACTATGTTTTGTTTATCCGGAGATTCATGCGTCTAAATAAATTTTTAGTTTTGCAGTTTTGCGAATTAGTAGGTTTAAAAGATTTAATTTCCATTCAAACGGAGCTTGGAAATAAATGAAAGCATGGTAAGAATCGTTCGAAATTTTGTATTTTTTGTGTATTCGTTGAATTATACAAAGTAGACTCCAGACTTTCTAATTTGTAATTGATTTATATTTGTATATAACGCAAAATTTTAACGGATCATAAAGTCAACATAAGCCAGCCCTGTAAGTATGTGTGACACATTCGAAACAATTTCAGTATTCAGCAGTTTCAGTAGTCAGAGGGATAATTGAATATTAAATTCATATCTCGCTCTAAGCCCAATGGTAATTAGTTATGATCATCAATTTATGCCTGACACACTATATTTTGATAAAGGTTTTGTGAAATAAATCTGTGGCTTAATTTTGTTCACACATTCTTGATTAGATATTATTAATGAAATAATAATATTGTCACTACAAAAACAAAATTAAATAGGGATTCTATTTAAGTTGCACAAGTTAGAAGTGGCCGGTTTCAATATAATTCTAAATACATAGAGTCTGTTTATTTAACAAGCGCTTATCGCGCGTTGTGATAACGCGTTTAATACATATTGTATAAAATGTCTGTAGTTGTAAAGTATTCTAGCAGCTAAGGGGATTAAGTTACCTCTAACGCGGTTATTCCATAGATGGGTGAGCGCTCAATGGTATTTGAGGCTGGGCGTCTCCGTGCTTTGGAGGGCATGTAAAATGTCAGTCCCGGTTATTGTCTACTAAGATTAAGCCTGTCTTTAAGCCAAAGATATTTCGGGCGGCTTGATCAACTTTGACAGTAGGTTGACTACTAACCATACGAGAAAACAAAAAAGCAGTAAACTGATGCCAACGTAAATAGAAACTAACAGTCACTGCGAGTAAAGTAAAGTCTCCTGGCGACTATCGACAGTATGTATTGGTGTACGGTGACTAAGTACGATTGTATCTTCTGCTTGTGACAGCCGTGTATTGCGAATGCAGTAAACACACCCCTTCGGTAAATTCACGGCTTCAATCCGTACGCAAAGTACGTAGCCGTGTTGTACATAAACGCCACGAAGCACACTGTTTATGTTCTAAAATGTATTCATTTGTACGCAATGTAAAAGTATGTTTTAAAAGGATTTAAAATTACTTTAAAAATGTAAGATCAAATTTCGGAGGCCCAAGACTGATCTGTTGCGCAATTTCATACCACGATCGACTATCGATAACCGGCTAGCCTGCTAGCTATTTTTGCAAGAATACGCGATCAGCGCTCCTAGTTGGTGGCGTTGGTACTATTTTGAAAATACATTTTAATTGTCAAACTGTTATTTCTCGATAGTACCGACTGTAGAGAATCGTCGGCTTTCCAACTTTGTATCACTTGGAAATCATATCCACTACGTCATACTTGGCTATGATTCATATGCGGTGATTATTTTTAAAGCGCACTGTAGATGTCGTGAGACGAATACACCGTCTCTAAAAGAAACGTTCTAAAGAAACAGAACCAAGATTTCATTCACACAATATGACACAAAACTTACCTAACACAAAGTTAATATAAAATTCACTGAAAAACTTTAGCTTACTTTACATTCAGATAGTTTTGCCCTATCTAATCTTACATTAGGGCTTCTTTCAGGTGCCAAGTGCCAATATCATTGCAAATGTTCAATCGAGAAGCATATTCCACGTAGTAGTGTGTGTCTGTGTGTGTGTATGTTTGTGTGTGTCGGTCGTGTAAATGCAATCATACGAGATCACGCCGCGTGATACGCGCCTGACGCCCTCTCGTTTGCGGTTTTATACTATTCAACTAAAATAATATGATGCCATTTGTGGTATTGCTTTCTATTTACATTTGAACGATGAATTTAAGTTTGGTTATATTGAGATTTACGTTATGATATATTATTTGAGTACGAATTCTACAATGACTTGTGGTTAAATGATACTACTAAGGCAAGGGGTTATATTATTATTCTCAGTTTCGATGCGTATTTTAATGCTCGCGAGACAGAAAACATAATAATAGTCTAGATTATACTTTTTTTTTAATTTTGTGGGCACTTTTGATAGAAATTGAAACATTTCTTAAACAAATTGAGGTATACTTATGTTAGTAGTTAAGATGGAAGAACCAGAGCAGTGGTTAACTGTAGTTTAACAAAGACACAATGCACTCAAGTTAAGTTCTCATCTTTCCCTGCAGCTGTTAAGTACCACTTAAAGAGCACAGATACAAGTGTTTACTCGATGACTGCGCAAAACCACTTCTAAATAACTTGAGTGCTCACTCACCGCACCTTGTAAGTGCAAGATCAATATTCAATAAATACTCAGTGCGAAACTTTATCGCTATTCTGCCAGTATTATTAAGTTTACGATGCCTTTTTCTTTGTTTATTGAGTGGTATTTTTTAAATATAAATGTTGTAGTAGAATGTGTTATTATTGACAATGTGGTATATTTACTATCAGAAAGAGAAAATTCTGCCTAATACGAACTTTAATTTACTCGATTTTAATCTGACTGGTTGCCATAATCGATTTAAATTGATGACTAAAAAGCAGCATTTTTGAGATCTCACACAGTCATTTATAAGATTCAGAAAAGGACTCAAAGTTGTTCAAAAGTTTTCTTATAAATGTCCATCACTGAGAGCTATCCATCAAGGCTTTGCGTGGCTTTATACAAATACTAATAAACCTTGCAATGCTTTTCAATTACTTGTACCGATTTTGTAATTTTAAGTTACAAGTAACTAAGTTATTTTATTTCAAGGCTTTGATTATGCATCTTTAAACACGAATTGGTCGTTTGGTAAAAGTTGAGAGTTTCCAGATATAATTTCCCGCGGGAGAGTTGAAGTGTTGAAGAATATGTTATACGAAGGGTATGAGAGTATGTCTGTGTGCGTGTGTCGGTACATGTGTAAGCATCATTGTGTGCGTGTTTTAACACATTTTATCTGTAGCATAAATTAGTCTATTTCGTGGTAACTTTATGAATCGCTCTTCAAACAAAATCAAATAAATCATAACTCCGCAGTTTAGCCAAACGTCTCAAAGGATACTCCAAGGACAAGTGGCTCAGCTTTCAAACATTCATGAAACATTTATATGCTTTGGAATCTAGATTAGGATAACAATGTCTAACGTTATGTGTCTGGCCACATTTATATTTTCGACCGATCGTGAGCACTGACCGCTTGATTGACTATGATTTATCTAAAAAGAAAAAAGAACTAAAGATACTTCAAGATTAAAATAAAATAGAGGGTATTCTAAGTCAAAGAAATTGCGAATGAATAATTGGAAAGTGTTCAAAAGAAAAATAGCTTTTCCAAGAAAATAGTTTTGTGATAAAAGATGTTTTCTTAATACATGTTTTTGTAATTTATTAGGGCCTTGGGTTACTTCGTCTATCTATTGGCCCTGTGGGGTTAATAAAGACGAAAGAAAAGTAGTGGGTATTATTTAAGATGTCGATTTCTCTATTAGTCATTCATAACACTTTTACTTATTACTGTATTATTTTGCTGATGGCGAGATCAAATTTTTATATGCAAATATTTAATATTCAAAATTACGTTTAGGAATCCGCATTCTTCGCGTCATTAAAAAAGCGAAACAATTTAAATGACAAATTCCTGTTATATTTTGCGCGGAAGTATGAAAGTGATTCATTGTTTATTCATCGTTTGTTCCGGTTTGTGGGCTCGTAGCTATCATCGTCTTACCCAGTACCCACGTAAAATCTTACACTTAAAGAAATGACTGTATTTTTTCAACCAACTGTCCATAAACATTCTGCATTGCTAGCCAGTAGAGTAAAACTGTTTATTGCAAATGGTTGAACATAATATTGCCGAGCTAAACTTTAGCTAGTGTATAGGTTACGGTGCACCAGGGACGTCGGCAGTACGATTAGTGTTCACACCGAACTGCAGTGATTGGCGCGCCGACACCAACCCACTGTCGCGATACATTGCGCGCCCTCACTCACTGTCCCCACAACTAGTGTTGTATAACGAGTGATGTATAACACACAGTACACATTTATCAAGATTCCGATACGACTCATTAAGAACAACGTTGTTTTCATTAGGGATTAATGTACTACAGTATCTCGGTTATGTGAAGCGTTTCTTATGGCTCCTGTGGGAAATGGCGACCTGTTGTCGGCGTGATAGATTCCTAATGACATCGAACCCCAAATTCACATGAGTTATGTTGCGTGGTTATATTGTTGTAGACATATACCTGTCCATTTTATATGTGTTCTAAGCTAGACCGCTGAGTGCAACACATCGCTGCATTACTCTATATTGCCTGTTCACTCCAAGCTTTTTATTTTCTGAAGTAAACTTTCTTTGCAAAAAACAAAATAAGATAAAAGTGCTTCGTTAAATATATATAGAACGTAGGTGTTGCATTTGTCGATCTATATAAAGTAACTTCTCCCCGGGCGCCTCATCCATCATTTCTTTTAATTTCATAATATATCGCTGAAATAACTTCTGAACATAAATCAGCCAAGTATGAAGTTGAAACAAATGAGTGAATTACAAACAGAGGAAACGAAACGTTCGCTATATCGTTGATAGAACGTTTTAGAATTTTTTTAAAACAGCCATTGAAATCTAAAAGTGATTAATAAAATGTTTTTCAGTAAACATACAGTGAAAAATATGCTCGAAACTAACTTTGATTTACATCGTTCATGTTTGTAAAGCTTTCCACATGAAATACCTAACAAGTTACATGAACTGCGAAAACTGTTTTTAAAAGTTGTCGTAAGCAAAAAAATATCCAGTTACGGAACGCGACCTGCAAATGTAAACCTAAAAACGGATTCACAGTTGAATTCACTACACTCAGTTCCATTCCAAGGCTTTTTTTAAAAGGGTCAGATTCAACTGCAAAAGCTTAACCAGTTAGGACCTTTTTAGTTTAGCAAGATAGGATCTTTAGCCATTTAGCAGTGGTGCTCTGTATCTTTTTTTTATAAAATGTAAGTCTTAGTTGATACTTTCTGTTGTCTCGTTGCGACAAAGTGAAGTGGATTTATTCCCTTTTAGCTAATCCATTCTTTTGATTAACATCGTTACAGCTTCTAGACCGATTAGTTTTATTTGTCTGAGTTTTCCTAAAAGCTTTGACTCTTTTCTTCGTTTGATATATTAAAGTGACAAGGATTGTGAGTACTAACATCTCCAGTTGCTTTAAATTTGATTTACGTTAGACTGTGATGAATAAGATTTGAAACCACCACTTATTCTTTAATCGGAGTTCAAGTAGGCGGCAAATAAAGTGAAATGGTGTGAGAGTGGACCTCTTAATTAATTAATTTATCTGTAACTAATGGTTTTTCAAACCGTATAATAATAAGCTACGAATACATGGGTAATGTGTAATTATTTTTCATGACAATATCCTGCCTGCCGATATCCTTCTACGGTGGCTAGTTTCATTGAAACCAATCAATATTATGTTTAACTAAGTACATAGCTAAGTGAATATTTCGCTGCAGTAAATATTTGTTTGTTATTGAATGAGGCAATTCTAACAAAATTCTAGTCGCGTAATCATTATTATAGCACAATATCCCGATGTAATGGCGGTAATAACAGTTCATTAATACACTAAGTCGATGAGAACATTGTAATGTATTCATTAGAAATGCTTTTAGAATACTAATGATGTTAGCACTGTACGAATGATGTACGATATTATAAATTTATTTCATTTAAGTATTTGAATTTGATGTTACATTCGTTTTTTGAAGTTTGTATTCTACATTTGCTGTCGGTATTTTTTGTTGGTAAAATATTGTGTAAAACAAATGAAGCTTGGGTAAAAAATATGAAATTAAATGTAGCGTTGCTGGTTATATACTATGTGACCGTTGTATTCACAGTAAAAACGAACAAATATTATATGTAGTCTGTCGGTTTTACACAATAGGTTTCGCCACAACCAGATTTTAAAACAAAAATATTTATTTCGCAGAATTTTATTTTAGTTTACATAAAGGGCTGAAAAGGTCATATTTGACTAAACCCGAAACAAACTGTACGCGGATACAAAAGGCGAGCTTTTTGTTTTTCAATTACGAAGTAAACAGGTTCTGTGTGTAAATAACGGCGGTTCCGTACATTTTTTGAATAGATTCTATTGATTTGCTAGTTTCAATCCCAAGCTTTAATTTGTCTCTCAGTTTGCATACAAATAGGCCCGGGATGCGAGCACTGTACAAACACAGTGATGTAGCACTGAATAGTTGACGTTGTGAAAGCTTTACTGGATCCAATACTGAAAGCAAAAAACAGAACTAAGTGAGCAGGCGGGGCTTACTCTGCGGCCGAGATTAATCACGCCCGAAAAGAAATCATTGAACAAAACTAATAGTATTGGGAGCCATCTTTTATTCAGCTCTTCATTAATTTGCTACCACGATTCATACATACCGATAGTAGTAAAATATGAAACCTAATTAGCAGTTTCCATTGCGTGTGTTGCTCACGACGACGTAATGAACGGTCTTAATACCGCGTAATGTTTGCGTCGCACTCCGAGCTATCTTCATAGCCTCCCTGATTACGTTCTGCCGCCGACAATTTGATTAGCTCAGCTGACGTGACACACGAACCAGCCAGATCTTACTAATTGAGCAAAACGTGTATATCGGGACTAATACAAGGAAAAACTCTAATTAGTTATAGAAGAAAAGAAAACTAATTGTATAAGCGTTAATGACTTTTGTTCCGTAGACATATATTTTTTTATTATTAGTTATGATTATTGTATAAAATAATTAATCAGAGGCAGTATTTTGTAGCCTTCATTTAGAAGCCGTAACCTAGAGCTAGTGACCTAGAAGAACAAACAACATCGTTGGCACAGCATGTGGTTGCGAGACTAATCAACGTGTCGGTGGGATATCAACGAATTCAGTCATAAGATCACCTTGAGTTCAGGCCATATCCATTACCTAGTTCATATTATACATAAATTGGTTGTTTGTTTGATTGAACGGAGAATATCGTTGCAATTACTATAAAAATGAAAAAGACAAAATAAGGGCCTAACCCTTCCCTCACTGTGAGAGAAGATCCTTGTCCCAGCAGCAGGACATTAATGGGTTAAAAGTCTTCATTTATTTTGTTGCTTGTTGATCAATTTAAAAGCACCTTGATGAAGGGACTGCAAGCGTTGATAACTTTTTCGTATCGTTATATTTTGAATACTCCGCTCCTATTGGTCGTAGCGTGATTATATATAGCCTATAACCTTCCTCAATAAATAGGCTATCTAACACTGAAAGAATTTTTCAAATCGGACCAGTAGTTCCTGAGATTAGCGCGTTCAAACAAACAAACAAACAAACAAACAATCAAACAAACAAACAAACTCTTCAGCTTTATTATATTAATAATATAGAAGTATAGATGATAATCTTAATGTAACGATTGCCTTAGTAGCCTGTATGTCACGGGCACAAGAAATATACCTGGATGGTAACAGTGTCGCCAGTGAACGTCATGAATAATTAATATAACACTTCGATTACTCGGAGCTAGGCTAGTGCTTAGTGCTCAGTGCTTAGCCTCCTTCCTCGCGGTAACTTCATCTAGCTAGAAACATTACGCAACGACTAGGTTCACTGCTAATTCAATCTGGTTCTAGAAATCGTCGTTTCAGCTTTGAATTAAACGTAGGAAAGCTGAAATTTTGATGAATGTTTTAGCTCACAATACACGGTATAATTATGTAAGAATGTGGTTCACTATTACTAGATATGTATATTCTGTTCGTGTTACTTAATTGTTGAATGTGTGTTCCATGATTGCCATATCGGATGGATCCATCATCATTAGCAATTAATATGTCAGCTTTCAAGCCACTCCACAACTGCACTGAACGGGTAATCTAATAATGATCAAGCTTGAAAGCACGTTGGTGACCGACGCCTGATGTAACTAGTGCATAAGTGGGCGGCACTTGGTTACTGGCCAACTTAATATGCTGATGAGAAAGGCGGATGTGATACAAGAACTGATCTCGAAGGCTTGCATATAAAAAATGTCGAAATTGAATAGTGAAGGCTACACAATACACGTGTGACAGGGCAGAGTAAAGGATTTTACGTCGGCTGTATGGAATATGTGTCAATAACTAAGGTAATACGCAGAGTGGCAGCGTTTGTGTAACGAGCACGCATTTACTGAACGAACGACGTGTGAGTGAGTAGTACGGATCACCACTACATACCTATAAATCTTTAGCGACACACAAAAAGAGCCGTCACTCAAACCGATATGAACAAGTTTTATTAACTTTTATCAATATAGGCGATCATATTCTTCGAGAATGACTGAATCCGCTCTCTGTGATCGTATTACTGAAGATCTAGAACGCAAACATGGTAGGAGGTATCAAATATTCAACATTCTGAGCCTCATAAACCTTTTTATTGGCAGTTACTCGCACTTCCCGGCTCAAATCGTCAGTACTTCGCTCTTGAATATCTGTATTAACGATACCTACTGCGGCTGTAAATCGATAAGTTTTCCGCATGATTTCTCTGGCCTAGCGACGATTTAGATTCTATATTCTTTTATGTCACCACAAGCCACCGCGATGTCAATATAAATTCATTATTTTTGCAGGACTCGATGCTACCTATGACTGGATATGATATATTTTGAGTTGCAATCTCTTAAAATCTCCCTTTATCATCGCCACATTTATAGCAAAGAGTTGAAAATTTGTAAAATATAGTTGAAACTATATTTTACAATAATTACGCACGCTCCTGCTATTAAAATATAGCACAAAGATTGTCTCAGAAACAAGATGTTGTAATGGCCACATCCACTCACATAATATAAAATATAAAGCCAGCACGTAAGCACACAAGGGTCTAAGCCGTGCTCTATAAAAGACAAAGGCAAGACTTTTTAGCATTATGTTTGAGTTGAATATCTTTGATATCAATAATAATATGTCTGAATAATTTCTAAGTCTAAGTATGTACCATTTCATTTGTTTTTTTGCTATCTAACTTTTCTTTAAAAATGTCACGAATTAGGGGACTATGTAGTTTCTGTAGCTGAATTAAAAACGTACAAGTAGTATGAATATCTCTAACACAAAAAGAAGTGAAAAAAATACTGTAAATATTGTAACTTCTTCGTTACAATGTGCAGTGGACTTTTTTATTCACTGAACACAATAGTTGGCAAGGGCGCTTCATTTTGCAAGATAATTACATTTCCCTTTCGTTTGCTTTTTCCTGTATGTTAATGAGATGTGGCTGCGACCAGCTAATGATAATGATGCGGAATAATTTTAGTGGAAATGACTCTCTGAGGATTTTTTTCTAGTCTTGTTGAGGAAATCCTGTTCACGTTCATTGTATAACGCAATATTATAATTAGAGAGAGCTTTTCTTTGTCGTGTGTTCATTACAAGCGCAAATAAGTTGAGTAAGTAAGCAATAAGTTTTTACCATGTCATGTTGTTTCGATTTTCTGAGCATAGTTTGCTGTGGTATGTATTTATATCTGTCTGTTAATGTGTATAAGCCTGATCTTAACCTGAAGGGGAACTTCAAGTTACTAATATAAAAATAAGACGTCTATCGACGTTGGTATTAGAAAAAATGCTGGTCTTTTCAACACTCTATCTTAGAAGTTCCTAATTTAATTGAGAAAATGTAATTAGAGCAACAAAAGCTCCAAATTATTAGAAAGTATATTCACCAAATTATGAATAGTGTATGTTTTACGATGTCAATTAATTAATTATGATTAAGTAGGTAATCTGTGTTTTGTGAGGAAAGCGGAAAGTTATTGACCCTGTGTTCTTAACGAATAAAATAATTTGTGTTGCTTCTAATTTAATCTAATTTGGAACGATGTCTCTAAAGATTTTTTCCTCTTTGATAGAAAATTATTTTCCGTACAACATTTAGAAACTTGTAGAATAAGGAAATGTTAAGTTCGTTAAATTAAACACTTATGTAGTTTTATTTAATGTAAGAGGTAATAAATTTTGTGTTGTAATGCAGTCTTATGTAATATACTGTAGTAGTGGTCGCAGTAAACATTGAGAGATCTCTCAGAGTTTCAGCGGCGGCGGTTATCTTGTATTACACTCGTGTTAAGCAGATAAACTACTGTGAGATATAAAATTTGTGAAGGTTTTATGTCTTGAGTAAATCTACTTGAATACATAAAAATACGCACTTACGGCACCTAATCTTCTTCTGCGTGTACTGCAAATAATAAATGTGAAAGTCAGTTCATATGTGGCAATCATGGCATTTTGAAACTCTCCACACGAATATGCCGAATATAGAGCATTATTCGTTTAAATAAGTATGTATATTATTATGTAAAGAAGGCTTTCAAATAAAACGAAAATGTACTGAAGGCATCTGAAATAAAGTACGTAGTTACTGTTACGCAAAGGTCGTGAAGTGTAAACATGATGTAGGTAGTTCTCAGGAGAGTGTCCTCTGTGCGCGCGCTGGAAGTAGAATGGATCACTCGTCTCCCGCGAGATGCCCGCACGTGAACACAATGTTCCCTGATTCTGTTATCTCTAATGCATGTAGCGACATTGTTTTATACAAAGTAGTACATTTCTCACAAAATAGACGAATATTAACAATGTAAAGAGCAGCAGCAACTTGTATACAAAACTGTTGGGCCTCAATCGAGGAAATGAAACATGTATGTATGTCTTATTTGGAAGTTGTTTTTATAAAAATGTTCCTGATAGACGTGATCGGTTAAAGCGTAAAAAAATGTCATGCATTAATAAGAATAGATAAATGAAACAGGAAGGTAGGCGAAGTAATATCAGTGTTACTTTTCTGTGTATTGTGTTCGTCTCAAAGGTACATAAATTATGAAAAGCCTGGTTTCAATCTTCAATAAGATATTGATACAAATAGCAGCGTTGACATCAAGTCAACAATCGAACTCGGTTTTATTGCCAATAAATTATTGTATTTTGTTTACTCATCTCGTCGATTTATGTTCAAGACGGAATCTGAAGGAGGTCATCGTATATTTTTATTGGTCGAGGAAAAATGGTCTCTGTAATCAATTTGGTTTGTCAATCTCAATATATCTTTGAATGAATGAACGATCTGCTTTCTGTTACTAGAGAATACAAATATTCTCGTTTGGATATCAGAGCAAATTGTTATTGAAGGAATAATAATAACTTGTTCCTTTGTTGGTACTCAAAGTATTTTTTGATCGTCTTGCCTAATGTAATAGTATTTGCGTGGTTTGTACGCAGGCAAGCACCAGATAGGTTAATAGGCTCAACAAATATACCTAGTATATGGTCTTATTACTGGCCATTCCAATTACAACTTTTATAACAGTCGTTGACTGTTCTCAACTACAAGAATGTAGACACGGTTAAGTTGAAAAGTCACATATAACTAAGTTATCACAAATCCAATCAGAATGGAATGTTCAGCATTCACACATGTTACAGCAAAACATTTGGCACAGTTGATAACATCAAAATTCCTGCAGCGTATCGGAACGATGTGTTGCGGCAATGTTTCGACTCCATCGAGAAGCAAATTCTCAAGCTGTCATTCTAGATG
The DNA here is from genome assembly GCF_050436995.1 of Anticarsia gemmatalis. Lineage (NCBI taxonomy): Eukaryota > Metazoa > Arthropoda > Insecta > Lepidoptera > Erebidae > Anticarsia > Anticarsia gemmatalis. The sequence continues at coordinate 3,825,840 of NC_134763.1, read as the reverse complement.
TAAATATTTCATAGTGTAAGCTGCGATGCCGATGGGTATGTAGTCGTGGCGACTCGGTGCGAGTCGGCGCGAGTCGGTGAGAGTCGGTGCGAGTCGGTGCGAGTCGGTGTGGCGGCAGACGACGAGCGACGTACAATATATCAGCAGAGTATTTCACAACGATGCGCACATTTCACGTTTCCGCACATCTCTGTTCAAATTATTCGTATTGTTCTTTAGAAAAGTCAGGATTACATTGTTGCTCGCTGTATTTTTTACTCGCATTAAAATCATTCTACGTTTAAATTTAATACAGACTCCATTTTAAAATCATTATATTTAAAACAAAGTCACCCAGCTCCAACTTTATAACATTGAATTGTCCCTATTTGACACTTGTCACGAAACAATTTCCCTTCATTACAAAGTGTAACATTATAACTCTGTTAAGAAAGCCCCCTAATTCTGATAAAAAGTTAAGCGCTATTTTCAGGAGCGAAACATTTTTATCGCAATTCCGTAACAAAATATTGTCCAAGCAATAATAAAGTTATGAAGGTGAAAAAAAAACTCACGTAAAACTCTTGTACCGTTTTAGACAATCTAATATCGTGCCGCACTGTAGCGGTGAACAGACGCTGAACTTCGTCACGCCGACAAATTAATTTAATACAAAAATTTCACGTACTTGAGATTCTCAACAGTTTTAAATAATTCCTAAGCTTTGCATGTTAATTATTTGTCTCTACTGCATACCAACATATTATTATGGTTTTATTAAAGCATTTAATTTTGAACTGTCGTGGAAGCTCCAAAGAAAACTTTAGCTTCTTCAACATGCAGTTACATAAATACATTGAGCAATTTTCTTACAATCTACGAACAAATGTTCCTAGAAATATATCATTACAACTTAGTATCTACTAACTCGTATGCCTCGTGAGTACCTACTTAGTGCTCCAGCTCGAAGTAAAATGTAAGTTAAATTATTATGAGGGAGCCTAAGAGGTACCTACACCCGTGTTCAGTCTTTGTTTGACTTCAAATACGAACATATTTGTTACAATCTGGTAGAGGTGAACCCTCGAAATATTTAATGAGGTCTTCAATTCTCGGAACTTAAACGTTCAGCTGTTCGTGAATAACGGTTTACATATTACTATTCAGAAATATATATTCTTTATTTTCTTTCAAGAAAATATTGTATCCTCAAGATTTGTAGAAATTCTAAATCAAAATACTGGTATAGAATTGACGGGATCTTGTTTAAAGTTAATATTGGTTGAGCAAATTGTAGACTGGCGGATATCGGGAAATATTTAATATACCTCGGTACGTCTGTATTGGATTTTATCTTATACGTACTGCAGGGTTACATTAAATATGTGAACGTAGGATTTATATGAAAGACTTTATTACTGTAGCTCGGGGACGCTTATTTGTACAATATTGTTTTATCTGCTGTGTTTTGATTAAACTTTTCCTTATATTAAAGAATGAGGTATACCCACCGTGTGTTGTGCTTATTGCATCGTTCGTGCAGGCTTTGTGTTTTAAATTACAATACAAATAACGTAATAACACAAACAGATCTCAGCAAATTGAATCTCTTTGTTACAGAAATAAATCAGAAACCTCGGTTACCTCGTGTTTAATTTAACTTGTGTTTGGAATATTTGAATTTGTAATACACACACGTATGAAATTGTCACTGGGGTTAGTTTGTGCAAATGACTATTAAAATAATTACGAGCCAAATATATTTCAACAGTTTATTACTTTAAAATAGCAATACTAGTTTAAAAATGTTTTTATCGATTCCGATCTATTTCTAATAACTCATTTAAATTTTAAATATAAAATGTCATCTGTATGTTTTAATTATTATATTTTTCCTAAAGCTTCTACTAATAGTGACACAGTTCAAACCAGAGCCAAATAAACGAGACCGCGACAGTAACAAACACGACTTAAAACTCTACTTAATGGGACTTCAGGGTACTGTTGGTAACCGAACTAATCATAATTTTACTTAAGTAGCACAAAGTTATAGCCCGATATTATTTAGAGCCCACAAATAATATAATTAAACTGGAGCTTAGGAATGTTAATGCTATTGTTTTTGTTTCAGGCTGACGATGTATCATCTGGTCGGCCTCGCACTGCTGAGTATAGCGTGTGAGGTGTTGGCGCAGGAGGACAGAGAGCACCAGGGCCCGCAGACGTGCGGCGGCCGACTGAAGGGGCCCGTGGGGCTCATACAGACGCCCAACTTCCCCGAGCCCTTCCCCGTGCCCATCAAGTGCAAGTGGATCATCGAGCACGACATCGTCAACGGCACCATCTCCATCTACTTCACGCAGCAGTACACCACCAGCGGCCTCACCTTCACCGAGTACACCTACTACGACGACACATACAAGCTCGAGGAGAGGAGAGCTCTCACCGTTACCGAGGAGAATATTACAAGGATTAAATGGCTACAGGTATGTTCATTATACAGTTTGTACTTTTTGTATACCTGTTGTGATGCACTCGTGCACAGGTGACTCGTTTACTTTATGTACATAATATCCAAAGTTTTTGTATAAAAGAACCCAGCTTTCTCGAACATTTTAAAGCGTTAATAATGCAAAACCTCCTTATCTTTCATCACCTTCCGAACTTTATAATGGTATTCGCCAATTTAGGCGATGATTTACAAAGCGGTCGTCCTATAATTTCTTACAGCCACACGGAAGCTACAGTGAGCCGCTTTAATCCTGTGAATGCACGAGTGGATCAAAGAGGATTAAGGTGGCTTTGCAATTCTTGGCAAGATTATAGCACAGTTTGTATTTAGAGAACTTATTGAGGAATGGCGGAATTTGTTATTGATGTGTTGTTTGGTCATTAGTTATTCGTAAACAATGTAAAACAAATGACAGTGAGTAGCGATAACATTAATTAAATGGTACACGATAGATTTTTATTATGACGAGAAATAATGGTACACGCTCGCGGCACGAGCAGCCCGCGGTGGAGAGAAGTTAATAATGTGGTACATTACTGTAATTATTCAACGTAACGAGCTTGTCGTCGACTGTACTCGTGTACGCCGAGAAAAATATGTTGTTAACTTTTTATACGGTTAAAGGCAACACGATGCCAACTAACCTTATTATTTCCCGTAGCGTTTGAAAAACTGATTTTTCACGTTCATATTTTATTTTAAAATGTTTCAGTGGAAAAGCTCAAAGTTTTTATAGAGTTTTTATACGTTTGTTATTTTAGATGTTGATTCCTGAAAACTACTTACATGGATTATGAAGCTTTTTATAAACAGCACAAAAACATAATATCTATATTTCGTTATGCAGTTAAGAAAAAATATTTTAGTTTTTAAGTCTGTTTGATTCGCTATAACTGCCAGTATACACAATGGGTCGTCTAAATTTATTAAAAATATATTCTGAGAATATAATACGGCACGATCTGTTCAAGCTTCCGGAAAACGTGGCTATTTACGGACTTAAATTGAGGGATGCAAGGAGCAATGCTCATTTCCTTCAAGAGCAGAACGGAAAAGGGACAAAGGAAAGAATGTTGAACAAGACCACCGAGTTATACGACGGTCATATTTTTATTCTGTCCCCTTCATATTGAGGAAAAGTCGGTGCGGCAAATTCTTGTGCAAGTAGTCGAAATTATTTAAATCGCGGAGGCACGTCTTGATTATATTGAAATAACTTGCATACTATTTATATTTCAAGGTTTGTGTACATCGTAAACCTATTTTGACAAAAATATGTTTCGAAATGAAATTAAATTGAAATCTAGTCTTAGACTGTGTTATTACTGTAGCTTTTAGTTTTGTGAATAACTCAATTCTGTTATAATATAACTTATAAAAAAATAAAGCTACAGTAATATTTGGCAACAATACAACTTAAGAGAGAACTATTTTAACCAGACATCCGTTAATCCGCCTTTGACTTCAGCCAGGATCTAGCGTAACGAACAAACCAGGTCACGTCCAAACATACTAGTAAGTATACAACTGTGGGTACCACCGACCACGCTACGTTCGACTACCGAACACGGTGATGTGGCCAAAAGCTTTTAGTTTATTGGCACACAATTTTAACAAATCGATTTTCGAATGTCACTTAGCAATTCTGTTTGAAGTGTAGAGTTGTTAAAAGTGTTTGCTAGTAGTGATTTATTGATTGAAAGTCGTTTAAAGATCTTTATCATTTGATTGATGATAAAGGTTTAAAGTTTGATTGCTTTTTTACAATATTTTGATGTTGAATATGCCGAAGGTTAATTTATCACGAAGGGGTCATGAATTAAATCTATTTTTGATTAAATCAATGATAGCATTTTAGATTTGTTAGTTTTGTTTCGATACTAATTGCCTACGAAAAGGTTTACCATCTAGTCAACTCTCTCCCTTTATTACCTAGACGTCTAACGCAACAATGCGAAAGAAATAAATTTAATAAGAAAATTAACTGTGAATTACATGATATAGTCCATTTAAATGTTACAATTTAAGGGCCGAATATTGCATTTCTTAGAGGACGCAATTTTATTTTTGGAACATGTAGGGGGGGTCAATAGAAGCTTAACTTGAAGTTTGTGGGGTCGCCACTCTTGTCCCCCGGCCGCCATCTTGGAAAAGGGGGTGGAAACCCTTTTTTCACTATATCTCGAAAACTATGCGCCTTACAATGAAACTGTAAAAGCATAATTTGTAGCAAATTATTTTGTCTACAAATATGTTTTACAACTTTTTGCCCTAAATTAATAATTAAAGAAGTTATAAGCAAAAAAGTGATTATTTTTGATACAAAAATTTTCTTTCCGAATCCGGTCTAATTCGGAGCGCTGTTACTTAGTTTCTATTTAATGAAATTGAAAAAAAATATATGGAATAATTTTCCTCGAAAAATACTCTACAAGGTTGGTCTGAGGTATTTTTTTTGTATATATTCATATCAGCTTAGCCTTTTTTCCAAGCTATGTTGGAGTCGGCTTCCAATCTCACCAGATGCTGCTGAATACCAGTGTTTTACATGGAGCGACTGTCTATCTGACCTCCATAACCCAGTTACCTGGGATTTAAAACGATACCCTTCGTTAAGACTAGATGTCAGACTTTCAAGCTTCTGACTACTGTTAACGACTGTCAAAAATCTTCGAAAATGACAGCCAGGACCCACAATTTAACGTGCCTTCCGAAACAAGGCGGAACTCGATATGTGTAAATGGTCACCCATCCACAGAACAACCTCGGCAAGCGTGGCTTAGCCTCAGAGATCGATCCGCGCGGCTGTTGTTAAAAAAAGTTATATAGAAACTAAGAAATATGTTATAAAAGGAATTGCACGTTTTTGCTTATAACTTCTTTAATTGTTGATTTAGGGCAAAAAGTTATAAAACATATTTGTAGGCAAAATAATTTGCTACAAATTATGCTTTCACAGTTTTATTGTAAGACGCATAGTTTCCGAGATAGAGCGAAAAAAGTGTTTCCACCCCCTTTTCCAAGATGGCGGCCGGGGGACAAGAGTGGCGACCCCACAAACTTCAAGTTAAGCTTCTATGGACCCCCCCTACATGTTCCAAAAATAAAATTGCGTCCTCTAAGAAATGTAAAATTCATGTAACATTTCAATGGACATTATTATTTTTTATAACAATTGCACATAGAGTGCCAATGATTAAGTCTTACGAACTTCTTGCGCTAAATGTAACAAATTAAGGCATAATATCAAGTACATTTTTTAAATTCGTGTACATACAAACTTTTATTTTTTACTTTTCGTTTGTTTATTTTATTCTACAGCAATTGTTTTCTTAACAATTTATTTGAAACGTAAAACTTAAAAACGGTTTTTATTTTATTTAGCGAATAATTCGATAGAAGACTTTTAATTAGGTAAATCTACGTGTTTATGCTCTGAATAAAATAAAATATCGCCAAAGGCTACTAAACAATTTATTCTGTAAGTAAATAACATAATTAAACGAAGTCAAAAGCCTTATGTATTTCTATTTCGTACACAATTTAGTTTTCAAGTAAATGAGAGAAATTGAATATCAGGGTGATCAAATATTTCAGTTGAAATGTTTCACAATATTGTAATGTCGTTAAAATAATATGGATTATGTTCGAAAGCTAAATCAATAAAAGCCGAAATACGACTCGTGGAGCGAAACGTATGAAATAAAAGTATTATCCCCATATTTATTGTTCCAACGTGATATGAACAATGAAAGGCAATCTTGTATGGTTTCCTGCTCAATAATATAGATCTGTTTTATATCCAATTTCTCTGTCCTTGACTACGTTATATTATTTTGTCACATTACTTATTAACCACTTCCTTCCTAGCTTTGCTGATCCTTTGCAAGCCATAACTATACTACGAGCACAATGTATTTTGATTACCCAAAATATTTTAAACTCATTTGATTTCTAAGGGGCTATTTCCTACTACTATCGACTATCACCAACCGGCTAGTTATAGATGAGGCTATATAAATCGGATTAGCCTCTCTAGTGCGCCCTTTGTGAACTGTTTTTACAATCAATTTAAAATGTCAATCTTTCGATACTCCAAAATACCGCCCTAAGAGATTTACGCTGCATATTTTCCGTAATGTTACTGACTAAATGTTATTTCGAAGAATTATTTAGCAGTTTTTCTTTATTGTGGGAATGGAAACAAAAAATATATCTGCACAAAATAATCCCGGTAAAATAAGCATGTAAAAATCAGTCAATGTTATTTTTCCACTATATTTTTATCTTATGTGGGCGCTAGACGCAAAAAAGAATACAAGAAACATTTTCGTTGATTTATTTACTGTATTTAACTGTTACTCATTCTGACAGCGTCACTTATAATCTTTCTTATTTTAGACCATAATATTTTTCCATTCATGTAGTATAAAGGTGTTTTATTTATACACAAAATACTTTTACAAAAGCGGAACATTGAAGTTGCGCCTTTAAGTATTCGTTTTCAAATTGGAATTGAAAGTTTAACAAAAACTAGTACTGACTAAAAGACATTTGTTTTTACAAAAAATCTATTTAACCTGAAACCAATCACACTTATTCCAGGCATTTTGAACAAAGCCTTCGTATATCGGGCACTCAAAATCTAAAAAGTAAATGGAACATGAAATTGGAGATGTAGTTTTCTTTTGCTTTGTTGGAGGGAATAATTTCTATTAGTTGTTTGTTACACTGTGTCTGTTGTGTATGTGACAGGGGTCAAACGGGCGGACCTTCGTCAGCTGACCACACGTGGCCACGTGACCGAACTACGGGTAACACGGTGATGGTTTCAACGACTAAACTTGTTCTGCGCTATGCATTTTTATTTTGAAACAGAATCTTGGAATGTTTTTATTGTTTACGTGGAACTTTTTCAATTTTATTTATATTTTATTTCAATAAGTTATCTAGACATTCTTAATTATTATGTTATACGACGTAAAATAATATAGTTACAATTAACGATCTTTTCGTAAATGATCAATGTTATTATGTCTTGATACTCGTTACTTACAAGCAGATATTGTTTCCAATAGATATAAAATAATTCAGAGACTTGTACGTTACCATTATACTTCCTACACCATTAAGCAGACAATGGCATCACAAATACCGATAAAATTCATATTTTTGTATACAAATTGTAAATATCCGATTCTCATAACAGTCCAATAAGCCGAGATAATGGTTAACCAATACAGAGCGTACCTACTGGGACCGATTTGGTAAACTTTCCCCACGGAGTATCCGACTGGCAATAGAACATTCCCATAAAACGTCAGTTATCACCATTGGGTATCATAATAGAATTTTGTTGTGAAATTCTTTAAAACTATACTTTACTACTGCCGTTATATACACTGATTTTAATTATAACTTACTTTTTCGCGAAATATTGGGGGCTTAGCAGTAATCGCGAGAGATCATGCATCGCGTGCAAAATCCCACTTACAAACCTGTTATAAAAATATGAGATTACCTTATTATAATAAACAACACTTTATTATCATAATAATGTATTTCACGTTGAGCGGCGTGATGACGTCACACAATAACCCTTCAGCCGCGCGCATTATTAGCTCGCGTTAAAATAATTTATGATGTAAGTACAACGGTTTTATCGCACACCCAATTGTATGGATGAAATGTTCTCATGTAATTACATACAAACTTTCTACGAATATGTTTTCGCGTTTTTAATAGCTTTGCATAATTATATGCTGACGGTACGAATATTGAATTTGTATAATAATGCAGAATATAAATGCGTTAACTGAACCAACAATTTCCTAGAATTTCTGGCCGACTATAACATTACATACTTTTTTACTGTTAATCAAACAAAAACAATGTTATAAAACAAAAATCATTCTCATAATAACTATATTCTGGGATTATTTGTGATACTGCGGTCGTATTAACGTATTGCCGTTTTATTGAAAATATTATTTTATTTAAAACCCAGCCACAAGCGTTTCATGTTCACAAGTTTTTATTTTATGCGACAACGAGCACTCTCACGCTACCTCGATTAATGCAAACGTTTGTACAGAAAAAAGTGCATGCATATATGAATACAATATGCCAAAATATACCACAATATGCCACTTTGGACATCGTACACCTGAATACAATCATAACTTATTTATTGGAGGTTATATTTGTTGGAAATAAATATTTTTTATGGAAGTAGGAAGTTTAGGGACAGAAGACATCTATTATACCTTCAAGATTATTTTAGTTAGCCTACAAATTAAGAGCAGCACTATTCTATACCATTTTCGACATCTGGCTGGTTATAGATATTTTTCAATGAAAACCTGATCAGCGCCACTAGCGGCTGCCCTACGGACTATTTTTTTTGTACACTTTAAATGTCAAACTATTTTATCGATGCTCGATTGAACCGACTGTTAAGAATCGCGCTACACGGGTTTCATTACACTGTAGACGTGAGATTTTAATGATCACACTGGTAATTAAATCCTTATGAACACTTAAAGTTAGTTATAAAACGCAGGGCGGCGAATGAGATCGGCCGGATCAAAAGTTCTGCAATTAAGAAGATATTTGCTGTAAGCTAGGCTAGATATTAGTTTATTTTCCTTGATATTTTCGCATCAAAGTATTTATGTCGGCGGCCTGGCAGAGTGCTAAAGAAATTAGGTCTGAAGGGTAAACTTTTCATTTTTCGCATTAAGTAGGTACCTAATGCGTTATCAAGCAAAACGTGCCTACCCACAGATGTAATATTTTTAAAACCTTCATATTTCTGTCCAAAAGGGTCCCTGATTAACTTATCATTTCTACCTTTGTGAAAACAATTTAAATGAGCTCATCATTTAACCTGCGCCACGACCGCAGGGTCAATGACACACAGGGTCTGTAATAAAGCAGCTGTAAGAGATAAGCGTACATAATGCTCGAGTTCCGTGTCCCGTGTGTTATCGCTTTTAAATGTTACTTGTGAACGTCGGCGCAATAAGTTTTAAGCAAATGAATTCGGTTTCAGTCGTAAGAAAGGAAATATTGAACGGATCCATCTTCTTATTATAGTCAATAACAAATAAATAAATCGGCAGCTTGACAATTAAAATTTACTACTTATCTAGCGGTTAATGTAATCCTGATTTTCTTCAAGTATGTACACAGAAAACTAACTTTTTCCTAAGTTACGTAGTCTTGCGTAAGCGGTACAGAATACACATTAATTTGTAATGTCTTACAAGGGCCTCCGCAGAATTTTCCCATCTAATAAGATAAAGAAGTTACTTATTTATACGTTCGCAAAGTTCTTAACTGCTACGTACACGTGGTGCCTACAGCCGCGGAAGGTAAAAGTACAATTTATTCTCAGGCTCCTTCCTTCTAATTAAATTTTATTCGAGCTTCATACTGTAGTACAACCAGTGTTTCTGTCGGTATCACATTTTTGTAGGCCAGATTACTCCTTACTTGGAGACATTTTTGTCGTATTTAACCCATTGCTGTCCCACTAGGCCAGCAATGTGGCTTTGTATGATCAAACCGATCCTACTGATACAACGTTTCATATTTACTCAAATAGTTACAAAGAAGAATTAAAGCTTACTCAATATGTTGCAGTATCTCACGTACAATTGACTTACGAGTAGCTGCGAAAGGGAGGAAAGTAGGATGCCTAATAATTCTGGCCAATACAGTCTTTTTATCATCCACAGTTACTAATAACAATACTTAATTCCATAGTTGTAATTGTATATATTAACTATCTTACAAAAAACAAATTACAAACTACTTCTCAATTATCAAGTGTTCTTAACTAAAATGATGACGTTATTTTTACAAATAGTTCTAAGTAAAGATAGTGTCCCAGAGTTGCGTTACATTTGTCCGTTTACCGCGCACCGCTGTTGCTACGGGACCACGGTGACGAGGGTTACCCCCTCCAATTACTGTACCTCTATGGGTTTCTGTACATAGCACCATGGCTTCCTCAGTAGATGTTCATAGTTTTCTATGCATGCGTGGGTACATAAAGCTTTTAATGACTATCAGACGCCGAAATACATAAAGGACATATGTGACATATTGTATTTTGCCTCATAGTTAATTTTCAAGTACCATATATAGGTATATAGATGTAATTTCTCTCATTGGCACTATTACTAACGTTTGAGATTTAAAATTACGTACTGAAAGAAAATAGTTCTTGCCACAGATGCTAGGGTCGCATACACAATTCTTTAGCGGGCGCGTTAGGAACTATTTTTGCACGACATTAAAATGCCAAAATCTCGATACTCGATAGTACCGACTGTAGAGGATCGTGTTACTGCATTATGTGACATTACAATGGTAACCGTCAGTCATTGGTAGTACAGACACGTGACCTAGTTTGTTTCCTAGTTAAAAGTTTCTCCTCTCTCACAAGCTAGGTACATTCTAATTTCCGGATGCCAACTTTCGTATACATAGGTGACAATGGGTGTACATCGAAATGGAATAACTTATTACATTTGACTTTACCAACAGCTAAAAGCTTTGGAAAGTGTTCGCAACTATGAGAAATGTTATTGTAACAATTTATGAAAATGAAATTGTTTGTTTGTTTGTCGTATGGTTAGTGGTCAACCTAGTGTCAAAGTTGTTCAAGCCGCTCGAGAGGCCTTTGACGTGGCTTAGCGACTGTTATCTTAATTGATAACAACCGGGACCGACTTTAACGTGCCCTCCGAAGCACGGAGACGCCCATTTCAAATACCACTATGCGGTCACTCATCCATGGAATGACCGCGCCAATGGTTGCTTAACCCACAGATCGTTTACCGACCGGTGAGCGCAACTGGCTATAGGCCATTTATATATAAAATGAAATTATTCCGCGAAATATTTATACATACAGAAACTAGTTACACTGTAGACGAATATTAGGTATATAATTCCCATAAAGTTTAATATATGTTACAAAATTCTAGCGCTATTTTTTACGGTCGGAAATATTGAGTATCGAAATGTGAAAATATACTGAAAAAATATTTCTTACGCGTTAAGGCGCTGATGAGATTTCTTCCAATTTTTGTCGATAGCTAGTCGGTTGTCGGTAGTCGATGGTGGTGAAGAATCGATCTATTAAACTGTTTAGTTTTAATAAAGGTAGTTGCTAAAGTAAGTTACAAAACATTTAACAGTCATGTAAAATGTACGAGTTAAATTAATTCGAATTTAGTCACATTCGTACTTTGAATACGAACCTTCATTACGCTGAACCCCTTAACAATAAAGTGAGAAGTTTCTACGTGAAGCAGTTACAGTATTGAACTTTTAATGAATTGTAGTTCGTAGTTTTTAGTTTAAAATTATATAATTTATTATAACTATATATCAAAAAGCAGTAAAAAGGTACTGAGTTGCCTTTCTTTTCGTTATTTTATAGTAGCCGTGGTTTTTTAGTAGTAGTAGTGGAATATTATAGTAGTCATGGTTGTCACTACGTTGTTAACTGTGTACGGCTGTAGTGGGTTTGATGTTCTCACGGAACAAATATTTGTTTGATCCACAAAGTTGTTGCGGGTATGGTTGTACATTGTGCCCGTTGTTTGTATGTTTGTAAAAGCCCCACGAAACAAGATTGTAGTTAGTGCAGGAGTAGTCTTTTTAAAATTAAATGTAATCACGAAAATATGTTAAGAAAAACAAAGCACCAAAAGAGTCTTGTATATTTAAGAAAGCCAATGTGCACATTGTCTTGATTAAAAATCTCTAAGAACACGCGTGCTCTAGTGAAGCTTTTGTCTGCCTCAAAATTATGTTTCTACCAGAATTCCGCAAAGGATATTAAAACCTAGGCTGGCTGTATAAACCCCTGCGTATATTACGTAACAGGGATATCTTCGCTGTATAAAATAATTAGGTTAATAATACCTACTCTGTTATTTCGGGTCGATGACCTAATTTATGTATATTGTCTAGTGTTCAGATATTAAAATCTTATCTCCCTCTCTTGTGGTTTATTTCTCCAAGCATTCTACAATTAAAACAGTTATTGTAATAAACTAACGTAATACAGAAGATAAAAAAGTTGTGTTACGCAATTCAATCTTTCTAAGTAATTTCTAAGTTTTCTTTTGATGTTTATTTATTTATTTAAATGGTATTCAATTAAACTAACACTGAATAGGTATTAAAGGATTTCTTATCAACACATATTTGATATTGTTAATATGCATGATAGTTGTAAATAGGACAATATTCATTTAGCTAAACCAATATAATTTTAGTCAACATTATTTAAATGTTAATAATGTTTACCTAAATTACATTTGTGTGTTCAGCAAATAGGAATTTCAAAGCAATTTCAAACATAGGCTTAGCGACATTGAAAAGGATTTGTTCAGTGACTGACTGAACATAATGTTCTTTGTTGTGACTTTTTAAACCTTTATACGTAAGTAATTTGTTTCAAATGTTAACTTGAATACTATACAATAAAAATTAAACTCTATATAGGTACTTATAACTATTCATTGTGATGTCAACAATTGTCCAAATGTTAGTCTGTATTCATAATGTTATCGATAACCATCTACCGTTAAAGCATTACATTCAAAGTTACTTTCTCATTGAGTAGTGTTATATATGTACATTGTACACGAATGTAATCTCAAGCTTATGGAAATTGAGTATGGACTAGTATGGAGTAATACACACATATCACTAGCGCGTTTAACCCTTGTTTATCTTCGAGTTCATCTCCGGCGTAACGCCATACATCAGTCGATCAAACTGTCGCTACATACATAACGTTGTGCCGTTCAATTGACGGCCCACGTTATGATCAGTACCTCGATTCTGTACCACTATCGACTACCGACAACCGGCTATATATACCGGCTAACCGGCTAGTAGAGAATCGAGCTACAGTACCTCGATTCTCTAGTGGTAAAGTCGATAGTGGTATCGACATTTGACATTTAGAATGTACTGCCAAAAAGTTTCCTACGACACCCGTCAGAGGCGCTGATTAGATTTTCATACAAAATTTCTCGATGACAGTTCGGTTGTCGGTAGTCGATAGTAGTAGAGAATCGAGCTACAGTACCTCGATTCTCTACCACTATCGACTACCGACAACCGGCTAGCTATCGACATTTGACATTTAGAATGTACTGCCAAAAAGTTTCCTACGACACCCGTCAGAGGCGCTGATTAGATTTTCATACAAAATTTCTCGATGACAGTTCGGTTGTCGGTAGTCGATAGTAGTAGAGAATCGAGCTACAGTACCTCGATTCTCTACCACTATCGACTACCGACAACCGGCTAGCTATCGACATTTGACATTTAGAATGTACTGCCAAAAAGTTTCCTACTACACCCGTCAGAGGCGCTGATCAGATTTTCATACAAAATTTCTCGATGACAGTTCGGTTGTCGGTAGTCGATAGTAGTAGAGAATCGAGCTGCAGTCAATCAAACTGTCGCTACATACATAGCGTTGTACCGTTCAATTGACGGCCCACGTTATGATCAGCCCATTGTTCCTAATCCCGTCGTTTGTCAATTGGATTTAACGACAGATAGACCCGATATGACGAGGGTTCACCTAACTTTATAACTATTGAAATATTGTTCGCGTAATATAGGTTATAATATGTAACATTTAATATGTTACTGTTAGAGTTATTTGTTTGTACTTTATTACTGCTCAAAAGATTTTTGGTTATGTCTGGTATAGTTAGTAGTATTAAAGCAGAAACAAACAAAACATACCTAGCATATCACCGTAGATTACATCTCTAGACGCTGTAAACCGCGTAACCATTAACTCTACGCCGCAACATACCCTGTATACATAATTTCCTTGATTATTTATGTAAATTATATACATCTAGCGTTACTTGATGTAGTGTATGTTGTATCCTCTCCGCCGAGTGCGAGTGTTCATCATAATTAATAGTTTGTGTAAATCATGACGCGTTTATATGTAAGGAGAGAGGGTCCGACAGCGAGCGAAAAATAGTAATAAATGGAGGGATTATAGTGGGCGGATAGTTTATACGGTTGGTTTGTGGTAGTTTATTGTGAACGTGTTCCAAGTATCCCGGCTTGATATCGCCATGGGGAACAGTCATGGGATATACAGCAGGAATACTTGGAGATATATCGACTATTTCCTCGAACACCAGATACAACACACGCTTATAGTAAGACGCTGGCCTTCTTATTTTCGTTGTTTATCAAGATTTTGGGCAACATTATTCGACTATATTTATATCCTAAGCATTTCTAGGTTACATATAAAACTCAAATAAATATAATTACATATTTATTTCTACTATAACTATTATTATATTATATGTGTCGTCGGGTTACGTCTACATTAATATTCTTTGTCCGCGCGCACAAATCAAATTATGTAGAGCTTACGATAGTTGGAGCTGTTTGTTTATTGTAGTGCGTGTGTGTGTGCGTGAGTGTGCATGTGTGCGTGTGCTAGTAGTGAATCTCAGCGAAGCATTCACATGTGTGGGTAGAGACTTGAGATTGTGTCGCAATGCGACCGACAAGCGGGGAAAAAGTTTTTCTAAAAGGTTACATTACATATTAAGGATATTTTTACGATCAGTATTTGCTGTCGAATATTTACTATTTTATAATTTATACATATCACAAGATGTTTGTAAACTTTTCTTTCCTTTATTAATCGACTCGTTCTTTAGGCGCCTTGGTCGCCGGTTGGCGTGAGCCCATCTTGGCATGGGTTATATCATTTTTTTTTATTATATAGTAATATATAGTTTGCGTAACATAACGCTACAATATAATAATATATGTTGTAGTTTATTCGTCCCAGCGGACGGGTTATGATGACATACAGCGCACCGCTGTCACCCGCAACATGTTTAACGGATACTTAAATGGTTTAAATGTTTATTTTTGCTACTCTTTGGAATAATATACCTAAGTGCTTCGAACCGAACGTTTTTTAAATATTATTATATCAGAAACACTTTTACTCTGATGATTGAGTGTTACCTACATAACATTTCTAACAATCAGGCAATAAGTACTTAATGCTATATGTTTTGTTCTTTTACCAACTGCTTGAAATAAGTTCATGGGATTCATCTTTAACTTATATAACATTTTTCCAAGGATATGACCGGGAAAAGCATTTATTACTATAACCCTATATTCCTGAAGTTAATTTTGTGAATCATCTCATACATATTTTAAGGGTTCAATCTTTCTAATAAAATTAAATGACGTAACCTAAAAGGTCCAAGCGGAAAATTATGTATGTATTGTGGTTGGTCCCCAGGTATTCAGAATATTTCGTACAAAGCCTTCGCTACTCAACTGTGTAAAGGATTTTCCACTTACTTTCACTTTTAATAAAAACCTTCGGTCCAATCTTCCTATTTATATAAAGTATGATGAAAGACATCATTAATTTTTGTACAATTTTATTATTCATTTTACTACAGTCTACAATGATTCAAGCGTGTAGTACGTTCCATTGAACTTTGTGGGTCCGAATATAGCAGCAAGTTGCAACGTAACGGGGGGACATCGCCATTATTACGTCTCTTTCACCTGGACTCTTTGCCTACGCCTCTTGTATCTATTTTTGCGGCTTGTTGCTATATTCAGTGATACAAACTCAAGTGGCACGTACTGTATAGTTCAGTAAAAGATATCGATATTACATTAGGTCGGTATCGATGAAGCTTGTTATTATTCAACACGACTTCAGTTTGCATAAATTAGGTTTCGGTCACACTTTTACGAACATCCGTCGCGCGCTCCGCGACATAAATTGTTGGGTTCAATTTGCATACATCACTGGCGTTGATTTAATTTAAATTGCTAATTAATAAAAATCGAGAGCGAGAAATTACTCGGTTTGTTTAAAAATATTTTCTGTTTCTTCCTGACTTTTGTTATAAAGCTTTAACTATGCGTGATTTTATAATGCTCCTTATTTTTACTTTTTTATAATTTGGCACTAGCCTCACCCTATACGTGTATCTAAAATAACTACTTTAGTATCGATACGGAGGCTATAGACGCTATACCTAGTTTTTGATTCCACCTTTTATACACGTGGCAGTAGTTATGTCATTAAGCTACGATCATTTCTCCTTGTAGCTCTTGCTACGGTTAGCTACGGGACGCTACAACCGCCTACGCGGCGTAGGCGTTCGTAGCAACTACACATCCATACGTAAACATTCGATTCTTTATTGGGCAGATAAAGTAAGTATAACTGAATGTGATTTCTGTACATATAAAATAAATGTCATAAAAATATGAGTTCTAAATCATATAACATAGAAAGTTGGTACATAAATTCTGTTATAATACGGAAAATGTTTACTGAAAGCGTCTAATGAAACAATATTTGCTTGAATAAATAAAACCGGCGAGTAATTTGTGTTTGTGGTCGGACCTTATTTTTTACATCAACAAGGGACGCTCCCTCGGCCAGTTTTTTCTACTGACTCATGAATAAACTATAAGGTCACGAGCGTTAGTCGCTATCTAATGTTATTTTTATGTACTGTAAAGTACCAACATTGGCTACATTCTTTTTTGTCGTTGTTATTTATATTATATTGAAAAAGCATATAGATATTGTTTTATGCAGATAAAACCATATGTAGTCAGGGAGTTCCTTTATTAGAATTTAGATTTGTTATTCTAGGAATTATAATCCAGAACGCGATTGGTTAGACTAAATTTTTAATTGAAAACTGATTTATCTTTCAATCAAAATCTGTATCACCAATTGAACCTTCATAATAGTTAATAACGCACGTAATAAAATAAATTTCTTCACATTATTAACTAACACAATTACTAAAACGATAGTTATAAAAACTCGATTTAATTCAACTTAATACTATGTAGTCTGTTTTGTCATAGCGAACTAGGTGAGTATTTCGTATTTCTGACGAACTATTTCGGGAAATTGTAATTTATTTGTTAGTAAATGCTGGGTCACATCTGTCACGTCTCGTAAACTATAAATAGAGCACATTCGACCGGTTCAGTGCGAGGCGAGGGTTGCACCCCGACACACGACACACAACACAGCCGAGAGTACCGACATCCACTAACACTGAGATTGATACTTGAAGAAAGGTAAACTGCTAAAGGATCTAATACTTCAGACCCTATTGTTTGGGTTCCGCAGTGAAATATATTTTTTTTTATTTGTTTTTTTTTTTTTATTGAATAAATCCCCTTTAATTATTTTCCTAGCTAGATTTCTAAGTACTGAATTGACCATCGTAGAAAAATTTTGACGCAGTCATATGCACCGCTTCTTTTCTAGCAAAGACAAACAAAATATTATGCAAGTTATTTAACACGTAAATATTTCAAAAGTTTTAATGTAATATGTTATGTATGTAAATGATGATGATGTAGATAAAATAGTTATAACGACAGTGTAATGGCGTTCTAAACAACAATATCAAACAACACAAACACAACAAATAAATAGTAGTTTAGACCGGCATCATTGAACACGCATCCGATAAACTATTGCGGAAACACACAATGTAGCTATATACAAACAAACTATACAAAGTACGGAGTGAATAAGATTGTTCGACGGACTCGGTTGACTGAGGGAATGGAAACAAATGACATACTATGTGAAAATGGTCCACAGTGCGCCGGCTAGCATCTGTATGGCGACGTAAATCAACTGGAATGCGACATTTAAAATCACTTTCTCCGATTTGAAATCAGTTTCTGGCCACCTGTTCCGGGAAAAGCATGGGCTTTTAATTTACTGCGGAGATATTTGATTGTAAGTTTATCCTTGTGGAAAATAAATGGTTTCCATATTATTATCTTAATGCTCTATACTACTAAATATTTTTATACATTAAATATTCAGGTTGTTTTGGCTTTATATCAAGACATTTTTCATTGGTTCCTAACTTTGGGTTACGTAATACAGGGTACAGTGGATACTTATGAATAAAATGAAAGAAGAACTAATCCCAAAACAATTTTTTCTCGTTCACACAATTGAATTGGGTTGTTTGGTCACAAGTCCTTGCACACCCAGATCTTTACATCACAAAGCCAATATTTTTTTATAAATACGTGTGTGTGACAAGTTTGTTAAGTTATAAAACAACAACGTAAAGTCTGTTTATTTAAAAGCTGGCACGCAGCACTAAAACGAAGTTACATTTGGCTTTCACAATCTGTACATGTCCAATTTAAAATAGAAACACGAATAGATGTGTACAGTATTGTAAATTGCTTGTCAGTAGTTGTCAACAACCAGCAAAATAGACACAGAGACTGGTTCTATTTCACAATAACTCTTTTTTTATGTTACACTAATTGTTGCCATGTATTTAAATAGTAAGCTTGAAATATATTTCGATATGTCCACTCAATAATGATTTGCTTTTTTATTTTATTGCTATTAAATACGTATTATATTTTCCTCGATAACCAGCAAAATATGTGGATCACTATAGTGTCGTTTGTGACAAAAAATCTCGTAAAACACAAA
This sequence comes from Anticarsia gemmatalis, assembly GCF_050436995.1. Taxonomy (NCBI): domain Eukaryota; kingdom Metazoa; phylum Arthropoda; class Insecta; order Lepidoptera; family Erebidae; genus Anticarsia; species Anticarsia gemmatalis. Next base: position 3,806,779 of record NC_134763.1, on the reverse strand, counting down.
AAAAAACTTTTTAGTTTTTTTTTGTTTAAAGTTCTGAGTATTGTTTAACATTCGTCTGTTGTCATGGTAGATTAACGACTCGTTTTTAATAAATACTGTGATTACTTTTTAGCCTCATGCCTTTTAAACATAGTCAGAAGTTAAGTTACGAAGTATAATTACTCAAACAATATCCAGCAAAATAAAATATAGAGAATAAAAAGTATACTTTTCAAAAGCTCCGGTAATTGAATAAAAGGAAATCAATCCGTTATTTTCGCAGCTTACCCAATTACGTGTGCGCATGTGTGTCGGCGTTACATCACGGACCCTCATCACCCACCGCTGGGATTTATTTACGGCCGTGTCATTGACTCTGAAACCTGACTACCACCTGGCAGGGTTAATTGCATCTCTCATCAATGTTCTTCATAAAAAATAATGTTAAAATATTAGAAGTCTTGAAGTTCCGTCGGGTAAACAAATTAGATATTCTAACCTTTAATTTTCAATCGTGTTTAAGACCCGTTACATTATAATATTATTGTTGACTTGGTTATTTATCAACTTACTTATTTCTATAATTAGTCTGCTACTGCGACTTGGAGTTTTACGTAGGTACATTAGGAAATAATGTTTCGGTTCCTTTCATAATCGTTACATTATGTCCAGAAGTACTTCAAAGTGTCCGAATGTAGTACGTAGATATATGATTGTTTTATTATCCTAATTTATTCAGGTTGGGTAGGCCTCAGCCTGTTTGTATGACCGCTCGGCTAAACGTTGGAGGTTTTAACGATATCAAAGTACCGTTTAATACGAGGGCAAGGTTTATTATTATAGGAAGGTTGTAAAATTAAAACAATCGTTTTTTTGTGAATGTAAATTATAAAAAAAATCTACGCTAATTTGGTTACTAACCAAGTTAAACAGAACTTTACCCTGGAATATTCTAACGTTTGTTTTAAGTTTAGTTACCAGGGTTCTTGGCTTTGAGAAATTGAATTCATACTACATTAAAGAAAACGAGACTTGCATTGCATTAAACTAGCTATAAAAACGTGTTAATCAAAACAGTGCCATATTTCAAAGCACAGCAAGCACAGAAAAGCGAGCGCTCTTGGCTCAGTATTTCAAACTGTATATCATTTTAGGAAGCTAAAAGATTTTTCAAATTAATTTAGGTCGAGTGTGAACTTGCTCTCATTCTATTATTATAACGTTGCTCTGTGAGTCAGTATCTCATTATATGTGCGGTTCGTGTAGTAATTAGATTGTTCATATTTACAAAGTTAGTTAAGGATCCTAAACTAATATGCTTTAGGGGCCGTCTCCGGTTCTCGACGGTGCACTTACATCAACATCACCTTTGTAATGGAGCCTATTCCTCAGGTGAACTCGAGGCATGTTCTCTTCAAGTTACGTTTGGAATTCAATGTCTTAGAAAATTTCGTAGACGTCTTTTGGTCGATCTAACTTCGGGTAGGGTTAGTACTTTTCTATAAATATTTGCTACAAGTATCAGTGTAATGTTGTTAAAAATATTGGATGTTTTTTTTCCATATAATATGTTTGTGGTACAATGCCATGGACGTGCGGGCTGCGGTAGGCAGTCGCAACAATGAATCATTTCGTGAGTTTCACTTTCATTACTGTGAAGTGTGGGTATCGAGGACGCGCCCGGAATAAATGCGAAATTTATTCAAGAGCAGCCACTGAACCGCTGGTGCAACAAAGTTTAGCAATTTATCGCTCGACTACGTGCGACGTGCTGCGACCTCTTGCGATACCAAGTGATGCGACTTGATCGGTTGTAGATGGAGTCAGTAAGAGTGGGTATTGTTTTTGCTAGGGAAAAAATACAAAAAATTATGTGAACCGAACGTATACCACAACATATTTTTATACCACCTTGGGGTCTATAGCATGGTTTTCTCAGTTGAAATTAGTGATGATGTCAACTGCAGTGTAAACGACTAAATGTTGTACTTAGCGCTAAGCGTAGCCTTGTACCTGTCTTAGTAATGCTCTATGTCCAACCACAGCTGAGTAATAATATACTTAAAATATAATAATGTATTTATAATTAAGTCAAAACATAAACAAATTAAAAGTTAACACAACATCATCCGCGTTGTTGCCGCCACATTACCGTACTTTACCGATATTTACACCAAATTACGACAATTAATTACATTTACACCCCACGCTCCATTCTTGAGCTCACAAAATTTTGTAATTAGAATTAGCGTTAATTAGGTTTTATCCATTTAATTATTCACAAGATTTGTTAGCGAGAAAATCAACGCGGAAAACGTTAAATACACTAATAAATATTTATTTCTCTCTGTGTGCTTGTGTTATATTTGTTTGTGCAGTACATTGTGTTAATAAATTCCATTATACAAAGGGTATAAGGAAAATGAAGTGTTATTTTCCTTTACTAAGAAACTAATATACATATATTTATAGGTATGGAAAGGGAAAATTATATGTTCATTTACTGCCTACATTACAACCGAATTTGCATCGATATTGTATGACTAATAAAACCATAGAATTGTCACTGTTTAAATAAACAAACAAATATGCTTTCTCCCGATTTTAAGATAAAAGTCCTGACTCACACAATGTATGCAAGTAAAATGCCAATATACATATTGAAACAATGAACGACTTGCTGTTGTCAAAGTTATTGGCCCTATTAAGTTGTCTGACGGACAAAATCGAGCTAAAATCAAATCACTTATTCATTTAGGTCAAATGCTGACTCTTATGATAGTCAATGATACAGAAAATGAATTTACTGCCAGTTCGGAAGGGAATGAGAAGAGCTGGTAAGAAACTCCTGGCCACTCTTTTTAATCGCCAAATGGTTTTAACAATATTTATGCTTATTATAAATCATTGATAATGTAAGTAGCTGCTACCTACCAACACTACCGAACACACTTTGGTCATAACATAAATTAAATCTTGTAATAAAACAAACATTGCATTAAGATACTAAATCCAAGTCAAATAATAATATAACACTTCAAAATTACGATGTCATTGTGTACTTAGCAAACACATTGAGTGCCTAAGTCAGTAATACGAGTAGGTATTATATTAGTTTGCTTTGCCGTAAGTAGTATAAGTGATACCACAAGTATTTTCATACAGAGTGATCAACATGCTACGTATTTATTTGTATATTAGACATACGCTTACAGAAAGCATGTTTAACGTCAGTTAATATGTATTTTTAATTGTTTTTCAAGTCTTACTTTGTTAGATTAATTTGTTTCTTAGGTAGATTTTTGCTAAGGTTGTTAGATATGGTAATCTAATTACCTAGGAATACCCTCCCATCCCTATTTTGCTTCTTAGTTTTAGATAATTTTTATCATAACCATATATATTACTGTCTTCACAAATGATAAGAATTTGCAAGTTTCATTTGTAGGTTTATGTAAATGCATATAATAGCAAATAATAACATACAGAACGGTCCTCATCGACAAACCACTAGAGCTAAATTCCTGGCTCGAGTATCGCCAGAGCTTTAAGATAAATTCCTTGATCGTCGGCACTCGGCAGCACTCGGCAGCTGTCGGTAGTTGTCGGTGGTCGTCGGGAGCACAAATAGCGGGCGTTACATCGCAATCACCGGACCACTGGTCTGCAATAATGTCACGCGACTCACTGCTGCTTCGGCTTCTCGTCTCCCCCACATTGAGCCATAAATATTTAGACTGGGTAGAATTTTTCATTCCGAACCTTGTACTTTTGCCATTCCTGTATACAAACTTTATAAAAAGACTAGCGGACCCGACAGACGTTGTCCTGTCTACACGTCTTTGATTGGAAAATTTTAAACTTTTTTAAATAATCTAAACCATTCTCAGATCCCCTTCAACACACACAAAAAAATCATCAAAATCGGTCCAGTCGTTTAAGAGAAGTTCAGTGACATACACACTTACAGAAGAATTATATATATAAAGATTTGTTTTTAATTCTTAAACGTTACGTAATATTGATTCATTTAAGCTCAACTGTAGTTGCAGTTTATTGGCAACATTCTTTTGCCAAGCGCATAGTAATACCTGCCACATAAAGCCGAAGAACAATAAAACGAAATACCTTGCTTTTGTTTTTCTTCTTCTTAGGCAATCGGTGATGGATGGAGGTGGTTCATATATTGTTTTAATTTAAGTTTGAATCATATCTTAGTTTCTTTAATCTATACTTACTTATATTATAAAGCTGAAGAGTTTGTTTGTTTGTTTGTTTGTTTGAACGCGCTAATCTCGGAAAATACTGGTCCGATTTGAAAGATTATTTCAGTGTTAGATAGCCCATTTATTGAGGAAGGCTATAGGCTATATATCATCACGCTACGACCAATAGGAGCAGAGTAGCAGTGAAAAATGTTACAAAAACGGGGAAAATTATGATTATCTTAAGTGACGCAAGCGAAGTTGCGCGGGTCAGCTAGTTGAAATATAAACGTGAGAATTGGTTGTAACAATTTACGGAAAAAAAAAATTTCATTTTCGTGGCTTTCTTGCGTCCTAGTGTCCAATTGGTCGTACAACCAAAACTAAAAGCTGGATTTTTGCCAAATTTGTGAAAATGCGAGTGGTCGTAGAACAATATGCGTTGTATTTGAGCGAGGCACAATGGAGGCTGCCAGTCAGTATCGGAAGTAAAGCCTTCACACACATTTGCGTGCAGTTTGTGCTAAAGATCGGTGTTTACGTTCTGGCTTTGACAGCATATAAATATGTAGAGCTCCATTATTTACTTCGCCACATTAAACTAAATATACACTAACATTATGTTTGAAAACAATAAATATACATAAGTGACACGTAGATACAATGAAAAATAATAGCCAAACCTATATTAATTTGATTTACAATAAGTTAAGCAGTTTAGTTTAAAGTTTTAGTTCCTAAATCCAGTTAGTAGGAGTTAAAACCGCGGAGCATGTTAGAACAAGAGACAGTTTGTAATCAGTTGTTAGAACATCCGCTCTGATACTACGTACTTCTTGTAATGAGGAACAACGTCGAGTCACTATACATTCTATTGGTTTTAAACCGCACAGAAACCAATTTCTCCTTTATTCGAGCAGTGTTCTTTATTTAAGTACTTTTAGCATTATGAAGAATTAATTCGAGTTAATAAGTATATTAAGTTGGGTAATAATAAATGCTTTAACAACGAAGTTTTCAGACTACCCTATTATAATATCTGTTTGCAGCTCCTGTTTTTTTTCAAACATACCTAGGACGGATTGGACGACCATTTTGACAATTAAAATAAAAACCCTAATCTGATGCGTTTAAATAAAAACTTTAGAGGAAAGTGCCGATTGAAACAATAAAAGAAGACACTATTTTTGAGTCGTCGGACTAGTTACTTTCCCATTAGAGTAAGCAAGAGGAATGTGTATGTTTATGCTAATCGGTCCAATCGTTCTTGAGCAACGGACGTTTACGGAATTACTAGCTAAACGCTTGACGAGGTGAAACTCGATTGGACTTACTTATTCACTAGATTTAAGTTTTTACCTGCTGTTAACTTGTACTGTCCTATTATTGGGCACATATTTCTCCTACATTGCATTTACAGTTATCGTGTCCCATTAAGTTTAAGATTCACTTATTATTCCAGTTGGATAGGTACCTTTTAACAGTCAAACAATTGCGAGAACGGAAATATTTTTCTCGCGAATCACGGAAAGTTTTAATTGTAACGTGTAGGCATAATAATTTTAATTGCCTGCCTCTTCCGAAACTTGTTACATAAATATCAGATTATTGTACTACTTGCTACTCTTCAAGAGCTGGCATTGTTAACATTAATGAGATCTTCAAATTAATAATATCTTGTTTTCTGTTTCAGGTACGTTTGTTCAAAACTGCTTTGAAGTTGAGGTAACACTGGAACATTGTTACATTTCTAACATTACTTTTTACGATACTATACGATATAATAACAGTACGATGATAATGCTAGATACTTCCTTAATTTCATATTGTTAAAGTTATCTAACTATTTGTTAGGACGCTGAATTATCAAGTTTCGGTTTCAACACTCACAGACAAGGTATATTTTTGATAAAATACCTCGGAATAACTTATTAACCAGACATTAAAAGATTTTTTCATAAAATGCATTTACTTTATCTATCAGATACGATATCAATCACTTCTATATAAAGGGTAAAACTCAACTTTATTCTTTAAAAATCTCTTGAAGAGAAAGAGGGAATTAGCCCTAGCCGTTGTTCATTTACAATATTTTTGAACTGATCTGCATCGAAGAGTCAACAACATTAATATTAATAAAAGTCTTGTGTTGAAATATTTTACGAAAGCATTTATCTTATAATGGAGTTTTGATCCATACTCAATCATTTATAGTTTACAGTAAGCTACTTAAAACTTGATGGATATAATATTTTACATCGTTGCAACGTGCAGTTTAATGTGAAGGCTTTACTGATTGATGAACTCTTCTTGCGGCTATTTATAACAGACAGAACAATGCAGAAACTGATTTTCATTATTAAAAGCTAGCTGTTAAGATAATAAAAATATCTACAGTGTAATTTTGCTACCGAACTTTCTATAGAATGTCAATGAGCAGGAAAAGTGCCAATCAGATATAATTGTTATAGAGAAACCCCATTAAGCCTCTGCAATAAGGAAAATCAATTAAATATTCATTTTGAGTCACGCTTTGATTTTAAATCGAAATGTTGGTAATAAATTGCCGTTGCCACAGATACTGTAAAGTCAACAAAGTGTCAAAAATTTCGTTCTCCTGTGTTTGAAATCTATTCAACTCCCAGGAGTATACAATATAATGATAAATCGTTTGTCAGCATCGCGCGTAATGAAAACTAGCAAAATACTGGGACCATTTCTATATTTACCAATAGAATTATTATGTCACAAACATTCTAGGTAATACATCACTATCCATTTTCGTGATTTTTTTGTTAAAAACAAACGTGGAAAGAAGCCGGTGGCTGGAGTGTTGTGATGTGACGTCACGACAGAGTTGTCCGCAGCATCGGCCGGTTCATTACAGTAACAATAGCGTGGGGATAGCGCCCTCTAGCGGCCTCAATGTGACGCACTCATTGTACTGTATCGCAAAGCGTTGAGTTTTACCGTAGCAGAGATAAATTCAGTAGAAAACTCTTTATTTCTGTAGACTCAAAATATTGACATAAGCTTATCATAGACCTTTGAACATTCTTTTAACAATTTTATTATTTCTTCATTCGTTATGGAAATAAAAAGCACGTGATATCTATAGGTATGTGAAATAAAAATGTTATTCTAAACGGCATTATTATTGTATTAAAATATCCCCTTTTTTAACTCCAGATACCTACTGTTACTACGCGAAGAATTTGGTTTCTCTTGTAATCGCTGACCTTTTTTAACAATTCAAATAATAATTGACGCATAATTGCCTTTTTCTTGTCGCCAGGAGACCGTGGCAAGATAACGAAGGTATTTCGTGAAACAAATTAGAGAAGAATTCTTTAGATTTTGTTTTTAACAATAGCGGCAGTAATTACGCGAACACAAAAATATTTTTCTATTTGGAATCTTAGAATAATTTGAAGAAATTCTAGGACTGACATGATTCATTGTGATGACAAAAACAAGAGAAAAGTGACATAGTAAGACAGTGTTTCTCAAAAGTCAAGCAGACCAAATACTAGGTTAGTAGGTAATATTAAGGTGCGCTGCTACTGAAGCGATGCTGGGCGGAGCGGGCCGCGAATTAACTAATAACAGTCCTCGAAATCGCTGGTCCACGTTAGTGACAACAGTGTCATTAGACAATTCTCAGTCCGCTGGACTCCGGTCTGCCAACCTCCGTTTCACTGGAAACGTACCATTAGTTGGCACTAAGTATAGTCGGTATAATTTATGTCATGTATGTTGATATAGCTTCTGTCTGAAGTGGCCTTGTCACAAGGTAAATGTTGTAAACACGGATTAACATGTAACCGTACTCAACTGTACACACTATCGCGTACTACATTCATTATGTCAAGTGGTTGTTGCTGTTGGACTGTCTTGTAAGAGATTTATAGAGACACTTGACTCTACTGTATGATATATAATATAGGCGTATAGAATAGTATAGAATTTCAGTAGAGTCTGTAAGATAGTAATTATTAAGCTTTGTTCTTGGAATGTAAAAAAAAAATGATTTTATCCCAAAATACAACGTTCTCCTAAAATACATACGTCTCAACAAAATACAAAGTTCTTTAAATAAAATTTTCTTAAAATTCTTTCTCAATCCTTTGTACGTCTGCATTGCATTGGGCGCTCGTTTTCAAAAAGCCAAAGCCGCCTACATTCGTGGCGCGATCTTACTCGGACACCGCAAGCAGGCTTTTGTAAGCTATCACATTCTCCCGGGATACCGCACACGAAAATGGTCGCTGAATACAATTTCATAACGAATTTTATTCGGAGCAGAACCGTAAAGCTGGCGAGAAACCAACGTTTGTACGTTAAAATTTAGGTAAAGTGCTAACTATTCAAATTCGGATTCATGCGGTAAAATAAAAGACGGAAATATGTGCATGTATTTACAAAAGATTTGACTGCCTATTTATATTTTTGTGGTTTGAGAGCAATCATAAATAATAGAATAATATCTGTCGGTTTAGTTTGTCATGGATATTGTATTATTGCATTTCAATTGTCCAACTGTGATGTACCGGACGTATGTAGTATTTACAAGCGCCAATCAACGTCAATACGCTATGACGCGTACGCTCATCGCACCGGAACTACCCTCACTGAGCCGAGGCATGTAATTAACATAATCCCACCACACGTTGTAACTGAGACCAATGTTCTGTAACTATGGCTCCAAGTGATTTAGTATTCTCGTCACTTTGCTGAGCGAATAAGGACAGTCGTATGTTCTTCTTGTATTAATTAGAAGTAGGAACATAATTAGGTGAGTTCATATGTACTATCGAACAAACTGAATCATGACCCACCATGTGCTCATTTTCTAAAACACATCTATATACGCGTAGGTCGAAATTGGCTTGAACCTTTCGTTTCCTTGGTAATGAATTTGTTATCTGTCATTATTGCGACAAATCTTTGTGCGCCAATACAATAATGCTTTGCTATCGTTTTCAACAGGCTCCGTGGCGTAGTGGGTTGATGTTACGACTGCGACGCGTCAGGAGTGGGTTCAATACCCACTCAGGGCATGGTTTATTCGGCCATTATAGGAAATAATGTAACTATAAAAATTAAATAATATAGGGTAACCGGCATAGTTATTACCCGGTTAAGGAATTGATACACAATTTTGGTCTCTTTTTAGTAAAACATTGACATAAACTCTATTATAAACGCAACTTAAATATTCTTTCTAAAAGAACATCAGTCCTTTGTTTCAATAACTTTATACTAATTCAATATAAAACACTTAAAAACCATAAATACTAGCGAATACTGTTAATTCAAATATGTTATCCTTAACAAATATTGCAACAAACTTTTACTTTTTCTTTTCGAACTACACGCCTGTCGCACAAACGTCGGACATGAGTTCTATAAATTAAAAATGTTACCAATACTCTTAAAAATGACATATATCGCAACTAATTTGAACTGGTTACTTTAGAAATTAAAATAAAAGTATTATTCCTTAACATTGGCAATCACTGTTTGATGGGCAATGACTGTAATGGTTACCCTAATCGTTTCACAGATTTTTAAATGACGTGCTATTTGATATTTGACACAAATAGGTTTTTTCGTAGTGAAAAGAGTTTAGACTATTTACATTCTACATTCAAATTGAGAGTGATTTATCGAAAAATGATAAAACGTATCTACGCACTGTAATAACAAAGGTCAAAGTTGTATGTAGTCGTAGATACATCATAACACAGTCGTATGCATGTTTAAAATGTCCTAAGTGCAACTTTGATGATAGAGACGAAATTCTTACTGTTTTGATAGTGTCAAGCGAATTATCGGCAAAATGGGTCATGAATCAGTTGGTTCGATAGTACATATGTAAATGTGATGGTTTTGAGCCTACAATAGGATCAGACGAGTGATTAGTAACTACTATTGAGTATCCTTTTAGATAACTTTCGATAAAATTAATAAAGAAAGTTGATAATCGGTTCTATCGTCGGTACTTAAAAACAATATAAAGATATTTAGAATATTTTTTAAAGGTCTTATACTACGCAAAGCAAGGAGCGAGTTATATTAAGTTATTTATTTTAAAGCGTTACATTTTAATTAATAAAACACAATTACATTTTAATTCCAGTAACTTAAATTACCTGTTATTTACGTAGTTATATTTACAAATATTTAGACAGGCAACTAATAATAGAGACGCCCCGACTATTAGGGTAACGAACCTATATCTTGTAACTTTAATATCTATTAAAGCAATAAATAACTTATCTTTAAATTAATTTAAATAAACGAGACGAGATTTCAAAACATTAATAATTATTAGTTAAAATATTAGTCCTCAAGTCTAGTAATAAAATATACCCTAAAATATGACAGAGCTTATTCCATAATCATAAATCTTGAGATAGTAATTATAACTCGCGTCACAGAGATAACTAGTAAAACTATCTGTTACACGAAGAAATATTCACCAACTTCACGACAGATATTAAAGTACATAGTTGATGACGTCAGTAAGTATTAGGTTCAGTAGCTCAATTCTCTACTAGTATCGACTACCGACAACCGCCTTGTCGATAACTTTTGTATGAAAATCTGATCAGCGCCTCTAACGGGCGTCGTTGTAACTATTTTAGCAGTATATTCTAAAATGTCAAACTTTCGATACTCGACAGTACCGATTGTGCAAAATCGCGCTACAATCTCGACAACATTGTGACTCTCTGCCAACTTACAATGTTACACAAACAAATACACAGAATGTATCACAGAATTCTTCAGTTTGATATAACTGATTCTGTAACATGGTTTAAATTTATGGCAGCCATTTCGAGTTGGACTTCGGCGAACCACTAAATACCCAGACCTCAAATACTGATCGACCAGTTAACTTGAACTCTATCGACGAACATTTCGTTATTGGTGAGAGGTCAGGCATTACATAATGTGGGCTACTCCAACGTTTAACTGTTGAAATCAAAAGCCACTCAATCGCTGCTATCAATATCGAATCATTGGAATTTCAATAATCATATTTATGAATTTGAAATATACAGATCAAAATTAATTTTCATCGTCTGTTTATGAATTCAAAATATTAAGAACACAAAACACACTTAATGCTTTCTGTTCATAATACTCTGTTTCAATTTATTAGTCAGAGACAGTAAGTAACAGATGGCAGTTCATTCGCATCAGATATTCATTTATATTCAAACAGTTTTAGACGAAGGATAAACATGACGTTACTGTCTGTATTTGCTATAAACATCTATCAATAGCGTCGTAGTGTAAAGCCTGTCCTTTCAGTAAGTGTCATCTAGTAGGCAATCGGTTGTTCGGCCGCCTCAGCAGATAACGCTTTCACTGGAAAATAAGCTTTGTTGTCAATAGAAAAAGCTTTTTCTCGTGTGCTGTAATATCTTCTATGGCGAACACTTTCAGGAAATGCAATGATTCTTATCTGTTACAACGCTACACTGATTTAAGTTTTTATGTTAAAGAGTTACATTTTTCGAATTAAGATGGTTTGTACAGTCCTAGAAAAATGTAAAATGGTAAATAGTATTTTATTTCGAATCACAGATTTTCGATAACAGATGACATAATCATACTTACTTCTAATACTAGTACCGGAACATAGTATGTGAACTCAATTTCATTTGGAACTTGTTTGTCCTAATTCTGAACCAAAGAATATTCCCAAAACAAAAATAATCAAGAACTCCGGCTAGTCTCATGAAGTTCTGACACAAAGCAAGACGTTGGAATCGTGTAGCGAATATTGCGGCGGAGAATTACTAACTTTGTCTGACGACGCATAAGTTAGCTTCTTGCATTCATTTGCTGGAACCGTTTGTTCATTACTTAGTTGGCGCACATGTAACTTTTGTGTTCCCGTCAGCAATGCCGAGAGACAACGACGAAAATTGCTACGAACATGACGGGATGTCTGAAGATGAAACTCTATATGAAACGAATTCTTATAAGAACACAGTCTTCTATTGCAAAGACAAATCTTTTTAATTATATTGTTTGTGCAGTCTGCTTCTAACGTCAAGCCAACATTGAGATAGATAAAAATAAGATAATGTGAATATAATTTCTGTTTCGCATTTCTAGATATTAGGTTTATTAATCACACAACGCGAATTCATGATTTTGGATACATTCACTATTAAGGTTTAATATACAACGGAAATCTTACTCTGAGTTTTTACTTTATACATCTGTTACATAATGCGTTGGGTTTTACGAATTTCATAACATTTTTATAAGCTCTACCCTCATGTTGTAAAGAACAAAAATTATAGCTTCGCGCACCCTTGAACATTGTTTCCATGATATTTTGTAAGTAACATAGTTTTAAGAATCTGGAAAAAAGTAGCCCTCAATGCCAATGTTTTTATTTCAACATCTAAATACAACTTAAGGAACCCCGTTACTTTGATATTGATTTCAATCGGTACAATAACTTCTAATACAATACAAGCACTCACAATATTACCTCTTAGTATATTTAATGAAGACAACCATTTGTCACTTTGTGTTTAAATTAATGTTAAACATCTTTCCGTTTCCATTCGAACAAAACCGTTCGGTGACATTTGAATGAATAATGCCTTTATATTATTTCTAACGTCGACGTCTATCTCGTTAAGATTACTTTTTATTCTCACTTTATTTGACGTTACTCTGAGATTTGTTTAGTAATGAGAGAATTTAATTACTAAATTGATTCACTAGTAAGTAGTTCTGTAAGTAATTGGTAAAAACCAAGTAGTATCAAACGTGAAGTTATTTTTATGTTGCTATAAAGTTGGCATAAACAAATTGGTACTGAAATGAAATATAGCACTGACGAGTAAATAACTCGATATACTATTTCAGTAAGGATTTATTAGCCAATAGCGACGAGGTTAAATTTCTACCATACAGTTTCAGTTAGTCACGTCAATTTGGACGAGAAATCCTTTCAGAGAGCGGACGATGAATACTAAATACATTCAGCAGTCAAAATATCGACAAGCCGATCTATTTTGGAATTATGAAACACGCTTATGGATTCTGAGAGCGTGTATGTTGAGAACATTAACAAATAAAGGGGTTTCAAAGGTTGTGCGTATGTTGGTTCAACTTTTTCATATCTTCTTGTACTATACCGCTTCCTTTCGTTCCCAGAGGTGAACTGGTGTGGAATTTGAAACGAAAAACTTAAATAAGGAATATAAACGTTGTAAAGAAAATAAAAAAGAAAACTTACTTGTAGTTTCGGTACGACTTTTCAAGGATTTAAGCTCGTAAACTGTTTGAGTAAGTAGATTTACGTAGTCATAATGCAGACTTAGCGAGCAAGAATAAACTACGCGAAATATTGTCTTAAAATGAAAATCCTGCCTCGCCCCTTCTCAATATTCGTGAAAGTACAAAGGAGAAGAATAGCATTAATATATAAATCTTGTATAGTGTCGATGTGCGATAAGCGATCAATCAGTAGGAATGTGCTCATACATACACATCGCTTACTTTCACCAACACATTTGAATTACTCTCTTTGACATGTCACAATAAAAGGCGACCTATTTTTGCTTTGTGACTATTGACAACGAACTATGAGTTTCTGTGAAAGGATTGAAATGTTTTCATTGTTTTGTTTGTAGGGAGATTTTTTTACATTCTGAGTAACAGCAATACTTACGTTGACTCTGTTAAAACCAATATTTCATAACTAAAAACTTAATTTAAGAGGACAATTACTCAACAGAAATGTCTCTAAACTTTCTTTTAATAAGAGTCATAATTTTACTTCCTTTGTACTTCTATAATTTTTTTGTTTTATTTCACCTTTGCACCTTTCAAATAGTACCAATAGATTTTGGAAACGGTTGAGAAACTGTTGCAAATTCACTGAGTTAGGTGAAAAGCTGCTTAATGTTTGTGTTTGATGTACTAAGTACTCGTAACTTGGTGGAACTGGTTGTACATCATTCGAAAGCAATACAGCTTTGAACCTATTGATTACGGCACTCTATTCATTGCTCTGGCCTCCACTTTTCTCTGTGTTTTAAACGTTTAGTGAAATTTTACCAAAAAAATGTATCAATACGACTAATAAGACTTATTTTATGGCGAATGTATTATTCATATTCATACAGAATACTTAATATTTTTTGTTTATAAAGTTCACGCAATCTCGGTAGTAATAAACTATATGTCTACTTCACACAAAAGTCACATCATTCTTGTTTTTAATACTTATTACGCCATAAAATAAACATAAAAGTCATATTTTATGTCACATTACCACCACGCTGCATAATGTCGTTCCCTGAGGAACATAAATTGTTTAGACGCCTAAAAGTACTGGTGGTTTTAAAATTCACTTTTTTAAGTAGGATATTATTTTTCAGAGAAAATTTTGTTTGCTCTTTAAAAGCATGTGTCACATAGTGTGATGTTAGACAAAAATAACATTATATTTTACGGCGGATTTGTTAAAAATGATCTCTTTTTAAAGTAGCTAGAATCGTAACTCTTGTTACGTAGATTTATGTGTGCAGGTACCTTTTATATTAAATGTTTACTATAACACTCTGGCTCATATATCATTTAATGTTCCACTTTATTGCGTCCGTCCGTCATCATGAAATAAAAGTTTTAAAAGTGTCGTTACGCACATTTTACGAGCATCAAAACAAAAAGCTTAAAGTCATTTTTCAATTTAATATTTTCACTGTTGGATTTAAAATATATCCTGCTTAGTATAACTTATCATTTGTAATCAGCAAGATTTCATTATTATTTTGAGTATGCATAATTTTAAAAGACTGTTGTTTGATATTATCTAATAGCTATTATCTCCGTAATGCACATGATAACAAACTCCAATCTCAGAAATTATAATGAGTACAATTCTTTTCAGAATACTTTTTTAGTTTTCTTCATGCTTTAATACGCGTAAATTATAGTTTACACAGCCAATAATCTGCAGATGCAGATAAAATACCAAGAAGTACTCAACGCCGGAGAATAAAAAGGGACTTTATAAAACGTATAATAGTTCTAGGAATCACGTCCGTAAAAGACCTAGTAATGCTGCAATTGAATATTGAATGCAATTCTCAGTGAACTGATTAATACACGGTAAAGAGGTTTTAAAAATTCTCGTAAAAATCGCTTACAAATGGAATTAGTTCCGCACGATAGCTCGCGCGTCCGGGATGAGGTTTTAGTAAAAAAAACGAATGAAGGTAATGGCTGTGTCCGCAAGAGTATGTTATCCTTACAAGAGTATAAAAAAACCTCATTACCGGTAAAACCATTCCTGTCATTTTGTATTCCTGCTATATATAAGTGTAGAGATTTTCTGTTCAATGAGAAACTTCTTTATTTTTACGCAACATCTGTTTCAACGCAAGTTACTTGAGACTTGTAGAAAATTATACTTCACCGCAAATATATTAAGAAGAAACTTTGCCAAATTAGATTGGAGGCGAGAGTTTGCTCCCACTTTTATATATCAAATGATTTATTATATTTTTGGAACGTATAGTTAGTGGAGTACTATAGTAAATGAGCTGGGTGGGGTAAGTACGTTTGTTGGACAGTGCGATGCGACAGACTAATGTTTTGTTATCTCCAAACTCTGGGGTGTTAGTGATCTACTTTACACGTTAGTGACCTGCTTCTGCGTATTCAGTATAATAGCGGAAGGGCCAAAGCTGTTTATAATATTATCATAATTAATGTAAGTAGCTATTATGTTCTCACCGGAGCGCTCACCGGCAGTTACTTAATATTTCAAATGGTGGCTCTTTAATTATGTACACGTGTGTGTACTCTCCACGGACCCCTCCAGTTATTACACATCCACAGTTTTGATGCTTGTTGTTGAATTATGTTCAAGGTCTCTAAAGACGATTGCAGTAAATGGTAATTTACGAACGCCGATGTTGGATATTTGATACGTTTAGATATAGTTTTTCGTTAAATAATGAAAACATACGAATGCCGATGATCTTGCATTAGGAATATTTAAAAGAAAGAACCAACAATCATGTTGTTCTAAGAGTACTAAGCTTGTCTTTTATTACAGTTTGTTAGATGCCCGAAGGCTGTAGAAAGTGTTGAAGCTTAATTAAGATAGCCAATATCTCCTTAAGTGTCACACGCAGAGGTCAGACGATATTCTCCTAGTAATTAACTAAGCTACTAACGGTTGCCACCCAGATACTAAAGCCGGCTACGACGCTACAACCGCTACGAAAATAAATGCTACGAAACTTACTTGCTACGACACTAAGATATTTTTACCTAGAAGCAAGAATAAATATTGAACAGAATACTAAAAGTTCTTTACAACCTACATTTTGCAGTGGCTATAAACATAAAATATTTATTTGTTTCATTGCCCCTTTCCCATTATCTGATCATACAAATTCTATGAAGCCTTTTTTGTTTGTTAAACCTTTTTGTTTTATGTGAATATTATTGTGTATTCAAATTCTACTGTTGATTCATAAAAATAAAGTGAAATTGATATTGTTTTTGTCAATAAAAACTTTTATAAATCCATAAATTTTGAGCTGGACTTAGTGAGAACGCGACTACAATGAGCTTTATTTTTGAATAAAAAGATTCAAAATAAACACGAATTGTTTTGATTATTCTATGTTAAAAACATGTTTACGTCAAAGTTATTTACTAGTTGCGGAGTGCAGTCACTTTGATCTGTCCGAGACGCCGCCGCCTCGAGCGACGCGCACGTCTCTTTGAAAACTCATCTCTGGCTTTTAAACAGCCATCCTTCATCTACGACGAGTATTTACAATAACTGCCTCTGTGGCGCGGTCGGTAGTATATGCGACTGCGGTGCGAGAGGTCTCGGGTTCGAATCCTGGGTCGGGCCAAAAAGTCTTTTCTGAGATTTTCTGTTAAGAATTTCTTAGAGATTGCCCGGAGTTAGGAAGTTGAGGTCGAAGACCTCCGTGCCTCGGAGAGCACGTAAAGCCGTCGGTCCTGCGCCTGACCTCTCACTGGTCGTGTCGGTTATCCGTCCCACCAAACTATGAGAGTGATGGAATAGAGAGTGTACCTGTGTATTGTGCGCACACTTGGACACTATAAACAAAAGGCTACGGCGCGATGGCCAGTTTCAATGAAACTGACCGCCGCGCCGTAGCCGTATATCGGCTAGGAGGACATTATTATTATTACAATGACTTACTGGTATAAGTATCTACCAATTATCGTTTCAAACTAGTAAATAAAGTAGAATTACTGCTGGGAATAATATTTATCACAAATAAAACCACTTCAATTTTCTTTTATATTAAAATCGATGTTTCGTTTGTGTTGAGTAAATAAGTAATTACATTAATATAAAAAAATATCGATGAAACTTGTAGTAGTTTATTTTAACAGTTTATGGATGCTCTCTATTAGCAAAATACTTTCCAGTACTAAAATGTTGCAGTCTTCTTGTATTTTTTCAATTTCGTTGCTAGCTACTAAAGTTTCCCATATACCGCAGTGCGGTGTACTTGTGTATAGTTGTATAGCGACACATAATTGTACTGTCACAACACTATTTATTACTCGCTACTATTACTACACTAAACGAGAACCTCGTACGTTATAAATATTACTGGCCGCGTGAACTATACAAGAAATATGCTCTTTAACAGTGAAACTAATTATATTCACATACGAATTGTTATTTATTTCATTTAGAAGAATAAAACAGATATTTACACATTATCTCGCAACTTCTTCCATCAAGACATAAAACGAACATAAAACAAGTAATAAAATAGCATCTGTCGCGACTGTGACGTCACAAATAACTTTGACAAATACTTTAGGGGAAGTGTATCATAAAAATGCAGATTGACAGTTTCCTTATGAACCCGCACGATACTATTTTCCGCAATGTCACTCATGTTTCTATGATAAAAGTTATCGCTAGAAGCAATCTGAACATAAGTTGAGATCAAAGCGTGGAGCATAGAGTCTTAACAATGTCATATTCTGTTAGATTCTTATGAAAACGAACTAGAAAAAAAAGCAATCAAACCCGCTAAATTCCCTCATCTGTGATCCTGTACCTTTAAAAATCAGTTTTCAATTTTAAAGAACTTAGGTACTAGCTCGAAGTCTTCTCGAAGTTGGAAGATTTGCTTAAGTTAGTAAGACGTACGGATAAGTTGTAGCGGCGTGTATCTGAGAGTGTCGGTATTTACAAGTTGATCCTCAGCCGGGGCGTGATGCAACATGCATTATTCACGGGACCTTATCTGACAATCTTACTTCACCATGTTTAGTATCCAAGTAATGTAATAAATGTCCACGCTAAAGATTTGCTTATAATGTCCTTTTTATCACTATAATTTTCTGTCTAAGTGAGTCCGCTACACCTCTGATAGTATATAGCCTCAATATTAAAACTTAATAGAAATGAAAAATGCTGTCTATATTTTACTACTGTGCAACATGAAGAAGCAAAAATGTTATTTCATATTATATTTTATAAATAAATATATAAATTTAACCCATTACTGTCCCACTGATGGGCAAGGGTCTCCTCCCGTAATGAGGGAGGGGTCAGGCCTTGAGTCCACCACGCTGGCCAAGTGCGGGTTGGGGACTTTGCATGCCCTCAATAAATGTATTAAACAAATTTTTAGGCATGCAAGGTTTCCTCACGATGTTTTCCTTCACCGTTGGAGCATGTGACAATTATTTCTAATACACACATAACTTCGAAAAGTCATTGGTGTGTTGCCTCGGATTCGAACCTGCGACCACTAGCGTGGGAGGTGCCAACTTAAACCACTCGGCTATCACTGCTTTATATTTCAATAAAAATACATAATTTATATATTAATTTATGTATTTTTATTGAGTTAAACCAAAGTTTAGATTTAAATAATAAAATTATGTAAAGGTAGTTGTCATATTCAGCTACTGTTTTATAATGTTAGAAAGACTAAAAGATTACGCGACGCATGTGAGAACAACAGCATAGCAATGAGGGAAACGAAGTTAGAAAGAGCAAAGTACTAACAATACGTAGCGTAAAGTACATTGGATTAACCACGACTAACATGAATAGACTCGTACACAACAATTCTACAGTGATTTTACAATAGAATATTAATACAACAAAAGAGAACGTTTTTATACATTCTACATCTGTATATATTATAATTGAGTTTAACTACTTGCTACAAGGTTGAATATTAAAATCAAATATCGGCTTACAAAATTACTTCATTCTCATACACTTGGGAACAACAAACTGAATATTTGCCCGAATATTGCATAGATTCACAAAGTGTAAAGGCATGAACGACTAGTTGTAAAATAAGTTTCTCTCCCAATTTCCTGTGAGTGTAGGTCGAACTAACTGCTGCGCTAAAAAGTAAATCCTATTGTTGGTGAGTTTTTACTTGGATCCTCGGCTGTAAGGAGGAGGATTTGGAACTGAGCCAACATACGACACATTAAAAACTTGCTCCACATATTGTGAACGATCTTTTACAGGCATACTTTATCATTTGGACTGATTTTTCAGAAAATACTTTTATGTTTTAGGAGTCTATTGAGGTTATTCTTAAGTAATAATATGTGAAAACGGTAAAAGACGAACCATGACAGCTAATTAGCTCCATGAAAAAACGCTTTTCGAAGCTAGGTATATCTTTTAGCAAAATTGTTTTTATTTTTTCGGTTTACCCTGACAAATAACGTTTAAAAAATGCTAGAGTATTTTTGGATTTCCAAATAGCTTCTACCTTAGATTATAAGGCTACTTTAGTGTTTAAGATACTAGTGTCCCATTTCTTCGCTGTACGCAAGCAGTGCAAGTAATGGTGCCAATACGGAGCCAGTTGATGCGTCGCCGCCTTCTCCAACAAATAATAAAATGTGCCTTTTTACTGCACCACCACGGTTATCGTATTATTGATAAAATACGTTTACAGAAAACACCTCTAGGTAACATATTTTCTACTAAGACAGCAATCTTGCTTTAGTTAATTTGAATAATTTTCATTAGCTAGCGCTAATGGCTACCATTTTCATTTGACTATATTTCAGATAGCGGTTTTTTGCGCGGTTGATCATACACACGAGAAAACTATAATATTAATTAACATCATTACACAACTCACACACAGTTACCTGATAACAGTCTAATAATATCACCTTTATGTTACTACTAAGGGTTGCTATTTGCTAATGTAATTATGCATATTAATTCTAAACCGGGACCACTTCTGCGCAAATTCCATCAATATTTGGTATCACAACGTACCATATTGCATTATATCCAATGTCCATATTCAGTGGCTCCATTAATGGATGCTCGGACCAATATCAAGCAGTATAATTTACCCGTAATACTAACAGAATGTAGACGATGGCGGCGTAATGTACCGGGAGCGAGCTGTAATGACCTTAGACGTGAGCTAGTATTACCAACCACGGACACTAATACTATGCTCATTAAACGTATGAACTATTGAAAGCGTATAATGATAATTGATACAATATAAGGTGAGGCAAGATGTTTTAAAGTTATCTGTCTTATTGTAGTTCTGCTTGGACATCATCTGACAGGATTGGTACTTTTATTGTCACAACTAATATTGCTGAAGCTGAAGAGACTAATTGATTTTTGAATACGCGTATTTCTGGAAAAGTAATCAACATTCAATCGAGTGCAATCGTACGATATATATTTGTTATTTAATAAAATAACTACTACTCGACGGATAACAATCTCTTTACTCGTTAAAAGTTGCTAATAATCCGCTGCGAGTAATCTGGAAATGTTGCTGGCCAGATGTATTTAGACTATGCACCTCTGTCAGTATTCCAGAGCACCCATAAACTGAACGGTTGTTGTCGTTTAAAATATCAATCGTTAATTCAGTTTAAAAGCTTCTTGGTTTCTGTATGTACATAAGGAAGAATGAAATAAAAAAAATGTTTCTTTTAGAGTAAAACAAAATAAGTTTGTTCTTAGTAAACCGTAAATAGTAGGTAATAGAGCTTTACCAGTTTAGTAGTTTAGTGTTGATCTCATGAATACTAAGTCGCGTCGTCGACAACATCCAGGTCTCACACATAGTACAGGTAACACTCACGTGTGAGTCTCGAGGGACGCTCCAGATACGTTTTGTTGCTGAGATTTTACTGAAACGATTCGATTTAAAAAACGTTCGGAATAAACGATGTGTAACTTCGACATATTCTGTGAAAATAGGTATTTAGCTACCCATAAATTACTTCTGACTCATGCAGTATTTTTTTAGTCTGAATATTGAATCCCATCTGGGACAAATAATAATAAGTATGTATATGTATTTAGAAATATCTAAGTATGTTTGTCAGTTATTTAGTAACCATAGTATAAGTTCTGCTAAGTTTGGAATCAAAATATGACCGTATGTGAGTTTTCCAATGATATTTATTTATTTAGTCTTCGACGGCTGTTAAATCGCTAGGAGGTTTTTATAAGTTTGAAAAATGGTTTTTATTTGCACTACGTTATACCATGACCTACTAAGAGTAAAATAGGTTATGTTGATTTCGATCTATTTTTTTGAAATCCAATTGCTACAATTTGTTAAATCAGATTCTACGTTTCGCGATTCTGCAGCACGCGATATTGTTCAGTGGCGAAAATCAAAGTTATTTCAGAAAAATAAATCCGTTCGTTGTTCATCCAATTGGAAGGAATCCATTTTCGGCAAGTAATATTTGAGTATAAAACCCGTTTTTGTTATACCGATCGTGAAAATGGTTTTGTGTTATGGATTGAAATCCGACACTGTTGAAGCAAGTTTTGGTTTCCTCCTTCGTTTAGTCTGACAACTAAGAAGAAAATCTTGGCATGCACGATTTGTCTAGAATATAATCAATATTTCCTTATAGTTCCAAAAGAAAGGAGCTGAAGCAAATGGGTAAATGTCCGCTGCATAAGCTTGTACTCTCTACAAAGTTGTTGGACTATTATATAATATTTTTCAGAGTCGGTTTCTTATAAAATTATATAGGAAACATTTTGTTCTATTAATTTCCTACTAATATGAATCTAATAGAAGAATCCAACTAAAATAGTTGTAATTGTCTGGCACGGTCTGGCGCTGTGGCCGGTAATTGGCAATTTGTTCGCCCCTATACCGTTTGACCTAAAACTGTCAGCTGAAATCATGATAGTACCACATATGATATACCTAATAGCGCGGTAATATAACGCAAAGTAACATACTCTTCTACAAAAGTTGTAGTGAGCAACGACGAAAACAATAATTGAGAAAACTCCGCAAAAAAACTGAACCACTTAGATGATAAAATGATTTGCTCAAAGTATAACGTGACATAATTTTTATGAAAAAAAAGGACTATTATTATTTGGCATAACTAGCAAGACTGAAAGAAGGGTTCTTTTCGTACCATGTTGAAGAGAAATGTTGTTACGTAACTAGAAAAGCCTAGAGTAGGTTACTACTACATGACTTCAATATCTAATGCTGATACAAGATTCAAGGCTTCGATTCAGTTGGTGTAGAATCTCGTCACAGATGTCCCGGGAGAGTTCCCACACAAATAAACATAATCTGTGACCACTACGTCACTGTTATATCCTCCCCCGGGATAACCTTTATCCTTCCCAAACTCTTGCAAATAGAATAAAGTAAGATAAGCTACGTACATAAATTGCGCCAGGTATTTAGTGAGAACTAAACTTAAAGCTTAGCTAGTATTTATTATCAAAATAGTTGCTAAAGTCCTTGTATTCA
Source organism: Anticarsia gemmatalis (assembly GCF_050436995.1). Lineage (NCBI taxonomy): Eukaryota > Metazoa > Arthropoda > Insecta > Lepidoptera > Erebidae > Anticarsia > Anticarsia gemmatalis. The sequence continues at coordinate 3,783,771 of NC_134763.1, read as the reverse complement.
AATCAATTTCCTTGTGTGTTGTTTTATGTTGCAAATTTGTCTAATATAAGCAGTGATAGCCAAGTGGTTTAAGTTGGCACCTCCCACGCAAGTGGTCGCAGGTTCGAATCCGAGGCAACACACCAATGACTTTTCGAAGTTATGTGTGTATTAGAAATAATTATCACTTGCTCTAACGGTGAAGGAAAACATCGTGAGGAAACCTTGCATGCCTAAAATTTGTTTAATACATTTATTGAGGGCATGCAAAGTCCCCAACCCGCACTTGGCCAGCGTGGTGGACTCAAGACCTAACCCCTCCCCCTCGTTCGGGAGGAGACCCTTGCCCTGCAGTGGGACAGATATGGGTTATTAAAAAAAAAAAAAAAACAAGTTATGAGAAACAGCACGAAACACAAGCTTTAAAAAAAAATACTCTGTTTCTATAGATAAGGTTTTAATTAATCGTGAAGAATCGTGAATCGTGTCAAAGATTCTTTGACATTATTCTATTTAAATATCACAAACATTTCCCATTATAATGAATGAAACAGAACAAGTTATTCGATCCCGTAATTAAAATTAAATACTTCGTAGTATTGTTTCTTTATACATTGTTAAGATGTTTGACCTCGCAAAAACACAATTGTGTTCATTAGTTAAAATTATAAAGATCGTGCTGTTCCGTGATCAACTAGAGACAGTCTTTGGCTTGTTTAGAAATAAACAGCAGGCTCATTGGTCATTGGTTTCACGAATTCGTCAAACATTCGTTCGACTGCATTGTTTCTATATGTCTTGCCAGTCTATTTGGAGTCGAGAGCTAGTGCACTTTAACTTCTAAGTCAAACCAAGAACTAAATAAATATAAAAGTTTCAGTCGAGCGGCGACGACGACCAATATCGGCGGCTTCGCTTCAATCTCACGGTTTTACTTAAAACTTTACGCTAATTAACAAAATAGCCAGGTTTGTAGCTGGTTATTTCTCGCTAAAATAAATCCTTAGCAAGAAAAGAAGATTTTTCGATAAGCCCAGATTTTATACGAGATGAACTTTGTTTTTACTTTTTAATTTTGGAGCATAACCTCTTTATTTATTTTTTATAAATATGTATGTACTGGCCATAAAAAGAAAAATAGTGAACGCCATTAATGTTTTAATTTTTTCTTTACGTTTCTGTTTTGTTTATCTCTATACAGTATTTTAGTGTGATACATTTTTAATTATCTAAGAGTGTTTGAAGGTTAAATAATCGATACTTTGAATATATTTTTATCTCATTATACAGGGTTCTATGATAATTTGTTTTCTTTTCGCCGTTTATGTGTTTGTTTACGAAGGGAGGTGAGAATTGATTACTTTGCCATATTCATCGGTTCGCTCTGACCGACTTCATTATTCTCACTCCATTTATTTTGTACTAAGAAGCTACTGTTTTTCAATATTCTTTATTTGTTTTACGGTTGAGTTCAATTTACCTTACTAAACTTAATGCGTAAATATTGTATGTTCTGCGTAAATATTGCAGTAGATATACATATATTAAAGTATTTTTATGATTAACTTTTGTATAAAAAGTTATTTTAACTGAATTGACTTCATATTTTAATGTGTTTATCTAGCTAGACATAAAAAGAATAAAGTAGGTACTCACTACACTTTTCATACTTATAATGGTTTCGTTTTTAATCTCTTATCATAAAGTCGCAAAAATATTTGAAAAATAAATCTTCAACATTCATTTGAATGCTTTCAGCACAAATTATATTCGAAGTCAAATGAAGCGCTACGTTTATATTTAAATGTCCAAAAGCCTTCTGATACGAAATTGCGCTGGCTCTTTGCATTTATAGCACCGAAAATGGATGACGAGGATTGAAAAATATAAATGTGGAGATTTGTGATCACCCTGGAGAAGGCTTTATACATTAAGAAGAAAGCAATAAAACTGATTCTCGTAAAATACCAGCGGTAAAATAAAATTATCATTGAAATATTTTCCTTTAAAAATTCCAAGAAATATTAAACTCGCGACGATGAAACAATTAGTATAATTATTATAAAATCTGGGCAGTATTCATTATAACATTTTTACTTTTTAACTGTCTTCTTTTGTGTTTTATAATACCCATTATAATATTAAGCTCAGTAGGTCGAAATGATATCCGTTGAGATAGTATTTCGTTGGTGTGCTCATTTCGTAATATTCAGCGCGCCCGCGCCTGTCTGATGCTAACGAGCCGCGTGAACTTCAACAAATATGGCCGCTTTACACATCTTTTTCTGCCTAATTTTATTCGTCAGAGGCTTATCCAATTTACATTGCAAAAAATATTTTGGAAGTTGCCGTTTTGTGTACACCTTGTTCATTTGGTTTTGGTAGGGGCGGTAAAATTTAATATTGACCTTTTAATCAATGGTGAATATATTATACACATATAATCAAATATTATACACATAAAATCAAATTGTAATCGTATCGTTAAACTGGTATTTACATTTATTTTACTTTAACTAGATTTGGCGTGTGTATGTGTTTTTTAAATTATGAAATTTCACCTAAATACTTTCGCAATAAAATTCAGAATATCTCTCAAAAAGATAAAAGCTGAACAGTATCAACGAACAAGTATTTAAGCCGCGTCGTTACACTTAACATACGTAAAACTTTTAGAATTACGCTTGTACACAGGGCTTAGCCTACGAGCTACGAAACAACAGCAATTTTGTCTGGCTTATAGCTATAGTCGAATAAAAAAATGTGAATAAACTTGTTGTAGGAATTAAGTACTGCTGTTGGCTCACGTGGCATGGCTCACACAGAATACAGAAAAATAAGCTTGAAATGTTTTATATTATATAAAAATATAATTTTCGCTAGACAAGTTTTGATGTCAAAGGTATTAGTAGTAGTTTTGATAGGCTGTTTTCTTTCACAGGTTCAGAGTCCAGTGCTGGTGGTAGAACTGACGTTGAACAGGTTAGAGGGCACTCAGCTGCGTGCGCTGGGCTTACTGTCTGTGTTCGGGTTCAACATGACGTACGCGGTGCGCGCGCCCGCGGACTCGCCCGGACCTACCTCGTGCAGCGCCATCGAGTGCCGACTGCTGGGACACTGCTACGCTAGGCACGATTACCAGTAAGTACATACAAACAATTACATACTTAAACTCAGAAAATAATAATATAAATAATATTTATGTTCGGTAAACAGGAAAATCAGTGGTAGTCAACCATATTTTATAATGTTTACGTTTACATCCCCTGTAACGGAGTTATTGCAATTTACGAAAATAACGTCTTAAAGTTTTCCCTCAGCCGTTCAGAGGGGAACAAGCATATGCTATGTGATTTTATTATATTTATCGCTTACGGCGCAATATTTTCCGCATCACAGGGAGTTTTACTGCTCGTGTTTCGAGGGTTACTCCGGCGTGGACTGTGGAGTGGGTCCGCTCTGCCCGCGGACCTCCAATATGTGTAAAAACGGCGGCACCTGCAGGTAAGTAACATCATGACTCAGCATTCGTTTATCCGCATCGTGCATATTTTCCCTTTCATTTACGAATAAAAAGGTCGCCAATTCCCTTTAATGTCGTCCAATTTCCACGAAATAACAAATTTAGCGCAGTCCGTGGCGGAATTATCCTTGATATTTTGTTGAGAGAAACTTTAGCTCATTACGAGTTAAAAGGACATTACTTCGAAGTGGTACCGTCCTATTAAGGTAACATTTTGTGTTGAAACACTATACAATCTTACGTTGCTTCTTATAAAAAGTTTAATCTGGGGGCACGGGAGTGCCCCCGCAAGTCGAGCAAAAAAAAGCGGCACGGCCGTAACATCCTTTTCTCGAAGCAATTCGGGCTATTTTTGACACCCCTATAATTTCGTTGTGAATAAAACAAGAAGCCTGGATTTTCAGCAACTAATTAGTCATTGTATAAACACGGTATATTTAAAATTTCAGTCAATTTGAACCAGTAGTTTAAGAATGACAACTTGTTAAAATTTTGAATTTTGTCACTCACTGATTCACTGACTCACTGACTCACCGATCATCAAAAGTCTAAGGTACTTCTAGCAGACTTAGAAGCTTAAAATTTAGAATACAAATTGGGTTTAGTGTCTTAATCATGGGAAAAATTTAATATTTTCTAATTTCGGTCCAGTTTTCTAAATACACCAACTGCAACAATAACTTTGTAATCCCATATAAATGTATAAGATTACAAGGTTACATTTACAGTTAATGAATTATTATTACTGTAGAAAATAAAATAAATAGGTGTAAAAATAGGTACCTACTATATGAGGCATAACGGGAGGGGTTTTAGGGTGGGTAAGGGTGTTTAGCCCATGAAACTGAACAACATTCACATAGGAAAATATGTTGAATTATGAAAAAAAACGTCTTTCCATACAAATTGGACCTATGTTCGCTCTACAAAAAGAAGTGAGATGCCATCAAAAACATTCTGTAAAAACCTCAAGTCTCGCCGTAAAAAGTTGTGAGATCTATATAATACCAAGTCGATTAATCTATTTAGTCTCTACTTAAAGGACCTTCTGTCTTAAGTTATTACGTATGTTATTATCATGCCAATTAAAAAAAAATACCTTTAAAACAAATAGATCGACTTGGTCATCGCAAGAAAACACAAATTCGCCATTAACATTTCAGGAGCATTAACTTCTCGTCGTGCTGTGTAGTGTGATACATACTAATAATTAAATCATGCGATGGCCAGGTCGGTCTATTTGTTTTAAAGGTATTTTTTTTAATTGGCATGATAATAACATACGTAATAACTTAAGACAGAAGGTCCTTTAAGTAGAGACTAAATAGATTAATCGACTTGGTATTATATAGATCTCACAACTTTTTACGGCGAGACTTGAGGTTTTTACAGAATGTTTTTGATGGCATAAGATTTTATAACATACATTAAAAATGACTATTTAAGATAACTTGCGTAGTTTGTATAGATTCCTATCATTTTCACAAAAATTATGAAATTTTAGTATCATTTAAATAACCCTAGGGTCTTTGTGCTTCACCGACTTAATGCATAATTTCGTAATTTTTTACAGAATATAATATTACTTCCCGTATTTTTTTGTTTTATATTGAAGTTTAAAGCAGAATAAAAATGTCAAGAAATTTCAATTTTCCTACTTCTTAGCTATTCTGAGATTGAACTAAGTAGTTTTCAACTCATCTAACTCGTTTAGTAAGTTTTCAAGCTAGTTCATTCAGAATCGTTTAACAAAGTTAGTAGGTGCTGCCTTCTACCATCTGCGATCACTTTAAACGAATTGAAGTCTGACGTTTTATTTCAGTCATTAAAGCTCAAAAAAGCGAATTTTTTTAGCATTGTTGATTTCCTTTATACTACTTTCACATATAACACTCCATTTGGAATTTCGAACCTCAAAAGCTTCAATATTTTCTCTTATCTCAATTTTGAAAGGTGTACAAATGGTATGATGCTTATTTTTTCTCGATAGACAGATGGGCCCAGCCGCCGTAAGTTGTATCTGTGCGCCCGGCTACACGGGCGACTTGTGCGAGGCGCAAATTGCACAACCAGGTAATTTAAGTTTGTATATACATTACATACGTACAACAATTTCATTGAAAAATATCGTAAAATGATTTATTAACATAATAATGACACAAATATTAAGAAAAGGTACAAATTAGTCGTCGTAACTTTTCAACTATGTTACCGCATATCTTATTAATATTTAAGCAGAAAGTATTTAGTAGCATTGCAGAATCTTATAGTATTATTCTTACTTGTCTTAGAATGCGGTATAGAGGAATGTTCAGAGGGCTGTAAGGATGGTACATCTTGTGATTGTAACCCTAAAGACGCTGATTTCAGTAAGTATACCTTCAGAATAAATCTCGTATATTATGGTAATTTGCAATTGCAATTTATATGGTAAATTTTATTCCTGATAATATGAGTTTTTATATTCTTCTGTCGTTGCAGCATCAGCACGTTTTGACACAAGACTGCAGGTAGTAGACCAACCAAACGTCAACATATCACAAGAAATTATAAAACAAGCAAGTATTTATTTTACCAACGTTTAATCTAAAATCTAAATCAGCAGCTATATCAGGTTTTCAGAAAATTAATATTCGTGTTTGTTTTCAGCTGACAAGTTACTTAATAACTGCAAACATAACTTTAGAAGATGAAATAGAAATTTTAAATATAAGGTGAGTTTCAGTTATCATAAATCTTAAAGTAATTTGACTCGAGCAACCTTATTAATTACTAAGTTCAAAGATTTTATATGCTCCGGAGAAAGAAACATGCACTATACCGTTTTTTTTTTGTATTTATAATTTGTGGTTATGTGATGCCTTTATGTGGGTATAAATAAAGAGAATATGTAAAACGTGTAATATTTTTCTAATAGTAGATAATATATGTACATGTAATTTTCGTACCAAGTGGCGTTCTTTGGCCTCCATCTACTCCTATAGGAAAAGGCGCGATATTTATGTATGTATGCATGTATGATTCAGTCAATAACAACAAAATGGAATTAGTAACAATATATTTTATTGAACGTGCAATGTTATTGTACAGTTCGGTAGAAGAAAGTGGCGCTCGTACAGTATACGTGCGTATATGGAGCGCGCGTCGCGGCGCAGGTGCTCTGCGGGCTGCACTAGCGCGACTCGCGGCGATGCGCGTCCGCACACACACGCTACGCCTGCTGCCCGACACACTGCACTTCGTTATGCAACCTGCACTTAGTCTACATGTAAGTTTCAATATTCGTTTGGTGTCGAATTTTCATTTGAATGATTTTTAGTGATTATTTATTTTGTTTGTTATCATTCTGTGAAAGTAAAATACTGATAAACATAGGTATACGTATAAAGTGTACAAAATAATTGCTACTGTAATTCTTTGGTTTGGTTTATCAATGATAAAAATAGTCAACAAAATAATTATCTTTCTTCGTACAAAAAGAAAAAGGATATACACGTTACGTAGCAATTTATGTATATTGTCTAATGTATAAACTTTACTAGACGAGCAGTATTCAAGAGTAATGATCAATCCTAATAGAAAGGTATCAACTAATGAACGATGTGGTCTCAGGAGAGAACTCCAGAAATCTTGCTCTGATTAATATTGCTATTATACAGATAAATACCCGAAACTTTATCCAAAGTGGGCCTGTAACAAATCGCCTCATTTTTTCTCACTATACGGAATGAACGAGCTCCTCGCAGGAACTTAAATTGTTTACAAACAATTTATTGCTGTACATACAATATGTTATATATAGTTACATAAACTTAGAGTAATTAATTGCTAGGCTTTGGTAACCCCAAGTTGGGACACCGAAAATTTGGTAAAACCGCATGCGTAATCATGGGATCGTTCCCTCGTAGTGTTTGCTCAATATTATATGTTCCATGGGACACTAATGGACTGTTAATAGTTTTTGATATACGCATAAGACGTATAAGACGGTTTGTAGTAAAGAGGCTATTTATTTGATTTTATCAATAATTCTTTAAAAATTCTAAATAATATATTGGCATAAAATACGTTCATTTGTAAAAATTTTGGCGGACAAGAATGAGTTCCACGAAAAGGTTTTGGTTGTGGTTTTTATGGCACGGAATCCCAAAAGTAGCAACATCGTGTTTTATTCCTGCGATCAAAAAAATCGGAAAAAATGTAGGCGTTCAGCCATATCTGACGTTTCGAACTGTAGCAAAACTTTTATTCCTAGATATTCGTAGTACAAACGTGACTTCATTACTATTTTACGTATCTATCCGCATCGGCGGTATGTGAGGTCCGACCTCATTCGGAGCCACATGTGTGCGTTAAGTGAGGTTCCAGACAACGATGCTGCCACGACTAATGTGCTGCTCTTTTTTTACTTTCACAGAAATGAAAGAATTCCGGAAAAAGCGTAGACATTTTCCAAAACGTTTATTAGGATCCATTTGTTCGCTACTTTTATTTTGTAGGTGTACCTACTTCGGTTTCTATGGATGCCATATACAAGGAAGGCTCACAAAACTAGAGGTCACTTTGAAATATTCTCAACATTTTTAACAAAAACCTTGAGAATCATGTCAAGAGTATAAAATGTTGAAATATTACAAGAGTGTGTAACCCGACGCTCGCTGCGCCGTCATCTGCTATGAATATTGTAATTTGTATCGCTCAAGCGTTGGATTTTTGGCTCCTTCCACATAATAACAAAACTACTTCCTAACTTATTCAACGTGAAATATAGCTGTGGCTATGAAATATGACGGTGGCTGTGTAAAAACTTTGTAAAAATCTTCATGAATCTGTTTATATATTATACTAGCTGACCCGCGCAACTTCGCTTGCGTCCAATAAGAGAGAATGGGTGAAATTTTACCCCGTTAATTACTGGTACTCTGCTCTTTTTGGTCGTAGCGTGATGATATATAGCCTATGTCCTTTCTCGGGTATCAAAATATCTCCATACCCGATTTCATGCAAATTGGTTTAGTAGTTTAGGCGTGATTGAGTAGCAGACAGACAGACAGACAGAGTTACTTTCGCATTTATAATATTAGTATGGATTTATTTCTTTCTTATGGTTAGTGGTTAACCTTATGTCACCGTAAATCAAACCGTCAAAGGCCTTTGACATGGTCTAATAACTGTATTAGTTTATAACCACCGGGACCGAAAGCATGAAGACGCTACGAATACTAAGCGAAAAAAGTTTCATAGGATGTATAAATTACTGAGCCTACAGTTATTTAATGTTTGGATTCCATACGTTCAATTATGCGTACGTTGGCCGCAGTCCAGCGTAACGCCTCCTCGCTTACAGATAATACTGTGTAATGTGAGTGAACGTGTTCCCTCTGTACTAATTGCTGGGACACTACGGCGACAATATGAGAGTGTTAAACCACACAATTGTGTGAATCGAGACTTATATTGACCACGTCATTAGTGATTGTCGATTAAACTGTATTTTTTAAGTGTTTTTTTTGTCGTCACAATAGTGAATTCTCGTAGTTAGTTGTAAAAAACACGTGATTGTTTTAGCAAAATATGATCAATTCATTTAGCGCAATTTTGTTGCTTTATGTACAATTTTGTTACTTAAGTATGTTCGTAAATATATTAATTAACAAGACCGTAAGGTAATCAAACATAATATTATTAAAGAACGAATATTCTTGTTTAATAGTATGTCGCAGTAGGTGGATCAGCGTCAACTAAGATGCTTATATCGCATATGATTAAACTTAGTCTGAAACTTAAGCTAATAGTTTATACAAAAGTTCTCGCTCAGTATAAGTCTTAAGTAAGCAGTACTTACTACAGCAGCACTACACTACTGAGCTAGATAACATGGATTATAACATGGAGATACCATAACAAAAAACTTTCTTCACCAGGCTCTAGCAGTTAACCAACGTCCAGAAGTATGGGAGGGGTCAGAGTTCATACTGACATGCATGGCGTATGGATCTCCAGAAATTGCATTCACTTGGTACAAAGATGGAGTCAAAATAAACTTCAATGGCACCTCGAGGTAAGCTAAATATTACTTCTTGATATTTCAGGCACATACATATTGTTTTAAATTATTCATCGTGGTAGAGTTCTCCGGAGCAAGCGTGTAACTTAGCTTGATATCTGAAACTCGATATTTCATATGTGAGTTTTCACTAAAACGGCTTGTACGCGTATTGAATAACATTAAATCCGGTACAAAGCTCTGAATAAAAAACTGTTTGGCATATGTGTTGGCATAACTCTATAGTTTGCGTAGGAATGTTTTTACGTCACAAATCAAACCTCTATTGTTCCAAAACTGAACCGCGTTGATATGAAAGCGGATTTGCCGGTAACAAAGTGGCGGAGCAAACGGCGATTTAACAAGGCGGCGAGGGCCCAGCACTAACGCTCACCCATCCAATTACCAGCGACTATTATTCAACCGCGTTGATTAAGTACTGTGTTCCGAACGTCGCTCTCCTTCTTGATAGAAACAGTAGAAATAATCAAACTCACAGGAAAATAGGCAGTTTGTCAAAATTTTACCAAAAAATATGTTTAGACATTTCTTACTCTAGAACGGTCTTAATATAAACGTCCTTGTAGTTTGATTGGCTATGACAACGAAGGTTAATTTAAAAAACTCTTTAGAGATATTTGGACACGCACGGTATCGGAGGACGCGCTGGGTCGTCGCATGTCAGTGCTGGGCGTGTCAGCAGCCCGGCAGATCGACGGCGGCGCTTGGTCGTGTGCCGCGGACGATGCCTCACGTCGCCGCTGTCGCGCGCTCACGCTCACCGTACTTACACCACCCACGATACGACTCGTACCATCCACACTCACTGTTAGCAAGGTATACCCAGCAAACAATATCTTATAAGTTACAATAAGTAGACCTTTTTTACTTATATTCTGGTCATTCTGATATAGGGTGACAACGTGAGCATGACATGTCTTGCGGGTGCGGGACGAGCGCACGGTGTGTTGGGTTTCAGTTGGGCCCGAGAAAGAAGCTTACTGCCAATGCAGCCAGACCGACACGTGTGGGAGGACTTGTATCCTGCTGGCAGTGTACTCAAGCTTTATAATATTCAGGTTTGTACATTATGATTGACTGCAACATTAAACTAACTTAATTTGTTATAATAAAAAGTGATTTGTTTTTTAGAAATCCAGTGACTATCGTTGTCAAGTGTCGTCAGTGGCTGGGACGAACTCAGCAGGTGTTACTGTATGGGCACTTGGTCCTGATGATGAAGCGTGTCAGACAGAAGCTGCTCACGGTACACGATGGAGCCGAACTGCTCCAGGAGCACACGCCTCAGCCCCATGTCCGCCAGGGTACAGCGGCGAGACTACTAGGTAAGTAAGGGTCAAGTTGGTCTTCTGCTATTTTATTGTATGCAAGCAATATCAGGAGATAGCGCTTGCATACAATAAAACAATTTTCCAGAAGCAGTTTTTGATAATAATACATACAGTCTTGTAGAGCTATTCAACATTGAAGCTTTTACTTTTAGGTTCTGCGAACCAAAAACAGGACAGCATGGTGTCAAGTGGATGGTGCCAGATTTTTCTGAATGCGTGGCTGATTCTTTAAAAGATATTTATGAGCAGGTAACAGAAATGCACAACAATAAAAACATACAAAATCTGGTTTATTGTATTATTTTAACATTTATATTTATTTTAGTTCACTCGGATTTCATTCGGTTATTCCTGGAGCAACGTATCGGATGTGTCTCGCCAGTACTTTGCAGTATTGCGGTCACTTCCAATGCATCCCGGTGAAGGTGTGACTCCATTGCGACACGCCTCTCACATGCTAGAGTACCTGTTGTCTGACGCAGCACAGCTTGTGGATAGACTTCACAGCGTGACGCATCTGCTTAATATATTCGACCATCTGCTCAAACAGCCAGATGCTTTCCTGGATGAATCGGTAATTTGAAATCCCAATTTAATGTTTATGTTACTATGATGATATGATGTATATATGACATAGGTTCTTTGGGCTTCTAGAAAATCTATGAACTTCAAAATGCCGTAGTCGACGCAGGAGGTATGAGGAGCAAGTTATCATCGCACCTCCACTCGTTCACTATTTTGGCCGAGTCGTTAGTGCGTGACAATACGGCACACTTTGACTTGCACCATGCTTCTATTGCAACTGAGGATTGGGCGCTGATGTCTGCCGGAGTAGAACTGCTGGCAAGCACTCAGGACCAACTGAATGCAACAGCCGTGACAGTTTTGTACCACAACTTAGGAGCTAGATTGCCATCATTGAGAAGAGCTGTGGAGACGAAGTAAGTTCCATAAATCTGTCTACATTATGTCTTATTGCTTCGTCGATGTCTTAACACTTGGCATTGTTTTAGCGCTGGCCGTGAAGTGCAGTACATGGTATGCTCGCAGCAAGTGCAAGTGTCTGTAAGAGGCGTTCCAGCTGACCAGGCGCTACAACATACTGTTACCCTATTATTCTCACATTCCAGAAATTACACTGCTGATGGTATGTATATTTGTAAAATACTATACGACCATTATAATCTTTTCCGGGCTTTAGAACGATGAAATTCTATTTTTTTTATTTATAGCATCAAAATTAGCTTGTGGTCTACGCACAGCATCATCTCCCGGAACTTGGAGTGTGTCAGCGTGTGAAGTCCGTGTATCAGGTGTGACGCGTGCCGCGTGTCGCTGCCGTAGTCCTGGCACAGTTGTACTACTCACACGAGCATCATTCACGAGCGTGAGTATCTTACACTAATGAAGTACATAATTCAAAATGTGTAGATACTGAAAATAAATCTGTTATTAATTCATTCAGACAGATACAGAGAAGGAGCTGCGAGGCATCGTCGTGGTCAGTGTGAGCGTGACTGGCGCTATGTGTTTATGTGCGTGTGCTCTGCAACTGTTGAGCTTGAATCGGGACATGCTGCCTAAAGTGTTACGGACTGCTACTGCAGCGGGTCACGCGGCGGCCATGTTCTCGCTGCTGCAGTGTGATACGAGGCAGGCAGACGAGTGTGGTGGCACTGTGGGGTGGGTGGTGGCTGCGTGCTGGTGCGCCGCCTGTGCCGCTCTATGTGCACAACCACTGTTACTGCACGCGGAACTAGCAGGGACCAGTCAACGAGGACATTCAGTAGGACTGTTAGCTGGTAAGTAAACATTCTTACTAAACTTGTTTTACAATTTAAGAAGCCGATCACCAGAACTATCTGGTTATCGGCTTACTGGTCTGTATTTGGTATTCGGCGTCTGCCACTAGGCAGTCAATGGCCTTGATGTAAAAGCAGCTTTAAATAGCATTTCTATTGCGGAAATTTTATATGAAGTCTTTCTATTGAACAGGTTTGTGCGTGTTGACATGTCTGTGCGCTCGGTTATGGGGTGGAGCTCCTCTAGCGCTTGGTTCAGCAGCGAGCAACATATACTGCGGTACCGCGGCGTTGCTCACCGCGCTCACACTGACACTTGCACTCACCGCGCATAGGAGCGCGCGACAAGTTACACGCAAACTTCCACCAGACAGGAGAGCTTATATGAAAGACAGGTACCAACTCAAAAACCAAGAATAACACTACCTACGCCTTATGTAACATTGACGACGTTTGTACATGTATTGTTTTATACTTATCACTGTTTATTGTGTCTGAAACAGAAGTCACGTGGTGCGCAATACATTGATTCTACTGCTGACGACGTCGTGCGTGCAAGTGGCGGGCATTGCGTACGCGCAACCCGGCGAGCGACAACAAGCGCACGTCATAGCGCTTTCCGTCACAGCTCTGGCTAATGTAAGTCTCTAAAGTCAGATTTATTAAAATAATAATCATTAAGTATAATAATAATAAAAAAATGCGAGATTCTATCAAGGCTCATATTTTTCACCGTGTATGTATTTCAGTAACATAAAATATCAGTTGTCCTATACCTGAGACCTCAAAACCCTAATTTATGATAACAGCTAACTATAATATTGCAATAATCGTAACTGTAAATGATATTATATTAGGGTCTGGCGATATTGGTGTGCTACGTGATACGTGACGAGGAGTGTCTGCGCGCGACGCGGAGGATATTGTCACTATCCAGTAGCAGGGAGTGGGAGGACTCACCGGCCGGAGACACGTCACTTAGCTGTAAGTGACACCTCACGTAACTGTTCATTCACAAATAACCTTTAAGATATTCTTTTGTTCAGTGATATAAGAGTTGTATAAGATAAGTTTTATGATACGAGTATGACAAACAATTTGACTCCTTTAAATTAACTTACCAATTAGGGAAACGACGAGGCAATTATGTGTACTTAGAAAATTCTCCAGGGGTGTTATTGGAGGTTTGTTAGACTCTCTAGAGCGAGACTATTGCCTCGATAAAATAATAGAAAGTTAATGTGTATATCTGGCTGTGTGTATATATGTGAATGTGTGTATATTGATCTGTAAATTGTTTGCAGTGTACATAAAACAGGCGGGTGAGGTGGAAAGCCGTGGTGGTGCAGTAGGTACGGCGGAATCGTGCTCTTCGCCTGTCTCACCTGCAGTGTCGTACTGGAGAGCACATCCATTAGACAGCCCTGCCAGATTACACAGGTATTATAATACTACATTCATCTCTAATAACATGTCATGGTCACAAACAAGTTTTACATTTGTTTTTTATTGCAGAAGACAATCCAACCCCGATAGTCGTGCTGACATAGTCCGTTGCGTCGAGTACAAAGGCTCTATCTTGTCCCCGGCACACTGTGCGCAGGCGCCCGTGTGTGACTTGATACCGGCGCGTGCGGCGCGGGAGTACGTCGCCACTGTTTGTTTGGAGCTAGGCGCTAGACACGAGCCTACCTCCACGCCACCATCACACCCCATCTTACCACATCCAGTAAACTTTGTACCCTACACAGATAAGAGGGTCGACACAGCAAAGGTAAACTTAACACTAATCAGTAAAGAACCAAGAGTGTTTTAACATTATCCCAATTTAATGATTCTTTCATTTTTGCAGGAAAATTGTATAATTTGCGCACAATCGACGCCAGACGTGTCGAAAATAACATCACAACCAATAAAAAGTTGCTTGAAGAAGAGTGCTCCACGAGGGTTCACGTCGAGCACCTCGCTGCCGTCCATCGATGCCATCAAAGACGACTGCAACAAGTCACACATAGAACATGTCAACAGAGAGTGGAACAAAGCTTACGATAATCCACAAACTGAGAAAATTATACACAAAATATCCACTGATCTAGACTTTCTATTAAACAGGACACAAAGTACCAACTCACCTCACAAAACAGAGACAGATCCCACTTAGCACTCATTTTGTATATATTTGTAAGTAAATGAATAAAGTGGAAACAGGGGTGCAATATGCATAACTTAGATAATGAATTAATGTACATATTGTAATTATACATAGAGATTGTATCCATTATGTTAGGTTATATTTTTTCACAATGACAATTATTTCTATAACAATATTTGTATTAAGACAAAATAAAATACTGTGATATAACTGGATATGTGTTTTACTTAATTTCAAACAGCAGGAGATATAATGAGTTTAACGAGTGTTTCTATCTACATAAGAAATTAAACAGTTCGTCGCATTCTGTTATTATCTTTGATAACAATTGCCGCATACAATTCCTCAGGCTCTACAGTTATCTTCATTTTCGCCGAAACATTTACCTGAGTACAAAGAGAGATAGCTACGAAGCGTGAAGTCATTATAAAATAGAATCCCTTCTTTCGTGAAATAATCAGTAGAAAGTATTGAAGTACATTATAATAACACGCAGCTGTCGCTCCATCCGCAATTACTGCGGCGAAAATGATTGCGTCATGATCCCTTCAAAAGAGCGACGCTTTTCATTTCAAGTAAATGACAAATACTGCGACGTGAACACACAAACATACAACTTTCAACTTTATATTCACGGATTTTAAAGTTCAGTTTAAATGTACTTTTACTATTTATTTAATGAACTTTTTTATTTAAGTATTTTTATTTTAATTGATCGGCATGGTAACTTTGCCGATAAATATGTTATTCCTTATGAGTAAGTAAAATACTAAATAGTTTATAATCAGAGTAGCTTCTAATACTCGTATTAAATGTTAAATAGCAACTTTACTTGCTCTCGAGCGAAGGAATATTTCTAACGTAGGTAATTGAAACATAACAATACCAGTGGGCATAAAAATAAAGCAATTTAAAAAGTCGGTCAGTTTGATTTGAAAAATGATATATGTATGAAAACAAGTTGTATGGGTAAGTATTTAAACAACTGTTTTAGAGTCTCCTCAATTTTCTTTAAGTTGTCTCAACTCAAAGCAGCATTGTCCTCGTTGAGAACAAGTCCTGTAGAGCGGCGGCCTCAGTGATAATAGCGCCGAGTAACAACTTCGCTAAACGTTGTTACTCAACACTGTTTGTGCTGCACTCTACAATTAGGCGACTCTCAGCGCAGCGCCTCTACTTTTCCCATTACTTTTTCATTTCTTCTAGTGAAAATCCGATTCGAGGTGCCGGCCATTGGAAATTGTACTACAAAGTTAACTCGAGTAAGTTTTGAATGGTTTAACTTTCAATGATTGATAGAGGAAGGATATTTTGTGATGTACTTTCAGAACACGTCATATAATGGATTTGTTACTCTACAACTTTATTTGTATGAAGCTTGGAATAAACCAGTTTACACCAGAAAAGTAAATACTTTCAGTATTTTTTTGCAGTAACTGTAGGTCCAAATAGACAGTCATTACGGTCTAAACCGGAGCGGAGTGTCAAAGTAGCCATCCGGTGGGTAAGGACGAGGACATTAGTTAGGACGCCGACGATAATAAGAGGGTTCGGTTTAATAATAAAATTTACCGTCTTATACCTACTTACAAAATGAAGTTGGAGTAAAAGGAGTTGATATTTTCTCGATTACTTCACTTGGCTGGAAAAGATAGTGATCGAACATTATACGAATATGTAAGCGACCAAACTGTAACAATTAAGTAACGTTCCTGCTGATGTCAACGCTTTCATTAAAGTCCTCCTATCAGCTGCATTTTTATACCTCGACTTTTGTTCAAAATGTATTTTCTTCTACGTAATGTATGCATAAACAAAACAATGTGGTTAGCATTCGTTAATGTATTCCTTTTTGCTTGCTTATAAAATAAATGCGAAGTTTCAAAGTGGCAAGTTGCGCATTACGCAATATCTCGAGAGCCGGGGCGCGGCAGGAAAAAACGACCCGGGCGACAAAGGCTCGTATCATTCTTGATTTTTTTGGCAGATTCACGTTTTGCCGGAAAATTGGGCGGTCTTATATATTCCGCTACATATGAACACTTATTTTATTTTTTGAACACTTAAGCACCGAGAATGGAAGAGCGACTACTGATGTTTTATCTTACTATTTTACCTCATAGTTTTAATGAGCCCCTGCTTGAAAGATTACATAAAATATGGTTTGTCACTATTGTGATAATTTTAATTAACGTAAATTCCTGCACGGTGAGTATTACAATTCCATGAAATAGCACGTCGTTCCGCGGTCTGTATAAATCTTATATATGTGTACAATAGTACGTGCGTACAGAGGACAAGCTCTCCTGCTCCCTCTGCGAACAAATGCCTCACTAATTAAAATACTCGAAGTGAAAGAATGTGCACCACAACGCGTGTGTACACGTTAACAGCGGTGAATGACTGTGATGCTACTGTATTTACGCAGCCAGCTGGTTTTATTGTGACCAAGAATTCTATGTACGTATGTGAAGTTTATTTGTAATTCTTCGAGCGTAAACTTCTTTAGAACAACGGAGAAGACTTTCTAATTTAAAATAATGACGTGTTATTGTGGATGTAATAATAACAAACCTAAATTTTCTTTCAATTTAAGTTTGTTTGATTGCGATTGATTGCAAAGACCATAAATAAATAAATAAATAGATTTTCTTTCATACTAGTTAGATAAACAAATCAATCCATTTAACACCAGTGCTGATTTAAGCCGATTATATGGAAAAAAAGCGAAAGGTCCGCTTTTAAAGAACAGAGAAAATTAAAACAGGAGGTTGCTGTAGATTTCCAATTTCCAGCCATTGCGTTCAATTTCCGCGGCGGGTCCCCGAGGTTCGAGTCCTGAGCTCTCACTAACAAGAACAGCTTTCATTTGCGTTTTACAACGTCGATTACGTATTTTAAATTTAGCACATTTTCACATTTCTCCATAACAACGATTTTAATTTTGTTCTTTCGGAGTTTTGATTTTGTTTATACTTCTTGATTGCGTACGACTTTGAATTAAACTAGATAATTTTGTTTATTATTTGTTACCGCCTATATCACAGTAATAGCCTTCTAAAATTTCACTATGGCAAAAATAAAACAATGTCATAGCATGAATGTAGCTAGTCGTGTCATAATTCCGTGTTAACGCGCTTTTATTTCTTTTTATTACTGTTTGCACTTCAGCCGTATACAAATTAAATTTATTCTGAAAGCCTTTTATGATTACTCTAAATTTTGCTAAAAGTATTGTTACGATTCCATGTAGGGTCACTGCCTTACGTAATTTTTGCAAACCTATGCTAATTTATTTTATACTTGTTCAATTTAAATCACAATATAATCACTTCAACTGCTGAAAACAAATTATTAACGAATATATTCGACAGAATTCTATTATTAAAATGAAAGCATAGTTTTTATATTAGAGTGCGGTAGTGTCGACATATTGTAATATTGGTTAACAGTTACCCGGGCTTACATTTTATCCGTGTCAAGCTTCAAACATAAAAACGTGATCCGTTCACTTCCTCGACCAGTGAATAAACCCGGAACCGAAAAATATGTCGTCACGGCTCCAACAATCATGAAAGCTTTTGAAACCGGACCTTCGAGTTGGACAATTTGAACCTTCCTAAAAAAGATGAATCACTCTATGGGAAATCCGAGCTCATAGCTAGAGCGCGACGACTTTCATATTGACAATATTTCACTCCGGCACTACGCTGAAAACAATCGAGGTGTTTTGTGTTGCAATTAATTTTAACGAAGTCGTGAATAACACTATTTGTATTGTTATATCGCTACTTTTTATGATAGTGGTTTCCATATATAATCAAGAATGATACGAGCCTTTGTCGCCCGGGTCGTTTTTTCCTGCCGCGCCCCGGCTCTCGAGATATTGCGTAATGCGCAACTTGCCACTTTGAAACTTCGCATTTATTTTATAAGCAAGCAAAAAGGAATACATTAACGAATGCTAACCACATTGTGGGCGATGGAGATCTAGAGGGGGGCGGTGAGGGGCTCAGAAAAAAATTAGGGGCGCTGAAGTGATTTACGGGGCGATATGAAACTACAGTTACTTCTTATTTTAAAATTAATTGAAATTAAAATTGTCCTACTACAGAAGTACACAATATCCATTTTTAGTTCACATGTTTATCCTAGTTTGTTGTATGTATATATATAAACGTTCACAACGCTATTTATATCTTAATTAAGATATTTAGTAAGGTATCAAACACTGAAGAATATTCGTATCTTCAAGTGTCGCAAGTGAGGTCCCCACCTCCGAAGACACAAACCGAACGCACGATTATTAATGTAGGTACCTAATCTATCTCTCTGGTAAAAATAGTCTTGTTTAGAAGATAGGTTTAATTAATCTCCAGGCGAAACTAATACATACGTTATTGAGGTTTATAAGGTGAAAAATAAGTGGGGGCGCTACAAAATAACTGATTTTGAAAGTGGGCGTTAGATGAAAATAGTTTGGGAACCTCTGAACTAGACTATCCAGTGCCGATAATGATGTGGAATTAATAAAGTTTGGTTTTGTGGCACATTAATTAAAGAATATCTAATAACGCAATCTTGTCGCGTCAGTGATGTTTCATGCGGGAATTATTTTCAACACGGAACAAAAATCAATGTTAGTAAATATTACTGAAATGTAATCTAGGTTTTTGTTAATTTATACGTAATCTCCGAATCAACAGAGTATCAATAGCGTAAAATGTAGTTTATTTTTATCTTTAAAATGAGTAAGTTATGTATGTTGTACACCGACAGAAGTTGACACTCAGATTGAATTCGTATGAAAATAAGTAATCAATGAAATATGTTTGTCTCACGTAATTCCATTTTCTGTGGTGCGTAAATTTTGTTTGATTCCGTACAATTTATATGAAAAAAATGTTTTGTTAAAACGTTGGGTAAATTCATTAAAATTGGCCTATCTAAGAAGATTTCTATCGACTAGTAACCTTTTGATATTTAAAACTTGAAGAAAGTAGATCTTGCGGACTAGGGCGTTGATCTGATTCTCACACATGTTTTCAACACTACTCGTTTTTAGAAAGTTTATGCTTGTAGCAAATCGATCGTCACTGCATCATATTTTTGGACAATAATTATAAGATACTAAGGGATGTTGCTTAAAATACAATACGTTACTTATGTTTGACAAATAAACAAATTTGATTTCATGTGATTTACTATATTTTAATGAATGAATGAATGAAATTAATCTATCATTAGAACACATACTTCAGTGCGATATTTATACACTATAAAGTCTGTTATTTATTAAAGTAACAGACAAGTGGAAATACAATGTGGATTTAAACGTCCTCACTGAGGAACTCTGAAGTGTCGAATAAAATCAGTTTCCGTAAGTATACAGTAAACAAAACGTAGCGCAGATTTTCCACATATACACTACGTAGTGAGCTAGTGATACGCTCATTCAAGAGAGATACATCGTGAGCTGAAGTACATCAGTTATAATAAATATGTGGAAGAGTGTCATCATTGTTGCATTCACTAGCTGTAAGTTATCTTTATCATTGATTGCTTTAATAAGTTCTTTTCATTGCGTTAGGGGCTATTGTAGTTATCAATTCTTCTTCCTTGTGTATTCCTCTTCCTGTGATCTTAAGACAATATGATTGATACAATATCATCAGGTTCGATAACAATAAAGTGTGACTTCAACGAGTGCCATGATGATTCAGCGTTAGATCCAGAGGAAGGACCGATTACTGATCTGCAGTTCACCTGGCTCGGTATTTTACAGTACATACATAGTAAGTAAACAGTTTTAATTCGTTACGTATGACTTTCGGAGAAATTACTTTACCTGAATTATATTATTATTATTGTATTGCATGCGACAGTAAAACAATTTGGCACCTAACATTTACCGTTTAATTTGGAAAAATAGACAGCTAAAGACATAATACTTTGTTCACTAATACCTTGGTTTACTTACGCAACTTATTGATATGTTCTTTTTAAACTTTACTTTGCAGTAAAAGACGGCAACCCGCACTACTTCCGAGTGCCTCGCGTTACACTCATTCATCCTCAGTATACAATCTGTACCGCCAGCGATGCAGCAAACATACCTGAAGGTTACGCACTGTTAGTACCTTTAGTTTCAATACTGAAATTTATAGTTTATAATGCGATCGCAAAACACCTTATGCCGGCGATATAAAAGCGAAAGTATTTTTGTTTATCTTTGTCAGTCTGTCTAGATTTTACGTCTTAATAGCTGAACCTATTAATACGATCTTGTTAGTGTGTTTTGCGAAGAAAAGTTAGATATACCGTCGGGTGATATGCCCTATGGATTGAGTGGACTAGTCGAGATTCTTTGGACACTTTAAAGAATCGTTCAATCACTTAATAGTTCTTAATCTGGTATTTCTGTTAGGAATAACTGTAATTTCAGCGGTAACGTAGCGTTCAGTGAATACGAACGCGATGAGGCTGAATGTGGTTTATCATTGAAAGACGTCGCGGAGGGAGCGGAGTGCGAGCCCTCCATCATGATAATGCCAATAGCTGACGTGATACTGAGCCCCGAGTACAGGCACTTTGGTTACAAGGACACTATTGCGCTACTCAAGCTAATCCAACCCCTGGCGTCTAGTAAGTTTGTTAGAAAACACAATATCTTGTTAATGTCTATACCCGATGGCCCAAATTGATGACTTTAGAGAAATATAGCGTTCTCATTAGATAAAATAAAATATGAAATATTGATATGATATGAAAGATTTCTTGTAGAAAATTGTGTAAAAGTTCAGAAGTTTGTGCGCCAGTTGTGGCCAAACAAAATCGTCATGTCACGTCATATGAGTGATGTAGTGTATTAAAGCACTATTAATGCTGTTTGGTTATTGATATTTTTACATTAAACGCTAAATACCGATTTATTCCAGAATACATGTTACCAGCATGTTTGCCGTTCCGGAATTTTCTATATCACGAAAATGGAACACAACTAACTGACAATTTTATATACATTGACTATTCTTCAGGTAACTAATAGTCATATTTAAGCAAAATAAGTTTCTGTCCAAAACATACGATAATGCCCCTGTCTAAATAGTTCTCCAATACTAAATTACTGTGGTTGATTGTCACTCTGTTAATTCATTTGTTTTTAAATTCTAGAAGCACCAAGAGATTTAGGTGACGAAGACAAAGAATTTCTTTTACTTAATTTAATTCCAAAACGTGATTGTATGATACGACGGGTAAGTTTCTACGAATATTTATCGCTATCGTATCATAAAATGATATCATAGCAATCAAGTCTGATTCAATCTATTCATTTGCTCAGTCCATTAAGATCCAATGTGACTAAACTGATCATAGATCATAGATCAAGCGTCTATACTTCGTACCATCCTGTGCCAGTCTCATCGATTGCAGCTTTAAAACTTGTCCGTTCATTATTACTTACAGTTACTGTCCAAAATAATATAATTCGTTCCGTCTTTTTCAATGGTATAGAACATGACAGAAGAACAAGGTAGAAGGGTAGTGTGTTCGACTGGGTGCGGGCTGCATTCAGGAGCACCGATCCTCGTCCATGAACCCACAGGACATTGGACTATGGTGGGACTTTCGACAGGTGTGACCTTTGATATCATATTAATTGTAAATTAGAATCTTATATATAAAATTTCCATGTCACAATGTTAGTTACCGTACTCCTCTGAAACGGTTTGACCGATTCTTATCAAAATTTTGTAAGCATATTGAAAAGGTCCGAAAATCGGTCAACACTATTTTTCATACCCCGAAGTAACACTATTTATTTTAATTTTATGACAAAACGACTTTAGCCGGGACAGCTATCAGAAACTAAAATTGAATAAGTTTAAAAAAAGTTATTACAAATTGGCATAGTTTTTTCCGTAATTATTCAGCATTCATAAACTTTGTAGGAAGTCAATCGTGCCCAGACCCACTGCGCACTGGCCGCCGCTTGTTGCCGCCACACCATATCGAAATTTATCCCTACGTGCAATGGCTCACTACCACCTTGGCCGGACAGGCGGATATCTTCTTCAACAGAGATGACCCTTTCGGTAACAATGAATTTTGCTTTAAAATATACAAAAAAAAGCTTATACGATAACCGTATCGTATTAGGTATTTTGCAGTGAGATATGAAGTGTTATTAGAGGGATAGGGAAGATCAATATTATGAAAAAATAAATTAAATAAAGTTTCCTTTGATAACACTTCATTCATTTATTGTATTTTACTCAAAAACTTTCGTTGCCTCCCTCAGGCTACGCGGAGCCCCGTGCAATGACGTATGGATTTCGAAGAGAGAATCTGTTAAGGAGCAAATGGGTGGGACACTGGTGGATGGCGGGCCTCAAGTGTTTCAACAGAGACATTATAAACAGGGACTGCTTCAGGTTCTACCACGAGACCTTCATGGTCAGACCTACCAACAAATTCATACTTACTTACTTCCTGGAGGTTCGGTAGATTTTTTATATTTTGCACTAATCATTTACTGAGCACCACTCTTTTTCACCATGCCCAACTACAAGCGTATAAACATCCTTGACTGTACATCTAACCGGCAATGTTATGCTGTTGCCAGTAGCGTCTAAAACGTACAAATCCTTTTCTAAAAACTTTCCGGTGGACGGCATGATAACAAAAATCCCTTAATGTAAAAGATACGCGTAATGTTGTAGATCGACGCTCCTCAGGACACGAACATCATCTGCGTAAAGATTAACATGCCGCACTCATTCGTCGAACCGACTGTCATTGAACTTGGCAGTCCCAACGTCAAGGTACATTTATGACATTAAATTGTTTAGATACTTTTTAATATAATATATAAACTTAAAGAAATAAGGATACGAAGGTTTATTTATATTGAACCTACAGACCAGTACGTATCAACAAATTCCATGAAAATCTATTCCTATAATCTGCTTAAATTTTTACGTAAATAAAATACGGTTTTATTTTGAAACTTCTAATATAGAAACGAAGTTGTAGAAAAAATATATTTAATAATGTTATTTTTACAGATACGTATTCCGTTGCTAAGGCTTAAGTCCTCGTTCAAGTTTGTCGTGGAGGCGTGGGGTCAGACGCCGAAATCGGAGTCAGAGGAAAGCATAGAAGATGACTGACCTTAAAAAATATAATATTAGATTGAGTTTGTTGTTTTATTAACCTTTCAGTGGTCTTGCTCCTTATATTTTATCCTATTTATTTATAATGTGTAAATCCTTACACAACAGATTCTATGTAATAAGTTTGTAATAAGTATTTGTTTGCCTATAGCCTTCCTCGGTAAATGGGCTATCTAACACAGAAATAATTTTTCAAATCGGACCAGTAGTTCCTGAGATTAGCTCGTTCAAACAAATAAACAAACAAACTCTTCAGCTTTATAATATTAGTATAGATTAGTATAGATGTACACCAACATAGATGACAAAAGGTTTCGATCCTAGACCAATTCGATAAAAAAAGTGACCTGTTACAAGGTAGAAAAGAAATTTAAGCGAACGTAGTGCCAATCATAGAATTCCTGATTAAAGTCCAAATTGGTGAATACTTTATGAAATCTTTGTATAAACAAGACAAAAGCAATATTTCATCTTCCACTAAAATATTTACAGTTCCCCAGAACGTGTGTATTGAAAATAATTTGGTATAAAAGAGAATTCAATTCTCTTTGTGACTTTTACATTACAAAGAATAACAGGATCTACTGAATAATTTATCAGATTGTCTGATTCCAACAATGGATTTCGCCGACTCTTGAGTTTCGTTTTAGACGGTTCTTCCTATGATTATTCAAACAAAATGGTTTTGAATTGCGTTTGTACGTGTATATATAAAACTCTAATTGTTATTCATTTTTGAGACCTTTTCGTCATTGAACTGTGGACATTTCAATCTTATTTTTTTACGAATATTTCATTTTGATAATAAACTGACCGTGTGAAAGAAGTATGTGTAATGTAAGTAGATTTACAAAAGCCTAATTGATGTGCAAACGAACACGAATACAACTGCAACGGACAGGAGGCTGCGAATCAATTATAATTTCACTCACGTCGTGTTTCATAATAGGGAGTCGGAACGAACATCCCGGACGAGAGCCGCGGCACTATTGCTCTTATTTGTACCGAATTAATTACATTCATATTGTACGGCTTACTACGAACCAATATACGATCAGGGCCTTATTGATAACAAATATGCGGACGAATTTATTGTAGTTATATTTAATCATCTTTATGTCGATGACATTTGGTTTAATTAAATAAATGTTTTTTGACGTGTACGCTAGAGGCGTACATCAATTTTTCATTAAATTTTGTAAATAGTGTTTTTCGATTGCCAGTCAGTTTAAATTAAAATATATGTAGTACGGTACTTAAAATATTTCTGTATTTATATAAATAAAACTGTTTAAAAGTTTCACTGAACCTTCTCTTAAGCCAAGAATCGGGAGAATAATAAACATATACTTACTTCAACAATACACGTACGAGTATGACGTCGAACGACACTTTATCAAACAGCTTCGCCATCGGCAAGGGATTACGTCAATAATAAATGAAAATGTTCAGCGTTTGAGCTCAGTGCAGAGAGCACACGTCAACAGTCGCCAGATCAACGTTGGACAGGTGACGTGTGGGAGGTCTGGCCTAACTAGGCGGCGACGGCGTCAGAACGTCTAGTGCACTATATTAATAAGCACCAGGCACAAAAGGAGTTTAAATGTTTCGTAATAATTATTTTCTTTTTTTTGGTTACTACTACTTTTTCTCTCCTTTTTAACATGATACAATGTCAAGTGTTTGTAATAAATTATAGTTTCAAGGTAAAGAAATGGTTTAAAATGTTTTTTTTAACTCGAGTTCAAAATCACACATGGACTCTGTTGTATACTCGTAATAATTATTTTGACCAAAGTCTTACCAGTAACGATGGTATTAATATCGATGAAATAAGAATTTAAATGAACTCGCTGATTTATAATGTCAATAAAATAGTAATTAATTGTGAATAAAGGGTTGAGACGTCTGTCTGTCGAAGTCTTATGATTAATTAATATTAATGAGCAGCGGGAGGGTTGAGGGTGTCCGCGGAGGATTTATTTCTTGATTGTTATTAATTGCTTGCAGCAGAGCTTCATGATTTGTCTAATAATAAAGAGGCTGTTATAATTCAGAGAAGGCGTCATAATAATTAATTACAAAGATTTTCATTTCTTATTTACTGTATACTAAACACAAGTTTTATTTCGATCAAGAATAAAATGTTTGTATTTACGAATTGGTATGTCTTCTTTTGTTTTGTTTTTTTTTATTTGAAATAATTTAATCTCAAGTCATACAGATTACTATTATACTCAAACTATGACTACGACAAAAAAATATTAACAATAAAAAAAAAACAAATCATTAATTAAATTAAAATAAAATAAACCTATAGGGCGTCGTAGAATTCGTCCACATCGCTGCCTGCCGGAAACGTGCCCAAAAGGCTGGCGACATTGCCTGCAGTCTTCTTTTGTTAAGTTAAAATGATTATGTAATAAGTATATGGCATAACTTGGCACATAATATTGTAATACCAAGTGCAAACTCCACTCAAAGCTTCGGGCTCTATGCTGTTTAGTTGCAAATGTGTATTGAATAGCAATCAAGTAATGCTTTGATGTTCTCTGAATTGCCAAAGCACATTGCATTACTTACTACGTAACTAACTAATCAATTAAACCACTCACAGGCAGAAATTACACTGCGGTGCAAATGGTTATGTAATACTATTAAACGTGAGGGAAAGCTTAGTTCAAGGCGGCTACTACTCCACCCAGATCATTTACCAGACTGAACAAGAAACATATCTAAAAAATGTTATTTAGAATCATATGAGTGTTTGGTTTAAGACGACGAAAATCGCGATTCTCTACAATCGGCACTTTCGAGTATTGAGAGATAGACATTTAAAAATTACCGGAAAAATAGTTCTTACGGCGCCTGCTAGAGGCACTAATCAGATTTCTATACAAAATTTTACGATAGCTAGCCGTTTTTCCGATAGTCGAGAGCGGTAAAAATCGCGCTGCTTGTGTATAAATATTTTTATTTATTTTAATTTTATTTTTTACACAGCGTCTCATAAGAATATTTTTTACAGAACTCGTGGATTATCAAACAACGTTAAGTGCGTGTGACTGAGAAACATTTAGTACTAAGTTGAACACTAGCCTGCCTTTAGGAGCAGCATTAT
This sequence comes from Anticarsia gemmatalis, assembly GCF_050436995.1. NCBI lineage: Eukaryota > Metazoa > Arthropoda > Insecta > Lepidoptera > Erebidae > Anticarsia > Anticarsia gemmatalis. Next base: position 3,756,620 of record NC_134763.1, on the reverse strand, counting down.
AACACGTGTGTGCCGAGGTGACTATTCCCAACATTAAGTAGATAGCTCTGTACCTCGATTCTCTACCACTATCGACTACCGACAACCAGCTAGATATCGAAATTCGATTCCGAAGTTAAAACATGTTACTAGAATTGTTGTCCTACGATTTCATATTATTCTACGAAATAACCTTCTGTTTACCGCCAAAGGCTCTATTGCGTTATACACGGTTCGAATATTATTTCAGGAATTACAAAATGATTTTGGCCCCATAGTACCAAGCTATAACTTATTTATATAAACTTCTGAGTAAATCTTCTGTACAATGTTTTATACTCACATTCATCATCTATACTAATACTATAAAACTGAAGAGTTTGTTTGTTTGTTTGTTTGAACTCGCTAATCTCAGGAACTATTAATCCGATTTAAAAAATTCTTTCAATGTTAGATAGTCCATTTATCGAGGAAGGCTATAGGCTATATATCATCACGCTACAACTAATAGGAGCAGAGTAGCAGCAAAAAATGTTACAAATAGGGGGGAAAATTTTACCCATTCTCTCTTATGTGAAAAAAGCGAAGTTGCGCGGGTCAGCTAGTCATTCATATTCGTTTGTAAATTAGTTAAATTATGATTTATTTTTAGAAGTAGGCCTACTGAATAGGTAATTCCTGTATGTAGACTTTTATGGTCCCGCATGCGGCTCAACTTGTACAAATGATAGCGGTTATTTACAACATGTTCCGCAGTTTAATGTGGCATTACGGTTCAGAACACAAATGTGACCGCGGTTTAGCTCTAAACCTTAATTGCTGGCCGCTCGCTATTGAAAAAGTAAAAGATAAATTACCCATTTTTACACACACGCTGCTGTAAAAATGTATTCTTCGCGTTAATCATTTTAAAAACACATTCATATTTACGTGCGTATTAATTTGTAGATGATCAGTACTATGGTAAAAGATAGTATGTTATATAACTTAACATGCGTAAAATATTTCTATTGCCTGTTTCACGATGACTACTTAATACACGACAGGGGCAGAAACCCTTCTGCATCGTGTATAATATATAATATATGTAGGTATATCTAGCATATATGCTCTGCGATGTGGTTCTGACAATTATATCAAACGGTTCGACATGTAATAATTTTACGGCTAATTGGTTTCTTTGTTCCCTCGCGCCGACGTCAAGTGTCGTGATTGATTAGCTGTAACGTAGCGTCGTTTAAACAGTGACATATCTTGCTGCCAATCATTATTAATTACTCAATTTAACGTGGTTATGCATTTAATTACCATGCTAAAATACGGTTAATAGATCTTCGAGTCTGTTATACATAAATCAAGCTATTTATACTAAAAGTCAGCGGAAAAAAGTGAGCTTATTATACTGACCTACTTATGTAGCTTGACTGCGATCGTCACATTGACCTATTATTCGGCCTAGTTTTTGCAACTCATGCTGAAACTTCAGTACACCTAGTCTTTGATAATAAGTTATACTTACGTCAATAACATGATCCTACATGCTTTAATTAAGTACAGGCTTTGTTATGTTACTTTTAAACTAAATAACAAGCCGTGCTTGTCGTTGTCGATGTTTTCTAGTAAAGTGACACGCAGCCTGACAAAGTAAACATACTTTTAATTAAATGTAATTCCAGCGTCCTCTTCCCGTAAGTATTTCACAAAAATGCGTTACAATTTGTTCAGAAAGGCGACGTAATTCCTGCATTTTTTAAGAGATTTGTTTGGATTCGTGAGCCACAAGTTTATTTACTCTGCAGTTCTGCTACGCGCTCAGACAATCTAATGACAATACGACGAGTAGTAGTAGTTCTAAGTTTTATGCGTTTGTGTATGTCATTGTAAAGTTAGACCAAATTACATTGCTTCAGTTATCTTTAGGTCTAAAAACTGGAGCAGACTTAGGTATATGTATTTTTTGACATTAATAATTTAATATAGTTTTAGTAGCGCTTGGTGGCTAGCATATTAATACACAAGTGATGAGACACACCGACATAACTTTTAACTTTGAACAAACAATATAAAATTAAAATCAATGACCGATTCTTTCCCGATATTTATTTGTACAAATCTGTTGGGCACATTTTGTCGTCGAGTTGTTAACAATAAAACGGTGGCCGTTGTTTCATTTAATGGCAATTTTATAGGTTTTCGATATTGTTGCGTCAACAGTGCCGTCCGCGTTTATTGTATTTATCTTTTACAAACTATTATTTGACAGTTAGTGGAGACAGTATCATGTTTTTGTTTTATATATCTGTCTTCATTTTTATTGCAGAGAATTTATCTCTCCAGTATTAAAACATAAACTAGAAGATTCTTTCATATAGTCCCCGATCTTGCTAACGTTTTATCAAAATAGTCCAAATGTGTACGTGTTCTAAACTCATTCCTCTCAATAAATAAATGTTTTTACATAAATATAGCCAAAACGAATTCATGTAGCTGTTAGTCGCATAAATGTTAGTAAGACTATTCAGAGATAACAAACTGCAGTATGCTAAGACACATAATCTAGAAATGACAACATCCACTAAACGTAGTTTGTTCATAACATCATGTTCATATAAGTACTCTGTATTTATAAACAGGTACATGCAATTAGGTATTAATAGCTAAGCATATACATATAGGTATTATTATAATCTTTATCTTTATAGAGTTATATAATAATAATGAATGCTGATTTTCTATCTCGTTGCATATTGTCGTTATATTTCGATTGAAATAATTGTTAATTACAATGTGAACGACAGGATGGCTAGTTTTATTTTCACTGTGCATTGTTACTTAATTAATTTAATTAAGAGCTGCCACGCGCAGTGTTCGCTAATTTTATAAACAGTGAGTAAATAAAGAGCATAATTGATGATTCACTGGCGTAAGCACACATTAAACACGATGTTATTTTAACAAAACTGAGAACGAGATTTTTCTCAGTAGAATTGCGACTAAGCCGCTTTATATGAAGGCATTTTCCAGTTGAAAGTTAAAAGGAAACTTCTTAAACTTAGCTCGCGACTCCATCAAGTGGATTATCAATTAAATATTTACTAATAAAATTACTACTATAAACTAATTTATAAATGAGAAAGTAACTCATTATGTCTATCCTTTTTTTCCGAATTTTATTTTTTTCTTAACTGATTAAATATCATATTAGCATGGTGGTAGAACTCATCCCGGGAAAGGGCATTTGCTAATTTCAATAAACTGCGTGGGCATTATTTAATTTATCATGAATAAGAAGGTAGATTTTGTGATATTTAAGAAAATATGCATTATATCAGCATCTTGTATCTTCAGTTTGCTTCATGCAGCAGGATTATCAGTTGACAGCCTTGAGTCGTGTGTGGAGGAAATGACGAGACATGTTTATCCCACGCTGAGAGACTATTGCTAATGTCGAGTGTTGCAACTGGCAGATTAAGACTCGAAGCGTTTGGATATTCTGGAGATAGCATCGTCTTAGACGTATGTTATGCTTATATGTAGGAATGCATGTTTGTAACATATTTAAACATATACGTGTGTAAATGTATTCAGAAGTTTGTTTTCTATTGTCTTATCTAATATGCTAATTAAACTAAAATATGTATTATTGGTATGACTATTATAGAGTATCCTGTCATCCGTTTTCTCTGTAATTTTCTTGGCGTTAGAACTAAGGTATATTTTTCGGGTTAAACCTTTTCACTTGACTACCCAAGGACTATACCTAACATAAAACGATCACAGTTTATTTTCGTACAATATTGACCAGAAAATTATAAATACATATTTTGCTTGAATATTCACGGTTGAAATTAGTCAAGTGTATCCGATACAAGAGGGTCAAAGCCCCAGCGGCTGGCGTTTCATGGGCTATGAATAAGACCCCGCATTTTACGACTACCCACAACTTGTAGACAATTAGACGCCGGACAATAAACTCCGTCTCAACTACAAACTATGTTTGGTGCTCACTTTGATTATTGAAATCACAAAAGTTTTAGTAATAGTATTCTAAATATTTTTTATTTACGACGTAATACACCAAAAATATTTCGTGTTCTTTGTATTAGCCTCTCAAGCGCCCGGCCACCGTGTCACGGTTGAATGTTCTACCCCCGTCAAGCGCCCCGCCACCGTGGTACGGCAAAACGATCTTACATTTAAAAAACGTAGAAACGAAATGCTTAAACTATGTTTATCCCTTACAAACATATTTGAAATTGAAGCTGATGAAACGAGACGACGATCTAATGCACACACTTGAATAAGTGGTTGATATAGGCCAGAGAGCACCTTAAACAACATCTGACCCAACGACATGTTCCTCTATGACCAATATTGTAAATCCTTTTTTTAACTAATTTTAAAGATTTGAGTATATTTTACAGTTGGATTTTAATGTCATTATTCATTAACTACACAATAAGACCCTTCGTCATATTATTTTTTTTGCCTAAAAATATTTTTTAGACTTTCTTCAAACACATGCCAAAAGCACAAAATATTCAGATTAAACCGACTATTGTACTACCACTATCAAATATTATTTGTGGTTTATTTTTTTAATCCATAGCAAATTTTATGTAGATTTTAAATATATAAGGTATGACTAGGGTGTTAGTATTAAAATATGACGGAATCGGCGCTTAAACGCCAACCGCCAATTCAATTTCGCGCGCCATTTTTGGCCTGGACGCTTAACGGTATATTTGAATTTTGACGTTGGGGCGATCGAGAGGTTAGCACCAAAGATCTCATAACATAAAAATAATCTGAATCTGAGCATCTGAAAGAAACAATTCATAAACAGGTGTAAAGTGTAGGATGAAAACAGAATATCACAGAGTGTATGAATCGCTTGGAACTAATTGTCATAACTGCATTCAATTATACGCTACAACGCTACGGACACAAGACGGCGCGGTGTGAGCTTTTCCCTTAAGCTAGTGACGTCACAAATTCTACCCGGCTTTGTGCTCTACTCTGGACAATGCGGTTTTGACATGGTAATTTTCCACACTGTTGTGTATCGCTGAAAAATGAAAATGAAAGAATTTCGTAGTCCGAGCCTAAAGCTGTGCAAAAATGTGGTAACAGATTTTATAGCATTCGTTGCGATGCAGCAAGGTGGTAATGTCGTACTGTGATATAGTTTTACGATCAAAACATGAGTATAAAAAATAAAAAAATAGTCAACTTGCATATTATGCCAACTGCCAAAGCTTACATGCTTTTTGGCACCGCCATAAAACATTTTGACGCCGACATTTGACATTTTAAATTTTCCGCTCCCATAATAATAACGTAGGTATAAATTAATATTAATTAACATAATTACTGACAGCGTTTATTGTTTATGAAGGTTCCCCGCTGACTGCTGACGCGAGCACCTTTAACAATTATGAGGGTTCAAATTGTATAATTACCTTCTTAAGTAGCGAATTATGTGAAACATTCAGGTTTAGATATAAAATTTATTAAAAAAATACATTTGCTATAGATCTCTAATCTAAGTGTCAATATAAGCAAAAGATGAAATAAAAATCGAAATGGTATGAAACGAGACGTGACTCAAAAAATAGCACAGTGAAAAGCTTGCTACATATTTAGCGTTAACGAGACATATTAGATACTGGTCCCGGGTTCCTAGAAATCTAAAACCAGTACCCAACGTACGTCATGGACGCATACTAACCGAAATTTATTAGAACATTTCACCTCGTTTTGGAGATTTTGTGAGCTCCTCTTAACTTAAAAACCGTTCCCATGTTCGTTTTGTTACTCCTATTAAATTACTCAGTGGGCTCCACTTTTTGGTTATCATTTTTTTAAATAAATAAATTCTTCACTTCTCATTTTGTTGGTAGGTACCTCTCTATAAAAAAATAAAAGCCGTATTTACCTGGTGTTAGGCCTATGCTATTTTTTTTTTTTTTTTTTTTTTTTTATTATTGGACAACTCACACACGGTCATTTGATTCCAAACTAAGCAGAGCTTGTACTATGGTAACCAAATAACTGATAAACATACTTATATACTTCTAAATACATACTTATATAGATACATTAAGATCCAGGCTCAGAACAAATACTCGTGCTCATCACACAAAGATTTGTCCCAGGTGGGATTCGAACCCACCACACGCGGCGCTACGGTTGTTGCGGCGAGCTTAAACCACTGCGCCAAACGTGCAGTTAAACATATATGGTCTATGGTCAAAAACATGAAAACATGTAATTACACGGCATTATAATAATAGTGATTGCGTGCGGGTCGTTTGTGCCTAAATGTTACTAATTAGCTTTGACCATGTTTGCGATCAAACTGTAATTAGTTGTTAGATGTGAATTGCATGTTTTTATTTATTTTTTATATTTTTAAAGGACCAGTGAGCTATTAATAGTATTAAAAACCACACCACTCCTCAATATACCTAATGATTACTAATAAAAGATGTCCGCTATACACATTCTTGGAAAGGAAGAAGAACATAAATTGTTATATATATTTTAACGTTGTAAGGCTATGGAGACTTACAGTTCCGTCTGAACATTGTCACCAGGCAGTAAAACATCTATATAAATTGTTTAAAGAAACTAGTACTCTGATCATTAGTAATCATAATTGTATCTTTTGTCATGTTAGACTCGTTCAGTAAAAATTCTGTCGTACATTTTGCATACAATTAAGCTTATTAGAAAAAACAATAACATTGCAAATCATTATAGTTCGATACAAATAACTCACAGAAAGGAGATTAATGCGCTCCATTATTAAAACTCCGTTCCAGTCGATGCAAGTAAGTAGTTACCAGAATAATTGTAAAATATTTTACGTTCCTATCCGATTTTCCGGGAAAACCTTAATAATACAGTAATCCTCTTTATCGCAATATCATATATTAATACATCAGTGCTCTCATTAGCGGCCAATATTCCATAACGGCATGTGAAGGGTTGTGTAACAAATTGCGTCAGGACATGGCTGATATTAGCTAACTCCGTCAGTTGTTTGCAGGGAGTTACGTGACACTTATTACATTAATTCATCTTCACCCGATTTATGGCATAATTAATCAAGTAATTCTCATATTTATCAGGCTTGACTCATCAGTTTGTCAGCCGTGTTTGGTCATGCTGCATCATAATCACGTCGCGCTTGGAACTGTCTTCTTGATTAAGGCTTCCTTGATTATGTTCCGCCAGGGACGATTTGATTAGCGCGGCCAACGTGGTCGAAATATGGACGTGCCTAGTGGTTGATCATGTCCACTAATTGAGGAAAATATAAGATAAATAGAACTGGCTTAGAGTTATTACGATGCGACACGTGTTTGCAACACTAGTAAAACGTAGATAAACTCTAAAATATATTTTTTTTTACTAAATGATAAAAGGTGTTTTGAAAGCTGATGGGATGAACTTCCTGCGCCCAAGTTGTTTTAAATAATAATAAACGTTTTGATAATTTTCATTATTTTGACAACAATAAGAATGGAAGAGGGCAGTTTTATAGCAGGACAAACTAATCGTAACAATATTGTTGGACGTTAAGTGTATAATCCAATAACAGTGTTTTGTTTTCCTTGTCGATTTTCTTTGATGTAACGGGATATTGTCGCAGCTGGCTAATGATGGCGGATCATTTAGTAGAAATAATGCGCTGCCGTCGTTTCTCTCGGACCTTTTGACTATAAAGGAATGTCGTTGTTAAGGAAAAACACATTGTGTTCATTTATTGTATTAAGTCATTTAAACAAAAGCTTTTCCGCTACCGCCCTCTACATTGTACGAAGTAACTGAATCTTCACAAAGAGTAACGTAATGAACACTGTATTTTTTAGATTTTCAATTTTAACGTAACAGTATCACGGTCGGATTTATTTCGCTTATATACTTATTCTTTTTATTTTACGATAATGTTGAACGTTTCAATTGAAATAGATGTATCTATGTTTCGCCATTTAGGTCGAATATAGTCCTCTGTGATATGGGGCAAGTCTTAAAACAGTTTATAATATTTTAATCGTATAAGTATAAGATTTTAGATTCATTCAGCAAAGCAATTGCAGATAATACGAACAATTTATTTATTTTACAGTATCTTTGTATGTGTTTACTATTTCACAGTGGTTTTGAAATGTAAACGTGATCCCGCAGTAGGTCCCCCGGAGACAGTCCTCGGCTGCTGGCAATGGATCACTCGGGTCTCAGGAGCCGCGCGAGCCACTGTGATGTGAATGAACAATGTGAACCGTGATCAGGTCATCACTAATGTATGTGCATATACTTTCATGCAAAAATGTGGCTTACTTTTAAGGCTTTGCAATAGTCCTATATCTGGGATCAATCTATTTATTTACGTTTTCAAAATTATTATTTATAAATTGGATAAGATTTAAAAGTTTTAAATGATATTTCAATATGTACATGCATAAAAAAATCTGACGGATTTGATTCATAATACTGTGATATTTTCGTAACAATTCAATTGTACAATTTAACAACTCTACAATTATCAGAAATTGTATCAGCCAACCTCAAAAACACAATGTATTTTGAGTACGAGAGTTTTAACAATAAGCCCCACTGAATGAATTGTGCCGAAAATACAACTGAAATATTTATTTATTAATAAAACAGAATCATTGAACAAGAAGGAAGTAAAATTGGAATTTTATTATTTGGAAGTTTTCATACTTTGTTTTATATGACAAAGGAACGGTATTGTGAATACTTACTTCAAAGCAAGAAACTATGTAGCAGAACGAATCGGAGCAGGAAATAGTATGCAGCAAATAAATAATGATTAACACAAACCAAAAAGGATACCCTTTCTGAAAACTTTATACCGAGACTGATGTTTGAGATTACATGCGTTGTCGCGTGTGACTGTAAATATGTGTCTTTTTATATCTTGGATATTCTATAATCTGTCTTTTTCTTGCATGAAATTTAATAATGATAAGTATTTGATCCAAAATCCTTTAAATTGCCAGGGTCCACCAAGTCCAATTTAAAGTTAAATCGTGTTTTTAAAACTCATAAATCGGTCTTATTTTGTGTCAATCTTTTCGTCACTTTAAACCCTTTGCGAAAAATAATCTGTTGAGAGAGAGACATAGAGAGATAAATACAGAGAGAGAGAGAGAGAGAGAGAGAGAGAGAGAGAGAGAGAGAGAGAGAAATAATGGTTATAATGTTGTCATTATAAAGTATTTTTTACACACAATTGTGTCGGTACATTATACGTTTATAATATTAGTATAGAGATAAAAGTGCTACTTACCTCTCGTTCCTATTATTTTATAAGTTACCTACTAACAAGAACAATATATGTACCTACAAATCCTAATACCATGTTTAAGTTTAAATGTGACTTCTTTACACAATGAAACCGTGCACCAGAACAAATAAACCTACATTTTTATATACGGACAAGATATAATGTGCACAGTTGTATGATGAGCGAGCTGTGGAGAGCAGTTAATATTGTGGTACATTACTGTAATTATACAACGTAATGAGCATGTCGTCGCGCTATAAAATATAATTATCTTGTTGGCTTTTTATGCATTTGCATTCACATGTTGTTCATAATATCTTTTGTTTTAACTAACGTATGCATGTGCCTCTCCTTGCGCTGCCTCTATGTTGACAAGACTAGGTCATTTACTTAAATAGGATATAGTTGGTAGCCCAGCCAAATCTCTTGCAAACTGATTTAGCCTTTAGTATTGAAACGGAACCTACGTATACAACTATTAGTGCAAACATGATGAATTGAAAAAGATTGGATCATATGTAAACTTCTTGTTGATTTTAAAATGCAGAATTCAGTCACAGAGTAGATATCAAAGAGTGAATGAAGTATATTTTCGTTGCGCTAAAACACGGCTTAGTTTCGACTTGAATTTGTGCCTTTGCAATTTCAGACTGCCATTTACACTCTAACTTGCTTTCAGGAAATCTTTTGATTTCTTTGCTTTGTTTACATCAAACAATCTTATTAGAGTTTTTTAATTCAGGAATATCGTTGTGTTTTCACTGATGAATTTTAAAGCTGCCGCCACCACAATATGTCAAGAAAATATTTTGAAGCAATCTAAACACAAAGATGTTAAAAAACCCCACGTCATATCATATACTATCCCAGTTTCAGGAAAACGTGGCCATTACACAATATAATTGAGGGATGCACGCAGCGCGAGTCATTTCCTGCGAGAGGCTCGGAGGAGGGACAAAGGAAAGAATTCCGGAGCAGACCACGCAGTTATACGACCTTCATGGTTTATGTTCCTCCTTTCTACACATACTGCGGAAAAAACGACCAAGGAAATTCTTACCCGGTTTTAAATGTGGGAATTTTGTTAAGCGCTCTTTTGCTAGCATTAAAATACATTTTAAGCAAGAATTTTTATTTTAAAAGTAGGTACTCTATTACTAGACATATTATTAAATAGCTTATAGTTCACAATTAAGACAGAAATTAATATTTAGTAACATCAAAAGAAGGACAAAATAGATTTGAAAATTAATATACTTGTAACAGCATCGTATATTATTTTATTAAAAGTTCTGACTGTGGAATGACTTTACATTATGTATAGTATTATGTAATTTTACTAATATTTATAATTTGAGTGCCTAAATGAAAATAGACATCGCCAAATTATATTACTTTTGTGAATATTTATACTCTAATTAAGGCACAAAAGTGTCAACAACAACAGTACTATAGTAGAGAGGGGATCCACTTTGTTAGGGAATTTACTACGCGCAGTAAAACTACGCACAACAAGAAAAGTTTCAATTATTATTGATGTTATAAGTAACAACGGCGAAAGAACATTACTTTTATTTGTGCAGATGATCGACACGACAACATTGACACTTTTATTTGGATGAAATAAAAAATCAGCAAACGTTCTTCCCTCATACAAAGTCGATATTGCAATACATAAATTCCAGTATTTTTTGTTCAGACATTCCATTTTTCCAGCGAATGGAACGTTACTGACGAACGTGGACCAATTGTGCTCACTTCAAACGTAACACTCGAAATCGACGATCATTGAAGTAAAACTATTGATTGAGGTGAGGTAAAATTAATTTAATCGTCATTGCTGTATTTGTTTTCATCGATTCTTGAGTCTTTAACAATGTCTTGGCTTTGCGCGAGTCGTTAATTTTGGATATAAAGAACAAGCTGACCCATGCAACTTCGCTTGCGTCGCATAAAAGAGAATGGGTCAAAATGTCCCCATTTTTGTAACATTTTTTACTGCTGTTCTGCTCCTATTGATCGTAGCGTGATGATGCCTTCCTCAATAAATGGGCTATCTAACACACAAATATTTTTTCAAATCGGACCCGTAATTTCTGAGATTAGCGCGTTCCAACAAACAAACTCTTCAGCTTTACAATATTAGTATAGATTAATGCAAGTTAAAGTATGGACTTGACGAGTCAGTCGTATTCGAAGGTCCTTCGATCATATCAATTAGTACAGAGGTCAACACAGCTCATGTTTGTCAAATTTTGTCTACATTAATATTCTTTGTTCGTCTCCCAAATCAAATAGTGAGCAAATTGTACACGTTGATGAGCTATATACCTTATGTGTGTTTCTCTAAACACACAGAAACTAATTACGTATAGTGCTCATGTTGAATATCGTAAAAGTAATTATAATGGTGTATTGGTTGCCAAATCTCAGTTCTCTCTCAGTTGTTTACGAAAACCGGTAAAGATATCCAATAATTGTTTTTATCATTTTAAAATATGTCTTTAAAAATATTTTTAATAGAAAGTTTCAAAATACAATTCCATTTAAAATGAGTAAGGATTTCGAAGGTGAGCGATTCTGTGCTTTATTTAATTTTCTGCAAAAATCATAATAACATTACATTACATACAATAAAGTTCTAAACAATTTCCGTAAATTGCTGATTGCATTTTTTTCTTATCATCATAAATAAAATGTCAACAAGGACAAACTTTTCGTATAAATAAATAAATAAAATGTTTGTGTAATTTTCTGTAGGAACTTATTTTCACATCAACAAGGGACATCGCTCGGTCAGTTTTTCCTCTTACTTATGAATTAAGTATTAGGTCACGATCGTCACTTGCTATATAATATAATTTTCATGCATTAGAAAAAATAACAACGTAATGCGCTTGTCGTCGCGATATGAAATATAATTATCTTGTTGGCTTTTTATGCATTTGCATTCACATGTTGTTCATAATATAACTTATGTTAAAACAAACGTATGCATGTGCCTCTTCTTGCGCTACTTATATGTTGACAAGAGTAGATAATTTACTTAAATAGGATATAATTGGTAGCCCAGCCAAATCTCTTGCAAATTGATTTAGCCTTTAGTATTGAAACGGAACATACGTATATAACTATTAGTGCAAACATGATGAATTGAAAAAGATTGGATCATATGTGTATAAACTTCTTGTTGATTTTAAAATGCAGAATTCAGTCACAGAGTTGAGATATCAAAGAGTGAATGGAGTATATTTTCGTTGCGCTAAAACACGGCTTAGTTTTGACTTAAATTTGTGCCTTTGCAATTTCAGACTGCCATTTACACTCTAACTTGCTGTCAGGAAATCTTTTGATTTCTTTGCTTTGTTTACATCAAACAATCTTTTTAGGTTTTTTAATTCAGGAATATCGTTGTGTTTTCACTGATGAATTTTAAAGCTGCCGCCACCACAATAGTTGAAAAAAAGATGTTAAAAAAACCTCACGTCATATCATATACTATCCCAGTTTCAGGAAAACGTGGCCATTACACAATATAATTGAGGGATGCACGCAGCGCGAGTCATTTCCTGCGAGAGGCTCGGAGGAGGGACAAAGGAAAGAATTCAGGAGCAGACCACGCAGTTATACGACCTTCATGGTTTATGTTCCTCCTTTCTACACATACTGCGGAAAAAACGACCAAGGAAATTCTTGCCCGGTTTTAAATGTGGGAATTTTGTTAAGCGCTCTTTTGCTAGCACTAAAATACATTTTAAGCAAGAATTTTATTTTAAAAGTGGGTACTCTATTACTAGACATATAATTAAATAGCTTTTAGTTCACAATTGAGACACTAATTAATATATAATAACATCAAAAGAAGGACAAAATAGATTTGAACATTATTATACTTATTATAGCTCTGTATATTATTTTATTATAAGTTTTGACTGTGGAATGAGGTTAAATTAAACTTTTAAATAATTTTACTAATATTTATAATTTGAGTAAATCAATATAGACATGGCCAAATTATATTACTTTTGTGAATATTTACACTCTAATTAAGGCACAAAAGTGTCAACAACAACAGTAGGGAGGGGACGCACTTCGTTAGGAAATTTACTACGCGCAGTAAAACTACGCACAACAAGAAAAGTTTCAATTATTATTGATGTTATAAGTAACAACGGCTAGAGAACATTACTTTTATTTGTGCAGATGATTGACACGACAAATGAAACGACGACATCAAAATAAAGCACTTTTATTTTGATGAAATAAAAAAAATCTGCAAACGTTCTGCCCTCATACAAGGTCGATATTGCAGTACATAAATTCCAGTATTTTTTGTTCAGACATTCCATTTTTCCAGCGCATGGAACGTTACTGACGAACGTGGACCAATTGTGCTCACTTCAAACGTAACACTCGAAATCGACGATCATTGAAGTAAAACTATTGACTAAGGTAAGGTAAAATAATTTCATCACTGCTGTATTCGTATTCATCTATTCTTGTATCTTTGACGATATCATCGCTTAACGAGTTGTTAATTTTGGATAAAAAGAACTAGCTGACCCACGCAACTTCGCTTGCGTCGCATAAAAGAGAATGGGTCAAATTTTTCCCCATTTTGTAACATTTTTTACTGCTGCTCTGCTCCTATTGATCGTAGCGTGATGATGCCTTTCTCAATAACTGAGCTATATAACACTGAAATCATTTTTCAAATCGGTCCAGTAGTTCCTGAGATTAGCGCGTTCAAACAAACAAACAAACTTTTCAGCTTTATAATATTTGTATAGATTAATGCAAGTTAAAGTATGGACTTGACGAGTCAGTCGTATTCGAGGGTACTTCTATCATATTAATTAGTACAGAGGTCAACACAGCTCATGTTCGGCAAATGTTGTTTAAATTAATATTCTTTGTTCGTCTCCCAAATCAAATAGTGAGCAAATTGTACACGTTGGTGAGCTATATGAGTATACCTCTATGTGCGTTTCTCTAAACACACAGAAACTAATTACGTATTTAGTGCTGATGTTGAATATCGTAAAAGTAATTATAATGGTGTAGTATTGGTTGCCAAATCTCAGTTCTCTCTCAGTTGTTTACGAAAACCGGTAAAGATATCCAATAATTGTTTTTATCATTTTAAAATATGTCTTTAAAAATATTTTTAATAGAAAGTTTCAAAATACAATTCCATTTAAAATGAGTAAGGATTTCGAAGGTGAGCGATTCTGTGCTTTATTTAATTTTCTGCAAAAATCATAATAACATTACATTACATACAATAAAGTTCTAAACAATTTCCGTAAATTGCTGATTGCATTTTTTTCTTATCATCATAAATAAAATGTCAACAAGGACAAACTTTTCGTATAAATAAATAAATAAAATGTTTGTGTAATTTTCTGTAGGAACTTATTTTCACATCAACAAGGGACATCGCTCGGTCAGTTTTTCCTCTTACTTATGAATTAAGTATTAGGTCACGATCGTCACTTGCTATATAATATAATTTTCATGCATTAGAAAAAATAATTTCATGAATATATATTTTTTTTGTTTTTAGAGACAACTCCCGCACTAAGAATTGCTCTTGTATCGCGGGGACTTTTACAAACATACAAACAACGGACACAAAGCACAACCAGACCCGAAACAATTACTTGTGGATCGCACAAATTTACTTCAGAAATCTGCTATAAAAATATTAATTTAAGTTAATAAAAAAAAAATGTGAACGGGACTCTAACAGCCGAAAAAATAATTACATTCAAGTTTAACCAAATAATGTTAATGTTTTCTCAGAACTCAAACTTTGCGAGGTTTCGGTGTAGTGACAGTTCATAGCGATAAATAACTAATCATTCGTTCGGGTGCAAATAGAACGTATTATGCCAAAGCTCTTTCATCTGAACGTCACAGCAGTAGCGTCAAGTGCACTCGGCACGATCAACACAAGCGCTAGTCGTTCGATTATTGCGACGATCACAACGCTTTGTGAATACACACAAAGAAAAGAGCGCGCTAATTGAGACACTTATTCTGTAGACTGTGGCGTGGTAGTACAGAATATATCGGAGCTACGATTGTAAAATCGTTCTATCTAGGAATGCTCATTTACCAAAACTATTTTATAAGAATTTATGTAAGTTCTACCTCAATACTTCTCTAAACTAGAAACAGGCAGAGAACAAAATTAGTAATTTATGATCAAGTTCCAATAGTTTCTGAACTTAACGAGAATAAACAATTGAGAAACATCCTACATTCCTGTATTCTATGAAAAGGTCACGGCAATATTCTAGAAAGTGTAATAAAATAATCCAGACACTAACTTTGATGTGGCGGACGCCTAAAGTTAACAATATCTTTTTATTATGTATTAATAAAATACGAGCATTACGTGTTTGATATATTTATTGACAGAGAATGCCAAATCGTTATATGATTAATATATGGCATCTACCATAGAGTAGAAGGAGTTTAGGTGGAGTTTAGGTTCACCACATTTCTCCCCTCCTAACCTCTTAGCTGTTCTGCTGAATATAAGATGCAGCCAACACCTGGTTGAGGTGTCGGCGCCAGACATCGCCGTTGTCGGTGCGGATCTCATAATGAAGTCGGCCTAGACGTCTTGTGACAGTACCAAACTGCCAATGGTGCTTAGCACTCGTGTAGTCACGGGCCTGTACTCGTTCGCCGACTTCCAACTGTCTGACCTTGATCTCTTGATGTTTTGATGTAGTTTTTTTATGGGTGTTTCTAAACATGCAGTGTAATGCTGTTCGAACTTCTCTTCCAAACATTAACTGATAAGGTGTCTGACCATTCAAGTTTGGTGTCCGTCTGAGGCGAGTTTTTACCATGACAAGTTTCTCTTGAAGATTACCCCTTTCTCCCTCTAAGCTTCGTAAGATTCTCTTGACTGTTTGTACGTATCGTTCAGCTTGTCCATTGGTTGCAGGGTGGTATGGAGCAGAGGTTTTGTGCGAAATCATACAGTCTTTTAGAAATTTTTCGAACTCTCCCGATACGAATTGTCGGCCATTGTCTGAGACAAGGAGTAGAGGTGTTCCATAGGTGCAAAATAGTTCTTTCAATTTTTGGATGCACCAAGAGCTTGTCGTTGATTTAGTAGGTATAATCTCTGTCCATTTCGAAAATGCGTCTACAACTATTAAAAGATAGTATCCGTAAACAGGTCCGGCAAAATCAATATGAAGCCTTTGCCAGGGGCCCTTTGGGTGTTCCCAGTGGTGTAGTGGTGCTTTCTCTGGTTCATTTTGTTGTAATCTACATGTTCTACAGGACTTAACTTTTGTTTCGATATCATTGTCAATTCCTTTCCAGTATACAAAACTGCGGGCCAGTAGCTTCATTTTCACAATGCCCGGGTGACCGAGGTGTAGTTCGTCCAGCACTCGTTCGCGTAATGTTTTTGGGATTAAGACTCGCGTTCCTCTTAGTATACATCCATCTTGTAAAGTAAATTCATTATCATTGTAACCGAGCGTTTTAAGTGATCGGCCAGTTTGTAATGCGAGTACTAATGGTGTATAATCGGAATCAATACTTGTCTCTTTCGCTATGATATTTGGGTTGACATCAATGGTATGTATTTGTTGAAGTTGAAAGCTGTAATTCTGGTCCATTTTGTTTGCCTTTGTGTTTTCTACTGGGAACCTGGATAGGTAATCTGCATTTGAGTTGTTAGGCGAAGTTCTGTATTCAATGTTGTAGTCAAATCCAGATAAGAAATGAGCGTAGTGGAATAATCGCATTGTACTCATTGCTGGTAACGTTTGATGTGGGTGGAAAATTATTGTCAGTGGTTTATGGTCTGTCACTAGGATAAATTTTCTACCGTAACAATAATAAAAGAACTTCTTCAATCCCCAGTATATGGCAGTAGCTTCTTTGTCAATTTGGCTGTACTTCTTCTCGCTATCCGATAGTGTTCTGGAAGCGAATGCTATCGGTCTTTCTGATCCATCTGGGAGTCTATGTGATAGTACTGCTCCGATTCCCAGTGGAGATGCGTCTGTTGCAAGAACCAAGGGCCTCTTGGGATCAAAATGTATAAGTACTCTTTCGCTTAGAATTTCTTTTTTAATGTGTATAAAGCTCTGTTCGCATTCTGTAGACCATCGAAAACTAGATTCTTTCTTGAGTAAGTTGTTCAGTGGATTCGTGATCGATGATAGGTTGGGTATAAATTTGTTGTAAAAATTTGCCATTCCAAGAAATGTCCTCAATTCTGCGGTGTTGACTGGGCGTTCTGTTTTAATTATTGCGTTAATCTTTTCTCTGTTTTTGTGTAGACCTTCTTTGTCGATAGTGTGTCCCAAATAGTCGATGCTTGTTTTGAAAAAGTGGCACTTATTTTTGTTTACTCGTAGGTTACTTTCTTTTAGTTTGTCTAACACGAGCTTAAGTCTCTGTAGTAATTGTTCTTTGTTGATGCCTTGAATGATGATGTCATCAAAGAAACATTTTACACCTTCGAGATCTTGAAGGAGTTTATCCATAAATTTCTGCCAAAGGCTCGGCGCGACCTTAACGCCGAACATTAGGCGGTTCACCTTAAAAGTGCCTCGATGCGTACTTAGTGTTTGTAGCATTGCGCTTTCTTCATCCATTGTCATGTTGAGATATGCCTGGGTGATGTCGAGTGTACAGAATAGTTTACCTCCGTTCATCTCTGCAAATATATCTTCTATCATAGGTATTGGATATTGTTCATCTTGTATGACTTTATTTAGTGTAACTTTATAATCAGCGCACAATCGGATACTCCCATTCGGTTTGACAACTGGTACCACTGGAGTACCCCAATCAGAGTGGTCGACTTTCGTGATGACACCCTGTTTGCATAGTCGCTCGATCTCTTCATCCACTTTGGTTTTTAAAGCGTACGGTATTCTACGTGGTTTGATAAAAATTGGTCTTGTGTTTTCTTGTAGATTTAGGTGTCCTCTGTAATTGGGTATTTCGCCTAAGTCGGATCGAAATACTGATGTCTTGTAAAGTTCCAAAAGCTGGTCTAATTCTAGATTTTCTGATTGCTGTAAAGTTTTTATATCTGCTAAATTTAGAGTTTCGAGTTCTTTCATCCAACGTTGTTGTTGATGAGGTATAATTTACCGTGGAATTCTTTTCCTTGGCATCTGCATTGAACGTATGCAACACCTGCAGGTTCGATTACTTCGCCGGTATATGTTTTGAGTTTTATATTAGTTTTAAAGATTCTTTTGCCGATTTTCAATTTTCTGTAGTCTCGTAATGACATAGAAGTAAGTGTGGCTCCAGTGTCAAATTCCATTTTCATCTTAGCATGTTCAATGTGTACCGTTATCATGTATTTTTCGGATGTTTCACCAGATATAACATTAATATCATTCCATTCATCATCATCGCTTATCGCTGAGTCGTTTAATTGATTTATATCCGGTGTAGTCTTACTGGGCTTCGCATCTGAGCGCCGTTGTAGACACACACTAGCTAAGTGTCCGACCTTCTTGCATTTATAGCATGTTATGTTTATAGCGCTACATTTCTTGGTTTCGTGATTTAAACCACAGCGGAAACATTTCCCTTTTAAATCTCTTGGTGTGATTCCTCTAAAAGGAGATTTTTTTGAATTATTGTAGGAATCAGTGGAAATTTTATTGATATTGTCACTACTTGGTTGTTCATTCGGAAGCATTGATGTATTTTCTGCTTTACTCATTTCAATAGATGTTGCAATCTGTGTCAGGTGTTTAAATGTACATACTGTTCGGTCTTGTAAAATTTTTGTACGTGCGTCGCTATCTTTCAATCCTCTTATGAGTTGAAGAGATAAAAAGCTTTCTGAAATGTTTTTCTGGCAGTGTTGACATTTAAATTCGCAGTTGGTAGTGAGCTTTTTTAAATCTGCGGCGTATTGCGCTACTGTTTCATCCGATTTTTGAGTTCTCGATATAAATTTATGTTGTAGAACCCATTTGCTAGGTTTTGGGTCTAAGTAGTCGTCAAGTGTTTCAGTAATTTCGTTAAATGTCTTATTCAATGGTTCGTCTGGTGCTATTAAATCACATAATTTTTCATGGAGTTCTGGTGATAATGTAGACAGAAGAATATTTGTCTTCATGTGGGGCTCAGTAATTTCATTAAGTCTAAAGTACACTTCCAGACGTTTTTTAAAGTTATTGAACGTTTCTGATTCATGTAAAGGATTAAATTGTATTTTTGGTATAATCTTATGGTATTGGTATATTCTATGTTGGTCTTCCTGTCGCTGACCTTGAATAATGGTTTTTTTTGTTAAAAGTTTTGATACTAAAATAGTGTGAAGTTCTTCGAATTCGTAGCCGTAATTTTGTTCGTGTAAATACGCTGTTTCATCGTTATCATCTATGGTTTTGTTTTCTATCTTCTCTTGTAACTCTCGCAGTGCTGTTATGGTGTCCTTCAAGGCTGCGGAGCGAGCGGTGATGTCCTCGTCAGACATCGTCGCCCTCTGCTCGATGTAGGTATCGAGTCTGGTGAGCATCCCACGTAGGGTGCTCCGTTTTTTACGTAGCTTTTCCATTTAGGTTCAGTTTTTCCTCGTCGCCAATATTATGTATTAATAAAATACGAGCATTACGTGTTTGATATATTTATTGACAGAGAATGCCAAATCGTTATATGATTAATATATGGCATCTACCATAGAGTAGAAGGAGTTTAGGTGGAGTTTAGGTTCACCACACTTTTAGTGAGACCAGACAAGATCTAGAAGTTTCCATGATCTATTCATTGATGGACTTCATTGACATTTCGAAGTAACGTTAACGAGAATGATATTCTACTGAACTTTATAAAATAAATATTATTCGGCCCTAGTCTATAAGCGTCATTAGATAACAATAAAGGTTAGCTACATATTCAGTAGATGAGTACGCCTACGCCACGCAAAGTACGTCATCGACGCAATTCTTAGATTTTGGCTTTTTATTTTTATGTAATATGTCGTTTGTAAGCTTGTAATGTTTCATTGAATAAAATACTATCGAAATAACAATCCCACGATTAGAAATGTTCAGCCGCCTTTCACGTTTTCGCCTTTTACATTTTTATTTATATAACACTAGGAAATTGCGAATTCTGAAACATGATGTTTTATCAGGTTATTTGCCACATTTCGGCTTCGTAGAAAATGGAAGCCGGCTTCCTAGCAATACGGAAATCCAATCTGTTCCTAGGCACAACTCGTTACGTCGATGAAATAAGATTTTTACTCAATATTCCCACGAGATTCAATCCTGCCCGTGATTGATGTAAATCAGTGACTCAATTGAAAGCCGATAAATGTGTTAAATTCACAGAAATGTTTGTTATAATCAAACATTTTGTCGAGGGAATAGCGAACCGTTACAACCATCGAGATGACGGCGTGAATAATTGGAACCGTGCAAGCGCCACATATCCTGTTATTTTAATATTGCGGTTATAAGCTTATGAATAAGCCTATGTAGATACATATAATAGATTCAACAGACAAAATAAATTAAATACAGATAATATAATAGATTAAGAATAAGTAAACCTCTTTCTTTGCGACTCGAATTCTTAGTTAAACATTGAAAGAGCCTGTAGAATTTCCTTTTCAGGGACATACTTCACCTG
Source organism: Anticarsia gemmatalis (assembly GCF_050436995.1). Classification (NCBI taxonomy): domain Eukaryota; kingdom Metazoa; phylum Arthropoda; class Insecta; order Lepidoptera; family Erebidae; genus Anticarsia; species Anticarsia gemmatalis. Next base: position 3,735,667 of record NC_134763.1, on the reverse strand, counting down.
TCAAGTTTCAGGCACTTTTGGCAAGTATTCGTAACTTTGGTCAAACTTCTGGCAATTGGTTGCATTCCAGAAACGGTGTGTGGTGAAACTGTCTTGGCGGTGAGAAGTACTTGTATGTTTTAACTTCCAACCTATCGGTTTTACTGACTTAGATATAGAAGTAGGTACAGTTATTTTAGTTTTATCTTTGTCAACTACGTCTTGAAAACATTGTTTAAAAATCGGTATAGTAAGTAAAATTATTTAACGGAAAATAATGTAGCTGAAATATTTAATAATAATCATTCTTCCTACACTTTAAATGTTTTTTTTCAGATAAATATACACGTACTAGTTTGTGCCATTCTAAAACAATATTTTATCCCAATTGAGTGGGTTGTGTTCAAAATCTATACACGTCCAATTTAAACTAGAACAGAAGCAATAGAGTAGCCGCAACTTTATTAATTGCCTGTCAGATACAGTGTGGAAATACTGGCTACTTCTGTACTACGTGCTCATCAACACAATATTTTTTATATTTGTAATTAATTATGTTTGTTTGAGTAAGACCGCACCCTTTTATTTCGGATCCTTAATAACAAACAGCCTTTTACTTAGCAAAATCTTTATTGAAATATTTATTTATAAAAATCGTAATATTGACACAGTCTGACATAAAAAAAAAAAAAAAAAAAAAGACAACTCCTTTTACAAACATACAAACAACGGACACAAAGCACAACCAGACTCGAAACAATTATTTGTGGATCGCACAAATAATTGTCCCGTGTGGGAATCGAACCCACGACCTCCCGTTGCAGTGGTATCGGCGTGGCGACCTAAACCACTGCGCCACAGAGGCAGTGACATTGTCATGTGGTTCGGCGAGGGTAGGTATGCCTGTAGTGTAAATACTAAGGATACTGCGATATTTATAAATCTTAACGTTGCCATTAGGATATTACAATGTCATTTCATTGTAACCCGGTTATATACGATAGTGCGTGTTCCATGTCGCGAACCCTCGTCAGTCACCGCAGCGCTATATTTACGTCGGTATAATTGAGTCGGACATCTGTCTGCTAGTGCTTGCCGCCGCACAACTGATTCAATACTCACTATTCATTACATCTCTACGTATGTCACTGTACCCCGCGTTATTGGATTTATTGGCGATATTATAACTATGTGAGAATTTTCTGCGGCTGGGTCAAGTCAAAATTTGAATGCGAAGTAACACGATTGTGATGCCTAAAGTCAAACTTTTTTGTAAAAGTACGATTCATGTAATTTTATGCAGTATACAGTTTATTAAAAAGGGTTAAGAAATAGAAGGCTAAAAGATACGACAAACTTTTCCAATTAGTGGTATTAATATAAGTAGTAGGCAATATGAACCTACGTAAAAAAGAACATTGTTTTCATAATTAGGAACAAAATTAGTTAAACTAAATTATAATATTATTTTTAATTAAGTTAGCCATCGTCAAATAAAAGTTTTAATTATAGTTTCGGATATGTTTTACTTTAGCTACACTGTGGTGTTTAGATAATAATGTAGTTTGCCTCAAGGAAAATCTTCTTTATTTTTTGCTGTCGTGGTGAAAGGGCACATTAATGTTTTATTAAACTTTTAATCACGGTCTTATACCGCCCTCATTACGGGAGGCGATCTTTGCCCAGCAGTGGGATATTAATGGGTAAAGTAATTACTTTTGTTTGTTTTTTGTATTTCATAGGTAGAATACCATACAAATCTATGCAGTGACAAATAAAAACCGGTGTCGATGGTGTAGAATGCTAAATTTTAGCAACAAACTATCTAGACTCTCGTATGGTCCTTGTGAGATATTGCCTAAGGTTGGCACTCTGCCTAGATATAAACTTCAACTCCTTACACAAACACGATCACTGTGAAGAAAAAGTTTTGCGTTACCAACAACACTTCAGGAATCAATAAAACTTGCGTACATAAATATCTTATTTATTCTCTCGTTTTTTAGTTCAATTTAGCGCATTTTCTCAAATAATATACTTTATTTTTAATAATAGAACCCATTCGAAATCTATTTAATCTAGATGGTAAAAGTTTTTTAGAAAACTGCTAAAATTCAGAAAACATTCCTGAAGTGAAACTTTTGCTAAGATTCTTGAAAAAGAACATTACTTAGCTTAATTAACGTAGTTGAAAGCCCATCTTAATACTTTTGCAAAATGTTTAACAGCAAATATTGATTTTGATAGGAGATTTTATAAAAAAACTATACACATACTACTTCGTTGACGTACATATTGCATAATGCAAAAATGCTAAAATATCTCGCAGTTCTAAAATAGGGCATGGAAACGTAACCGTATAAAATAACATGTCTTATTGGATATTATTTAAGCACAAAGCACGTTAAGATACAACGACTGCCTCCATGGCGCAATGGTTTAGGTCACCACGCCGACACCACTGCGTCGGGAGGTCGTGGGTTCGATTCCTACACGGAACAATTATTTGTGCGATCCACAAATAATTGTTTCGGGTCTAGTTGTGCTTTGTGTCCGTTGTTTGTATGTTTGTAAAAGTCTCCGCGACACAAGAGCAATTCTTAGTGCGGGAGTTGTCTTTTTAAAGAAAAAAAAATACGAAAACTTTACTGTCAGAAGTTTTTGCAATTATTCTAAATATTCTACCTACTAACAGTATTAACCATATTATTGCTGATGCGTACACATAATGTTTTTTACAAAAACGTATAGCTAAAGACTATACACGAATTCATAAATCTACTAATCAAGGGATAAAGGTTTATCGTTATAAAAAATACTTAAGTAGGTCTTAACTTTCATTTTATGTAAAGTATTATTCTAACGAGCCTAATTTATAACAGTAGGGTAATTATTTTGGGCATGTTCACAGTGACCGCATGACTAAATATATGGAGACCTTCGCAGTAATAAAGCAAGCATGTTTTACCAAGGAAAGGTTTATTTCCATTTGGAATAGATAAAAATATATTATAATAACGCTAATATTTTGCATCATGATAATATAAGGTAGAAAAAAGCTTTATCAGAAATGCAATTTGCTTAAAAATAATCACGATAGCAAGACGATACACCGCTTTATACGGTTTCTAAATAGTATCTATCTAGGTATAAAAGCGACCGCTTATAGCAATGATTTACAAAATGCCTACGAGATTAAGGCAATATTAACGTAAACTATCAATTTCATTATTGGTTGACAAGCAAAACCTCAAAACTATTTGTCATATTAGAAAGTTAATTAAGTAAAGACATAATAAGCTTTGTATCATAGTAATGATGAAAAACGACTACTTCAGTAATTAACAGTTCAGCACTTGTAAAGTGTAGATAGAGTACACAATGAATCATTACGTGACTTTCAGTTTCATTGGTCCGACGCGTTCACAATTAATGAGATATTTATTCAAGAGCAGCCACTGATGCAACTAACTTTGCCAATTTATTGCTCCACCACGCGCCTGGTAACACTGGAGTGTTTGTGTTGCCAGAGTAAATTATACCAACTACGTACAACCCTGCCACAATACGTAGATAAGGAAATTGAGAGAGAATTACCACATAAGGAGAATGAATCACAACCATGAAAAACTAAATATTTTCATGAGAAAACCAAACTATTTTTGTTTCCCAGACCTCACATAATACCTAATTAATTTCTAGCAAATATGCAAAGTCAAATAAGCTAACTACAAACTATTGTCAAATCAAAAATTTGTGGTTATTTAACGCTATTAATTAACAATGTTTAACCGAGGATGATTTAGCGTACGTTTAACTAAATAATTTGGAACCCTAGGTTTTGTATAATTCTCTTTAATAGCTCGTTTAAATAGGCACATGAAATATGATAATGAAATAATATGACCTCCATTAACGTATATTATCTGTATTTACATAAACACGGTACTTATTTGAGAGAATACTTCAATTAATTAGGTAGGCCCACTTACCGCGTATCATTACCCAATTTAGTTATTTGAATAATGTGCTATAAAACGTTTGTTTGTTAGATATTTGGGAAAATTTGCGGATACCTCTCAACAGATTGAATTTAGTTTTTATAATATTCCTTGAGATTTTATGTTCCATAAGAAGTTGTAGTTATAAGTACTGCAGATTTTGTAGAGCAACAAATTACAAAGCGGATTCGCACGAACGTCAGCGAATATGTGATGAGATCGTAAATTAGTCGCATCTGAGCGTCTGCGTCTGCATAATCCGACAGAACGTTGGGCGCACTGCTATCTGTAATTACACACAACTTACCGACGTTTACTAATTATCACTAATTGCACTACTTACGTGAAATATTTACATACAAAACTACAAAAGCGTCGAAAAAAAACCCGAGTAATATGTTCGCAACCTGCGACATTCTATCTCAACGATGCTACAACAGGTTTGTGTCTACGTATATAATTGTCATAGCAATGGTTTACTCTACAAAAGTATATGTATACTAGCGGACCCGTCAGACGTTGTCCTGTCTACACGTCTTTAATTTGTAAAAATTAATTAAAAAAACATTGTCCAGCGGACAAAATTGTGAATCTAAACCATTCTCAGATCCCCTTAAACACATACAAAAATATCATCAAAATCGGTCCAGTCGTTTAAGAGAAGTTCAGTGACATACACACTTACAGAAGAATTATATATATATAAAGATTTGCCGGTTTAGCTACTAGAACTCTAAAACAGATTTCTTTAAGATGGTAGTTTTACTAATTTCTCTTGCACAAAAAGTGTCATGACGTTTGGTGCAAAAGCCTGTCCAGTACACAGGACAATATATTCTCAGAAATGGCTGAAAAGTCTAGAAGCTATTCACGCGATGAAAATTGTCGACGTTCTTCGAACAATATGCGTTGTATTTTAGTGGCGCGGCACAATGGAGGCTGCACGTCTGTATCGGAAACGAAGGCCTACGCACACGACGTGTGTGCATACAGCCTTTGAGAAATGACAACAATATGTGAAAGACTAAAATAATCAGTTTATTTAATTTTAGTCATCATTCTATTTATAATTAATTTAAACAAAAGTTGGAAGTTAAACAGAAAACTGTGTTTATATTTCAAATGTTGTAAACATTAGAAATTATTATCTTTACATTATCGAAATACAATCGTAATATCTTAACGTATAATTGGCGTACTTTTGAATTATTATTATCATTCAAAGTCACTTTGTAACAAAGTTTTAAATAACCTTAACTTGGTTCGTGTCAACATGCCGCGTATATTTTTTTTGGAAAAATAATGAATATTAGGTTGTACTTCTTATTACTATTTTTTTATAAAATATTTTTGATTCATAATGGTAACCCAACGTTCAGATTAAATGTTTAATGTGAGACTAAAATTGTTAATTACGTGTAGCCCTCAGTCGGACGTGCTTTTTCTAAAAGTTGTTTTTTTAATTATCACCTAGGGCTCTATAGAGTAATTTTAACTATAGGTAAAAATGATATCAACGCGATAGTATCAGTAATGTTACGAAACGATACTTTAATGTTGACTGGTCGTCATTACCATGTGTAGTGCCGAAATGTTATTATTATGTTATGGACTGCGGCAATGTAGTTGCATACACAGTAAACTACGTGTATTATCAGTTTGTTGCCCCTACTAATGAAACATAAAACCAATGCGTCACAGTTTAGCGTAAAATTGTACATTTACGTACCATAATGATTTGAGTGGAAACATAATTGTATCATAATTTCAGTTCAATTATTACCATCATAGTTTGCGGCTTTTATCAAATCATTGCACGACATCACGACCGAGGCGCCCATAACCAGTTGCGCTCACAGGTCGGTAAACAATCTGTGGGTTAAGCAACCGTTGCAGCGTTGGCGCGGTCATTCCATAGATGGGTGACCGCATAGTGGTATCTGAGCTGGACGTCTCCGTGCTTCGGAGGGCACGTAAAAAGTCGGTCCCGGCTGTTATCTACTAAGATAAGAGTCGTTAAGTCATGTCAAAGGCCTTTCGGTCGGCTTGAACAACTTTGACACTAGGTTGACCACTAACCATACGACAAACAACAACGACATTACGTACTACCCTACTCTACTCATATTAGCCACTTGTTATGAAATCAAAGTGCGGAAGAATTAAATAAGGTTGAGTAAGAATATTTAACACATAGTGTAAATATTATAACAGATAGGAGCGGTAAAGCCACGTGTATGTTTATGTTAATCCGCTCCGGGTGTCGGTCGTTTTGCATAATTACCGGCTAATCACCGGAGGATGTTCCGGCGAGCACACCTTTGCTTACAAACGGTTATATTTCGGATACGTTTGGCACACTAAGATATAAAAGTAAACTATATTTAAATAGAATAGCAGTCTTAACCTGTTTTGTGTTTTTGCTAGTAGAATGATACGGTGCAAGCCCTTACAAAGGGGTACCTTTAAGAACACATTTTACGTTAGCACCACAATTAGGTTTCCATTGATATTCCAAACACAGAAGGTCTGGATTTGCGATAAATTATTGCAATACAGTAAACATTTGGAAATAATCGAGTAGTTTTGAACATCAAGCATAGCTGTTACTTATTAAAACATGCACTGGTCGCATCCGTCATTGAAATGGCAACCATGACGTATTGAGAACGGTATTATCATAACGAGAATCACACACCGCCAGCCACACATTTATAGTGAGGTACATGAATAATAATATAATCAGAAAAAAAAGAAACAAAAATGTACTCACACCTATTGAACTTTGGGAATAACTTAAGATTAATCATTTAAGATTGGTTATATCTGCCACTTAATAACATATTATTACGACAATCTTAAAAGCCCGAATGTCATCGAGATAGAAAAAAAAACGATAATATCAAAATACGTATTGGTTTTACTTCAAATTTTCAGGCTATTATAAAACTAAAAGTAGTTATCTGTTCTAGTTAGCAACAGTGAATATGACGCAGTCAGCTTATCGACCACCGTGTCCGAAACTCGGAGCTAACTTGCATGAGCAATTATTAGTTCTAACACATTCCGTAGTTAGGTGCTAACTTCGCAAAATTACATATCGAGTTCAGGCTACCTGTCCAATTAATGTCTGAACTAGTTTAGGAATTTGTATAAAAAGATGAAGAATCTTGACTATGTATCTAGAAGAGACGGGTATAACGAATCAATTTTATTTTGTAAACGTGATTGTTTGTGCAAAAAATACTATAAGCTTCTGATTGTTTCTAGTCCTGTATATATTTGTTAGTTTTCTAAACCTCTGGTTCCAAATACTGGTCCTGTTCTGGTTTACAACGAAAAAACGAAAACTAGCGCCTACTTCACCTAGGAGTTATAAAATAATAAAATAAATTTAGCCCATTAATGTCCCACTGCTGGGCAAGGGTCTCCTCCCGTAATGAGGGAGGGTTTAGGCCTTGAGTCCACCACGCTGGCCCAGTGCGGGTTAGGGCTTTGCATGCCCTCAATAAATGTATTAAACAAATTTTAGGCATGCAAGGTTTCCTCACGATGCTTTCCTTCACCGTTGGAGCATGTGACAATTATTTCTAATACACACATAACTTCGAAAAGTCATTGGTGTTTTGCCTTGGGTTCGAACCTGCAACCTCTTGCGTGGGAGGTGTCAACTTATACCACTCGGCTATCACTGCTCCTGGAGTTATACCGATTTTATATTTTTTAATAAGTTCCTATGATTAACCATTGGACCTGCTACCGCAATCACTGCAAAAAACGTACCGCGGGTTAATACCGTCTCCATTTGGAATCCTAAAGGATAAGGCCTTGGATATCAAGAATAGCAAAACTCCAAAAAGTGTATAAACTCAGACACCAGAAATGAAGTGACTTTGTAGTGGATGGCGTTCCATCCATAGTAAATTAGTAACAATAGCGTCGATGTAGTGCATATATGCCTCTTCGTGACGTTCACATTGTGTAATTTACCAATATCATAAATATTCAACAGACAGCTCGATTGCATCTATTTATTGTGGTTTGACTTCATCCTCGCGTCCGTTACAGTAACAATAGCGAACATGCTACAATCTATGAGTGTTTCGAGCCACATAAACATAGGCCTAATGTTCAGTAGCTACAAGCATTATCGAGACTTGAACTCTAATTTTTGAACTGATGGTAGGTTAAGATAAGAAACTATAATTTTCATATGAATATGATCAAAATAAATAAATAACTTGTTATTTTATTGTAAAATACAACATTGGGTTGAATCTATAACATAAAATAACATTGTGGCAGAAAGATCGTTTGCATAAAGTTTTGAAGTAACGAATCAACTTAGATCAATTTATTTATTCAGTTAATTGGCAGAATCATTTTCCTGTTACGTAAATTAAATTTCTTCAGTTATATTTGGACACTTCTGACAAAAATGACACTTTTTAACAAAATTTGTAAAGAAAATCCTTGACATTTTGCCTCTCTATTTATATTAAATGATGCTATCCGTGATAACAGGAAAACATTTTTATCTGGAATGTTTGTTACATTAACAATTTTCCTTATACCAGGCAATTTTGGACATTTTGGGGTTCCGAAGCCAAATATTACGTCCTCGAGAATCTACAAAAGTATTAATATCAAATTAAATATTAAAAAACGCCTTCACGAACCATGCAAGAAGGCGTAAAAATAAATTAATTTTAAGTGTTTACTAAGCAGAACAATACTGTAAGGCCATTTTAATTGTAAGACAGGAAGAAATTAGATTGATACTTTGTTAGTAGAGCATTAACTAATGATGAATTTTACACCATACTCGTAATGTGTGACGATTTCATAGTAATGGCGACCGCATAATTTCATTCGTAATGAAATAGCCAAAAACTTTCTAGAATAATTTGATAGAAAAATATGCAGAAACGCAATATCTGCACCAGATGACGTGTCAAATAAAACTTTTTTTTGCAATAGTTTATCTGTTAAAAATGCTCGAATCCAGCATCTATTTCATTTTGTTTGTGTTTTCAAATAAAAATGTTACTATACAAATACTAGATCCGGGTTTAAAACGAGTTAGGAAGTTTCAATACATAAAATATATTTCGTTAAAAAAGACAATATTATAAAGTTAAATTACTCATATATGATTAATTATATCGACTTAATATCCATCATAATCATTATAAAAGTAAAACATTTCCAGCTCTTAGAATATTAATTTTATTCTAGCTGTCATCAATATTGTGGACGCAATGTGTTAAGCCTATCCTTTCAATAGATGTCATCAGGCCAATACATTGTTTAGCTGCTGCGCTAGATATTGCCATTGTAAACTACGTTTTATGGTTACTACAAAGAGCACATATTTCATTAGGAGTGTAGCATGATGTAAAAACTCTTGCTGTTCAACAATCATATTGTCGCTATCGTCTTAATCAATTAAGTCAATTTAGCTACGATCATCAAAAATTTAAAGAAACAAGTATTTTGAGAGCCAAATAGGTAGATTACAATTTAGTTAGTAGTAAGTCCTTTCTCCTTTTTAGGACAACACGATTAAAACAAAGCTCACTTTTTAAAGTTAGATCAATGAAATTCTATAAAAAAAACACCCAGATATATTTGCATAGAAAACTTACATAAAGATGTACCAAAACACTGTACTAAGTAGTTCAGAATAAACTGCTCATCAGAGGAGTATATTTATAAAAATATAATTGTGAAAAATCTCAACCGATTCAAATCAGTAGAACTTGTTTTCATCAATTCTTGGTTTCAAGAGCACATAAGGATATTATATCCGTAATGAACTAACTTGACCGAATCTCTAATAAAAATACAGTAAATTACGTATCAATATAAATTATTATTTAAAAAAGTATAGTTTTATAAATATCGATTAGGAAAATAAGTAAATTACGTGTATAAGGCCAATATAAAAAAAATACATAAAACCTTTATAGTTTGGTTACAAATTATGCAAACATTACTTTTACACCTGGCTGGAGATAAAGCAGCACATTTAAAAAAAAATTATGTTTCTATTTAAGTTCAAGAGAAAAGTATTCAAAGAGGTTTTGTTTATTATTAAAACAAAATGTATTTATTTATTATTGTTATAACAATAACGTCATATTTACAAAGTTATAATTATTTTTATTTAATTAAGGTCTTATTATTGTACGTAATTTCCTTTGCTTAATTATGTTTACAGATGAATTGAAAAGCAATCCACGTATGACGCCATATAATGAAATAAAAAAAACAATGCTTTCTCTTTATTTAATTTTGTTTCGCATTTGTTTCGAACTATTTGAAGAATATTTTTGTTGCAGCTTGTGGTGGAATCATTGAAAGAGAATTTACAAATTGTGTACAAACTTTCTATTCAAAAGAGTAGGTTACAAGGAAAGTTCAAGCAGGTACTTATAAACTTATAGAATTTACGTTTTCTCAATAATTTATTTATTGGTAATTTTATACTTTTTATCCATATTAAAAAAACCGATGTGCCGATGTTACTGCTTCTTGTTAACAATTAAATAATTAAGCTTGAAATAGTATTGTCAAACGCTTGCCGAATAAATTTTAATATTGACTGCCCATTTTTAATTTATTACTTATTCCTAAGCGAGTATCATTTATTTACAGGATGAGATTCCGACATTTACCAGTGCAATGTTGGCCGAAGCGATATAATGGATGCTTTATGAAGGTGTTTTTATTTATATTTAATAGTGAGATATCTAGAAGGCGGACGCTCTAAACTGTGGCGTGGGACGTCGGTTTTTTGTAAGTATCCTTTGAATTTCTTACTAACTCAAATTAATCAATGTAGTGTTTGATTAGACCTCTTTTGGAAATGGTCGTTATTGGGACAATTTAACGCATTATAATGAAGTCGTTTTCGCTTTATAATAAACATGTCCAATTTTTCTTTCATTGACTGTTAAAATCATTTACCTTGTTACAATTATTATTAAGTAACTAATCAGATGTTATAAATTGATTTACGACAACGCAAATAATTGTCACTAAAGAATCTCTTTGTAGTATGCGTTAATGTAGGGTGGATAGTCGTGAGGCGCGTCAGTAATGCGCTGTGGAAGGTTTCAGGTGGGCAGTAATGATGTCCAACATTCACGTCCCTTATCACCTGGCACGTGATCAGCAAGACCAATCATTGATAGGTTTCACACCGTACCGTAACTATTTCTGGGTCTGAATAATTTTCTAACATCTTTGACGGCACGTTTAGTATAATCATGAATACTTAATACAATTCAAGTCAGTTCAATCAGTGAATGTATTATGTATATTTACACAAAACGCATAGGACTTTCCGTGACGGGATAAGTTTTGTATGAAACATAATAATTATAGTGATTTTTTTTAACTCCTTAGTCTAAACTTTTCATGCAATGTTATTCTACGTTGTGAACAAGACGTAACATCTCCAGACTAGCTGTTAGCTTCACATTAGCCTTTTTCGTTTATCTCTCCCCTTTGACGATTTATTTGCTTTGTCAGACTACCTAAATTTTTACTGATTTGGAATTTAATCTACATCTCTAAGAACCATTTAGAGTACCCACGCAAACGGGTAATAGTGAAAATAAATAAATCCTATATGCGATGATCATTTTGAATGTTCAACAGGACTTTATTAAATCAATTACCATTTCACTGAACTCATCATTTAATGGTAGAGGGTGTATTTATTTGACAAATTCGAAGTAACACGAGATTATCTCGGCTCACCATTAACTGTACGTGATGTGAATCAGGTTATTTCCTATTTTGTCGGCTCAAAGTGTCACTATTGCGTACTAGGCAATTTGTCTACCAGGCTTACATTGCATCGGAATTAAGGCTATAATAAGGCCATGATTTGATTCAATGTATAATAATTTAAGTCAACCCCGGAGAAACTACTTTTCACAGGGGCTGACTTGAGAAAAGTAATACTAGAGACTAAAATAAGTATTATAATTTAGTTTTGTTATTAGGCACAAGTTAGCTCATATTGATTTCTATTAAAACATCTAGACTGATGTCACATTTAATTAGATCTGAAATAGTTAATAGTAAGATGTCGAAACTTATTTTCTTTAAGTGGAGACAAAAATAATATAAGATGAAAAGGAAACTGTTCTTAAGAGAAAGTGGTCGCTTTCAATTTGTACAATTTTAATTGTTATTATTGTTGTTATATTTGACAAGAAAATGGCTAGATCAGATGACTAGCCTCAAAAGCTTCACGAATAAATAGACGAAGAAACGCCCACATCTTTTAGCAAAGTGGGTGTTAGATTAATGAACCCCTAATCGTCTCTATTGCTAGGTTTTCTTACTTTGAGAAAACGCTGTGGGGCACTTCCGTTAATTTTATGTTCTCAGAGTTATCTACGATCAATCAATTTCGTTAAGTAAAATGTTATTTACTTCTGTATATATAAAACTCTACCGACCTACATAATATTAATTTTAAAAACCACGAGCTATTTTTTTTCATTTGGAAAATGAAAAAAGAACTTTGATTTAAAATAGCTTTTAATAAAAACAAATGTACATTATTTATTTCTATCAATTTCATGTTTTTAATATTTCATAGTGATAAACTTACCTGTTTTCGCTTTGTTATTAAAATGGTTACATACAGGTAAAACAACAACACAAAGCGGAAATTACTAGGAACTATGTTGATGTTTCTTTAATACGTACATTTGTTTCAAGTACAACTCGAATAATGAGAGAAGTTTAGCGATAACTACGCGCCGGTACGAGTTTTATTATGTTTATTACACAACAAAACTCGTAACTAATTTATGTCTGTTTGTATAGGAATTTACTGCTTCCCTTGCAGTTCTTAGCAAAGTAACGAACACTACTGTAAACCAAAGTACATGCAATGCATTCATTTGAATTGTGGAAATTACATAAAATTTATTAGGTGGTCTTGTATGACAAGATGTATGCATCCGAATGAAGCAAGGGAAGTGTGTAAGAATCGTACCAAGTCGCCACTTGGAACGATTCTTACAAACTTCTCTTCTTTGGTCTTAGCCTACGCCTTTGAGAAAAAGGCGTGATATTATGTACGTAATTGGAATAAAGTAAAGCAATTTGGCTTACACTGCGCACTTTACTTAGTCTCGAAGTATAAAAGGTATATTGAAATGAAATTCAAATATTATTGTTTGATTAGAACCCTATTCTTTGTGGCTGAATCCAGAATCTGTGTTTGTTCAGCTGACTGTATTACTAAAGTATTATTATAACAATATGTGAGTCTCGATTCTAGTATTTCATTAAAATATTGGTTTGGTTAGTGAAAACATAAAATTGTATTAGTATTTTGTTGAGATTTGTATCAAAAATGATGATTGAGAAACATTATTTCCAAATTAACGTTTTTAAACTCTCGTGACTTGGACGCAAAATATTAAACTGTTAAAATTAAATGTTAAAATACAACCGCAGTCAGCCCGTGATCACGTGGTCGATGCAATTTGATCGAAAGGTCAGGTAAACAAAAAAGGTATCCTAACCTTTAATTTTCAATCACATTTAAGACCCTTCACATTATATCATTATTATTTCTAAAGTTTTTTAAAACTTCATTGAGCTAGTAATAACGTGCAACCATTTAGCAAATTGTACAACAGCAACCGAACATTAGCGCTTAAAACAACTGCCATTTCCCTACAACGGTACACAAAGACAAGCGTTTAATTAAAACAACAGAATGGTTAGAATGCACCGTGCTAGAATATTAGACACTGTGTCCGCCATACAAAGCGGATAATGGGAAAAGTGGCGGTGTTGGAATACATTTCCGGCTAATTAATACCTCATACAAAACTTTACACCAATGAGAATCTTAAACGTACGTTATAGAATACAAAGCTACAATCCAACCTAGTGGCCCTTCATATTGTTCCTAGAACATAAATCAAACTGGACATATTTTATAAGAACCTGTAACTTGTTGACAATTAGTCAAGCCTTACATTAAACACAGATTTGACCGCATCCGTGTTGTAACGGATGGTCATAATTTTATTTTAAACTAGCTGACCCGTGCGGCTCCGCTCGCGTGAATCTCGTGCTGTTGCATTCGTTGCAGCTCACTTAGACCTAGATACTTTCAAAATAATATACCTACCTACATGAAAATGCTTTAACAACTTTTTCGCTTTGACCTATCCTTCTGTCCGTACCCGTCTTCTCTCATGTTCCTGTCGGCGCCCGCGTTCCTACCTGCTATGTAGCGTACGCGTATGGAACCGCGCTAAAGTTCTTCACCCGCGAAATCATGTAGGTATCTACGAAGATGCGGCCGGCGCGAGCGCCGCGTTAACCATAATTTTATATTCATAAGACATTGTAAGTAATTTAATTTTACCTGTCGTCATATGATACATAATGCATAAAATTTATGATTGACATAATTTAAAAAAAAAAAAAACAAAAACAAATAAGTTTGGTGCATGTTGTAAAATGGATTGCAACGCCATCTATGACGTGTATGTGTAAACTCAGGTTCATATGAAATAATGCAGTTTGAAATAAAATGGATTGCAACGCCATCTATTATGTGTACCTATATGTAAACTCAGGTTCATATGAAATAATGCACTATGAAATAAAATTAATATTAAATTATACAAAAATCTACCCAAAATGTTTAAAAAATACTAAAAAAGTATTTTGAATCGTAAAACAGTCAAAAAAAGTCATTGTATCCGATGAGGTTTGATCCCAAATAAAATAATGCACTATGAAATAAAATTTATATCAATTTCCACAAAAATCTAATCAAAATCGATAGAAAATGTTTAAAAAGTACTTTGAAACGTAAAACAGTCACAAAAAGTATTGTCTCCGATGAGGTTCGATCCCACACCAAAATGATTATATACGGAACAATAAACCAATGCGCCACAGCAACACTTAAAAGACGTGTCAAAATTATCGCGTATATTTTTATGTTACCTGTGTACGATTTTTACTACATATTTGCAATTTTCTAGAAAATTAAACAATTTTATGCGATAAAAAGTATCCTAGAAATTGCTCCACTACTTATTCTATGCATATACCAAATTTCAGTGCATTCTATTCGGTAGTTTTTACGTGATAGCGACACATACAGACGGAGGACAGACAGACAGACAGACAGACAGACAGACAGAAAAGAAAATTATAAATTGCAGATTCGGTATCAGTATCCGTTACTAAACATCCCCCATTGGTTTTTTTTTAAACATATTCAATGTACAGAATTGACCTCTCTACAGATTTATTATAAGTATAGAAGATATCGAGAAAATTCAAATTAATTTCCCTATAAATTCATATTTAACTGGTTTCACTGCCTCCATATACAGTTAGCAGATCTTTTATATTAACTATTGGATATGCTACTAGTTTGTGAGATTGAGGAATTTATTTTACAGAGCCTTGTTAATTTGCAATAAAGTAGGTATCTAACTAACGTTAGATATTGTTGTAAACACTACATAAATAAGATATTCTATCTCGATAGGGCCTCTACCCTAACCATGTCTTAACTCTTACGAGACCCTCGGGAGCATACATAGTGTTAGTTTATAGTTTGCCTGTCGGCGGTATCTTGCTTGGGATACGATATAATGCTTAACGTTACCCTTTTATCATTATCATCGATTTTTTCCCTCACGGATTAATTCCTTACTCGAATACGCCTAACAGTCGAAATATCCTAATATCTGCCTACTATGACATGCTATATCAAAAATATTTTTCAATAGTTTGAGGGGCTTAACTTGCTATCTACTGCAATATTGATTTCGATTGGTCCCGCATAGGTCATGGTGCTTGTCCTAGCTTGTTCGTTTACAATACAGGCCCGGCAATATATTTTTGAAATATCTCCTGTAGAGTGATAGCTGGTGGAATTCAGAGCTTGCTAATTTACGTTTGATAGAAGTTTTAATCAATCAATAGTGTAAAAAGCATTAAAGATATATATCTTCATTGCTAAAGAGCTCGCTAACCAGCCAGTAAGCTACTCAGTTATTGCGCTTAGCGGTGTAATAATCGCGATCCATCATCGTTACCGAAAGAGGTCACGACCTTTTCTCTCGTTTAGAACTTATTAGCAAGAAGTAAAGAGAGACATTATCATTTACCGTAATTTTATAAACTCTTAGACCGCGAGATAGATAAGATTTAAAATATAGAGTTAATTATAACATATTTTAGGGTTCTTTAAGTAAAAACCAATGTTTTGTTGCTCCGTTTTCAAAATATTTTCTAAGAATAAGCTCGAAATGACAGTACCTTTAATTTATTTTAGAAAAACATTATAATTTACTGAACCACTGAAGAGACAATGACGACAAGATTTGCAGTAACTTTTATGTATATTTAACGTAAAAACAAATGGACCGGTCGGATTCTTGGACCTAATGAAGGAATCCAGTATTAACGTCCCGGCTATTTTCCATTGAATTAACCTAATTTTATGCTGTGGAAATTTGCTTTTAGGGACTTTCTAATGAATAAGAATAAAACGGCTTTCATTGCTTTAGAACCATCACTGGTCTAATTTCATGCAACTCGTGAACCGTTAAAAAATTTTGATTAAAATAAACGTTTCTTCGAAAAAATGCCCCTACTCGGCTGATCATTATTATCACATTTTTTTTCTATCTATTTTATTGTTGCAACAGTTTGTGAAATCATTACATCATTAAAGGCTTAAACTGAATGCTAACTACCAAACTTTATTGCTAATGAAACGTGAATAATCGCTTCAATCTGCGTGTCTTAATTCAAACTACTTTGCGGTACAGCTCTATCTTTGCCTCAAAGGCACCCTCGGCGTTGTGACGTCACAGCATTACGTCATAGTTCTACTCCATCACCGTTTTTCTGCGCTCTTTGATATGCTAATTATGCCGCAGTGGACTCTTAGTACTACTTTTAAAAGCGTTCTCAATTTAAGCCAGATAAAAGCATTTCTTAGATTCTTATTCCTTGGTCTAAAGCAAGTTTAATTTACAGCCTTATTATAAAATAATATTATGACAAAGTAACTACCACTATCACGGGCAGCTTATTTACAAAATCTTTTAAATTAGTATTTTTATTGTATTTTTACATGGATAATATTGATAAATTAAATATTACTAGATAATATGTGTCAATTAAAACGTATATCATGGTAGCGGTTATCATACTAAAGTTGAGGATTAAACTTGGTTAAAGAAAAATGCGTTGATTATAATTAACATCATCTTTTTTGTTCTAGTAAAGTAATATGTACCTATATCACGTACACACAATGCCTTTAGCTCTCGTACACAGTAAAGGAACTTACATTAGCACCACATTTTAGTTTAATTGTGTTGACATCGCGTTAAAAGTGTTCACATGATACTCTAGATAGGGACGTCTTTTGTCACAAAGACGGAGTCACTTTGTTCCGCGAAAAGAGCCATTTAAACCAAGTAACGCAAACTGTACCATGTAAGTATCTGCCGCTGTTGGAAACAATTAATGTACCTACCCCTTGATGTATAACAAAATTATATTATGACTTCATGTGCGCAAAAAATACTGTTTATTTTGACAATAAAAGTAGTTACTGTTTATAATTTAACAACTATTAAGGATGGTACAAGGAAATAACGAATATTGTATATCAGTAAAAACTTAACATAAAAAGCTCCGACGTCATACTATGCTGTCGAATTCAATAGGACTATTTATTCATACGGATTCTGACGGAATACCAGCCTCCATTTCGATTTGAACAAAGCTTTAATTTGTCCACCGGAGCGAATACACAAATAGGTTAGCAATGCATTGATCGTAATTCGTATGAACTAATAATTTCGGATCGCTATAGAACTGTACGTAATCCGGTATTGTGCCTATCATATAAACATAAACAAACAAAAGGTACTATGAATGGGTACGCCTAAATTCTAAATCCAAAATTTCATTTAATATAATACGAAATATGGTTCGTTATTATTTAATAACACAAGCTTTTACCTAGCTCTGCTTTCTCTTAATTCATGAATCTTAACTCTTAAACTCTCGCGTTGCATGTTTAATGTATAATAGAATACGGGAATTAACGCGAACACGCATTTTACCTTAAAATGCCTAACGTTTCGGCGCAGGTTGCACTCGCCGTGGTCGCAGGCTGACAGGTACAAAGGCTGGTTGAGTCGTTGAAGAACGTATTCTATCATACATTCATTCATGAATGTTTCAAATACAACATAACAGTTATTCATATTGATGTTATCTTAGTTTGATTCTTTAAACTAAATGAATGCCATCAAAAACATTCTGTAAAAACCTCAAGTCTCGCCGTAAAAAGTTGTGAGATCTATATAATACCAAGTCGATTAATCTATTTAGTCTCTACTTAAAGGACCTTCTGTCTTAAGTTATTACGTATGTTATTATCATGCCAATTTAAAAAAAATACCTCTAAAACAAATAGACCGACCTGGCCATCGCATGATTTGATTATTAGTATGTATCACACTACACAGCACGACGAGAAGTTAATGCTCCTGAAATGTTAATGGCGAATTTGTGTTTTCTTGCGATGACCAAGTCGATCTATTTGTTTTAAAGGTATTTTTTTTTAAATTGGCATGATAATAACATACGTAATAACTTAAGGCAGAAGGTCCTTTAAGTAGAGACTAAATAGATTAATCGACTTGGTATTATATAGATCTCACAACTTTTTACGGCGAGACTTGAGGTTTTTACAGAATGTTTTTGATGGCATCTCACTTCTTTTTGTAGAGCGAATAGAGCAAACATAAGTCCAATTTGTATGGAAAGCCGTATTTTTTTCATAATTCAACATATTTTCCTATGGGAATGTTGTTCAGTTTCATGGGCTAAACACCCTTACCCACCCTATACCCACTCCCGTTACGTCTCATATAGTAGATACATATTTACACCTATTTATTTTATTTTCTACAGAAATAATAATTTAATTCATTAACTGCAAATGTAACCTTGTAATCTTATACATTTATATGGGATTACAAAGTTATTGTTGCAGTTAGTGTATTTAGAAAACTTGACCGAAATTAGAAAATATTGAATTTTTCCCATGATTAAGACACTAAACCCTATTTGTATTCTAAATTTTAAGCTTCTAAGTCTGCTAGAAGTACCTTAGACTTTTGATGATCGGTGAGTCAGTGAGTCAGTGAATCAGTGAGTGACAAAATTCAAAATTTTAACAAGTTGTCATTCTTAAACTACTGGTTCAAATTGGCTGAAATTTTAAATATACAGTGTTTATACAATGACTGATTAGTTGCTGAAAATCCAGGCTTCTTGTTTTATCCACTACGAAATTATAGGGGTGTCAAAAGTAGCCCGAATTGCTTCGAGAAAAGGATGTTACGGCCGTGCCGCTTTTTTTTTGCTCGACTTGCGGGGGCACTTCCGTGCCCCCAGATAATATGCAACCTCATTCATTTGTTAGACAATTGTATTTTAAGACACCGACTCTCGACAGTCTTAGTTTCCCACCGCAACCACAATGTAAATTATGCTGCGGCATTCGTTATCTCGGCTGTAGAATTAATCCTGTTGGAATTAAGACTAAGGTAACTTAGCTTGAAGGAAAAAAACTAGGTTTACACCAAATATTTTACGTGTTGGTTGGATTCTCGGTTGACCTACTTACAGAGACAATGTGGCAGTCGCTCGCTACTACTGATCAGCGGTTGACATGATTACGATAGCAGCCCCTATGTCGATAACTGTTCATCAATCACAATTCAGACCTAATAATCCTCACTGGATGGGTCAGGTCGATACAAACGACAACTTCTGATGCACAGAGCCAGCGCACTGTTGTCTTGACTTGAAAAAAGAAAACGAACAAAATAGTTAAAGAAATAGCGCTCAACATTGAATAATTGTTGACTTAATTAAACGCCAACCAACGGATTCTTTTTTTTATAAAGTTTTAACAAGCAATCACGAACCGCAGCCGTTTAATCACCACTGGAGAGACGTAATAAATGAAATCAAAGAAACATTTAGCGACGAGGTTATTTTCTTTTTTTTTTAAATATTAATTCATTGTTCTATAACAAACTACTATTGTAAATAATAATACCGAGTAAGTCATAATTATTGAGTATAATTAATTTTCTCACGTTTATTTCAAAATCCAGTGTTATTCAGTTTTGTTAACATATTTTCTATTTATATTTTCAACAAGCTACTCAAATACTTTACAACTGTACCGATTGAGTGTTGTGTCTGCTAAGTTTAAATTATTATAAGTTTTAATAAATTGATTGTGTCCAAAGTACAAATAAAACATTGATTTATTTTAGAATCTAATTTGACATTAAAAGGTGAAAGGTAACAGAACTTTTGGGAGACGCCATTGTTTTCAGTAATATTTCCTTAAATCCTTTTGTATTGTTTTTAGTCACAAAGGAATTGGAACTTCGGAATATATATTTATTTTCGTATTGCTCTCGATCGCTACTTTGAAAAGAACAAGAAATCAATTCGTAACTGGAAACCATTTTGTTCAGTATTTCGTCAGAAATCCTTGACTCTTTCACTGAGCTTCAAAGATTTCTACTATGTTAGATTTTGTTACAGTTTTTCTGCTTAATTTTGTAAAGATATTGTTTTTTTTACTCTTAAATCCTACTAACGGCACTATGAATTGTTTATTCCTGATTTTATCTGTATGATATAATATTACAGAAAGACTTCGCATCTAAAAACTAAAGCTAAAGAAAGCAAAATGTATGTCATAATCATCATATTTACCAAGGGAACAGCACCAGTCCAAATAAATAATGATTAACACAAACAAAAAAGGGGACCCTTGCTGAAAACTTTATCCCGAGACTGATGTTTATTTGCGTTGGTGCGTGATGCACGTGTTGTATAACGTTACATAGTAAGGATTGCGTTACTCTCTTAGCAGTCTCCAGAAGGAAGCCTATTTTAATAGAAATGGCGACCTAGTGTGACTCAAAACTGTTATGTTTCATAATAAGGTGGGTTATTAATGTATGCAGAAGTGTGTGCGTTAGTAAATGTATTCGCACACTTTGGCGGCCATTCGAAACCGAAAGCGGGAAATTAAAAAATAAGCCCTATTAGGGCACAGGGCTTATTTGGGTAACCCACCATAATATGAAAATTCGAAATAAGACTAATTTAGAATGACAGCTTCATAGCATTAAAACAAAATCCCTTTTCAATTTGTCTCCCTACGAGTTCATCAGCAAACATTAATTACCCTATCGAGTATTGGACTGATGAACGAACGTATCACAGAAACAGGCCGCCACAGATCCGCTTCGCTATTGAAAAACATCGACGCGTGAAGCTCTCGGTTTGAAACTAAATCAAATATGTACAGTCGGGATGCGCTGGAGTTTTGTGTGCTAGCCTCCGTTGACAACGAGGTACGACCTAAAGCCTTTAGTTTATTGCTGTTCGCTTTACACAGCCGCTTTTGGATATCACTCAGTTTCATCGGTTTTTTGTTCCTTTTTTGGTGATAGACCCAATACACGTTTTGTCGTTATTAAATCATATCTTGTCAATTTCTGGATACTAGGAAAAGATCCGTTCCATATTATTTTTAGGAAAAAATC